>NC_081368.1:19497795-20169604 GCF_030684315.1 Stegostoma tigrinum | reverse complement strand
CAATGGAAAATCTGTGAAAAATGACATGAGGAGGAACTAGGGAAACAGTCACATGCATCCACATACAGCTCTTTCATGGTTCATCACCCTTTTGCTGATGCACACCAGCATGATTGAAAATCTGTACATTCTTAACTAATATGCAAATGACACCATTGAATTGCAAATGATTGTGTTTGGGTCACAAATCAGGCTCAGAAGTGGACAAGCACAAAAGCATAAATAGATACTTCCTTTGAAGAAGGTAGTTATTTTCTAAATTCCTTTCCCCATATGACCATACAACAGGAAATAAAATGACAAAAGCGAGATGAAAGGTGCTCGGATAAGCTGAAGAGATAAAACTAGCTCCTGGCCAAGAATTTAGTGTTGCAGTCAAAGAACACCTGGTTTCCCCTAACCTGTTGCTACAGAGACAGCTGTTTTCATTCTTCTGTCTCAAAGTTAATGATAATGTTTCAACTACCCCGAGCACGGCCCATTTCTTCAAGATGTTTTGAAGTCCCAGTCTACGCTTGTGTCCTGTACCCTTTGTCTTGTTACCAACTACCGCCCCCTCATGCCCTTACCTGTATTAAATTTACCCTTTAATGTTACCCCCTCCCCCCACAAACATCAGAAAAGCAGAATGAATGTCCATTCATGAATTCTTTCACAAGTTCAATCTACCTTTCGTCAGTCAGCCTTAGTGACAATGTGCAAATCAGGAAGAAAGCCCTTATAAAAGAAAATAAATCAGAAGCAGTTGAACAAAAGCAGATAGGGAGAAACTGTTCTTATTGGTAATAAGATCAAGAACCAGCGGACACCCGATTTATTTTGATTGGGAATAGAACCAGGAAAAATGATGTGACGTAGATAGTGGATAAGATCTGGGAATGCACTCCCTGGAAGTAACGATGGAGGCATATTCGATCATGGTGTGCAAGGTAGAAGTGAGTAGTTAGCTGAAGAGGAAGATACACGCAGGAAAAATGCAAGGGGATTGGAACTATGGTAAATCTGGAAGTAAGCCTGCATGGATCTGACTGGCTGAATGGCCTCTTGTGCTGTAACCATTCTAGGATTCTACCTCTCACTTCCACACCCCAATTTCTTATCCCATCACCCTGTAACCAAGCAAAGATCACAACTTTTTCCTTTGGTGATAGACAACAATTTGTTAATGCTCTAGTAATGTTCTAATTACCATTGGATGCACATACGCCATTGGTCAGTTTGTTCAAGGAGCTGATACCCACCATTGTCAAGGCTGTTTTGGGCACAAAAGGGCTGTTGTGGAACTCGATAAAAACAACAATGTAGATATTTCTCCAGATGAATGTGAATGAATTCTGACCTGCTTATTGGAAGCCCAATGCAGTAAAAGATATAATAAATAAAATTCAAAACCAAGGTATTTTCACTGATTGGTTCTATGAAGGTGGGTGGCTATATACAGTTCTGATTACTCAGCTTTGATGGGCCAGATGGCCTATTTCTGCACTGTAGTGATTCTATTTTTCAATGATCTGGTCTGACAATGCCTCGATCTTGTAATTGTTTTCAGTTCTCTCAATGGCCTTCGTTTTGCCTGGGAAGAATGTCACTGATGGTGAGGTTTGTGGGAGGAGCAGGGTGCAGAAAGATCAGTATCTACATTGACAATGAAAGCATAAGATGTTGGAGTAGAAGTAAGCCTTTCAGCCCATCCATCCTGCTCCACCAATCAGTGAGGTCATGGCTGATCTGATAAACCCCAACTCTTCTTTACTGCCTTTTCTCCATAACCCTTGATTCCCTTACTGATTAAAATCCTGTGTACCTCAGCCTTGACTAAAATTAATAACCCAGTTTTAACAGCCTTTCACGGCAGTGAATTCCACAGAGTCACAACACTCAGAGAAGAAATTTGTCCTCATCTCTGTCATAAATGGGTAGACCTATATTCTGAGATTATGCTCTCTGGCCGTAGAGTCATGCAGCATGGAAACATACCCTTTGGTCCAACATGCCCATGCTGACCAGGTTTCATGCTGACTAGCCCCATTTGCCAGTGTTTGGCCCATTTCCCGCTAAACCTTTCCTATCCATGTATCAGCCCAAATATCTTTTAAATGTTGTAATTGTACCCATCTCTGCTATTTCCTCTGGCATGTCATTCCATACGTGTACCACCCTCTGTGTGAAAATGTTGCCCCTCAGGTCGCTTTTAAATCTTACCCCTCTCACCTTAAACCTATACCCTCTATCTTTGCACTACCTGAGAAAAGGATCTTGGCTATTCAGCTTATCCATGACCAACATGATTTTATAAACCTCTATTAGGTCACCCCACACAGCCTCTGATGCTGCAGGGTAAATGTTCCATGCCCATCCAGTCTCTCCTTATAACTCAAACCCTCTAGTCCCCCAGCAACATCCTTGTAATTTTTTTTCTGTACATTTTCTAGTTTAACAATATCCTTCCTATAGCAGGGTGACTAGAATTGGACGCAGTATTCCAAAATTGACCTCACCAATATCTTATTAAGCTGTGGCATGATGCCCCGACTTCTATACTCAGTTCTGTGACCAAAGAAGGCAAGCATGCCAAATGCCTTCTGTCCTTTATTCTTGAACAACGGAAATGTTCCTTTTCTCATCTATTCTGTCAAGACGTCTTAGAACCTTTAGAATTCTACTTGCTCAACCAAGATTTTGCTGCCATATCGGGCTAATGTGACCTGGAGTCAGATTTCTTTTCTTAAGGCTCCTCAGCAGCCCTCAGGACATTTCGTGATGTTAAAGGTGCTTACAAAAACACATTGTTATTTAAGGCCTCAAAAAAAAATCCTACCAGTTGATGTCTCACCTATTCTGGCCACAAGTTTGGCAGCACAAAGCAATAAGTGTCCCACTCCCTAGTCAGCCCAGCAAGGAAATATTGGTTGTGCATTTGGGTAACCAGGATGCTTTAATTGAAGCTCTTGGCTAGGAAGGATAGGAGAGTTTGTGGCAAGGAGAGTCCAAAATGTTCATATCTGTCCTTAAGAAGCATTCCACCACCATTGACCAGTTTTCCCTCTGCCTTCATCGTGGAGAAACTTGGTGATCTGTACGTTTCAGCTGAAATCACAGAGTTAAAATCGCAGTTGGGGGTTCTGATGTCATAATCTGATATGTGGCATGTATAAAGAGCCCCTTGGCTTTGGATGGGTGCCTTTCCTGCTACATTGTGGAACTGGCCAGCAACTGTTCACAAAGGCAGCACACACCACCTTCTCAAGGGCAACTAGAGATGGGCAAGAAATACTGGCCCAGTCAGTGATGCCCAATCTGTGAGTGAATTAAAAAAGTGGTTAAGATCAACCTCCTGGTTGCGTCAAGTAGCCTGGACTATTTTATTTCCCTGCTGCTCATTGTTGGGCTGAGTGGTCTATTTTTATACACTAAAGCTTCTGTGATTCTGGTCAGATTGGGTTAAAATCAAACGCATTTGGTCAACTGATGCTAAGGATGTTACGATGTGGAGGTGCTAGTGTTGGACTGGGGTAGACAGTCAGAAGTAACATAACACCAAGTCCAACAGGCTTATTTGAAATCATTAGCTTTCAAGTGCTGCTCCCTTGCCAGGTGACTTCAGATAAACCTGTTGGACTATGGCCTGGTGTTGTGTGACATCTGGCCAAGAATGTTAGATTGAAGAAAACTGAAATTTTTTAATTTGCTACTAATGTCCTCTCCTCCAACTTACACAAAAACACATCTCAACTTTTAAGTTGCATGTTCTCTTGGCAACTGGTGAAAGTGAGCGGGTTGGATGTGCCAATGTGACCTTGGCTTTAAAACAAAGCAAGGACAAGAAAGGTTATTAGGGAACAAATCGGTCTTAAAAGCCTGTACCACACCTAAAAGGAGGCCATTATTCAAAGGTTGGAAGGTAGGCTATTTGAAGCATACATTGCCAAGGAAACAGCTCTTTTGTTCATTTTAATATTTCTTGTAATTTGTGAGTTTTGATATGCAGCGGGTTTTTTTTGTCAAAGCAGCCTGGTGAGTTTTATGGTTAATTTTTAAAACTTCAAGGTGTCATTTTTTTGAACTGGCACTAGACTTGTAAATAAATCATTGAAGTTTTTAAAAATGAATGTAGGGCTTCCTCACTCACACCTAACCATCCTTCCTGCTCCAGAGATTTAAATGCTACAATCTGAACTACAGTTGACATCTTGCCTTATTGCATTTTATTCATACCTTAATATTTTTGGTTGCAAAGGGCAGTTATGTTCAATTCCTATTTACATCAGTATGCATATTGTTTTGGAGCTAAGGATGTGTTGCTTGCACTTAGTGCTCGAGGCACAGTTCTGTTGGGTCATTAGCATGGGCATAAGGCGTTTGTGCCAGAAGCTGTGCTATTACTCGGCATTCTTTTCACTTGAGCACTCTTTCCCAGTCACTCCCAGCTTTGGCTGTAATGACAATGCACCCCACAAGGAAGTGATGCAGCTTTGCTTTACATGATGTCAGCCTATCATGGTGTTTCACTCCATTCTCAGCCATGCTCCCAGTTATCAGTGTGATATCGGATGTTGCAATCGTGGAAATAAATGAGATTCGCATCCCTGTATCAGAAGAAACAGATGCATGTCAAATTGCACATCATAATCCTAAGGCCCATTTTCAGTGACTGTCAAGTTGTGCCCTCTTTCTGTGTCAATAAAGGCTACAGACTGCTGAGGAGACGATCTCTGGAAATTACTTCAAGCTGTGGTTTTGTTGATGAAGCTAAACGTTATCATTAAAAGGATGGGAACAGCAATGATTGCTTATTCAGGTAAGTTTAGGAAGTATTTTAATGTGATTATTTCTAAATGACTGAATATCATAAATCGGTTGTTTCTCAAACATGACCAACACTCTATTATGGAATTTGAACTGTCCAGCACAACAATTTTCACCGCTCCTACCCTCAGCAGCCTCTTTTGTTAATGTTGCAAAATTATAGAAACTTGAAAACATAGAAAATAGGAGCAGCTGAATCCTGTTTTCCTCCTGCACCCTGTTGTGGCATGTAATCTATGGAAACGCTATACCTCCAAGTACCTGCGTTAGTTCATCGCCTAATGTTTGAATGGTATATTTATTCTTGTTTGAAAGACTAATGGGATACCATAAAGCTCAGCTGTTCATAATGTATGTCAATGATTTAGATGTGCGGAACAAATGTAAAATTTCCAAATTTTTGGATGGTACGAAGCTAAGCAGGTGGTGGTGGTGGAAGAGGAGGTTGAGGTTAGTTGTGAATTATGTACAAACCACGCCAGCAACAACTAGTCCAGCTAATGGCACAGAGTGGGGGATAAAAATGCCCAAGTCTTATTGATTTGAACTCTTGAAAAGAGTTGATCCCAAGTGCCTGAGGAACACATAGTTTAGCAAGAAAATCATTGTAAAGTTGAACACATAAAGTAAAGCAGCAATCTCTGCTAGAGTGACCAACAGTCTTAATTATTTCACACCCTCTGTTCTTGAGGATTGTATCCATGTGGCATATCGTATGTTAAATTGTTTATTTTAAATAAAATTCAGGATGGAACATCAAATCTAAGGGAGGAATGTGCGTTATGAGGAAGATTTAAAATATTTTCAGGAGGATTTGGACAAGCTTACTGAGAACATTCCAGACGGAATGTAATGTGGAAAGGATTCCTTCCACAATAAGCTCAACGTACCTTGATGATTTTGAGCACTTTGCTATTGCTTTGGCCTGACAGTAGTTAACTCAGTCTGAGGATTGTACACAAAACCTTGCTGACCTTGCTAGACTCTGCAATTTACTGCTTGTCTATTCTCTGGACTTATAAAAAAAACCCGGTAATTTTACTGACCAACTCTCGTTCCTCGAAGGAGGTGGCTGTGAACAGACTCCTTGAACTGCTGCAGTCCTTGTGGACTCTGTGGCAATGCTACCTTGTTGCTGGAAGAACTGAGTTGATGCATTCCAGTGATTCCTTCGCTAAAAAAATTGCCCCAGGCTGCACTTCTGGCATCTGGCTCCTTTAATTCAGTACAACACACTGTCTCTTTGGTAGTGTGGCTCAGGTATGACAGGGTGAGTTTTTATCTGCTGGAACATCATCCAGCATTCCCCCATTTAAATGCAGTAATCTATTATTCAGTGATAGTTATTCCAGTTAGCTGTTCTTTTGTTTAACATTTCGGAACAAAGGACGATGCATCACATCCTATTTGTCGTCATGGCTTTTATCCAGCAATGCATTGATCTTGAATCTCTTGTAGAAAATGAGAGGACCACATCTCTGAATGGACTGTCAGGAGAAAGAATTATCAAAATGACAACTTTTATTGAGGGGAGAGGTAAGCTGTCTGAAACAGCTGATACAAACCTGTATCTACTTTAAAAGAGATAACAAGGTGGATAGTAAGGATAGCAGAGTCTAGCAAGGTCAGCAAGGTTTTGTGTACAATCCTCAGACTGAGTTAATTACTGTCAGGCCAAAGCAATAGCAAAGTGCTCAAAATCATCAAGGTACATTGAGCTTATTATGGAAAGAATCAGAGGAACATAGGAACAGAAGTAGGCCATTCTGTTCAGAGCCATCAAAACTGTTCTACCATTTACACTATCATGGCTGATCAAACCTATAATCCACACTATCCTTACACAGCAGGCCAAGCAGCATCAGAGGAACAGGAAAGCTGACGTTTCGGGTCTGGATCCTTCATCCGAAATGGAGGAGGGGAAGGGGTTTCTGAAATAAATAGGGAGAGAGGGGGAGACGGATAGGAGATGGATAGAGGATAAGATAGGTGGAGAGGAGACAGACAGGTCAAAGAGGTGAGGGTGGAGCAAATATAGGTGAGTGTAAGTGGGGAGCTGGGGAGGTAGATCAATCCAGGGAGGACGGACAGGTCAAGGGGGCGGGATGAGGGTAGTCGGTCGGAGATGGGGGTGTGGCTTGAGGTGGGAGGAGTTGGCAGGTGGGAGGAAGGACGGGTTAGGGCGGCGGGGACGAGCTGGGCTGGTTTTGGGATGTGGGTTTGGGGGGAAGGGGAGATTTTGAAGCTTGTGAAGACCACATTGATACCATTGGGCTGCAGGGTTCCCAAGTAAAATATGAAGTGCTGTTTCTGCAACCTTTGGGTGGCATCGTTGTGGCACTGCAGGAGGCCCATGATGGACATGTCATCTAAAGACTGGGAGGGGGAGTGGAAATGGTTTGCGACTGGGAGGTGCAGTTGTTTGTTGCGAACCGAACGTAGGTGTTCCACAAAGCGGTCCCCAAGCCTCCACTTGATTTCCCTGATGTAGAAGAGGCCTCATCGGGAACAGCAGATACAATATACCACATTATACCATTTATGGGCGGCATGGTGGCTCAGTGGTTAGCACTGCAGCCTCACAGCACCAGGGACCTAGGTTCAATTCCAGCTTTGCCACTGTCTGTGTGGAGTTTGCATCTTCTCCCTGTGTCTGCATGGGTTTCCTCCGGGTGCTCCGGTTTCCTCCTACAGCCCAAAGATCTGCAGGCTAGGTGGATTGGCATTGCTAAATTTTTCAGGTGATGTGTGGGTTATGGGGGTGGGTCTGGGTGGGATGCTCCAAGGGGCGGTTTGGACTTGTTGGGCTGAAGAGCCTGTTCCCACATTGTAGGTAATCTAATTAGCAGATGTGCAGGTGAACATCTGTTTACGTAGAAAGTCTTATTAGGGCCTGGGATGTGGGTGAGGGAGTAGGTGTAGGGGCAGGTGTAGCACTTCTTGTGGTTGCAGGTGAAAGTGCCAGGGGTAGTGGGGCTGGTGGGGAGTGTGGAGCGGACAAGGGAGTCAAGGAAGGAGTGGTCCCTCTGGAAAGCAGATAAGGGTGGGGAGGGAAAAATGTCTTTGGTGGTGGGGTTGGATTGCAGATGGTTGAATGGCCAGAGGATGATGCGATGGATTCAGAGGTTGGTGGGGTGGTATGTGAGGACGAGGGGGATCCTGTTTTGCTTGTTATTGTGGGGAAGGGTGTGAGGGATGAGTTGCAGGAACTGCAGGCGATGCGGTCGAGGTTGCAGCTAACTTCAAAAGGATCTTTTATCACATTAACTTGGAATTCATTCTGGGCATTAATACTAAATTTACAAAAAAATCTCGATTTTTAAAATTTTCTCAGCCAATTGTTCATTCCAGCTGGTCAAAAATGTAGTTGGATCAGTGGAGATGTTGGGACTGATGAGGCTATCATGTGCTCACTCTAGTGAACAGGCTTATCCATGTTGTGCGCAGGGAGCCTGGTTGATTCCTAAATCCACCCCTCTCACCCACTCCAACCTCTCCCCCGCAGAACAGGCAGCCCTCCGCTCCCTCCGCTCCAACCCCAACCTCACCATCAAACCCGCAGACAAGGGAGGCGCAGTGGTAGTATGGCGCACTGACCTCTACATCGCCGAGGCCAAACGCCAACTCTCTGACACCTCCTCCTACCGCACCCTCGATCATGACCCCACCCCCGAGCACCAAACCATCATCTCCAACACCATTCATGACCTCATCTCCTCAGGGGACCTCCCACCCACAGCCTCCAACCTCATTGTACCCCAACCCCGCACGGCCCGTTTCTATCTCCTTCCCAAAATCCACAAACCTGCCTGCCCTGGTCAACCCATTGTCTCAGCCTGTTCTTGCCCCACCGAACTCATCCCGACCTATCTGGACTCCATTCTCTCCCCTTTGGTCCAGGAACTCCCTACCTACGTCCGTGACACCACCCACGCCCTCCACCTCCTCCAGAACTTCCAATTCCCTGGCCCCCAACACTTCATTTTCACCATGGACATCCAGTCCCTATACACCTGTATTCCGCATGCAGATGGCCTCAAGGCCCTCCGCTTCTTCCTGTCCCGCAGGCCCGACCAGCCCCCCTCCACCAACACCCTCATCTGCCTAGCTGAACTCGTCCTCACCCTCAACAACTTCTCTTTCGATTCCTCCTACTTCCTACAGAAGCCTCTTTGTAGGTCACGTGGAACAGTCCCACTTCCGTACCTACACAGGCCCCAAACCCCACCTCTTCCTGTGTTACCTTGATGACTGTATCGGCGCCGCCTCTTGCTCCCCAGAGGAGCTCGAACAGTTCATCCACTTCACCAACAACTTCCACCCTAACCTTCAGTTCACTTGGGCCATCTCCAACACATCCCTCACCTTCCTGGACCTCTCAGTCTCCATCTCAGGCAACCAGCTTGTAACTGATGTCCATTTCAAGCCCACCGACTCCCACAGCTACCTAGAATACACCTCCTCCCACCCACCCTCCTGCAAAAATTCCATCTCCTATTCCCAATTCCTCTGCCTCCGCCGCATCTGCTCCCAGGATGAGGCATTCCACTCCTGCACATCCCAGATGTCCAAGTTCTTCAAGGACCGCAACTTTCCCCCCACAGTGGTCGAGAACGCCCTTGACCGCGTCTCCCGCATTTCCCGCAACACATCCCTCACACCCCGCCCCCGCCACAACCACCCAAACAGGATCCCCTTCGTTCTCACACACCACCCCACCAACCTCCAGATACAACGCATTATCCTCCGACACTTCTGCCACCTACAATCCGACCCCACCACCCAAGACATTTTTCCGTCCCCACCCTTGTCTGCTTTCCGGAGAGACCACTCTCTCCGTGACCTTCCCCTGCAACCGCAGGAAGTGCTACACTTGCCCCCACACCTCCTCCCTCACCCTCATCCCAGGCCCCAAGATGACTTTCCATATTAAGCAGAGGTTCACCTGCACATCTGCCAATGTGGCATACTGCATCCATTGTACCCGGTGTGGCTGACTCTACATTGGGGAAACCAAGCGGAGGCTTGGGGACCGCTTTGCAGAACACCTCTGCTCAGTTCGCAATAAACAACTGCACCTCCCAGTCGCAAACCATTTCCACTCTCCCTCCCATTCTTTAGATGACATGTCCGTCATGGGCCTCCTGCAGTGCCACAATGATGCCACCCGTAGGTTGCAGGAACAGCAACTCATATTCCACTGGGAACCCTGCAGCCCAATGGTATCAATGTGGACTTCACCAGCTTCAAAATCTCCCCTTCCCCCACCGCATCCCAAAACCAGCCCAGTTCACCCCCTCCCCCCACTGCACCACACAACCAGCCCAGCTCTTCCCCTCCACCCACTGCATCCCAAAACCAGTCCAGCCTGTCTCTGCCTCCCTAACCTGTTCTTCCTCTCACCCATACCTCCCTCCCACCCCAGGCCGCACCTCCATTTCCTACCTACTAACCTCATTCCACCTCCTTGACCTGTCCATCTTCCCTGGACTGACCTATCCCCTCCCTACCTCCTCACCTCTACTGTCCTCTCTACCCATCTTCTTTTCTCTCCATCTTCGGTCTGCCTCCACCTCTCTCCCTATGTATTCCAGAACCCTCACCCCATCCCCCTCTCTGATGAAGGATCTAGGCCCGAAACGTCAGCTTTTGTGCTCCTGAGATGCTGCTGGGCCTGCTGTGTTCATCCAGCTCCACTCTTTATTATCCTAAATGGAGGGATTCTTTTCCCTGGTTGCCTTAGGAGAGATAGGAGGAACAGCTGCCTATATATGATGACTTTGAAGGCTATGATAACAGATCCTTCTAAAGTAGATCAGCTGTTTCTGACAGCACATCCTGCCCCTCAAGAAAAGTTGTTATTTTGATAATACTTTCCTGTGACAGTCCATTCAGAGACATGGTCTTATCATTCTCTATTACAAGGTCAAGACCAAGACAATGATTATACAACTCTAGAAAAATGTTTTACCCACCTTCTCACCCCCTCTCAATTTGACTTAAACGTTACGATGTAAAGGCTAGAAACACTTGACAGCATCTCTGGAAAGAGAAACAGACGAAGTGGCCCTAATATGTGGCTGGGAGATTACGTGAGAGACTCTGGGTGGGTAGATCTTGCCATTCTTTCCCTGGCCTTTCTTAGTAACCTGCCACAAACTCCCATCAGCTGTCAGGAGTTGGAGTGAGTGGGGAAAGGGAGAGAAGTCATTTGAGCACGAACATGGAGCGGGGAGCCTCAGTGAGGCCTGTGGGGATCACCCAATGTAGCCTGTGGGAGATTTGGCTGCATTTCTGAGTGGCAGGGCAGTTTGGCTACAGCTTGGAGGACAGGGTGTAGCTATAATCAGGAGGGAATGATGGTTGTGTTCTTGAGGAGATCTGACTGTGATTCAGAGCTGGTTGCCAGCTGGGTTCAAGGTTGAATTAGCCCAGAGTTAGGATAGTCCAAGGCCTTCTTTCCTTTTACATGTCAATTCTGCGTTAAATACTTCATATCTTTGCATGACTTTGGAATGTGGGTCTTGATTGGATGAATCAATGTAGGTGAGTAAAAATTTGGGGCAGGGATTAGTTAATGTGTGGGCAATCTGAATGAATGGCCAAACTATCTAAGGTTGAAGGTCAGATTTTTGTGAGCAAAGTTAGAAACTTGAGTCAAGAAATTTACTGGCCTGGCAGACCAGTCTCCAAATAAAAGGCACAAAAGTCAGGATTGCTGGAAAAGCTCAGCAGGTCTGTGGAAGGGTAGTTTTCTCTGTTAACTCTGACTTCTGTCCACAGATGCTGCCAGACCTGCTGAGCTTTTCCAGCAATTCATGTTTTCGTTTCTGATTTACAGCTCCCACAGTTCTCTTGGCTTTTATTTCAAATAAAAGGCTTCCACATGCAGTCATTTTGTTCCAGGGAGGTGGGGGTAGAATGCGTGCGGCCCAGCGAATTCAGAAACTGTTCAGATATGACCAAAGAGGAATGTGAATGTCAACGCGCACTGGTTAGTAGGCCCTTGTCAGTTCAGGGACTGAGAAACAAAGGATTGTGGTACAGAGTTAGACCTTTCAACCTTTGAGCTTGCTCCCACATTAATTTGGATTATGGTTGATTTATGGTCCATTTTTACGTCTGTCTCCTCATAACCCTTGCCTCCCTTGCATCTAATATGGCCTCGAATAAAATCAATGACACAGCCTGCAGTTGTTTCTAGGATAGAGAATTCCACGTACATACTATGCTGTGAAAGAAAATAATTTGCCTCATCTTTGTTCTAGAAAGGAGACCTATTTCTCTTATTGTCTTGTTCTAGCCATCCCCAGAAAAGGAAACATTCTCCCCCTGTCCAGCCTATCGAGCTAATTTGGAACTTTCTCCATTTAGAGAGCAATTGGAGCAGAGTCATTGAATGTTTTAAGACTGAGTTTGATGAAGGGTAGGTTGGAGTGTAGGTTTGGGGTTACAATCAGATCAGTCATGTACTTCTTGAATGGCATAGCAAGCTCAAAGAGTAGATTGTCTACTCCTAAGCCTCTCTCATGTTTATATACCTTTTCTAGATCTCTGTATCTTAATAAGGTCACACTACGTTCTACTAAACTCCAACCGAGGACCAAGCTGTTTAATTTATCTTCATAAGATAATCTCTTTGCCATAAGAATGACTTGATCAAAACTTTTCCACTTTCTCTTTCCACTGTCTTTCAGAAGACCAACATTATCCTTGGTTACTTTATCCTCCTACTTAAATGCATATAGAAACTGAAATAACTCTGCAGAGGCTGGTATCCTGTTATCAACTTCCCTTTTATTTACACATGAACAGTCCTTGACTGCAATACAGCCTCATACACGATCAGGCACCAGAATGTCAGTACCATTGATACTCATGCTTCTTCTTATCCGTCGGTCAGGGCTTCCTGAATGGATCAGATTAACAGTCCCAATCAGGGAACTCACATTCTATGAGGCCCAGCTGGCGGACCTCTTACA
Organism: Stegostoma tigrinum; assembly: GCF_030684315.1. Taxonomy (NCBI): domain Eukaryota; kingdom Metazoa; phylum Chordata; class Chondrichthyes; order Orectolobiformes; family Stegostomatidae; genus Stegostoma; species Stegostoma tigrinum. Next base: position 20,156,816 of record NC_081368.1, on the reverse strand, counting down.
ATCACTACAGAAACGTTTACTATCTGTTTTTATACGATTTGGTTTATCGTAAACTACTTTCTCCATCTCTTTTTTTGCTAGTTCTTAAAGTAGCAGCGACCTTCTGACCAATTGAAAAAATTCATTGCCTTCACTTTCTTTCAGCAACCATAAGCAAATAAGCACGCTTGCGTCCATAATAGATTATCATTCACCAAATGTAAAAATCCCTGAAGCCCATGTATAATCTTCACACAACACAGATTGGGAATGGATGAGTGTGGCAAAAATGACAGACAAAAGCACATTCTTGTTAGCCCAGTTAGTCAGCCCCTTCTTTCTACTCTGTTGTGCTTCTTTATTTATACCTCCCTCTCTCCCTCCCTCCATGGCGATTAACCATGCTTTGGTGGAAGATGACGGTAGATAGGTTCTCAGAAAGGCTTGAAGCAAATTCAGAAAGCAGCTGAAAACCTCTTGTTAGGACGTACATACCCTATAGCTCTACATTCCTTATGTTATTGAAATTTGAGAGATAGAATTTGATGTGAAAAGATCTCTAGCTTCAGGGATTGAATGCTTCACTGTTTTGTGTCACAGTACCGAAAAAAAAACAAGTACAGTGTTGAACCTTGAAGATATTATAACATCCAAAAGAGTAACTGTTGTTACATTCCAGATTCCTTGCTATCAGATACTGTGCGGCCACAACTCTGCCCCTAGTACAAGTACTTGTCCCCAGTAATTAAATTTCCAAAACCCCATAAATTGCAATAGGATTTCTTGTTGATTGTGAACACCAACTGAAATTTGGATGTTGCCCTTAATACCGTGAACCATCCCAAGATGCTTTACTGGAGCATTATAGAAGAAAGATGTCACTGAGCCGCATGAGGAGTTGTTGGTCTGGAAAGGATTTGTCGAAGATGTAGGTTTTAAACAGTATCTTAAAGAAGGAAAGCAAGGTAAGAATAGCAAGGTGGAAAGATATGGGAAGGATATTTCAGGACATGGGGTTTATGTAAATGAAGGAATAGCCACCAGTGCTAAAGCAATTAAAATTAAGATTATGCAAGATAGACAGGAAAAACCTGCTGGGAGGAATTTGAATGATGATAAGTTTAAAATCAAGATGTTGCTTGACTGGGAATCTGTTTAGGTTAGTGAGAGATAAGAGCTAGTGGCACTTGTTTCAGAATATTGATTGCAGAGTTTGGAATAATTTCAGATTTGCAAACGGCAATTTGGAGTCATTGAGTCATTGGGTCATACAGCACAGAAACTAACCCGTTAGCCCAAATCGTTTGCACCTATCAGAGATCCCAATCTGCCCGAGTCCTATTTGCCAGTTTTTGGCCCATTTCCCTCTAAACACTTCCAATTTATATACTCATCCAGTTGCCTTTTAAATGTTGTAGTTGTACCTGTGCCCACCACTTGGGGCAGCACGGTGGCTCAGTGATTAGCAATGCAGCCCCACGGCGCCAGGGACCCAGGTTTGATTCCAGCCTCAGATAACTGTCTGTAAGGAGTTTGCACATTCTCCCTGTGTCTGCGTGGGTTTCCACCGGCTGCTCCGGTTTCCTCCCACAGTCCAAAGATGTGCGGGCGAGGTGTATCGGTCATGCTAAATTTCCCATAGTGTTCAGGGGTGTGTGGGTTATAGGGGAATGGGCCTGGGTGGGATGCTCCAAGGGGCAGTGTGGACTTGTTGGGCTGAAGGGCCTGTTTCCACACTGTAAGGAATCTAATCTAATCTACTTCTGGCAGCTGATTCCATATGTGCACCATCCTCTGCATGCAAGTGTTACCTCTCAGGTCCTTTATAAATCTTACCGTCTCACCTCAAACTTATGCCGTCTAGTTTTGGATGCCCAACCCTGGAGAAAGAGCTTGGCAATTCACCTTATCCGCTCATGATTTTATAAATCTCTATAAGGCCACGCCTCAGCCTCCAACACTGCAGGGAAAAAAAACCCAGCCTATTCAGTCTCTCCCTGTAATTCAAACCCTTCAGTTCTGACAATATCCTTGTCAAACTTTTCTGTAACTTCTCAACATCCTTCCCGTAGGAGAGTGACCAGACCAGTGACCAGTGTACGAAGTAGTCTACAAGTGTTTTGTACAGCCGCAACATGATCTGAGAATAGGCAAACATTCATTGGAATATTCTAAGCTAATGATAACAAGGCATGAATTATCATTTCAGCAACAGATGAGCTGAGACCGATATGGTTTCTGCAGCAAAACACATTTCCTGGCTGGTACTTTACGCTGGGACATGGTTCTCAACCCTCAGCATTAAAACCCTGCAGTCATTTAATCGTTATCAGGCTAGTTGAGCCTTTTGCTGCTATTGGTATTTAAGGACCTCAATTAACTTGGCACCTAAATCTTTGCAGGGAAACTTATGGCAGTAGAGTCAACACCAGGAATGTCAATTGTGGCAGGATGCTCAATTTTACAGCTCCTTCACTCTCCACTGCCTACCAACCCAGTTCCAGCACATTATAGAATCTCATCTTATGATTCTTCTAATTTCTAAATAAGCTCAGGGTCAACCTTTTCACAACAGTTATCGCTGTCTCTATGGTGACCAACCAGGTTCAACAGTTGCACCTTTGCAGCATACTAGTACATCATGCAGAAACTGGTGTGCATCATGAGTGATGATGAGATAACATAGCATTTGATTTATTGTGAGGAATACCAAGGGATATATGTTGCATTTCGAAAAGTGAGTGAGACATGAACCAGGCATGTAAAGGACAGTTAAGGTTGTCGTTAAGGTTTTTTTTCAAAATGCTATGAATATTTAGGTTGTTACATTCCAATGAATAAACTAAAGCGGCAAAAAATATGCAATCATATTGTACCTTTGATACAACAAAATATCCAAGTGCGTCACTGGAATCTTAACCTGGAAAAATCAGACAACAAGCCACTTAAGGAGTTACTAGGAACAGATGATGAAAGGAGGTGGATTTTAAGGGGTGGACAGCAAGAAGCTTTTTCCCAGAGTCGGAGACTCAGTTACTAGGGGTCACGATTTCAAGGTGAGAGGGGAAAAGTTTAAGGGAGATATGTGTGGAAAGTTCTTTACGCAGTGGGTGGTGGGTGCCTGGAATGCATTGCCAGAGGAGGTGGTAGAGGCGGGCACAATAGCGTCATTTAAGATGTATCTAGACAGATACATGAATGGGCAGGGAACAGAGGGATACAGATCCTTGGAAAATAGGCGACAGGTTTAAATAGAGGATGCGGATCGGGGCAGGCCTGGAGGGCTGAAGGGCCTGTTCCTGTGCTGTAATTTTCTCTGTTCTTTGAACATTTTAAATGAGGGGAGAGGATCAGTAAAGTGGATCAGAAAGTGAATTCCAAAGTTTGGGACCAAATGTAGCTAAATACATGGACTCCAGTGAGTGATCATTGAAGATCAGAGATGGCCAGAAGAGATGAAGTGCAGAAGTCCAAATAATTTGTCACACCAGAGGAAGTTATTGATAGACAGAGGTGAACAAGTTGAAAATATACACGATGATGTAAAATCAAGATTAAATGTACTTGAATCTTTGATGAAAACCTACATTTCTAGCTTTTGTAGAAAAGAAAAGAAATTGCTTCATTGGCAAATTTACAGCAAAAATACAGCAAAAAAACAAGCAAAGAAAACTATTCGGGAATCACTGACCTGTGCAATTCCACAGGCATCTGTGATAGATCCACTTTTTTATACTGTGCAAAGAAATTGTTAGTACTTGTAATATTCCAAAAGTTAGTTTCACTGGAAAAAGGGAGATTGAGAGGTGATAATATTCAGGTATTGCAAAAGATGAAAGAATTAGACGATAACGACACAAATGGGGGTTTTAAATTTCATTTGCAACCATGAGACAAGAACATAAGAAATGGGAGCAGGAGTAGGCCATCTGGCCCATCAAGCCTGCTTTGCCACTCAGTAAAATCATGGCTGATCTTTTCATAGTCTCACTGTCCATCACTAAAACGCTTAATTCCTTCACTGTTGAAAAATCTACCTTTGCCTTGAAAGCATTCAACATCAAACATTCAATGATATCGGTCATTAAAGCCACAAATATATTCCCAGATCTTTGTGTCAAACTCCCATCAGATTTTGTGTTGCATAAGTACTTGGATACTTTGGGTTTGTTTTCACTGGAATGTAGGAGGTTGAGGAGCAACCTGATGGAAGTTTATAAGATTGTGAATGGCATGGATCGAGTGGAAAGTGAGGGGCATTTTCCCAGAGTGGGGGTAAGGGTCAATTCCAGGAGACACAAGTTCAAGGTGCAAGGTGGTGGGTGGCAGGTAGGGGCAAATTTTAAAAGAGATATGTGAGGTACATTTTTCACGCAAGGAGTGGACAGTGCTTCGAATGCATTGCCAGAGGAGGTGGTGGAAGCAAACACAATAGCAGCATTTAAGAAGTACCTAGACAAATACGCGAATGGGAGGGGAATAGAGGCATAAGCATCCCGGAAGTGAAGACAATTTTGATATGAATGGGCAAAATAGGCCAGTGCAGGCTTGGATGGCCGAAGGGCCTGTTCTTGTGTCTTTCTTTATTCTTTGTGTTTTTTTAAGGTTGCTAAATTAATGACTCTAATTTTTACTGTAGGGAACCACAGAATGTAAACTCCGACGCAGCAGAGCAGTTGGGAATGCCACACAACAAACGTTGATCTCAATCAGTTCCCATTAGCAATTGACTGTGGTGTTGGTGATTCTTACAGGAGGCTTAGAAAGTGCATGGGAATGCTTTTCTAATGATTGTCTTCAATCAGAGCTTAGTAGTGTTAATTCATTGAGCTGCTCTTAAAAAAAGATTATTAACTTACACGAAAGATGCATTTTTAAAGGATACATTTAGGGAGAAGGCAAATCACGAGCTTGTGGAACCTCTTAACATATTTTTTGGTATATATTAAAAATATCCAGCAATTTTTATGTTGTTTTGGATTCAATTAAAGTTTACTTTGCAGTGAAGATTTTCCTGAAGAACTTGGAGATGATAGCGTAGTTGTAAAGTCATCGAGCTAATTATCCAGAGACTCAGGCTGATCATCTGGGAACGTAAGTTAAATTCCAGCCAAAGCAATTGATGGCATTTACATGAAATTAATAGTGACAGAATTGAAAGCCAGTCTGAGTTTATTGGTGGAGATGGAAGGCTGATGTTTCATGCCTAGACTCTTCTTCAGAAGAAGGGCCTAGGCCCTAAATGTCAGCCTTCCTGCTCCTCTGATGTTGCTTGGCCTGCTGTGCTCATCCAGCTCCACACTTTTGTTACTTCAGATTCTCCAGCATCTGCAGTTCCCACTATCTCTGAGTTTATTGGTCACCATTTTGGCCTGCCATCAATTGTTGTAAGTACCCATCTGGCTCACTTATGTCCTTTAAGGAAGGAAATCTGTTACTGTCTACCTGTCTGGTCTGCTTTGGACTCCAGATCCACAACAGTATGCCCTCTGAAATGCCCTAGTGAGCTTCATCATTCAAAAGCCCTTTAGAGTGGGCATCAAAAGCTGACCTTGTTGGCTGCACCAAAATGAAAGAATAGAAAACAAATTAGTACTTTTCATGACTACAGAACATCCCAAAGCAAATGTACTTTTGAAGTGTAATTGTTGTGTGATGTAAGCAAAGGCAGCTACTGCAATGTCCCTCAAACAGCTGTGAGATAAATGTGTGCATTGTTGAGTGTTCAATTTTAGCCAAAGTCTTTTTCAAACAGCACCAGCATCTTGGATGTCCTTAAATACTAGGGCTTGAAGCAAGATCTTCTGATTCAGAAGTAGTGTGCTACCATTTCAGAAAATCGAGCACCTAACATTGGATGGAAGAGAAACTAAAGGTACTGCAGATGCTGTAAATCAGGAACAAAAACAGAAGTTGCTGGAAAAGGTTGGCAGGTCTGGCAGCATCTGTGAAGAAAAAAAAAATCAGAATTAATGTTTTGCGTTCAGTGACCCTTCCTCAAAGGGAATTGGAGGGAATAGGCTTGAAGGGTGAAATGGACTAGTTCTGATACTCAGTAGATTTGCATATCCCTGTGTTGCCTAAATGTTTTTCCATTGCAATTTGGCAATTACAGCAGTGAGTTAGCCAAATGCTTGAAACTGTTCAGTACCATGTTCCAGTGACTCCAATTTTGTAACAGTTGTGGATTTTCCAACGTGGTACCAGAAAAGACCACATAAACGGATAATCTCAGGGAGGCTCTGCATGGTATACTTTATTGCCTTGAATTCGGCTACCACCCATTCAGCTGGCATCGACTGTCGCTCAATGACGTGTCAGTGTCAAATCCCGGGAAATTTTCCTGGAAAGGCGAATGGAAAACATTTGAATGAGGGAACAGTCACATGGGGCATTCTGAGGCATGCTGGCTCTGGTCAGGACTAGCACAAGCTAGAGATTTGGAAATTAAATGCATGGATGTGCCCAGTAAGGACAGGATCAGAATCTTTCTGATGTCCTCTCACGTTTGAATGGCCTGCCAGCTAAATACCTGAAGAATGATCTGATTGGTGAGAAACTGCACTGTATGTGATCTCGGAGACCACAAAACAGGGCAACTTTAAGGGAGGATAACAGAAAGCAGAAAAATGTTTTTGTCAAAAAGATTAAAAAGAACTGTATGCACGCGCAGTAGTGCAGACTTCTCCCAAGTGACATCCTGATGTTTTCTTTTACCTGAATTGATGCATGAAGTTAACCACTGTGACTAATTTGCTACATTCACTGGCCATGAATGGAACAAATGAAATAGAAAATAGTGATGATATCTTGATTTTCTTTTCCCTTGATGATTTTTCTTTATTTTGCTGAGATTTACATTCTCTTAGAGGGCAATTGTCACAAAGCAAGTTGGGTAATTTACAACCGAAGACTGAGAATTTCCCTGGAGAGGTTGTTAGTCTGCTGCCTTAGGACTGAGTTGAGAAATGTCTACACCTAGAGGGTTGTGAGTCTGTGGAATTCCCTGCCCAGTGAAGCAGTTGAGGCTATCTCATTGAATGGTTTTTAAGGCAAAGGTAGATTTTTGAACAATGACAGAATTAAGGGTTATGGTGAGTAGGTGGGTAAGTGGAGCTGAGCCTATGAAAAGCTCAGCCATGATCTGTTTTCAGGGCGGCACTGTGGCTCAGTGATTAGCTGCCTCACAGCACCGGGGACCCGGTTCCAATTCTACCCTCGGGCAACTGTCTGTATGGAGTTTGCACATGCTCCCCATGTCTGCATGGGTTTCCTCCGGGTGCTCCGCTTTCCTCCCACTCTCCAATGATGTGCAGGTTATGTGGATTGGCCATGCTAAATTACCCAGTGTTAAGGGATTGTGTAGATTAGGTGGGTTATAGGGGGAATGGGTCTGGGTGGGATGCTCTGTGGGCTGGTGGGGACTCGTTGGGCCGAAGGGCCTGTTTCCACACTGACGGGGTTCTATGATTCTTCATCTAATTGAAAGGTGGAGCAGGCTCGAGGGGTCAGATGGCCCACTCCTGCTCTTATTCCTTATGTTCCTTCCCCATGATTTTTTTCAGTGGATCACCAGAGGCCAGTGGGGAGTCCCGATTTACACACGCTGACAGTGTTACGGTTACAGAGTGGAAGCAACTCCAAGGAAATTCCCGACTGGACAGGATTTCCTGCAATAATGTAGTTCCTTCAATGAAGTTAATGAGATAGTTGGATAATAAACCAGGAAAACTTTGCATTGTACTCCTCTCCAGTGGGCACCCTTATGGGATCTTGACTGTTCCCAAAAAGACAGACAAAGGTGGAGCAACCTGGGCAGTAATAAGAAAATGAGGTAATCTCACATTCATCATTATTACCACCAAAGTGATATTGCCTGCAACACGACACTGCTGTTCAGTCCTGCTAAGGGCAAGTAGACAGCTGTATAAAATATCATTTTGCCCCCTCCAGCAGCAGGGTCTATTTCAGCATGATCAATTTACTCCTCACACCCTGTTAAGTTTAACTTGTTTTTTTTAAAAAAAGCCTGAATTGGCCCGCAAGCAGCCATTACGTCCGTTACTGTTTGCCATCCCTTGTTGGGTGGGCCGCCTGATGCAGTTGAGATTTTGACCGGGTGCATATGAACAGGAATTAGGAGTGGGAGTCGGCCATTCAGCCCCTTGAGCCAACTCTGCCTTTCAGAATGATCGTGGCCGATCTGACTGTATTCCTGCACGTGACACAGTCTTTCACCCCTTTTCTTAAGAAGAATCTATCTGCCTCAGCCTTAAAAAGATTCAAGAATTCTGCTTCCACTACCTTTTTAGTATGAGGCTTCCAAAGACTCAGAACCCTCCTACAGAACAAAAATAAAATGGCCTCACCGCTGACTTACATGGGTGTAAAACCCGATTTGCCCTCTTCAAATCAATCCTGTCAATTCAGTGCAGGATCTTGTGTTTCAGTGCCTGCCTCAACTATGCGAATGCGCTATGGGTGCGGAGTCTCATATAGCCCAGAACAGATAAGGATGACAGATTTCCTTCCGTAAAGGATATACTGAACTAGTTACCTATTTATGACAGTAACAGCGGTTACATGGTTGCCACGGGGCTAGGTTTTTAACTCCACATTTTAAAAAATTAATTCAAATTTCCCTATTTGTCAAGATGGATTTAAGCACTCACCCGCATAACATTTGACTGGAGATTTGGATTACTAGTTCAATGACAACATCACCATAATCACTGCACCCCCAAAGCTATTTAATGTGCAGTTTCAGTTTTGGTAAGGTGGTAACATGTTCCCTCTGAGTCAGAATTTCTGGATTCAAATCCCGCTCCTGGTCTTCACCTAAGAGTCAAGCTGACACTCCAGAGGAGTGTTGCACAGCTATTGGGGCTGGTGACTTATATTTGAGAACAATGCCCCATTTGCCTGCTTGGGTACATGTAAAAGATCCCATGGACCCAACAATATTTTTATGAAGAGAAAAGAACTTGCCTTGATGACCTAGCCAATATTTATCTCCCAATCAACGTCTCAAAAACCAAAATGCTCGTCATTATCGTGTTGCTGGTGGTGGCAGTTTGCCGTGTGCAAATTCTAGATCGTGTGATATTACCACAACAACTGACTTCAATGCTTCAAGTAATTACAAAGAGCTTTGAGACATTCAGTGGCTAACCAAAGCACCATCTAATTATAAGGCTTCTATGTGTTTTACCTTATTAAGTCTTTTGGGATCTGTGGTTGGAATATCGAGTGGGCAGCAAAACCTGCCATGCCATTTTTACTCTGCGATTTCACCGAAGTGACAAATCCCTGTCATTAATTGTTGACTAACTGTTGCAGTGTGAAAGGAAACAAATTCTGAGTCAAAGCAGAAGAGTTTAAAAGTGATGATCAAAGCTAGAAAGAAAAAAGTAGGGGTTAAAACATGTTCAAGAGCAGAAACAATGGAATACAGCAAAAGAATTCCAAAGAATTGGACCTAATGGCTGAATTCTGAGTAGACACAAATTGAAAAAAAAAACACCTTCAAGATATACATATGACTTGGTTGACAGGACTGGAAGGGTTGAGTTACGGGGAGAGGATGGATAGTCTGGGACTTTTTTCAGTGGAGTGTAGGAGATTGAGGGGTGATATTGTCGAGATTTTTGAAATCATGAGGGGTGTATATAAAATGAATGGCAGGTGTCTTTTCCCTAGGGCGTGGGATTGCAAGACTGGGGGTCTATTTTTAAGATGAGAGGAGAAAGATTTAAGAAGTTTGTGAGTGGCAACATTTTTCACACAAAGAGTGGGATCGTGTGTGAAATGAACTTCCACTAGAAGTGTTGGATGCAAGTACAGTTACCATTTTTAAAAAGACATTTGGATAAGTACATGAATAAGAAATGTTTGGAGGGATATGGGGCAAGCACATGCAAGTGGGACTAGTTTAATTTGGGATTGCAGTCGGCATGGACTGGTTGAACTGAAGGCTCTGTTTCTGTGCTGTCTGACTTTATGACTTGAAGCCATAAATGAATAAACCTTCAGAGCAATTGGGATAAATGAAAGTGATTTTTAGGGATCCTTGTAAATATCCAGTTGAACTTTCATGAACAAGTGCTGAACAAGTTTTCATGACAACTGTAACATGAGCAAACAGGAAAGGTATTTTGTCAATGAATAATGAGCTGAAATTAATCAAGAGTTTCCCACACCCAGAGTTTGCTATTAACAGAAAATGACTCCAGGACCCTTTGCATGTATCTGATTACAAACCAACCTGTAGCATGTGGCAAAAGTGAACCCATTCTTTGTTGTTTGACAAAGATTTTATGGAAAAGGACGGGCAAGAAACAAGTGTTTTGCCACCAAACCACTGTCTTAGAGCTGATTTTCATGCCTTTGAATTGCTCATGTTAGGATCCTAAAGCATATTTTCATGAAAGAGAAGTAGGGTCCTGACCTGAAATGTTGACTTTCCTACTGCACCGATGCTGCCTGACCTGCTGTGGTCCTCCAGCTCCACACTGCGTTGACACATATTTTCATGAGCTAAGAGGAGATTTTGGTGCTGCCATTTCTCTTGTGGTGTCTCGCTGGCAAGATCTTTTCCTGGGGAGGTGAAGTTAAATTCCGCCTGTTAAGGAATGGTGAGGTTGAAGCACTTAAAAGCAATTCATTGCGAGTAGTTCCTTACAAATTAAGATCAGCCTCACCTTATTTAACACAGACTCTGGGATCTGTTTTCTCATGTTTAAAAGTGAGTGTTTGCCTTTGTTGATTGTGAAAGACTTGCTGTCAAGACTAAGCAAAGAACATCTTTGTCGCCTGCATACTTGTGTTTCATGGAGAAACGTCTAAAGGCTAAGAAGAAGTGCAAATAATTTAAAGGCATTTGCAGAGTGGGCCTTGCTGTTTTTCCATGTCTAAGTACCATGAGGCTGCAGTCCCGGGGCAGTGACTGAAGCTGAAAATCAGAGGCACTGCGAGTCAATCCTATTCGACCTGTGGCTCAAGTGATATACTGTCTGTACTTTGGAGCGTTTGCGCACAGCATCTGAAGTAATTTCTGCCAGATATTCCCCTGACAACAATAAAAAAAACCAAAAAGATGATGGAGAAACGCAGCAGGTTTGGTAAGATCTGTGAAATGAGAAACAGAATTAACATTTTGAGTCCAGTTTGACTTTTCTTCAGACTGACTCTGAAACATGAACTCTGTTTCTCTCTCCACTAATGTTGCCAGACCTGCTGAGCTTCACTGCACTTCTTAATTTAATTTCAGATTTCAAGCATCCATGGTATTTTGTTCAAGTATTTGAAGTATTATTTTGCTGATATTTGATGTATTCTTCTGACCTGTACTGTGAATTCAGCAGACAACTTTCCAAAATGCCTGAGCAATAGCCAATGTCATTTTTCTGGGATTTATGCAAGATTATAAACTCAGAGAGTGGGGAACTCTGCTGAAAATTTAGCTCTGCAAGTTTTTAGAGATGGCGCCACAAATCATTGTGAATCTGTCAATGAGCCGGGCTTTTTGTAGGTTTGTGAGGTGATAAAAATCTGGAGAGTGAAAGTCAGCGTTGTATACTTAATAATTGTTTACCTAATGCGCTAAATAATGACTTTCACTGAATTTTCAGTTTCCACTACCACGCTCTTAAGACTTTTACTCCAAGCTCACAACAGACTCAATTTTCTGTCACCTTCACCCAAGCAACAAATCCCTGCTGATTTTCAAGGCTTCAAACTTCCCTGTGCTTTTGTAGCAGAGTTCATCAGCTCTCTCCTCCCAGTTGAGGGACAAGGCTTTTAAGCTGTTCAATAGTCTGAGACCACACAGATCAGTATTGCTCCCAGGAGACTCTTTGGTTATGTATTATTACAAAGTGAAAACACATGAGACTTCAACAAATAACTCATGAACATGAAAGCTCATGTGACATTTCAGCATCTCTTCATACCCTCACACTTATCCCATCGCCCCTCACCTTCCAAACACTACATTTTTTGTAGTACCCGCTCTGCTGAAGGGAGTGCCTCAAGTTGAGGTAATATGCAAAGCTGATGTTTATCAGTTCAGCTGCCAAGTCAAGTGAATAATATTCAGATGTGAAGACAGAACAAAGCCTAAATTCTCCGATCAGAATTTCCCAATTTGTTGTCATGGATTGATCAGAAATGCTGGCCCAGAAACATAGCACCCTACCTCAGGCTAGTTTGCGTCATTGCCAACCATTTATGATTTTGTTTCTGATTTACAGCTTCCGCAGTTGTTTGTATTTTTTACATTGCATCATACTCAGTTTCTTAGGAAGAGGTAATGTCAGTGAAGAATATCTGCCTCAAGCAGGATCAACAGTAAATTAAATATGAATGGATTAAGGTGGGAGCAAGGTGAGTAGAGCATGTCAATCCCTGATATTCAACTGTGATGGATTAACATCGAGGTATCTCGCTTGTCTTCAGCTATCCTCACATATCCATAGAAGATTGTCTGAAATAAGCATGTAATGGAGTGGAAATCCATCCAGAAAAGCTACTGAGCTCTGGGCAGTGCTTTCCTTGCTTATAGCTTGCTTTTTGCTGTAACTGTTACTCCCTTCACCCCGCCCTCCTACACACACACATACACACACACACACACACACACACACACACACACACACATATAAAACATGGAAGATGGGAAAGAAGTAGAAAAGATTGGAACATCCGAAATGATTGCTGAACTTATTGGTGCAGAGGGCTTTTTCGAGTAGCAAGGTAGCAGGGGGCATGAGGTCAGACAATGAAAGCCCCACAGTTCTGGACGTTAAAGCAGAGGTGGAGGTGGTTGAGTTATCAAAAGAATTTTGGTCCTGCCGATTTGTTTGAAGTGGAAACTAAAGACAAGAGTTTCAAGACCATAAACAGTGATGATTGTAGTGTTTGACTTTTTATTCTTATTTGTCAAAATTTTCTTTCCAAAGAACTTTTACTCAAGAATCTGTACCTATGCACCTTTGTACCTAAGGTGGCTCCATAAGTGAGGAGTTGTAAACTTTTCACTGTAGTCGTGTGCATATGTGCAGCAATAAAGCTAATTCAATTCAATTCAGTTCAGTTCAATTAAAGAATACTTCCCTTTAGCTGTCAGTTCTTCTTTTCTATATTCATTTCTGGGTGGTGTGTGTCGCTGGCTGGCTAGCATTTCTTGCCCATCCTTAGAAGTGGTACTGAGCTGCCTTCTTGAACCACTGCGGCTCATCAGCTGTAGGTTGACCTACAATGCCATTAGGGAGGGAATTCCAGGATTTTGACCCAGAGACAGTGAAGGAACAGCGATATATTTCCAAGTCAGGATGGTGAATGGCTTGGAGGGGAACTAGGAGGTGGTGGTATTCCCATATGTCTGCTGCCCTTGTCCTCCGAGATGGAAGTGGCCTTGGATTTGGAAGGTGCTGTCGGAGAATCTTTGGTGAATTTCTGCAGTGCATCTTGTAGATACTACACGCTGCTGCTACTGAGTGTCAGTGGTAGAGGGAGTGGATGCTTGTGAACGTAGTGTCAATCAAGTGGGCTGCTTTGTTCTGGATGGTGTCCAGCTTCTTAAATGTTGTTGGGCTGCAATCATCCAGGCAAGTGGGAAGTATTCCATCACACTCTTGACTTGTGCCTTGTAGATTGAAGACAGGCTCTGAGGAGACTGGAGGTAAATTATTCACCACAGTAGTCATAACTCCTGGCCAGTTCTTGTAGCTACTGTGTTTATGTGGTGAGTCTGACTGAGTTTCTGGTCAATAATAATGGCCAGGATGTTAATAGTGGGAGATTCAGTGAAGCTAAAACCATTGAATGTTCAGGGGCAGTGGTCAGATTGTTTCTTATTGGTGATAGTCATAGCCTGGCATTTGTGTGGCACATGTATCACTTGTGACTTGTCAGCCCTAGCCTGGATATTGTCCAGATCTTGTACATGTGAACATGGACTGCTTCAGTCTGTGAGAAGTCGCAAATGGTGCTGAACATTGTACAATCATCAATAAAAATCTCCATTTCTGACCTTATAATGGAGGGAAGGCCATTGATGAACCAGCTGAAGATGGTTAGACTAAGGACACGACTCTGAGGAACTCCTGCAGAGATGTCCTGGAGCTGAGGTGCTTGACCTCCAACAACCACGACCATCATCCTATGTGTCAGGTTTGACTCCAACCACTGGAGAGTGTGCCCCTGATACGTATTGATTCTTGCTTTGCTAGGGCTCCTTGATGCCACACTCAGTCAAATGCAGCCTTGATATCAAGGGCTGTCACTCTCACATCACCTCTGGAATTTAGCTCTTTTGTCCATGTTTGAACCGAGTTTATAATCAGGTCAGGAGCTGAGTGGTCCTGGTAAAACCCAAACTGAGTGTCACTGAGCAGGTCATTGCTGAGGAGGTGCTGCTTGATAGCACTCTAGATGCTGTAAACCATTGCTTTACTGACGACCGAGAGTAGACTGATGGGGTGGTAATTGACCGGGTTGGATTTGTCCTGCTTTTTGTGTACAGGACATACTTGGGCAATTTTCCACATTTTTGGGTCGATACCAGCATTGTAACTGTACTGGAACAGGTTAGCTCAGGGAGCGGCAAGTTCTAGAGAATGTCTTGAGTACTATTGCTGGTACGTTATCAGGGCCCATAGCCCTTGCAGTATCCAGTGTCTCCAACCGTTTCTTGATATCACGTGGAGTGAATCAAATTGGCTGAAGACTGGTATCTGTGATGCTGGGGACTACTGGAGGAGGCCGTGATGGATCATCCACCTGGCACTTCTGACTGAAGCTTGCTGCAAATGCGTCAGGCTTCCCTTTTGCACTGTTACTCTGGGCTCTTCCATTGTTGAGCATGGGGATATTTGTGAAGCCTCCTCCTCCAGTGAGTTTGTTTAAATGTCAACCACCATTTACAACTAGATGCGGCAGGACTGTAAAGCTGAGATCTGACTCATTGGTTGTAGGATCGCTTAGCTCTATCACTTGCTGCTTTCGCTGTTTGGCGTGCAAGTAGTCCTGTTTGGTGGCTTCGCCAGGTTGATACCTCATCTTCAGGTATGCATAGTGCTGCTCCTGGCACGCCCACCTGCACTCTCCGTTGAACGAAAGTTGATCCCCTGGCTTGATGGCAGTGGTTGAGTGGAGAATATGCCAGGCCACAAAGTTACAGATTATGCTGGAGTATAATTCTGCTGTCGATGGCCCACAGCACCTTTATGGATGCCTAACCTTGCATTGCTAGATCTGTGTGAAGCCTGTCCCATTTAGCTCGGTGATAGTGCTATGCAACTCGATGGAAGTTATTCTCGATGTGAAGTTGGGATTTCGTCTGGGACTGTACGATGGTCACTCTTACTGATACTGTCATGGACTCCTGACGTCATGGCTGGGAGGAGGGTTTCAATCTGTGGGCAAATTGCTGTCAGTCTGTTAAAATGGCCTGGAATGGGGCAAATTTCCCAATTCTGATTTCACCGTCTGTACAATTTCCTGCCAGGAACATCCCAATATATCTCCCTTTAATGTCACGATGACCAGGTATTTTACAAACCAGTTTGTTTGTTGAAGTGGAGGACTGCCTTTTTCCATGGCGTGCGTGTGAGTACTGGTGATGGAAAGAATAAACGTGAGCTCATATGACACTGCTTCAATCTCACAATGATCCATAGTACCCCCCAAACGAAGTATTATTTTTGATGATGCCTATTTGTTTTGCAGGGAGATGCAACAGCCAATTTGTGCGGAGCAAGATGTCACAAGCAGTGAATTGAACTTGTTGGATGGTTTGTTGGATGGGTAGGGGGAGGGGGAGGGGGAGGGGTTGTGCTGGTGATGGAGACTGCGCTTATCACGGCAAACCATACTCCACAATTCACCCAGTCTTCGCAATGTCGCATTCTGGCTGACCAGGCAAACTGGCAGGACTGAAGAAATCGCATTGAACTTGAAACATTAACTCCCCTGCTGTCTTCACAGATCCTGCCAGACCTGCCGAGTATCTCTAGCATTTTCTGTTTTTATTCCAGATTGCCAGCACCCACAGCATTTTGCATTTATATAAACAGGCTGGATCTCAGCCCTGAATCTAATCTGAGATGCAGTACTGTCGACTATGTATATCCTTCAGCCCAACACTGAAGCACCGTCCAACTTATGCTCTCAGACCCTCTAGCTGTACTTAAACCCACAACCACTTGACCTGCAGCTGCCTCTGAGTCAAGTCGACATTTGAGTCAGATCTTGCCTCACTGTTTGGTGTTGTCTCGCAAAAGTGCAAGGAAGGTTCAACAAATGCCTCAGTGAATGTCCTTTGACCTGCTATGATTTACAATTTCAGCACAGACATCCTGCTGTTGATGTCACATCAGCAGAAACTGAGGTTTCTTTATATAATTTCAAATAATTAAAACTCCTGCCAAAATCTCAGTCGGCAGCAGAAATTTTGGTCTTGTGAAGATTACGTACTTCTTTCCTCACTCTTGCTGCCTGCCCTGCGTTGCCTGGGAGCCTGAGCTTTTACTCACTGCTGCATTCACATCTTTCCCTGGAGAAAAAGGGAAGATTTCTAAATTTATTATTCTCATGAATATCCCAACATTTATTGTCCATTTCTTCTTGTGCTGTAGTGAGACTGCTTCAGAGAGTAGTTATGGATTAATGTGTTAATGTAGGATCAGAATCACACATTAGCCAAACTGTATGAAGGTATTAATTTTCATTCCTGAAAAGATATTGATGATACCTGTTAAGTTTTGCAAGGATCTGACAGCTTCATGATTACCATTACTCACACTAGAATTTTCACTTGCAGATTGTATTTTGGAGCTGAAAACAATTAAAGAGTCACAGTAGGGTTTGGACTCACCTTTTTTTTATTGCTTTAGCATTTTTGGCACGTTATTAGTTCAGCTCCCTAGACTGCTAGCGCTATGCCGTAACTATTGCACTGTCTTGGTGAAGGGAAACTATGCTGCGAGTGATTTGAGACGGTGAACTGTCGGGGCCAAATCAGAGACCTGCAGCTCTGTTAATTAAAATGTAAGAATATTTCACTTTAGTCTGAAACACACAGCGTAGCTTCTTCCTTTGGGATCCTGACCAAACAGCTTGTTGAAGGGGGATCATTATTTTTCTCAGGAACTTAAACCAACCAGAGAAAGTGTGGATACATTTGGTCTACGTTCACGAAACACAGTCAGTCATGCAGCTGTTCTGACTGTGGCTGTTCGCTGACACGAATTCAAGAGACTGCAGCACCTTGGGCTTGTGAGAGACCCCTGTAAAGTCAAGTGGAAAAAGTTGAGTTCATATGAGAATACTACACGGAATCAGTGCACAGCATGATGGAAGCTTGTGTTCAGACTCTTTTCCAAACCTTATCAAGGGTTCCAGTTGCTAAGGTACTTGACAGATCAGGCCTAAAATCTTAAGGATCTGGGCTCCTAAAGGTTGTAATGCTATTTGAGTGCCTAAGTGGAGCCCCAACCATCTGTTAACTAATTTGAAAGATATTTTCATTCATTGTGGGTATTTATTTAATTTTCTTCCCAGGCATATTACATTGGTCACCCATTATTACAACTGTCCAATTTTTATTTCCAGTGAAATGACTAACACCATAGGTGCGGCTGCTCTTGCATTGTTAGCCCTCTTTTGCAGCCAGTTGTTTCCTTTCATACTCTCCGAATTTGTGTCGGGCTGATTCAGTGATGTAGAGGCGGCTCTATTAACATATTTTGAAAAATGAAATACGCGTGTGAGATGTGGTGAGGTAGATCCATTGAAAAATGACACAAGGCTTGTTGATGTTGCATAAATCCACTTTCAGTTGTGATGCAGTTGCCCATATCTTCGTCCCTTCGTACTGCGGGGTCAATCTGAGGCACTGAGAGGAAGAATACTGTCGTCCTGAGAAGTATTGCTGAACAAAGAGATCTTGGAGTGTAGGTTCATAGTTGCTTGCAAGTGAAGTAGCAGGTAGACAGGATAGTTTTATTCTTTTATAGGATTTGTTTTGGTCAGTGCATTGGGTATAGGAGTTGGAATGTCATGTTACAACTGTATAGGGCATTTGTTCGGCCACTTTTGGAATACTGCGTGCAATTCTGGTCTCCCTCTGTAGGAAAAATGTTGTGAAACATGAAAGAGTTCAGATAAGATTTACAAAGATGTTGTCAGTGTTGGAGGGTTTGAGCTATAGGGAGAGGCTGAATAGGCTGGGGCTATTTTCCCTGGAGCAGTGGAGGCTGAGGAGCGACCTTCTCAAGGGTTATAAAATCATGAGGGGCATGGATCTCATAAATAGACAACGTCTGTTCCCCTGGGTAGGGGATTCCAAAACCAGAGGGCACAGGTTTAAGGCGAGACGGGAAAGATTTGAAAGGGAATTTAAAAGGCAGTGTTTTCACGCAGAGAGTGGTACTTGTATGGGATGAGCTGCCAGAGAAAGTGGTGGAGGCTGGTTTGATTACAACATTTAAAAGGCATCTTTATAGGTATATGAATAGGAAGGGTTTAGATGGACATGGGCTAAATGCTGGCAAATGGGATTAGATTGATTTAGGATACCAGATGACATGGACGAGTTGGACCAAACTGCTGTTTCCGTGTTGTACATCTCTGTGACTCTATGGCTGGAACCAATTTGTGTGAGCCAGTGCTGCCAGGTTCTAGCTCTAACGCTGCCTTTTAACCTGCAAGCTGCACCATCAGGCTATTTACAACAAGAACAAAAACAAAGTTGCTGGAAAAGCTCAGCAGTCGGACAGCATCTGTGAAGGAGAAAACAGAGTTGACGTTTCGAGTCCGGTGACCCTTCATCATAGAGAAAACGTCAACTCTGTTTTCCCTTTCACAGATGCTGCCAGACCTGCTGAGCTTTTCCAGCAACTTTGTTTTTGTTCTTGATTCACAGCATCTGCAGTTCTTTTGGTTTTTATCAGGCTATTTAAAGGTAGAAATAAATGATACCCCAGTACTTTGAACCGATATCATTTGCATCAACAAGTTCAATCTCATGAATTTGCCTTTGTCAACCTTGGCCCAGGAATAAAGTTCTGGATCTTGTCTATGTCCCATGGCAGAGCTTGTTATGAGACTGGCAGTCTTATGCACTATTGAGGGAATGCTGCTTTGGCAGAGATGTCATCTTTTGGATGATACGTTAAACCAAGATCACGTGTGCCTCTCCCAGATAAATACTGTGACAATACTTGATGAGGAGCAGATGAATTCTTCTGGCCAAAATGTGCCTTTCAATCAATTCCGATATAACAAACTATCTGTATTTTCGTATTACTGTGTGCGCAGGTTTGCTGTATGGAAATGGCTGCAATATTTCTGACATTAAAAGTGACCGTACTTCAAAAGTGTTTCATCAGCAGAAAAGCACCTTGGCGATGTTTCGAAGTTGTGGAAGGTGACAAACAAGCACAAATTAATTCCTTCTTATTCCTCTCATTTACAGATAGGGTGGTTAAGAAGGAATTTAGCACATTTGCTTTCATTGTTCACACATTTGAGTATACGAGTTGGGATGTTATGTTGAAGTTGCACAACACATTAGTGAGACCTTTCTGGAATATCATGTCCAGTTCTGGTCACCCAGTTATAGAAAGGTTGTTACCAAGCTGGAGAGGGTTTAGTCGAGATTTACCAGGATGTTTCTGGGCATGGAGGGTTTGAGTCACAAGGAGAGACTGGATAGGCTGGGATATTTTTCAATGGATTGTAGGAGATTGAGGGGTGACCTCGTAGAGCTTTATAAAGTCACAAGACGTATAGATAAGGTGAATGGCAGCTGTCTTTCTCTATGGTGGGTGATTTCAATACCAGGGGACATTTTTTAAGGTGAGAGAGGAGATTCAAAAAAACACAACGGCCAATTTTGTTTTAGACAGAGTGGTTCATGTGTGGAATGAACTTCCAGAGAAAATATATAAAAGACATTTAGACAAGTTAGTGAATAAAAAATGTTTGGAAGGATATGGTCCAATCATGGCAAGTCTCCAGTTGAGTTTGTGATTATGGTTGGCATAGACTGGTTGGACTGAAGGGTCTGTGCTGTAATAACTCTATTACTCTCAAAAACTACTGAAAAACATAATATTTTACGAATTCCCCGATGGCCAAGGTAGATTTTGCAACACTATATTTTGTTAAGTGCATTATTAGCTCTAGTCCTGTTTCTCCTGGGGCACTAGTTTTGTCTTATTTAGTGGCTACACACAGTTCTTGCCTCTTTCATTGATTGGCACGACCAAGGCTGGATCAGCAGTGGAAAGTCATGGTAGACAGGGGAATGCTGGGTGATCTTAAATGTGTGGCTGTTGTCCAAACAAATGCCTTATCCTAATGTACTGGAATCTTGGCAACACAAGTGCTGCATCTAAGAAAAAAAACAATGTCTAGTCTTTTAGCTTCCAGCAGTGCTCAACCTGTCCTTGATACTGGTCAGTGTTTTGAAGAATAATTGCCAAACCCAGAGTTATAAGCCAACTGGGCAAAGTTGAGCTAATTCTGGAAACAGAAAAGCATTGTAAAAATAGACAGCCTTTGAAGGATGGCCTCTTGTGTATTCAAAATAAACAAAATGAGAGAAAACCAGCAATACTGTTGGCTATAAGGCATTGTATAGTTTTCCCAAGAACAAGAGCTTTTTAAACCAATTAAGACAAATGAAAGGTCAGTTTTGGAAGTAAGCAGTTCCCATTTATGCCATTTGTTGAACTTGCCGATCTCAGGAACAGTTGTCAAAAGAATTGTTACATTTAACCATGATTTCCCTGTGATAAGAAAATCTGGCATGTGACCTTGATCTTGTAATCCTTGTGATCTGTGAGTGTGTGTGTGTGTGTGTGTGTGTGTGTGTGTGTGTGTGTGTGTGGGGGGGGGGGGGGAGGGTCAGGGGGCTGGGTGTTGGGGGAATGCGGGGGTGGGGGGGGGTAGTGGGTGCGCTGTAGGTTGGCGTAATTTATGAAGCCCTGTACAGCGTACAGTTTTCGCCTCTGTACTTAAGGATGAATATCACTGCATTAGAAATAGTTCAGAGAAGGTTTTCTCAACTGATGTACAGGATGAAGAGGTTGAATAGCTTGGGTCCTTACCCATCAGAGTTTAGAAGAGTGAAGGGTTATCTCATTGAAACATAAAATCCTGGAGAGACTTGCAGGGTGGATGCTGAGAGGATGCTTTGCCTTGTGGTGGAGTCAAAGGTTAGGGGATACAGATTAATAATCTTGAATCTCCCATTTAAAACTGAGATGAGAAGTGTTTTCTTTTCTCTAAGAGGATTGTTGGCCTGTTAAATTCCCTTCCCCCAAGATTATTTAAGGCTGAGTTAGATAGATTTTTGATCAACTGATTGGAAAGTGGAGTTAACGCCACAATCAGATCAGACATGATCAGACTGAATGGCGGAACATGCTCATGGGACTCAATGATATATTCCTGCTTTCATGTTTGGTATAACAAGGTGTAGAGCTGGATGAACACAGCAGGCCAAGCAGCATCAGAGGAGCAGGAAAGCTGACATTTCGTGTCTGGACCCTTCTTCAGAAATGGGCGAGGGGAAGGGGATTCTGAAATAAATAGGGAGAGAGGGGGTGGCAGATAGAAGATGGATAAAGGAGAAGATAGGTGAAGAGGAGACAGACAGATCAAAGAGGCGGGGTTGGAGCCAATAAAGGTGAGTGAAGGTGGAGAGTTAGGGAGGGGATAGGTCGGTCCAGGGAGGACGGGCAGGTAAAGGAGGCGGGATGAGGCTAGAAGTAAGAGATGCGGGTGGGGCTTGAGGTGAGAGGAGTGGATAGGTGGGAGGACAGGTTAGGGAGGCGGGTATGAGCTGGGCTGGTTTTAGGATGCAGTTGGGGGAGGGGAGATTTTGAAGCTTGTGAATTCCACGTTGATACCATTGGGCTGCAGCGTTTCCAAGTGAAATAGGAGATGCTGTTCCTGCAACCTTTGGGTTGCATCGTTGTGGCACTGCAGGAGGCCCAGGATGGAAATGTCGTCCAAGGAGTGGGAGGGGGAGTTGAAATGGTTCGCGACTGGGAGGTGCAGTTGTTTGTTGTGAACAAAGCGGAGGTGTTCTGCAAAGCGGTCCCGCTTGGTTTCCCCGATGTGGAAGAAGCCACATCGGGAACAGCGGATACAGTTTACCACATTAGCAGATGTGCAGATGAACATCTGTTTGTGGTGGAAGGTCTTCTTAGGGCCTGGGATGGGGGTAAGGAGGGAGGTGTACGGGCAGGTGTAGCACTTCCTGCGATTGCAGGGAAAAGTGTCGGGGCTGGTGGGGCCGGTTGGGAGTGTGGCGCAGGCAAAGCAGTGACGGAGAGAGTGGCCCCTCCGAAAGGGAGATAAGGGTGGGGAAGGAAAGATGTCTTTGGTGGGGGCGTCAGATTGCAGATGGCGGAAATATTGGAGGACGATGCGTTGGATCCGGAGGTTAGTGGGGTGGTACATGAGGACGAGGGGGAATTCTGTTTTGGTTATTATTGAGGGGAAGGGGTGTGAGGGATGAGTTGCGGGAAACGCAAGAGACATGGTCGAGGGCATTTTCGACCACTGTGAAGGGAATTTGTGGTCCTTGAAAAATGATGACATCTATGATGACCGAGAGTGGAATGCCTTATCTTGGGAGCAGATGTGATGGAGGTGAAGGATTTGGGAATAGGGCATGACCTTTTGGCAGGAAGGCGGGTGAGCAGAGGTGTATCCCAAGTAGCTGTGGGAATCGGTAGGCTTGAAATGGACAGCGGTTTTCAGGTGGCTGCCAGTGATATCGGTTTCCAGGTGGTTGGCCTGTCTGTCCTCCCTGGGCTGACCTATCCCCTCCCTAACTTCCACCTATACTCACTTTTACTGGCTCCAACCCCACCTCCTTGACTTGTCTGTCTCCTCTCCACCTATCTTCTCCTTTATCCATTTTCTATCCGCCTCCCCCATCTCCCTATTTATTTCGGAATCCCCTTCCCCTCCCCCGTTTCTGAATAAGGGTCTAGACCCGAAATGTCAGCTTTCCTGCTCCTCTGATGCCGCTTGGCCTGCTGTGTTCCTCCAGCTTCGCACCTTATTATCTCAGATTCTCCAGCATCTGCAGTTCCTACTACCTTCATATGTCGTATTATTGTATTGTCCTACCAGAGCCAAATGAATACACTCAGTGACCAGGATTACACATGGAAAATAGTAAGGACTCCTAATGTTCATAGAACTGCTGTTGGAGTCAGAAGAGAAAATATTTAACAAGTAAGAAACTAGTTGCAGGTCCTTTAATCCAATTTGTTGTATAATGTGCAAACCATTGGCCGATGACTTACGTTGAATTGATGTCAAAAGAGAATGTCTGGCGTTGATACACAATCCTCTGGCCCATTATCAAATATCACTGTGTTCTTCCTCCAGTACATTGATGACTGTATTGGCGCCGCCTCTTGCTCCCCAGAGGAGCTCGAACAGTTCATCCACTTCACCAACACCTTCCACCCCAACCTTCAGTTCACCTGGGCCATCTCCAGCACATCCCTCACCTTCCTGGACCGCTCAGTCTCCATCTCAGGCAACCAGCTTGTAACAGATGTCCATTTCAAGCCCACCGACTCCCACAGCTACCTAGAATACACCTCCTCCCACCTACCCTGCTGCAAAAATTCCATCCCCTATTCCCAATTCCTCCGCCTCCGCCGCATCTGCTCCCACGATAAGACATTCCACTCCCGCACATCCCAGATGTCCAAGTTCTTCAAGGACCGCAACTTTCCCCCCACAGTGATCGAGAACGCCCTTGACCGCGTCTCCCGCATTTCCCGCAACACATCCCTCACACCCCGCCCCCGCCACAACCGCCCAAAGAGGATCCCCCTCGTTCTCACACACCACCCCACCAACCTCCGGATACAACGCATCATCCTCCGACACTTCCGCCATCTACAATCCGACCCCACCACCCAAGAGATTTTTCCATCCCCACCCCTGTCTGCTTTCCGGAGAGACCACTCTCTCCGTGACTCCCTTGTTCGCTCCACACTGCCCTCCAACCCCACCACACCCGGCACCTTCCCTTGCAACTGCAGGAAATGCTACACTTGCCCCCACACCTCCTCCCTCACCCCTATCCCAGGCCTCAAGATGACATTCCACATTAAGCAGAGGTTCACCTGCACATCTGCCAATGTGGTATACTGCATCCACTGTACCCGGTGTGGCTTCCTCTACATTGGGGAAACCAAGCGGAGGCTTGGAGACCGCTTTGCAGAACACCTCCGCTCAGTTCGCAATAAACAACTGCACCTCCCAGTCGCAAACCATTTCCACTCCCCCTCCCATTCTTTAGACGACATGTCCATCATGGGCCTCCTGCACTGCCACAATGATGCCACCCGTAGGTTGCAGGAACAGCAACTCATATTCCGCCTGGGAACCCTGCAGCCTTATGGTATCAATGTGGACTTAACCAGTTTCAAAATCTCCCCTTCCCCCACCGCATCCCAAAACCAGCCCAGTTCGTCCCCTCCCGTCACTGCATCACACAACCAGCCCAGCTCTTCCCCTCCACCCACTGCATCCCAAAACCAGTCCAACCTGTCTCTGCCTCCCTAACCTGTTCTTCCTCTCACCCATCCCTTCCTCCCACCCCAAGCCGCACCCCCATCTACCTACTAACCTCATCCCACCTCCTTGACCTGTCCGTCTTCCCTGGACTGACCTATCCCCTCCCTACCTCCCCACCTATACTCTCTCCACCTATCTTCTTTTCTCTCCATCTTCGGTCCGCCTCCCCCTCTCTCCCTATTTATTCCAGAACCCTCACCCCATCCCCCTCTCTGATGAAGGGTCTAGGCCCGAAACGTCAGCTTTTATGCTCCTGAGATGCTGCTTGGCCTGCTGTGTTCATCCAGCCTCACATTTTATTATCTTGGATTCTCCAGCATCTGCAGTTCCCATTATCTCTCATCACTGTGTTATGGTTTGAGTAAGAAGTTAAGATTTTGTTCTGATTCACAGTGACCCTCTGAGACAATTGGGAAGGGCTTAAAGTCCTGCACAGGCCACATGGAGATGAATGGATCTCTCTGTGAAAGATGAAGCAGATTTGCTCTTTTAAGTCTGACCAAAGATTTTCCAGGTTCAGTGGTGTCAGTAAGTTCAATGTTAATTCACATTTTGTGGTCTCTTTCCCATTCACTTTTGTTCGACTGTACAATTCCAACTGAAGTAATCTGCCAAAGATTTTATTGTGATAGAGTTGTTGCCTGGGAGAGAGTTACAATCTGTAATCTAACTGAGGAGCTGAGTTACTTTCCCAGCAATCCCAGGCTCCTGAAGACTGCTTTTTGAGGCCAGTCTTTTTGGGATCTGGAGACGAGAAGATCTATCATGTTTATTGTCTTGTAGCGAGAGGGACTCGAGGGAGAGGGACTCGAGGTACAGTCGGATGTAAGGGCAGGGTGATGGCTTTCCGAAGCCACCTGTCTGCATCTTTCCCATACCTCCAGTTGCCTCCAGATTTAGACAATGGGAGGATCTCCCTTGCAACTTGTCAGGCAAGTCATAGCGGTTTCCCAATTAGGAAACCTTTCTTTCCCTAGATAGACAGGTATATGGGGAGGTGGCAAATGAAACTCATAAGTGGCAATTAATTGTTTGGGGGGGAGGGGTCAAGAATGTCTCCCATTGGCCTTCCTTGCCTATAACTTAATTGGCAGGGGAAGAAAAGACCAAGGATCTCTCCAAGCCCAACTTGTTCAATTATTTCGCCTTCTTGACATCTCTACGGAGGGGAAACTCATCCCCATTGGCCTCACCTCATCTCAACCTGAAATGAGATTATACTGCAGCATTTTGGCTTGCCTCTGCACCTTTTATAACATTGAGGTCTTTTTGTTTGACCTTGCCACATGAAGCCATGCTGGAGGAAATCTCTGCCAGAAGTGTTACAAAGGAAAAGTTGCCTAAACTTTGAAGACAAGCTTAGATTATTTTTTTGTTGCACAGATCTTTTTCCTGCATGCATTTAAGGATCAGTGTGACATCAACAATAATATAAATTGAGGAAGGTAAGGAATAGTCGGAGGAGAAAATCGTAAGAGTCATCATTTTGCCTTCTGTGATCCTGTTAGCTGATGATCATGGAGTTGTTCACTAATTGTAACAGTCAATCTTGTTTAATTAATTGGCATGAGGAAAAACACAAATCAAAATCATGTCTTTCTCCCAAACACAATATTATTACTTCATGTTGTGCCTCAAATTATTATATGATGGAACAGAATGTTGTTTTTTGATTCTTTCAGCATCTTGATCATTTCTACACTTGGTCTTCTCCAAGATAGGTTAAAATTGGATTTTTTTTTGACTGATCCCCTTAGAAGTTGGATAACTTCTTCATACTGTTATGACAAATCAAAGAAAAATCTTGGAAATTGTTTTGTGCTTTCAATCTGCTATAAATGGGAAACAGAACAAAAATTCTAATTAGGAGGCTTGTGCCATTTTGGACGAGCTCCTAACTGGTCTTTTAAGGCATGAATTACAAACAAGATCAGGATTGCAAAGACACATTTGGTTAAAAGCATTGGGTACTGAGCTACGCTGGTAAAATTCCATATTTGTGTAGTGGTGTGTGTTGCTTTGCCAATTTCAGCCAGGGCACTATTGATTACGATTACTTCAGGCAAAGAAGGAACTAAAATTAGCCATGTTTGGGCAGGGTTCCCACCTCAGATCACTATTTAATGATAACAAGGAAAGGGTGAATATTTGGGAGAACTCAAGATCGTGAGACCATTTAAACCCGCACCTGATAACTCAACCTGGGTACATTTCCAAAAGGCTGCTGTCAGAGCACCATTCAAACATATGGCATAACCTAAGGAGGAATGAGAAGAAAATTGAGGGCAAAACCACAGAAAATCTTTGTGGTCAGAGGGCAGTTGTTAGTAGTTTCTGTTGAATGAGTCTATATCTGGCGTGGTTTTGGTTTCCGGACCAAAGTTACACAGTTGTGTGTGTGGTGCCTTGAATCATCAGCCACACTGTAGCTTGTTTAAACTAACCACATGAAAAGAGTTTTGCATAATGGTCCAGTTAAACTTGAAAGAAGTTGCACTATAGAAATAATTTTGTGAGAACTTGTTGACTGGTGAAAATAGGGCAATCATTTAATGTTAATAGCAACTACTTTCAAACAATATTTTGCCATTAGTGAAAGATGGAAGTGTATTATTTTTCTTATTGCAAACTCTCCCTTCCCAAACAAAGGTCTCGGTTTAAACCAAGATAACAAAGTGTGGAGCTGGATGAACACAACAGGCCAAGCAGCATCTCAGGAGCACAAAGGCTGATGTCTTGGGCCTAGACCCTTCATCAGACCCTTCACCCTCTCTGATGAAGGGCCTAGGCCCGAAATGTCAGCTTTTGTGCTCCTGAGATGCTGCTTGGCCTGCTGTGTTCATCCAGCTTCACACTTTGTTATTTGGATTCTCCAGCATCTGCAGTTCCCATTATCACATCTCGGTTTAAACCAGTCAGGAATAGCTTTGCATGACCAAAAACATTGATAGGAATTTCCCAACCTCCACGGAGGCAGTTTTGGAGGTTGGCGAGGGTAAATTCAGAACATAGTGCATTTGGTCAGCCCTACCAGTGTGTTTTTGCCACGGCACAAATGTCTGCTTGCGAGTGAAATCACATGACTTTTTTATCGCAGTGACTACTGCCCAGGCAATGAATATGAGAATGTAGCTTGCTCATTGCCAGCATCATTGATGAAATCTGCCTTTGTCTATACCAGCGTCGGTGTGAAATAGAGCGAAATGTCATGGCTCCCTGAACTCTAACATTAAAACGGACAATGGTGGAGTACATTTCGTAGGTTAGGCAGCGCAAGTGGAGGGAGAAGCCAAGATTAAGTTAGTAACTTTCCTTCGGAACTGGAAGAATTTAGAGATTTAATGTTTATTCTTGCATCTTTGAGTTCTGATGGAAGATCAAAGACCTGAAGCAAGGGTCCAGACATTACGCATTCCTGCCAGGCATGTTTTTGGTGGGTGGGGTCAGAGGTGATGCCAATTCAGCACCCATCCCCAAGCATACCCACATAATATGAGTTGTGAGTGGGCACCAAAAGCAGCAGCCTGCTGGCCAGAAGTAAGTAAATAAGAGGGGTCAGTTGAATGTGTTAATGTGCTACCCATGCCCAAATACAGTTGGCGTAGATGGGTGGGCCACCCATTTTTTGGCAAGTATATTTTTTTGAAAATGGGATTAAATGGGGTACTGCACATCAAGGATCCAGAATACTGTAGGGGTATAACTCACTCTGAGATAATAGGAACTGCTGATGCCGGGGTCTGAGATAACATGGGAAATTTCGGAAGAAGGGTCTCCACCTGTAATGTCAGCTTTCCTGCTCCTCTGATGCGGCCTGGCCTGCTGTGTTCCTCCAGCTCCACACCTTGTTATCCAGAACGTAGTAGCTCCCCTTTATTCCTGCCCACCTCTATTGGAAATTCCCCACTTCCATTCCTTCTCCCCCCCCCCCCCCCCCCCCCCACCACCACCCAATCCTCCTCTTTAGCTCACACCTGCAGCGTGTGACTGCCTTCTTTCAGTGCTAGCAGCATTCGCTGCTAAGTAATGGACATGCTGGCACTGCATGAGTTTTAACTGGCAACTCTGAAAGGCAGGACTTCCACCCACTGAGAGTCAGGAGGCCTACTGTCATCTTGTTCATTTCACATGCAGGGTAACATCCCTGTGTGCTGAATTTGGTTTCAGTCAGTCATGTTTCTGCCTGATGTCTATTTGGTTTTTTTGAGCAGTGCATTCCTTCAGTAAGTGCAGTCCACCTTTTTGCAGCATTTCTGTTTTTTTTATTGCAGCATGATTCTGTCAGTGATGGTATGTCAGGTTGGAGGGATATGAAAATTAATAAAACTTCAACAGTGCAACACAACATCAACAGTGAATGAAGAAATTTGGCAACATATGTCTAACCGACTTTTTGCAAGTTGGGTCATCTCGACCCTGTGTTAATCCCACTGCCTGAGACTCAACTTCTGTTATCTTGGCTCTAACACCATACATATTAGTGGCTTCCTGACTAACATAAAGACACTCCTTATTTGAACATTGTTTTCCTCTGAGTTCGACAGGGAGTGATATGGAAGGTGAACTGTCAACATAAAAATTTTCCATTTCACCACCCCAGCACCAAATAATACACATCTACTGAAGTACTAATATGCGAGCGCAGAAAATATACTTTATATATATGTGTGCATGTTGCATCCGCGTTCTGGGAGAGTGACTCCACCTGTATCCCACATTTCCTGTTGCAATCTACAGCCACGCTTCCTGCTAACTGCAAAAGACTAAGCCTACCATTACATCTATCTGTTGAACAGCAGCAACCTTCTGGCCAGTTCCTACATGTGGGTTAGTGACTTATGACATGTTGCAGTGTCACTATCACAGCTATCGTGAAATAAATATAGATATCTTAATCAATTTCTCTGGACATGTTAGGACACACCTCTGGAGCAGTTTAGGCTTCAGCCCAGAAGTAGGGATATTATTTTTGGATCAGAAGACGTCCCTAAATGCGAGCTCTTTCAGAATTTGAACGTGGGATTGCTTCCATATTATTCTACAGCACATCTCAAAGCAAGAATCATATACCCCTTGAATAATGAGCCAAGCATTTGAGTAGTAGGTATATTCTGGTTCTAGGAAGACCAGATAGCAGTCACGAAGATCCAGTTAAATAAAAAGAGAAGTCTTCCTGGCTGCAGGTCTTAAAATAAATCTGATAGATTTATTTGGATGTGATAGACAGTTGCAAGTTATCAAAGATCAATATGAAAGCTGCTAAATTTGATCAAAGATAGGGTTATAATATTTTTGTTATGACTGAGATAACATTTTCCATTCGATCTTTTTCAGCAAAGCCTAATCAGTCACAACATAATTTCTCCTACTCTCTTCTCCCTTTGTCCTGATCCAACTTGATCTCTCTAACCTCGTCCAGTTTTACAAGCCTCCAAAAGTTCTGCATTCTCCTAAACACTGTCCACTTGTACATCTTCCACAAGGAATTTTAAATGATTATTGGCTTTGTGCTAAGATATATCCAAGTAAGGTAAGGTGCTTTGTAACATATGTAAACAAATGGCTCTCCAACATCTGTAGAATTTGGAAAATAATCATATTCACTTGATGAATTTGTTCGCATTGTGGGAAACAGCTTTGTTTTCCTGTGTCTTGTGTTTTATTTTGACATATACAAAGATGTATACCTTAGCCAGCAAGCTTTGTGTTGGAAAATCCTCTGGATGTTTGACTGCAAAATGAAGTTGCAGAGCTACACATTAAACTGGTTGAACTTCAAAGGGAAATAAAAGTATATCATGGGAAATCCTGCTCCAGTTCACCACTATCATTGAAGCTCATGAGTTAAGAGCAGTGATTTGTCGGACCCAGTTAAGCTCAAAGCATACTGAAAACAAAAGATGCTGGAAATCACAGCAGGTTAGCTAGTGTTCATGGGTAGAGCAAGCTAACAGAACTCTGATGAATTGACATCTAGACTTGAAACATTAGCTTGCTGTCTCTGCGTGAATTCTACCACCCACTGTGATTTCCAGCATTTTTTTTGTTTTCAGTACAGATTTTAACATCAGCAGTAATTTGCTCCTGAGCTCAAAAAAATAAGTTGTGCAATGGATCCTGATATTCAGTTAGCAAAAATTATATTTTTATTTTTGTCTGTATGAAGGAATTAGAGTTGTTTTTACGACCAGTACCCTTTACTTTGAATAAATCTATTGTGTAGCTATTGCCTAAAGCACAGTCTAGCGGTCTAGAGATGACATCCTGTCTCCCTTCTGCAAATCACTCCTTTCTTTGTTGATCCATCTTGTGCAAGGCACAAAATACATGGGGCTTTCTGTGGTGGGCGCTGTAAAGCTCTACTTGATTGATTCAAGCAGCAGAACCACTTCTTGAGTATTCCAGTAGCCTGCTGTATTGCAGCCTGGCTGAGCCATGAGCAGCATTGGAGATGTCCTCTGCCCCTGCGTGCGGATTACACTGGAAACAATAACCTGGTCTTCCGTAGCTTTCCCCTGACACCAAGGAGCCACCCTGGAGGTGATGAAGGGAGAGAACACTTTTTCAAACACTTTCTAAAGTCCATCAGACTGCATGAGGGTTTGAGTTATATTCTGTTGGCAAAATACAGAAATATGGATTTGGACTTGATCTGTACACACGACAGACTGTGTAGTAAATTCACACACTGATTTGTGAGTATTGCAAAATGTCTGCACTATAGTAAGGTGGGTGCACGAACCTCTGGAAGTCTACAACATAAAACATAGAACATTACAGCACAGTACACAGTACAGGCCCTTCGACTCACGATGTTGTGCCAACCTATTGTGCTACTAAGATCAAATGACCCTGCGTACCCTACATTATACTATCCTCCACGTGCCTATCCAAGAGTCGCTTAAAAGTCTCTAAAGTGTCTGACTGCACTACCACTGCCAGCTGTGCCCACGACTCTCTGTGTAAAGATGTAGAGACTTCCTGGGAGATCCAAGAAGTAAGGTTACAGTGTGAGCAGATAGTAGAGTGTGGCCACCACATAGGCTGACTAGAAGAGGATATCACGTAGGAGGAGGAATATCTGAGAGTGACATAACATTAGATACCTGTTTTCTGAAAAGCATTATGAAACACTCATTGTGGCCAGCACCTATGTCATAAGTATTATAACTTAAATAGAGTTGGTGTCAATGTTAAGAAATTTCATTACCTCTGGCAACTGGAGTGGTACTTGACACGTAAAGAATATTTACTAAAAGTAAAATTTGTTTCCAAACTAATGCCTCTAGATACCAAAGATATGTAGGAAAGGTATGACCCCTTGAGTACCTGCTGATGTCCCCTCCACACTCTGTCCATCTGCCCAACTCCTTCTTCTCCCTCCCACAAGCACATTATTTGGTTTGTCTGTGGGTGAACTTCTTTAAGCTGCCAAACATGGCACTTTGGAATAATTCCATCTCTAAAACTCTTTGACCGTTGCCAAGATCCATGGTAAAACTGATAAACTTTTGATAGCCATTCCTAATATCGCCTCCTTTGTTTGGCATCCATCCCTCATGTTCAAAATTCTGAGAGTTACGTTGGAATTTTGTTTCGAAATTAAAGGAACTACAAGTACAGATTGATAGAACAGGAAGAGGAGCTTGGATGGAGTAGAAAAGGTGCAGAGGAAGAAAGCAATTTTTCTGTTCAATCCCAACGCAGAATATTTATAGTCATAGAGGACATTAAACCAGGGGCCTGTTGACTTGAAGGAAGTGGATGCAGTCTCCAATACAAGGTAGCAACTTTCATTCAGAGAGCTGATAACATCACAAAAAGTAACATCAGATCATGTGATACCTAGAAAGAAAGACTAGATCTAAGATTGTGATGCAGGAATTTCTTCCTGCTCTGTACACAGTGTATATTGTTCAATAAACAGTTCGGGTTATCAAGACTTGCTTCATATCCATCTCCATGCACATCAGCAACAAGATCCAAGCACATCCCCAGCAACATGACAGGACTTGGAAAGTGGATTGTTTGTTAGACAGACGCAAAATATTCCATTTTGGAAGTAAAACTGGAAGATATGTAATAAAATGAAAATAAGAAAATTTAGCTTTTATTTAGCATCTTTTATAATCACCAGATGTCCCATGTGCTTTATTAGCCAATGCAGCACTATGTAGTCACTGGTGTAATGTATGGCATTTAGGAATCAATTTGCTCCTATAAAAAGCAATATGATAATGACCAAATCATTTGTTTTTATGATGCTGAGTGATGGACAAACATTGGCCAGGTATGACTCATTTGGTCTTATTTGAAAAAGAACCAGGGAAGCTTTGAGATCCACTTGAAAGAGCTCATGGAGTCCGCAAATTAACAATCCATTCAGAAGACAGCATCCTCCATGCTCCCTCTGTACTACACTGGCGTCCCAGAGGGAAAAACTGGTAAAACCACTGAAGGAGGCTCTCTGATCCGACTTATGTAGTGTACTTCAAAGTGGAGCAGCAGTATGATTAGTACATTTGTTTCCATTTGATATGGTTCTACATCAAGCATTATTGCACAAAATTAAAGCTCATGGAATAGGGTATCGTATTGGCGTGGATTGATGATTGCCTGGCTGAAAGGAAGTAGAGAATAGGCATAAATGGGTCTTTTTCAGGTTGGCACAATGTAATGAGCAGTGTCCCATAGAGATTAGTGCTGGGATCTCAATTGTTTACTATTTATATGGATTTACTTGGATTATGGAATGGAAGATATGTTTGCCAAATTTGCTGACAACACTCATAGAGTTACGTTATGAAGAATAGATAAGAAAGGTACAAAATGATAGAGATGAAGTGAGTGGGCAAAGTCTGACAAGTTGAGTGCAATTTGTGAAAATGTAAACTTGTCAGTTTTGGCAGGGGAAAAAGGAAACATCTAAATGGTGAGAGATTGCAGAACTCTCAGATGCAGAGGGACCTGGGTGTCCTCATTCATGAATCACAAAAGCTTAGTACAGATATACAAGAAGTAATGAAGCAAAGCAATTGAATGCTATCATTTATCACAAGAGGAATTGAATATAAAAGTAATGAGGTTATGATTCAGTTATACAGAGCATTGACAAGATTTAATCTGGAGTACCGTGCATAGGAAGTATTTAAGGAAGGATGTAAATTTGTTGGAGTTAGATCAGAGAAGGTTTGCCAGACTACTTGCTGCATTGGGCAAGTTGTCTTTGAGAAAAGGATAGACGGGCTAGGCTTGTATCTGCTGGAATTTTGATTTTATTGTCATGTGTATTTTACAGTAAGGGTACAATAAAATGCAGTGAAAAGCTTTCATTTGTCACCACAATACTAGCGCCATTTTGAATAATTTAAGAATAAAGAGAAAAAAGGAAGATTTAGCTTGAAGACAGACCATCGGTCCTGAGCCAGCTCATCACCATCAACAATGCCTGCGTCTCCATCCCAAAAATAAGGGGCAACTTCATTGAAATGTATGAGAACTTGGATCTTAACAGGGTAGATGTGTTGACCATGTTTCCTCTGATGAGGAAATCTAGAACTATGGGCTGTTGTGTAAAATTCATTTGGCACGTATTTAAAACAGAGATGAGATAATTGTTTTCCCTCCAAGAGGCTTATGAATCTTTGGAACTCTTGCAGAAAAGGTGGTAGAAGCAAAGGCCTTGAATATTTTAAAAACAATGGTAGATAGATTTTTGATAAGCAAAGGAGTGAAAGGTGATCAGGGCTAGGCCGAAAAGCAAATTTGAGATTGCAGTCAGGTCAGCCATGACCTTATTGAATGGGCAGAGCAGGTTTGAGGAGTTGAATGGCCAACTGGTGCTCATGATTCATGTGTGTGCAAATAATACTGTGCTTCCCTCCAAGGTTTGAGCCTTAATTTTTATATTCAACTGATTGAGTATGACTTGAGCCGGCCTCCTTATAAGATAAAGGCAAGAGCTCTACCAACTGAGCCATATCTGACACAGTAGTAGGGTGGTGTTTACCTGTGTGGAAAGAGAGAGAGAGAAACATGGGGGTGTTTATTTGACTTTCAACGCCTAAATAATATGAAACAGCAAAGAAAAAACCAAACGGGATGCTGGGCTCTATAACTGGAATATACTGCTCAGAAACATCCTAACTGATGTGTGCAGATGAGTTCAGATCTTTCACTAGGGTTTGTTCTGAGGAAGGGTGACTTGACCCAAAATGTTAACTCTGATTCCTCTCCACAGACGCTGCCAGACTCGCTTAGATTTTCCAGCAATTTCTGTTTTTGTGTCAAATCCTTAGGAATCATGCTGTCATCGAGGAACAACTGCACTATTGCATTATTTTACTGTCTTGTAACCCATATGATAAATCTCTGTTCCTCTTGGGGTAATCTAGCATTCATTCTTTCAGTCCTTAGCAGTCCCTTGCAGATGAGGACGACTCTCTTCCACCCTCAGGGTGAGCCCATAGGTGGCTGTACAGACCACTGCAGCCACCACAGGCTGTGTTACACTTGGGACAGAAGGTGGTCTCCGCAAGGGAAGTGTAGGGCATTCTTGTGGGAGCATGCTCCTTTTGCTGTTTTTGCCAAGCTTTTCCCCCACGGCAAGACATGAGGTGCCTGACACCTTCCCAGGAGCTCCTCCTCCACTTTGGAAGGTCTTGGGCCAGTGATTCCCAGGTATCCTTGGGAATGCTGCACTTCGTCATTGAGGCCTTGAGGTGCTTCCGCTGTCCACCTGGGGCTTGCCTGCCTTTTCAAAGCTGGGAGTGGAGCACCTGCTTGGGGAGCCTTGTGTCAGTAATCTAGCATGTGAGTCATGATTACAATACCTTTGGACCAGACTCTGCGTGTTGAAGGACTGTGTCAAGAATCCCATTGCAATAATTTTAGAAGTTATTATCATCGTAGTTCTTTTTCAAAGAGAGAGAAATAGATTGCAGTACTTTGAAACAACTGCACGACTTTGACAAAGGAAGAGCGCATAAGGTGAAGCCAAATGTTGTCAAATCGATAATCAACCTATATAACTGGTAGAAAGAGGATTGCCTATAGACTATAGTGACTTCACTGCTTTTGGATGGACCTGATCATCACTTTAGTTTCCAAGAAAATTTCTCATCCTGTCTGTTAGCTAAACATTTTGCCGCTGTCTTGATTCTCAAGTTGCTCCGTAATGTTCAAAAATGCTAAACAGAATAGTTTCCTAGCCTTCAAAAAAGGATTGTTTTTTCTGTTTCTCCAGGAATAAACACACCAGGTTCGCTCAGTCCTTCTTGAGGAGCTGTTTGTTAACTGTTTAAACCTAGCGTGAAAACATTCAAAGATAACAGGAACTGCAGATGCTGGAGAATCCGTGATAACAAAGTGTACAGCTGGATGAACACAGCAGGCCAAGCAGCATCTTAGGAGCAGGAGAGCTGACGTTTCGGGTCTGGACCCTTCATCAGAAAACCCATTTTTGATGAAGGGTCCAGGCCTGAAATGTCAGCTTTCCTGCTCCTCTGATGCTGCTTGGCCTGCTGTGTTCATCCAGCTCTACACCTTGTTATCTCATGAAAATATTCAACACCTTCAAACAGCATAACTGGCCCAAATGCATCATTGCGTTGATGAGCTTAAGTACGTTTATGATCTTCTGACACAACTGGTGACGTGATACCTTTAAAAAAACTCAAATCAGAAAAAACGGTGAAATAAGGCAATTTGCAACATTGGCCACAAAAGGGGAAACTTGTCTTAGTCGTAGTTTAATAAAAACCAAAAGAACTGCAGATCCTGTAAATCAGGAACAAAAACAAAGCTGCTGGAAAAGCTCAGCAGGCCTGGTAGCATCTATGAATAAAATATCAGAGTTAACGTTTCGGGTCCAGTGACCCTGACCTGAAATGTTAACTCTGATTTTTTTCTTCACTGATGCCGCCAGACCTGCTGAACTTTTCCAGCAGCTTTGTTTTTTGTTCCTGATTTACAGCATCTGCAGTTCTTTTGGTTTTTATTAAACTATTTTCCAGCAAATTAATTGTAGTTTACCTTTTCATACTCTTGGAACAGTCAAAAGCCTCACTCTACTCACAGCAAAACTCCTTGAATCTCAGGCTTGTCATATTTAACAAACCATTGCCAGTAGAGAGAGGGGAAATGGCACTTGGCTCTGAAGTTCTTTGTTGAAGTTTGGTGTGGGGATGGTGGTGTCCCTACCCTTGGACTGAGAGATCCAAGTTCAAATCCCGCCTACTCCAAAAGCGTGTAATAATATCTTCTTCACAGAGAAATTTGGGAACAAAAGGTTTCCTTTTCCAGTCAAAATCAATTCTCTGGTTGTATGGCTCATTGTCAGGCCACGGTGTGTCTTTATCCACTGTCCCAGCTGACCAGGATGGCCCCAGCTACAAGTTAGAAATCATGAGAACTCGCATAGTCTCCTAGGTACGCAATGCAATGGGTCAGTGTGAGGAATGAACTGTGACCTTTTACACTTGACTCTGTTTCCAATTTCAGCTACGTATGCCTGGATGAAAAGGATGGTAAAGAGGAGAAATAGATCAATGAGAGTCCTTGCAGGCAAATGAATGTGGAACAGATGTAGGTGATTCTGCCCATCAAGTCTGCTCTGTTATTCCGTGAGATCAAGGCTGATCTGTTCGTATTTTCAATTCCAAATTCCCATCTATTCCATATAATCTTTGATTCGCCTGATTTAACGGAATTCTATCCAGAGGCCTGGATTAATGCTCAAAAAACATGGGTTCAAATCCCACCAAATGTTAGGGAAATGTAAAATTCAGTTAAGTCTGGAATGAGGAGTTCCTCTCAGTAAGGATGATCATGAAAATTCCCAATTATTGCTAAAAAGCCATCTAGTCCACTCATGTCTTTCAAGACAGGCAGATCTACCATCATTACCCAATCTTGACTGTGGGTGACTTCAAACCCACTGCAACACGGTTGATTCTGAACTGTCCTCAGAAATGACTAAGCAAGCCCTGCAGTTGAGGGAATTAGTGATGGAAGATAAATACTGGTCTTGCCAGCAAGGCTCACATCTGAAGAATGAATATATTAAAAGGTCAACTCTAGCCGCAAACTCATCTGTAAAAAGAATATTCAAATTTGACTATCGCAATTGATTTGTCAATACAAAGTACCTTAGGTGTAGCGATCACTACTTCATAGCAAACTCAGAGGTATGCCCCAAAAGACAGGGAAGAGTGGAAGGAACGCTAACTCTGGGAAAATGTGAAGTTACCATAACCCTACCAGATCATAGAACTGCTGTCACACTACAGAGAGATGACTGGTGATAATTTAGCCTGAGGGTCATCATGCCTCAGGCAGGGGGAAATAGTTTGAGAAAGAGAAGCCTTCATGGTAACCTGAAACTGGCGCAGGAATTGAACCCATGCTGTTGGCATCACTACATCAAAAATTGGCCATCTGCCAACTGATCAAACCAACCCCTGAATTGTTAAAAAAAAATTGTTTATAAAATAGCATCAGCTACAAATTGCATTTTATTCAGAGTACTCAAGGTAAGTGGTCCCAAAATACTTGTCAAAGGTATAAAGAGAAAAGTTATCTATTTTACACAGTATTTTATTGAACTCTGCTTGGAACAGCTTTTGGGTTTGGCTGCAGTGCTTGCTGCAACAGTTCCTTAAGGCAATGCTAAGGTTATTTACTTTTTGTGGTTTGGGTGTAATAAAGGTGCTCATTTTTTCAAAGCAAAATCTGCACCTCCAGGTTATGAAGCTTTTGCTGACTACACCCCAAAGCTTATCAAATCTAACTAACCAAGCAGCTGGAAGGCTACTAGTCCACAACACGGTAGAGACTGCTGCTGTAAGGTATAAAAACATAATCTTGTGATAATTAACTCTCTGGGTGCGGTCCCCACATACTGATATACTTGGCACAGTTGACTGAATGGCAGCAAAGGAATATGTTCCTTTGTGTTGGAGCTTATTGGTTT
Source organism: Stegostoma tigrinum (assembly GCF_030684315.1). Lineage (NCBI taxonomy): Eukaryota > Metazoa > Chordata > Chondrichthyes > Orectolobiformes > Stegostomatidae > Stegostoma > Stegostoma tigrinum. Next base: position 20,118,241 of record NC_081368.1, on the reverse strand, counting down.
TTTGCATCAACAGAATCTATCTTGGCTCAACCTCTAGCCTGTGAAGGGTAGCCAGTCTCCTGGTGCAGCACAGTTTAAAAGCTACAGTGGAGATAAATGCATATGCTAAAAGCACACAACACTTTTCACAATTTCTGGAACTCTCAAAGCACATTACAACCAACGCTGATGTATTTTTGAGTTGTAGTGACTGTTTTGTTTTTGTTCAATTGTGTGACCTGGCCATCACTGGCTGTGCTAACATTTTACTGCCCGTCTCTAATTGCCCATGAGAAGGTCGTGGGGAGCAGTGAGCTGCCTTCTTGAACTGATGTAGTCCCTGTGCTGTAGCTACACCCACAATGCTCTTAGGGAGGGAATTCCAGGATTTTGAACCATCAACAGCGAAGGAATGACGATATATTTCCAAGTCAGAATGGTGAGTGGGTTGGAAGGGAACATGTAGCTGGTGGTGTTCTTATGCAAATGGTGTCCTTATCCTTCTAGATTGTGGCAGTCATGAATTTGGAACGCACAGTTGAAGGATCTTTGGTGAATTTCTGTCGTACATCCTGCGGATAGTACTCACTGCTGCGACTGAGCATTGATGGTGGAGGGAGTAGATGTTTGCAGATTGGTGCCAATCAAGTTAGCTGCTTTGGCCTGGATGTGTTAAGCCTTTTGATTGTTGTTGGAGCTGCACCCATCCAGGAAAGTGGGGAATATTCCATTGTACTCCCGACTTGTACCTTGTAGATGATGACCCGGTTTTGGAAAGTCAGGAAGTGAGTTATTTACTAGCGTATTCCTAGCCTCTGACCTGCTTTTGTAGGCACCGTGTTTCAAGACTGATTGAGCTTCTGGTCAATGGTAAGCCTTGGGTTATTGTTAATGAGGTATTCAGTGATGGTAACATCATTCAATATCATGTGGCGGTGATTAGATTATCTCTTGTTATAGAGTCCATAAAACCCCTTCAGTGTGAAAACAGGTCATTCAGCCCAACAAGTCCACACTGAACCCTCGAATAGCATCCCAGTCAGACCCACTCCCCCACCCACCTCTGCCCCACCAATATCCCTAACAACCTTGCATTTCTCATGGTCAACGCACCTAACCTGCACATCCCTGAACACCATGGGTAATTCAGCAAGGCCAGTCTACCTAACTTTTATTGGATATGGTCATTGCCTGCCATTTGTGTGCGCAAATGTTACTTGCCAGTTGACAGCCCAAGCCTGAGTATTGTCTAGGTCCTGATGCATTTGAATATGGACTGCTTCAGTGTCTGAGAAATCATGAATGGTGCTGAACAGAGTGCAATCTTAGATCTCTATGACTCTGACATAATCATTGACAGAGCTTTCTATGTTTATGTGTGATAGTTAACCCTTTATTGTACAGTCTGGCTCTTGAACTCACCAGGAAATCCAATTGGACATCCTTGTGAAACGTCTTTTCCCAAAGAATAGTCTGAATGTGAAACGTACTATCACAAAATAGCTGAAGCAAATAGCATAGACACGTTTAAGGGGAAGCTAAACAGGCAGATGAGGGAAATAGAATAGACAGTAATGATAGAATTAAACAAGGAAAGGTAGGAAGAGCCTCAAGTAAAGCTAAATACTATCATGAATGGACAGGCTGAATGACCTGTCCAGGTCCCCTAACTGCTATGCAATTCTATGTAATTGATAACCCTTGACTCAGTAGTGAGAACACTACCCATTGATCCAAGATGGTGGCAGAGTAGGATGCTCCAGCAGGATTTCGTCAACTCCATCCGTTCATTTTCTTTTTTTAATCTCGTTCTTTTCTCTTGTGTATTTCTGTTCGTCTTCTGTCTTTTTTCTCTTCTGCCAACATCTGAAGCACACCAAGCAACATTCAGCAGCCCGGAGCAGGGACGGCGGCCAGTGGGCCTGGAGCGGAGTGAGGATGGAGCAGGGACAGTGGTCATGGAGGGGAGTGAGGATGGAGCAGGGACAGTGGTCGTGGAGCGGAGTGAGGATGGAGTAGGGACAGTGGGCCTGGAGAGGAGTGAGTATGGAGCAGGGACAGGGTGCCGAGAGCTGAGTGAGTATGGAGCAGGGACAGTGGGCCTAGAGTGGAGTGAAGATGGAACAGGGACAGTGGGCCTGGAGCGGAATGAGGATAAAGCAGAGACAGTGGACCTAGAGTGGAGTGAGTATGAAGCTGAAGTACAAAGGGATCTGGGAGTGCTAGTCTAGGACTCTCTAAAGGTTAACTTGCAGGTTGAGACTGTGATTAAGAAAGCGAATGTAATGTTGCCACTTATCTCAAGAGGGTTGGAATATAAAAGCAGCGATGTGCTTCTGAGACTTTATAAAGCTCTAGTCAGGCCCCATTTAGAATACTGTGTCCAATTTTGGGCCCCACACCTCAGGAAGGACATCCTGGCGCTGGAGTGTGTCTAGCGGAGATTCACACGCATGATCCCTGGAATGATAGGTCTAACATATAACGAACGACTGAGGATCCTGGGATTGTATTCATTAGAGTTTAGAAGGTTGAGGGGAGATCTAATAGAAACATACAAGATAATGCATGGCTTAGAAAGGGTGGATGCTGGGAAGTTGTATCCCTTAGGCGGGGAGACTAGGACGGTGGCCAGTGGGCCTGGAGTGGAGTGAGGATTGAGCAGGGACAGTGGGCCTGGAGCAGATTGAGAATGGAGCAGGGACAGTGGACCTGGAGCGGAGTGAGGACGGAGCAGGGACAGTGAGCCTGTGGCGGAGTGAGGACGGAGCAGGGACTGTGGGCCTGGAGTGGAGTGAGGACAGAGCAGGGACATTGGGCCTGGAGTGGAGTGAGGACGGAGCAGGGACAGGGAGCCTGTGGCGGAGTGAGGATGGAGCAGGGACAGTGGGCCTGGAGCAGAGTGAGGACGGAGCAGGGACATTGGGCCTGGAGTGGAGTGAGGACGAAGCAGGGACATTGGGCCTGGAGCGGAGTGAGGATGGAGCAGGGACAGTGGGCTTGGAGCAGAGTAAGGATGGAGCAGGGACATTGGGCCTGGAGTGGAGTGAGGACGAAGCAGGGACATTGGGCCTGGAGCGGAGTGAGGATGGAGCAGGGACAGTGGGCTTGGAGCAGAGTAAGGACAGAGCAGGGACATTGGGCCTGGAGTGGAGTGAGGACGAAGCAGGGACATTGGGCCTGGAGCAGAGTGAGGATGGAGCAGGACAGTGGGCCTAGAGCGGAGTGAGGATGGAGCAGGGACCGTGAGCCTGGAGCGGAGTGAGGATGGAGCAGGGACAGTGGGTCTGGAGCAGAGTGAGGATGGAGCAGGGACAGTGGGACTGGGGCAGAGTAAGGATGGAGCAGGGACAGTGGGTCTGGAGCAGAGTGAGGATGGAGCAGGGACAGTGGGTCTGGAGCGGAGTGAGGATGGAGCAGGGACAGTGGGTCTGAAGCAGAGTGAGGATTGAGCAGGGACAGTGGGTCTGAAGCAGAGTGAGGATTGAGCAGGGACAGTGGGTTTGGAGCAGAGCGAGGATGGAGCAGGGACAGTGGGTCTGGAGCAGAGTGAGGACGGAGCAGGGACAGTGGGCCTGGAGCAGATTGAGAATGGAGCAGGGACAGTGAGCCTGTGGCGGAGTAAGGATGGAGCAGGGACCGTGGGCCTGGAGTGGAGTGAGGACAGAGCAGGGACATTGGGCCTGGAGTGGAGTGAGGACGGAGCAGGGACAGGGAGCCTGTGGCGGAGTGAGGATGGAGCACGGACAGTGGGCCTGGAGCAGAGTGAGGATAGAGCAGGGACATTGGGCCTGGAGCAGAGGATGGAGCAGGGACATTGGGCCTGGAGCGGAGTGAGGATGGAGCAGGGACCGTGGGCCTGGAGCGGAGTGAGGATGGAGCAGGGACAGTGGGTCTGAAGCGGAGTGAGGATGGAGCAGGGACAGTGGGTCTGGAGCAGAATGAGGATGGAGCAGGGACAGTGGGTCTGGAGCGGACTGAGGACAGAGCAGGAAGAGCAGTCAGTGGCCCTGGAGTAGAGTGAGCATGGCAGCCAACAGACCCTGAATAAAGATGGCTGCTGGTTGGGAACTAGTGGACCCTGGTCAGACATGGAATCCCTTATAGAAAGACTGTAATGTCTATCTTTTTAGCTTTATTTCTTATTTTACTAACTTGTTCAATGTATATCTGTATTGTAGTGTAACTTATTTTCTTTATTTTCCCTAGTTTTTATGCCTAAAATTTGTACGGAGGTACTTTGTACCTCAGATAGTACAGTGTGTCAGCGACGTTATATGCTTTTCATGTACTCTGCTCTATTGTGACTTGAGTACATGTGACAATAAACCTAATTCTAATTCTAATTCAATGAACCATGGCTGAAGCAAAGTCTGTTGGCCACCCACCTAGACTCATAAATGAACATAATAACTTTAAGGAACGATGTTTAGTCAGTGCTCTGTGACAATACCAACCATATAAAGGTGTAAAGTGGGAAGTGGTGGAGGCTGATACAGTTACAGCATTTAAAAGGCACCTGGATGAGTACATGAATAGAAAGGGCTTAGAGAGATATGGGCCAAATGCTGGCAAAAGGGACTAGATTCATTTAGAATATCTGATCGGCATGGATGATTTGGACTGCAGGTTCTGTTTAAGTGCTGTGCAACTCTATGACTCTTAAGTAACTTATTTCAGATCTGTCCATTATGCCTTTCCAACATCTTCCAAGCATTATGATTTCTAGCATTCATATTTTTTTCTTACCCTCACTCCTTTGCTTTCTTTCATTCCATGGCGGTTCGTTTGAAAAAATGGTTTTTAGCCGTCAACCCATTTTTACTCTAAGCTGAAACTCTGCTTCTTCCCAGCCAGGCCTGCATTTCTGTTTACAGTGGTTGGGGCAGCGAAGGAGCTGCTATATTTGACCTTCAGGAATTCAAGCCTGAGAGATGAGGAGCATCACTGTCACCAGGACGAGCCATTATTAGAGTCATTTCTGGGCATCAGTGTACCAGCTATTCAGATCTTAAAAGATGTCAACAGTGAATTGCTAAGTATATTACAAACATGCAATAGGAAGTAGGGAGAGTCATGACACTGAAAGTCTGTTTCAGGCCTTCAGAAATGTAGATCAAATCATCTCTCATAAATCTCTGTGAGAATTCCTTGCACACCAGGGTTGCTATGGCTACAGAATGATATGTTTATGACGAGCGAAGAAATTGATCTGTGATCTAAAATCTAAGAATGATTACTTCGGGCATTACTTTTAAGATAGTATCTGAACTGTTTATTTTCACCAAGGTCTTAAGGATCTATAGCAGTGAAAGTGCATGCTCAGCATTTTGGATAAAAGGTCAGCAATGGGATCAAAGGCTCATCTGTGCAAAGGTTGTTTTGCTCTGTTTTGGGAAACTGGTGTCATGGTAGTTTGCAAAGAAAATGCTTACTCGACATTTATATTGGGGTCTTTACTTTTAAGCAGCACATGAAAACTTAATTTAGATTGGTCCACAGCAGCACAGTAAATCTTTCAAAGGAGCATTGACACTGGTGAAAATATTAAACGTGCATCTGCCGTTTATTAATAATTATCCCGGCAATGTCCTCTTGTTACAGTGTAAAAAGTGTCTCTTTATGTCTAAACAATGCACCATAAAGTTGCAGTATATCATTAGCTTTTTGGCAATATTTTTCTAAGAATTTCAATTGTTTTTCCTTGATTATTGCCACTCTCAGTGCAGTGAGAAATGAACTGCAAATTAATCCTGTCGAGCAGTAGGGTATGCATTCGGTTTGATCTTGTCTGCTCTTGCTTTCTGGTAATGAGCAGTTTTAGAGTGGGTGTCAGGTGAAAGCTATTGCCGTCTTACACTCACTCCCCTGCCTTGGTTTGTTGTGGTGGAGTGGCAATGTCCCTACCTCTGAACCAGGAGGCTCAGTTCAAGTCGCACTTGCTCCAGAGAATAACATCTCCCTGAGCAGATGATTAGGAAAATGCCCATTTCCCCTGCCTCAGGGACTGTTGCATTGCAGTGGTAGTGTCCCTACCTCAGTGCCAGGTTGCCTGGGTTCGAGTCCCACCTGTTGCAGAAGTGCATAACAACATCTCTGAACTGTTCCTTTAGGAAAATATTGTGCTGTGTTAGCCGAGTAAATGGGAATTAACTCACTAGAAAACAGCAGAACATTCCCCTGCTCCAACCCTGATGACAACAGCTAGCACCACACTGGCATATAAATTCCCAGCCCTCTCGAATGTTGAAATACTGATGTGCCTTGATACCACCCGGTCAAGAACACTGATTGAACCCGGAGCTGTGTCAGCCATACACAGTTTCCAAGCTGCTGGCCAAAGCAGCACTGGCCCAGAAGCCGCCCATGGGGAGGTTTATGGCTTTTTAAGATTCCTGGGATTCTCAGCGGCGTTGAAGATGAACACCATCGGAGCCTGGTGTGAAACTGAGTGACCTGATTTATTTATTGTCACGTGTATTTTGTTGCAAAATGCAGTGAAAATGTTGCGTAGTGTGACCACAATCCAAAACCATCTTAAAACACAGTGAAATAAACCAAAGCATTGACTATAAAGACTGAAGAATAAAGAAAAAGTATTCAACTTTACAGTCCTTCTTGTTAAGAGCTTGGCCATGGGTCATGGTCCCGGTGGCTAGGCACAAGCCCCCTTTGCCGTGCCAACGTTGCCACGCTTCAGCGCCACTTTGCCTCCACATGGCCACTCTGAATCCTCAGTGGATCTCACCAATGTAGACGTCACTGGCTACCACTTCAGCCCAAACCTGACTCTGCCACTGCCATTAGTCCACTTCAGACCCACCTTGCTGATGCTGCCAGGTCTCGTACTGGACCAAACTCACCTCCGCTACCACCTCCATGAATCTGCGCTGGACACAGGCACCGCCAGGAACCCAAACTTGCCTCCGCCCACAGCACCAGGACTGCCTCGTCAGTGCACACACCCGGTGGGAACTCACACTTGCCTCTGCCGCCACTTGGCTGTGCTGGGCCCACTTGCCCACTGCCATGAGTGCATGCCAGGCCTACCTGCTGATGATCGCCAGGAGCCCACGCTGGGATCTCTCACTGATGCTGCCGTCACAGCAACCACGCGGTTCAACAAGAGATTAGGAAAATAAAAGAGAAAAGAGAGAGAAAAAAAAACAAAAAGAAAAGTGGATGGAACAGATGAGCCCTGGGTTCAGAAGCCCTACTCCATCTCTACCTTATTCGAAAGAAACAGTGAATGACTTCAGGTGGATAGAAAATGGAGGCAGTGAACCCTGGGTGTCATACTTGAGGTAAGTGGCGCAGGTTGACGTGGATGGTCAGTACATTTGCTTTCCATTTGGTGAGTAAGGTTAATGTCTGATCTCTTTCTATTTCTCCATTGGGAAGGTGCAGCATCCAATTACTTTGCAACTGTGTGGCTCATGTGAGTTTAACCTTGAGAGTAATCATTAGGAAAAGGATTTTTTTCCAAAAGTTGCTGCCTATTTTTTTGCCTGTGTGGTGGTGAAGATGTTGGTTTTGACACAATTTATCTTTACAAGCGAAGAGTTCTTTGATAATGATCAAACACACACCTGCGAATGAGCTAACCTCTCTCTTACATTTAAAGTTTACGTTAATGGGGAAATCTCTTCTTCCTGTACTTGTATTGACAAGATTGTAACTCTGATCTCTAACCGTGTGACTGTACAAGAATCAGTGCTCCTGTATTGGGGAGCTTCTGAGAAATGCCCAGTGGGCCCCTCTGCAAAGTACGCGAGTGACTGTGTTACCTGAGAGGAAGGTAGGTGACTGCCTCTGTTTTCTGCTCTGGAGCAATCAGTGATGGAAACCTAAGTGGCACATGTCCAAGACTGGTGTAACTTCCAGGGTTGGCATCATTTATATTTTACTGGGCAGGTGCCAAAAAGATTTTTAAAACATCTTTTTTTGGCTCGTGTAACCTAGAGTTTCGAAGCACTCTACAACTGCCTATCATTTGTGAAGTTTACCTGAGGCTATTTCATTGTCCCTAACCAAGTGCTGGTTAAGGCACAATGGTAACATCCCTACCTCTGAGCTAGGAAGCCCAGGTTCAAATTCCACCTGTTTCAGAGGCATGTAATAGGTTGATTAGAAAATATCTTTAATCCTTTTTACAGCAGCGAACGATGATCACATACTGAAGCTCCAGTGTTAGTATGGTGATTGTAACAAAATGTGAAAGCTGGCTTCTTTCTGTTCCCCTAGTGGGCAGTTACTCACATTCAGGGAGACACTTCATGCACCTGCCTTCACTTCCAGCTCAAAGCCTAGCAGAACTGGATAGACCACAGCTAGTTGCTTTGCCAGACTGTCCAATGCCAGGGCCAATAGGAAAAAGCAACAGGAGCACAGTAGAGTAGCCTGACTTCGCTATCTGTGTTTGCATACTCAGGGAATGACAGCTGGAAGAGTTCCCCACAGTACGGCCAGCACCTGTTCAACTATAAATCAGCACCTTCAGGTGGCAGTGGGAGGAAGTGAAGGGGAAAAGAAGCTCTGGTTTAATCTATGAACAGTACACTATGGTGGACTGGGCCTCGGAGAGTAAATACGATCATGCTGCTTCCGGGCCAGGCCCATTTACGTCTACTGGCCTGCTGCAGCTTCAGGGCGAGTGCTGTTACTGATCTCAGTTTTTTGAGTGCAGCCCCACTGACAAATGGGCTACATCCTTTTCCTCCAGATCACATTTCCTGGCTGCTGCCAGGTTTTGTGCAGGGGGCATACATCAGTGGTATCTCTGTGTGTCAGCAGTGATTAAGCTGCCTGAAGTGAGCCTGAGATCAGAGTGCACTGTTACCTCAGAAAATTGCTGCTAGATTGACCCCACGCCGCAATCCCTCCTCCCTAATCAGTTGAATGATTAAAAGTGTCCATTGGGAATTACTTTCTGTGACCAAGGACTGTCCTCTTTTAAAAAAGTTCTTCTTTCCAGTTTTATCCGTTGAATTCCTGAAGCTGGGAAATTGTATAGTGGCATGGTTCTATGCATTGTGGTGTGGATGTCGACATAGGGTTATATTTGTTAACCTGTGGCTTTTGGTAAATGCCGTAATATTCTCAGGATTTCTTCCAACTTGCCAAGTTATTTGTTCACAGATGCATTCAGGACTGCGGAATCTCACTCAGCTGCCCAATCCTGCTATAGCGACAGAATCAGTGGATTCAGAGAGGCCCCATGAAATTCAGTAAGGTCATTTTTATTCTGGAGAGACTTAACTGTGAACATGTAGAGCAGTAGTTATTGTTGGGCCTGCTCAGCCATTCAGTCAGATCATGACTTATCTGACTATTCCACATTCCCATTTACCTCCAATAATCTTTCACCCCCTTGTTTACCAGGAAATGATACATATCTGCCTTTAAAATATTCGAGGTCTCTCTCTGTACTGCCTTTCAAAGACAGTTCCAAAGATTTACCATTCCTGATTAAAAAAAATTCTCATATCTCTGTCCTAAATAAATGACCTTTTACGTTAAGTAGTGGACCCTATAGTTCTGGATTCTCAAACAAGAAGAAGCATCTCCTTCACATGATTTAAGACCCCTCAGGATGGCATGCTTCGATCAAGTCATCTCTTACTGTTCTAGCGCTAGTGTACACAAGCCCAGCTTGGCCAACTTTTCCTCAAGACAACCAGCCCATTCCAGGAAGTTAGTTGAGTAAACATTCTCTGAATCACTTCCAATGTGTTTACATTTTTCATTTAAGAATAAGACCAGTACTGTTTATAAAATACCATGATCTGGATGTGCTGGTGTTGGACTGGGGTGGATAAGGTCAAAAATGACACGACACCAGATTATAGTCTTTGTCAGATGAAGGAGCTACTCTCCCGAAGCTTGCATTTTCAAATAATTTCTCCCGTGCTCCAAAGAAACTAGCCTGAGCCTCTCCTTAATATCTCTTCATGGCTAAAATGCTTTAAGAACATTGATAGATCTTGTGCTCATTCATCTAGTAAGCAACCCATCATGTGTTTGCATGTCATGTTCTCTACATGGTTAGCCCCCAGTCAGGAGTGGATTTATACCATTGACCGTGGACGAGACCCTTGAGGGTATGAGCTCATCCACATGCCTTCCTGCTGTGGGCTAAATCAGGGGAGAAGCTAGAAGGTGATGGGGTGCTCAGCCATCACCGCCCTTTAATAAATCCCCAGCCCCACAAAAAAATGCAACACAGGAGGAAGTGAAACTCCATCCCATGTTGTAGATTGTCCTATTTATCCAGTTCAGGTGAAGTGGTGACATTTTGGGCATTCCCAATGATTCAACTCAAATTAATATTTTTTACTTCATTGTCTCTTCAAATTCTGTCCATAGAAATATTCTAGTACTGGTTGCGTGAGGGCTAATTAGAGCAAAAATAGGAGTCAGCATTAATTAATAATTTGGATAGCAAACCCAGTTGTACATTAGGCAGGCCTTTGCAAGCCTTTGAATCAAAGGAACATTCATACAGTTAAAGGAATCAATCAGTCTTAATCTCAGTGTGATTCAGAATGGGTTTTGGAGGAGGAAAGGCTGGGTGGAGAAGGACATAATTCATAACCATAAGTAAATGTCAGATATCTGGCTAAATGTCACTAACCCTTTGCATGCTAAACAGGTGGTAATTTGAATGTTTGAAACAAGTTTGGATTGAAGTTGTGTGTAAGTGACAAAATTATGGATAAAATAATCCAAAGTGAACTGAGCCAGTGTCTTCAGGAAACTGCTTTTAACAACTTCTGTTCAGAGTATTTCTGAACCCATAGTTGGTCCATGGGAGCCCTCTTGCTGTCAATTCCAGGTGGTGGTGCTGAACCCTTAGGGAAGAAAAGTGATTTTATTCTTATGTTTCTATCACCACTTGAAGACAGTGCAACTCATGTGGCTGTATGGGACTCTGAGCCTGTGGAGGGCTTGGATTTGGTTTGGTGATATGGTTAACAACCTTAACAGGAATGCTGAAGGATCCCCAATCAAATCTTAAGACAAATGCTGTATCCAGTTACCATTGCTTACTAATGGAAAAGTATTTGACAATGCTGTCAATCAACCGGCTTGATTGGCCTCACATCCATATTCACTCCTTCCGACATCGATGCTCAGTAGCAGCACGGTGTACTACCTACAGGGTGTTCTGCAGAAATTCATAAAAGATCCTTAGAGCACCTTTCAAACACTTGGTCACTTCCATGTGGAAGGACAAGGACAGCAGATACATGGGAACAGAACAACCGACAAGTTCCCCTCCAAACCACCCACCATCCTGACCTGGAAACCCTTCACTGTTGCTGGGTTGAAATCCTGCAACCCACTCCCTTACAGCATTGTAGTTTTATCTGCAGCACATGGAAATCAGCAGTTCAGGAAGGTAGCTCATCATTATCTTCACAAGGCCAACTAGGGATGGGCAATAAATGCTGGCCGACCCAGTCGCACATCCCATGATTGTCAAAAAAAAATTATGTCACAAATGCTTAGTTTCAGTTTGTTTTCAAGAAATAGCAGGCACATAATTGTACTTGTGAAAATAAACTCACGTGTAGTTAAATATCAGTACATTTTGGGAGACGGTAGAGGGTTTGCAAATTGTGAATATCAGTCACAGAACTGGCTCCTTTCTAGCGAGGCTGCCCTTTGGGATACTTAACTTGCAACGTTAAACTAGCAGAGTCTGCTTTAGGATAGCATTGTGCAGCTTTATTTTTGTCACAGTCTTTCCCAGAACAATTTCTGGCTCAACTCTGTCTCACAGGCTTCACACTTGTTCATTCATCCTATATACGTTTACACTCTTGCCCTTTCTGAAGATACTGAGTCACAATACCTTGAGCAAATTGCATGTTATGTATGAATCTAGTCATTTGAATCTGGGCAGCTATTTGATCACGATACTGTTGTCATAGTCCTCAACCGTGTATCTGTGCTTTACAGTGGGGATCATACTGATTGCAATCAGCAATCAGTTGTGAGGAAGGGTCACTGGACCCGAAACGTTAACTCTGATATTTTTTCTTCACAGATGCTGCCAGACTTGCTGAGCTTTTCCGGCAACCTCTGGCTTTGCTCCTGATTTACAGCGTTTGCAGTTCATTCGGTTTTTATCAGAAAAAGTAAACCTGGCTGTTTTGTCCTTTCACATTCTTGTTCATGATCAAGTTGTTGGCACCAGCTGTCACAGCCCCGATATGCTGTTAGCTGAGAATTCAGCGCAGAAATCAGGCGAATGCAAACCATTCTGGTCTGATTATCTCGGCTCTGCAGAAACCTAGTGCGGTTACTCTGTCACTGAGGAATTTACAAAAAATAATGAAGTGCTGCAAAGGTGCACAGAAAAATCTACAGAAACTCTTAAGGTATGCTACGACTGGCCCATATTTATACCTTAACAATAAACAGATTATCCGGTTTTTATCTCATTGCCATGTATGCATGTTTGCTGTGGCCAAATTTTCTATTGTGCTTCCAACATTACAGCAGTGGAACCCTGTTTCAAAATTATTTAATTGCCTGTAAACCAATTTGTGAAGTGCTAAGGCAGTGAAGGTTACTGTACAAATGCAAGTTTGTTTCTTTGTGGAGTGACAGAAAGCGAGGTCAACAACTTGCATTTGATGTTGATGTGTTGATAAGAATTCTCAGCTCTACTGATCATGTTGTGATAACATCCCTTTGATTGAAGATGGGAGATAAGCACTTGATTGAGTTTGTTCTGCAGCTGAAGATGATGACCCAGGTAGAGTTTCTTGGATGGATTGAGTTGCCTGATGTCTCCATTACTTTGTAGGTTAACTTGACGGTCATAAATGTGAATGATTCGCAACCAGGCAGATTCTTTTTTGATTAAAGAAGGAATGTTGACCAGAATGTGTGGAGTCCACCAGTTGTTTGAGATATCAGACTGATCTGAACTGGCAGAAGGGATCCATGTAGTTCAGTGTAAGGCCATCTGAAACATAATGCTCATTCGTAACTTGCAATAGATGGTGACTCTTAAGGCAGAATTGTATGTTCTCGCTGTTGGTGAGCTTTAGAGTCAGGAGGCATTTAATTTGTTAGAATTGTGTTGTACCCAAACTTTACCCCCTTTCTGCTTCCATCACAATAAAGTTCCAATTGGAAAGGCTCATAGTTCACCTTCTCCTACCTTCAATTGAGATAGTCAATTAAGAGCCACTTAAGGCATCATCGTGACACCACTGGGGATGACTTAACTGCACGTGGGTCTTTCAGCATACAGAGTGCAGAAGGAATTTGTACATTCAAAGGCAGTCAGTGCCTGATCAAGGGATTGGACATCAGATATTGGGCACACGATGAGAGCAAGTCCACAGCTCTAGCCCCTGATGTCACCTTCCTCAAGGTGACTCCCAATGTGAAAAAAAACCCCCCCATGGCCTTCCCAAATATTACCTATCTTTGCCCTGTGTCCACTACAATTGTGGATCTTTGGATGGGTGTCCTTCCACTAATAGACATGGCCTGCTTTGGTGGGAAAGATGCCAACTGCTGAATGCCTGGTGGCCGTTGCTATGTGGGAGCTCATGCTATGGCATTTTGGTCATCTGATTTGCATCTGGTTCAGTGGGCTTTCCTTGGCGAAACCACCATAGGTCTCTTGCCAGCTTTCTAATTGACATTAAAAAAAATCCATTCTCAGCTTGTGGGTGTCATTGACAAAGCCAGCGTTTACTACCCATCAGGTAGTTGAGAGTCAACCACATTGCTGTGGTTCTGGAGTTACATGTAAAGCAGATCAGATTTTTTCCCTTGAGAGCACGGATGAACCAGATGGGTATTTCTGACAAAAGTTGCATAGTCATCATTAGCCTCCTAATTCCAGATTTTTAGCTAATTCAAATTCCACAACCTATCATGGCAAGATTTGAACCCACACCCCTAGAACATCAGAGATAACAAAGTGTGAAGCTGGATGAACACAGCAGGCCAAGCAGCATCTCAGGAGCTCCTGAGATGCTGCTTGGCCTGCTGCGTTCATCCAGCTTCACACTTTGTTATCTTGGATTCTCCAGCATCTGCAGTTCCCATTATCACCCCTAGAACATTACCTGGGTTTATGGATTAATAGCCAAGCGATAATACCACTAGGCCTCCCAGTTTGACAACTTGGGATTACAGGAAAAAAGAAGGAAAAACAAGGTGGCAAAATATTGAGATCCTAAAGAAGTATTTGCATATCATGGATGGCCTGCTATGTTTGAATGAGATGAATTCCTCCAAATCAGCGTTTTCTCCCTTAACCTTAAGAAGCAACTTTTGTTTTTATTCCCTTTACCCAAACTGAACTGTTTTGAGTTTGCTGTCATCTGCAACTTATCCACTTTATTGGCAGCGGATATTCCAGATTGTGTGTATTGTTTCAAAGCCTCTTGTGACATGGTGCTAGTGTCCCTACCTCTGAGCTAGGAGGCGTAGGTTCATATCCTATCTGCTACACAGGTGCATCATAACATTTCCAGATAGGTTGATTAGAAAAAGAAATGTGTATTGAATTGATACTGATTTTTCAGGATGATTTTAATTTTTTTTAACTGAGCATGTAAAATGAACAAACTTTGCACACACCAGGAACTTCAACTGGAACTTCTGTTTCTGAGTAGTTCGGTACAAAAGCAGCAGGTTCATTTAGAAGCCAACCATATTTTTACACTAAATGTGTTTCTATTTTTTTCGAAAATATACTTGCTGGTGAATGGTTGAGCTCACACTACTTGAAAGTTAAAACACCACATTAATTTCCTTTACAATATTCACCACAGGTGACTTTTTCTGCACATTTCCATATCTCACACTAGCCACCTTTTGAATTTTGTTGCCACTTTGATACAGAGACACTTGTGTTAGGATTTGACAATAGTGACACTGACACAGAGGGCGGAGCAGGCTAACTAGTGGTCTTTAAAGGGATTACTAGGGGCTACTTCTGACATTAAATGGGTCACTAGGTGTTGTTGATGAAAAAAAAACCAAGGTTTTCCATTAGTTACATATCTTTGCGTTTCCCCCACATCCTGGTGAAACTTGAACCAACAAAAAGTCTTCTTGAGGAGTCACCAAGTTATCTTCCATCACACTATGACTGAGTAGTGTCTCATGGCTAGGATTTCCCACTAGCAATTGCTATGTCATCACCATATTGCTCTCTACTTAAAACTCAGCTCAGGTACTTAAGTAAAAAGTAATCAGGGGCAAAAGAAAGACTAGTTCTTACATAGAAGCTTTTATGACCCTAGGATACCCCAAGAGTCCAGTCTAGCCAATGAAGAGCTTTTGAAATATTTGTTGCAACATAGGAAATTTGGCACCCTATAGGTGTGCAGCAACATCCCTTAACTGCTTATGAAAAGGGAATAAAATATTAAATGAGTGGAGATTGAAGGCTCAGTATTGACACCAGTGAGAATGAACTGTTTTTCTTTTAAATGGTACCATGGAATCATGTACGTCCATCTGTAAAGAGTAGACTGCTGCTTGGTTCATTGAGAAATGGTGGGGATTAACAAATAAAAAGATAAAGAGCCAAAGCAACTGATATAATAGTGGTATAGACTTGACAAGTGAAGAGATCTGTTTTTTTTCTTATTTTTGCACGGCGGGTCATTGCCTGAATTGGCTGGCAGTGCATTGTTGTAAAGGTGTTGCTAATAGCTTTATTGAAGATTGGCAAAATGCTTTCTATCCTGATCGCTATCATATCCCAAACACAAATATAAGTTGAAGATATCTTCGCTTTTCCATCAGGTATAACTGTGCAACAGCTGACTGATACTTTGTCTTAAATTTTGCTTCTTAGCCCGATTGTAACACTCATTGACCGGACAGCTCCATCGCCCACGTCAGCACAAATCAGCATCAAATTAGGATCTCTATGGCTTATTACTGTTGGGTGCAGTGCATTTAATAACTGAATCCTCAAGAGAGATGTAGTTGCAACATTAATTGGAATAAAAAATTGTTGAGCTAATGCTGACAGAAATCTTGTTTTGCTGTTTCAGGGGGCAAAGAATGCTTACACCGGGCCATGTGCGGGTCGAGACTGCAGTGGAGACTGCCAGTGTTTGCCAGAGAAGGGGGCAAGGGTGAGTGAGAAAAAATCATTTTGGAAAACAAAAGATCTGTTCCTGTTTTCATGGATTCCCAGAATGGATTAGGGTGGTCCACAAAGTCTTTTTGATGACAAGATAGTCCAGTTTCAATCTTACTGGGCAAGCGTCAATCAGGCCCAAACAAAAAGCTGTTTTGGTAAGATATTGGAACGTTGATAGCCGACCAGATAAAACTCCTGAACAGTCTGATCAGGCCTCAACATCAGACAGTTGACTGACACCTCAGTGTTGTGAGAAAGCTTCTTTGTTTTTGTGCTCTGTGCCGAACTTACACATTGAGCTACCAGGCTCTGAAATGTTGATGGACAGTTCAGAAAGAGATGGTGTAGTTGCACCTCCCAAATAGAGATGGCAACTGAGAAAAATGAAGGACACCTGTAAAACAGCCTGAAGGCAAAAGGCATCAGTGATCAAAAAAATCAAATTCCTCTTTATTGTGTTCAATTTAGAGACTTCGATTCTTACTTATTTCTCTGTAAAAATTTGAACTCAGTAGCCTCTTAAATACCATACCCAGAACAACCAAAGTATCCTTGCACAGGCGGTGAGCTTTTGTCAGGGAGAGGCAATGGCCCAGTGATATTATTACGAGACTATTAATCCATAAATTTAATTAATCTCCTAGGGACCAGAGTTGAAACCCTGCCATGGCAGATGAGGGAATTTGAATTCAGTAACATGTCCTGAATCAAGCATCCCCTGATGATGGTGATTGTCAGGGGAAAACCCATCTGGTTCACTAAACCTCTAAAAAAAACTGTTTTCTAATCAATTAATTCAGAGATTTCCTTGTATACCTTTGAAATAGGTGGCTCAAAACTAGTGTTACTGCCACTGAATCAAATGAGCTACTTGCTAAATCTCTATCCCAACCTGGTCCAGCTGCTCTGGTCTATATGTGCCTCCAGACCTATACCAATGTGGTTGACTTCCAAAATGCTGTCTGGAATGGCTCAGCTCACTTGTCAAAAATTGCTACAAAGTCTCAACAAAGAAATGAAGCTGGATGGACCACCTGTCATCGGCCTAGGCACCGGAATAGACAACAGCAAAATAGCCCTGTCAACGTTGCAGAGTCCTCCTTACTAATACCTAGGGGCTAATGCTAAGATCGGGAGAGCTGTATCACAGACCTGTGGAGCAATAGCTTGACCTAGCCAGATGAGCAATAGCCTGACCTAGCCATACTCAGAGAATCAATGTTACAGACCAAACAGAGTTGGTGGCTCAGTAGTATACAGTCAGGAGGGAGTTGCCTTGGGAGTCCTCAACATTAATTTTGAATGTGATGAAGTCTTATAGCATCAGGTCAAACACAGGTTTTCATGACTAAAGGCATAGTTTGAAAAAGTAAGCAAGTTATTACAATTTAATACTACAGTCTATAGTAGATAAACGACAGTGAATAGCTCTGGTGGCCAAATTGAAAGATCATTAAATGCATCAGAATATGTTCCAGGCAACTGTAGTTAAGAGGAACTATTTGTAATACTAGGTGTAATTTGACTTTGAATGTTTAGGGTTAAGGGGAGAAGGCAGGGGAAAGATACTGGCTAACTGGACATGTAGAATGTGGTGTGGGTATGATGGGCATAAATGGACACCTGTGCTGTAACAATACAGAATTGACAACTCCGGAGCAAAGAGGGATAAAGATTAAATTTAATGAAGATTTTTGAAATTGTTTATAATTTTGATTGTTTAACTGGAGAAAGGCAGCTTCCTTCACGTTGGGGAGTAAGTTGCAAGAGATAATTCATTTAAATTTGTCATAAATAGTTTGAGGAGAGAGGTCGAGGTTAATTTCTTTACACAGTGCATGACATATTTTAGAACATCAGCAACGGTTGAGACAGAGACAAGAAAAAAAGATTCAAGTTTGGAGCAGAAGAAGATGCAGGATAATGGGGAGCTCGTGGGGCCGTGGGAATAGTTTTGGCTTGTTCCTCCAAAAGGAGATGGGCTGAATGATTCCTTTCTCTTTTTCCCACTTTTAGAGTCATAGAAATGTACCGAAACAGACCCTTCGGTCTGACCTGTCCATGCCAACAAGATAGTTCCATTTGCCTTCTGTGGTTCAAATGGCCACTGGGCCTTGGGCTACAGGAAGTGCCAAACCAAGGAGAACTAGCCAATCCCATTCTTGCATGCATGCTGGCAACTCCTGGTAAAAGCCAGATAAAAATTACTTTCTTGATGGGTAAATAAAGAGTCAATGGTTGGTGGAGGAAATGTAACAACAGAATTAATTTTTAAAGCACACATACCGAGCCTGGGGAGGGGACAACTATTGTGAACAAACTTGCATGCAGTACATGGCAGTCTTTCTGTTAAGCTTATTTTTATTGCTGTCAGTTGGGTGCTTGTGCATTTATGAATTCTTTGAACACAGCCTCACTTTATAACCAAAGATCTCCAAGGTGCTGATGAAGAACGTTAGCCCTGACTAAGTGCCTGTGTCCTACCACAGTGACGTCAATGTCTATTGTAGAGCTTCTCCTCCTGTTCTGACTGAAGTCATGTAACTCGGTGCTTATGTACTTTCAGGACTACAAAGCAATGTGCCAGTAGTGGATTTTCCCACTGAACCTTTAACACTGGATGCCCCTGTAATACAATCTTTTACAAATAAAAGGAGCTACCAAACAGCCACAGCAGACACACTGGAAGCTTTGGTAAACAATAGGCTTCCCTTCACAGACAAGTAATTGTTCACTTCAGGCACTGATAGATAAAACAGTTGAGACCAGTAGTCTCAAAAAGAAGAGGAAGTGGGAGTGACGTACTTCCTCAGTGAAAACAGATAAACAGATCTTTCTTGAAAAGGTGTTATAAGAATTATTCACTAATGCCAAAAACATTTGACAAAGAAGAATACTGCTATGACATGACCTTAAGTGTCACAGTGGAGCTCGAACAGTGTCGTATCATATTCCATACTTTAGGACAGCTATTTGCATTGGGAATGTTATCCTTGACATTTTAGGTTCTGGCGGTTTGTATCGTAAAAATTTCTGCTTTATTCAAGTAATGATAGAAAAACAGTTACATTTAAAATAACCAGCGCTATAAGAGGCTTTGTTAAATTGGATAAGTTAAATCTAAGGGAATCTGTTGTATGTAACCACTGAGGTGGTTTAATATTAATATATACTGAATTGACTCACTCTTCATAACATGTTCTGATCAAATATAATGTACAGAGGATATTCTGAACTGAGCCCAAGTGTTTCACTATATCTGGGAGCACAGTTGACTTTGTTTCATGCTTGAGAACCTCCCAATTATTTTGTAATAAACATTAGAGTAAACTCCAAGAATGATCATTCAGGGAACCCCAGGTGGAGAAACTGAGAGTTACTGGAAGAAAGCAGAACGTCAAAAAGAAAATCCAAGAAATGAAACCACACAAGCAAGGCTGGATATCTGGTTTGAGTAAATGGAATCTTGTAGCATGGAAGAACAGCATGCGTTGCTCAGTGGTTAGCACTGCTACCTTCAGGCGACAGGGATCTGGGTTTGATTCCAGCCTCAGGTGACTATGTGGAGTTTGCATGTTCTCCCTGGGTCTCCCTGGGAAACCCTCACCTCCCTGGTGAGGGTTTCTGCCGGGTGCTCCAGTTTCCTTCCACTATCCAGAGATGTGCAGGTTGGGTGCAATGCCATGGGAATAGGGTCTGGGTGAGATGCTGTTCACAGGGTCAGTACAGACTTCAGGGACTGAATGGCTTTCATCTGTGCTGTGAGGATTCCATGATTTAAAGGAGAAAATTTGAACCGTTTGACCTCTGCTAGATCTTTAACAGAGCTATCCAAATACTCCCATTCCATTGCCTTTTCCCTAGTCGTGAAATCTCTTCTCTAAACACAGCTATAACCAAGTTTCTTCTGAAAGCTACTGTTGAATCTGCTTCCAAATCCAAGTAGTAGATGACTGATCATAACAATTTGCAGTGTAATGTTCTCTTCTAGTCATCTTCCACTTGGTTCTTTTGCCTATTTTGAAAAATTTGCGTTCATTGGTTATCAATCCTGCTGCCAATGGAAAATGTTTGACCTTATCTACTCCAGTAGAGCTAGTCTGGAAGAGTTACCACATTTCAGTCAAGGTGATAACAGGCACAACATCTCTGTGTTAGAGTCTTCTTGTTCATTATGTTGTGATCACTGCTGGAGAATAAGAAAGAGGACATAGGGTCAGGAGAGCGTCAAACTTAGGTGTTACCTGCTCCTGATCAAAGAGCTTATCAACACACTGAGCCCACTCAGAACTGAACAACGGCTGATTAGAGGCATTGTAACAGTGGATGTTGGCAGAACAACAGTCAGTTCTGCTATAACTCATGTTTCGGCAACACAAATTGTCTCTAAGACGATTGACGAATAGGGGAATGCTGTTTCTAAAACACAAACTTGCATTGGCCATAATGCAATTTGATTGGTGCGCGGAGTATGTGTAGACATCACATGATCATTTTGCGGGCTTTGCCTGACTGTGCACAATGTTAGCACATCTCCCATCAAGTCATCTTGACAATTTTTCAAGGTAAGATTTTAAATGCACTTTTATTGCATTGTTAGATAGAAATTAAACATTTATTCAAATGGTGCTATCCTATGTGCTTGGCTTTTGAGTGATTTTTGAGGATTTTCAGTGATTTTTTTTGGTGGTCTGCCCCTAACCCTGCTTTTTCCATAGGCCCTGTTATTTCTATGGTATGATTTTCTATAACATGATGCTGCACAGGAACGTAACTATCGCCTTATGGCAGAAACAGCTGTATAGCCAAAGCACAAGTTGGCAGCTTTGGGAATTAAGGCAATTTAAATATGACATATTGCTTAAAAATGAGAATGGTTACCTCACAGTGGATTGCGTATGTCCAAACCCAGCCATTGAAACTAAATTTATAATCAATGCAACATCTACCTTGCCTTCTCCATTTGTAAAGCTGGTTGCACTACTATCAGAGTTGCTGGCTTGGCTGAGTTCTAGCTTCCTAATGTGGAATGCACAATCTGCACGCACAGCCCTATATCCTTGCCTTGTACTAGTTTCACGGCTACAGACTAATCCTCCTACAAGGTATTCATTTGGCATTCTTTTCAAATTCAAACCACTTGTTTCAATACTGCAGCTCACACTTCACTCCCTCCTCCAGAATAAAGCTATCTGGCCCTCTACCTGTTGGCATCAGCATATAAAGGAGTAACACAAGGATAGTTGAACTTGTTCAGTGAATAGAGTCAGCTTTTTTTTAAACTGCAGACCTTGGATAATGTAAACCATAACCAATCCAGCCTGGCCTGGCAGATTTTAGTGACTTTAATTAACCTCAGGCTGGCACTGTATTCACATTATAGTGATCGCTCTTTCAATAATGATTGCCCTAGCTTTTAATGCTATTTTCTCTGCCTACAATGATAACCATGGGTAAGAGGAAACTAAAATTTGAGTCCAAAGCAGCTGAGGAATGCCTGCCACATCCACAAGAGTAATCGTGCACATAAATTCTACATTCCAGTTGATTTTAGGGCAGTAAAGTATTAAAGGAAAGATAGCATCATAGGTTTCTTTAAGGTTCTGTAGTCAGGGTGAGCGCCATTTAAAGGAGTCCATCGTCTAACAGTCTCAATTAGTTTTTAACAGAGAGCAGCAGTTACGAGAATTGAAGGAGGGGGTGGAGTGAGAAATTTGACTTTAGCATGTTGTAATACTACTGTAATACAGGCTACCCATAGAGAGCATAGGATTCTGAGAACACCCTTCAAATTGGATCTATTTGCGGGCAAGTTCTATGCAATTCTGCACAGTAATTCTTGTCTCACATTTGATTTTCCTCCTCTTCCTTCAGCCGTATGCGGGAGGTGTGCAAGTCACGTTTATACTTTGGCATGAATGTAATTTCATTTGTGGACTGGATAATGACTATTGTTAGCATCTGTTAGGTTCTGTTCATCAATGTGAAACACATTGCAGTTGAAGATAATAAGTTAAACCATATTGGATATTGATTTGTTAATTATACCTAGACAAACAAAGAGTAGTCAGCCAGCACTGAGGTAGTGAGATTGTTACGATGGCATTAATTATGACATATGGGGCAAGCAACAAAGGGTTCCCATCACAGCATACAGGTCTCTGTGTACAATTCACAAGTAATTTGGTAGTCTTCTAACAACAACAGAAGACTATGCAAGCTGACTACTTCAATTCTATCGTGCCCTGGTGCCCACTTTCTGGCAAGAGTTTACTGGTTAGCATTCAAGAGCAGCATGGTGCATGGTAGTGTCCCTACTTTTTGGTTTAAGACACATTTGCCTTGCAATGTATTGTAAGAAATCTGAACAGCAATATTCTTTGTGATCTTGTAGTACAGTGGTGGAATCCCTACCCCGAGCCAGAGGCCCACGTTCAAATTCCACCTACCACAGAGATGTGACATAACATGTTAGAACAAGTTGATTTAAAGAAAACTATTTTCTTTTCTAAGTGCCTGTAATTTAGTGGTTTGTAACTGTTTCAGCAGTGCACCTAGAAGTTGTATTGCCCAGTTCTTGGCCAGTGGAGATTTGCCATTTCAGCAAAGACCAGAAGGTGAATTTGAGTTCTTTTAGTCTATTACACATTACATCTTTGCAAAATGAGGTATGAGGCCAGCTTTATTGACATAGGTTAAACCCATTATAAATTGACACCCAGGAATGTGAGCTTCATTTGCATTTATAAGACCCTAAAACGTAGGAGCTGAAGCAAGACATCTGGCCTATTTACTTATCAGTGGCAATCAATTAGATGTGGCTGATCTGATAATTGTCAACTCTATTTACCTGACTTTTTTCCTGTAACTATTGATTCTGATTAAAAATCTGTCTGTCTCAGCCTTTAATATACTTAGCAAGCCAGCCTTGACAGCACTCAGTGGTAAATAATTCCACATATTCACACCGTCTGAGAGAATAAATTTTTCCTCACCTCTGTCTTAAGTAGGCACCCCCTAACTCTGAGATTATACCCCCTGGTCCAACACTCTCCCAAAAGGAAAAACAGTCTCTCTGCATCTACCCTGTCAAGTACCTTAAGATAAGTTTATGTTCCAATAAGGTCTCAATGTTCCAATAAGTTTAGGTCCAAACTAATTAGTTTCTGTTCTTAAGATGTCTGTACCTGGAATCAGCTTATTGAACCTTCTCTGGACCATCCCCAATGCCAGCGAATCTTTCATTGGATAAAGGTAGCAAAACTGTTTACAGTATTCCAGACCTGGTCTAATGCTGCCTTAGATAGTTTTAACGAGACATCCCATTTTTATCTTCCATTCTCTTCGAAATAAAGGCCAACATCTTATTTGTTTTCTCTGCAAGCTGCTGAACTTAGCTTATTGAAATTTATGCACAAGGACTCCCAAATTCCTATGTGCTATAGCATTCTTCAATCTTTCTCTATTTGTCCCACATAACTCAGACTTTCCCATTTTATACATTTATATAACAATTTTAACATGGAAATCCACCCCAAGGCATTTACAAAAACCATTGTTAGACAAAAGCTGACACTCAGAAAAAGACATTAGGGTCATCCAGTAAAATCTGCATCAAGGATGCAATTTGATAAGGGTCTTGAAGATGTTAAGGGAAGTGAATTGGCAAAGATATTTATGAAGAGAATTCCACAGTTTAGGGTCTGAAGGAATTGCCATAATGGTTGGACAAAGGAATCTTGGGATACACAAGAGGCCATGCTTGTGTACAGTTGACAGGCCTGATGTAATGCTGGAGAAAATTACAAATAGGGAGGGATGAAGCATAAAGGGATTTGAGCACAAGAATGAAAGAACAGAGAATTGGAAACGATGTTAGGTCAGAAGTGAGTGGAGTGTGATGTGGGATACATTATAGCTGAAAGAGATTTTAGATGATGGAAAGAGAGAAAACAAGGTTCGGAGCTGGATGAACACAGCAGGCCGAGCAGCATCAGAGGAGCAGGAAAGCTGATGTTTTGGGCCTGGATCCTTCTTCAGAAATGGCATTTCAAAAAGCCATTTCTGAAGAAAGGTCCGGACCTGAAACATCAACTGTCCTGTTCCTCTGATGCTGCTTGGCCTGTTGTGTTCATCCAGCTCCAAACCTTGTTATCTCAGATTCTCCAGCATCTGCAGTTCCTATTATCATAGATGATGGAAAGTTGGGAGGTCCACATTGAAATAATCAGATCTGGAGGTGACAAAGGCATGAATGAGAATTTAACCAGCAGATGCACAGAGGCAGGGTCAGAGACAGAAATTTCCTGTCAGTGTGATGAAGAGAACATGGATTTGGAAATTCAGCTCTGAGTCAAATTTGATGCTAAGGCTGTCAATGCTGTTTGAGTGTAGGATAAGGATAGAGAAGAATGGAATCAGGGACAAAAATGTGCAGTTAGTGGCAGGGACTAAAAGGATGTGTTTGTATTTCTGAGTGTTAACTGGGTGAAATTACAGTCTAGATCTTTCCAGTAGGTGACTGTGGGCTTCCTCAAATGTTAGCCAAATGTTGGCAGCAATGCAACATACAGGCAGGGCAGCAGCAATGAGTTAGGGCAAGGGTTATGACATTGCTTTCATATAAAAGCATGATCATTCATTGACATGATAGTGATGTTAAGTTGTTTGCTGTCAGCTGCTTGTAATTGTTTAAACAGGTATAGTGACTAATTGCATCCTGTTTTCTTTGGTAAACTGAATGCGGCTTAGAAATTTTCAAAATTCAAGGACAGCCAACAAATCTGGTTTTTCATTCAACCCACAGAAATGGTGCCTTTGAGTCAGCTGTCTGTGAAACTCAAGCAGCTTGTGGGAAAACAGATTGCTTTTTGATAAGTGCTGGGAAACTTTAAAAGAGTCCTGTAGGCCGTGCTGTGTAATTTTCAATAAATACTTGTTACTACTGATTTGCCCAAATGAAATAGCCACCCATTTAGAATCCCAAGTTTTGTCCAGACTGCTTAATTAAAGATACAATTTATAGACTGTGATTGTAAACCAAGCTGAGCCTTTTCTGCAATGTTGTATGTACCATCTTTCTGGTGAGGCGTTAGGACAGGGCTGCCATCTGCCCATTCCTCTAGTTTAAGGGGACATTAAAGGTCCTATGAAGCCATTAGGAGAAGACAGTCAAGTTCTTATTTGTAGGTCACCATTCTTTCCAGGCCTAGTAACACCAGAGCAATCACCAAGCAAACAAATACTGTGCAATAATAGAAATTGCAGTAGGTCTGTGGATAGAAATCAGAGCAGTTCGGAGTAATTTCAAGGGCCGAAGGGCTTGTACTGTGCTGTAACATTCTATGTTCTATGTTCTAACATTTTGTTAACTGACTTCTTCAGTCCTGAGGATGGTTCATGCCACCCGAAATATTGATTCTGATTTCTCTCCAGAAATGCTCAGCTTGTCTAGCAATTTCTGTTATTGTTTCTGATTTATAGCAACCTCAGTACATTTGGTTTTTAAACAAGTGCAGTGTCTGGGCGCTTTGTTTGCATGAATAGTGCTTACTCAGTTTCTAACTAATACATTGTAAATAAATGTGTTGAGCTGTTTCTGAGATGATGAACATGACCTAAATGCAAATCTTTTTTTCTTTATGAACTTTAGTATAGCTTTATGAACATTAATATAGCTTTAGGAACATTAAAATAGTTTTATGAACATGTAGGTAGCTGAATCATTCCATGATGCACTAAAGCCAAACTGTCACTTCCCATGGCTCTTATTATAACAAAGCTGTGAATTTTATGGTAATTTCTGTAAGGTGGTGCCAATAACAGCATCCATCTTGGGTCCAACTTACAGGCAGCTTACCTCCTTGTAAACTTTGAACCTCTAACTCTTCCCAACTTCTTCTCTTGAGTCAAGCTGTATGCAGTTCCGTACACACCAGATACTGCCCAATTTCTAACCCAAATGTTCTAACCATGCAATGGTTACGGCATGAAAGGAGGCTGTTCAGGTGGCTGTGCCCATGCCTGGTCTCTGTAAGTACAGCTCAATAATTCTCATTCCTCTGATCTTTACCCAAACCCTGACAATGTCCTCTTGCCAAGAGTTCTCCAGTTTTCTTTTGAAATCCTCCGTTGAATCTCTCTCCATCACACTCTGTAAATGTCAGATCCTAACTACTTGTCTCAAAATATGTTTTGCTCATGTCAGTCCCCTAGCGCTTTTTTCACCATACTCACCTCATACAAGTTTTCCCTGCTTCTGAAATGTTCCAACTCGAACAGTTTCTCATAAACTGTTTTACCCATACCTCTCATGTTTTTTTATTATTTTTTCATGGGATTTAGATTTCATCTGCCTAGACCAGTATTTATTGTCCATCCCTAATTGCCCAGAGAACAGCTAAGAACCAGCTGCATTGCTAAATGCCTCTATCAAGTCATCTTGGAAATTTCCCTTCTTCAAGAAGAACATCTCCAATTTCTCAAATCTATCCGAATAACTGAACTCTCCTATCCCTGGAACCACTCTTCTACGCCTTTTCTGCAGTCTCTCTAATATATATTGAAATAATGTGCATCAAATTTTGCATTTGTTATGTATTTTAACAGGAAATATATGCTTAGGTTTCAGTTATTTTGTTTTTTTTCTTTAGGATGATGCTTTGCCTTCAGAAAAGATAAATAGTGAATGTCATCAGCTATACCCCCAAGCTACTTCTTAGAGGTTGTCTTGCCTCAGTAAATTCATCTTGCACAGGTATCCTAGCTGAATCTTGTGCAAAATGTATTCTCATTTTTCTCATTTGCTCACTGTTTTGTTCATGGAAGGCGCTTCCCAAGCTGCAATGTCTGAATCATTTGGCTGTCATTTATTTTGAAAAAATATTGTGCCTAGATTTTTTAAAAATCATTTTCCAAATGATATGAAATTCTCTTAGGAAGGGTCACCAGATCCGAAACGTTATCACTGATTTCACTTCTCAGATGCTGCCAGACCTGCTGAGCTTTTCCAGCAATTTCTGTTTTTGTATAAAAATTCTCTGTCTCGTTGCCAGTGGCAGCAGTCCAAAGTATACAAACTACTCTCAATCTTAAGACAACTTTGGCATGTGGCTTGTTATGAACTAGTATCAAATGTGGCAATCACACATGAGTGCCAGGGTGAATGTATTCAAGTAACATTCTGCTGAGTTTGGGATTTTGGTATATTGTCATTCTAACACAGGAGCATTATGTTGCATTTCTTGCTATTTTCGATGGAGTTAAGATATTCATCACTCAGAATGGATTATCCTCCATAACGTAAGCAAATGGGGGACTTTTATTTATTTCGCACCGTTATCAGCTGAGGACCTCAAAGCTAATTAAGTACTTTAGCTACTGTTATGAACACAGAAAGTAGGAGCTTGTTTGCAAGTAGAAAATGTTCACAAACAGCAAAGAGATCATGATTGATCTGTTTCAGTGGTGGTGGTCGAGGGACAAAAACAGGCCAAGTAATAAAACTACTGCTGCTCATTTTTGAAATAGTGTCATGGGATTTCAAACATCCACCTCAGAGACTACACAAGGCAGCGTAGAGCCATAGAGGTAAGCAGCACAGAAACAGACCTTTCAGTCTTACTCGTCCATGCCGATCAGATATCCCAACTAAATTTTGTCTTATTTGTTAGCATTTGGTCCATTAAATCTCCATGCATATATTCATCTAGATGCCTTTTAAATGTTGTAAACGTACCAACCTCCACCACTTTCTCTGGCAGCTCATTCCACACGCGCACCATCCACTGCATGAAAAAGTTGCCCCTTAGGTCTCTTTTGTGTCTTTCCCCTCTCATCTTAAACCTATGCCCTCTAGTTTCGGATTCCCCCACCCCTATTTATTCTAACCATGCCCTTCATGATTTTATAACCTTTATAACGTCACGCCTCAGCCTCGAAGCTCCAGGGAAAATAACCCCATCCTGTTCACTCTCCCCCTATAGCTCAAACCCTCCAACCCTGGCAAGATCCTCGTAATTTTTTTCTGAAACATTTCAGGTTTCTCAACATCCTTACTGTAACAGGGAGACCAGAATTGAATGCAATACTCCAAAAGTGATTGAACCAATGTCCTGTGCAGCCGCAACATGACCTCCCAACTCCTAAAGACAATGCACTGACCAATAAAGGCAAGCATACCAAATTCCTTCTTCTCTATCCTATCTACCTGCAACTCCACTTTCAAGGAACAATGAACCTGTACTTCAAGGTCTCTTCATTCAGCAACATTCCCCAGGTCCTTAACATTAAGTGTATAAGTTCTGCCCTGATTTGCCTTGCCAAAATGCAACACCTCACATTTATCTCCATCTGCCATTCCTCAGCCCATTGGCCCATCTGATCCAGGTCCCATTGTACTCGAAGGTAATCTTCTTCGCTGTCCACTACACCTCCAATTTTAGTGTCATCTGCAAACTTATTCACCAAACATCCAAATCATTTATATGAATGATGAAAAGCAGTGGACCCAGCACTAATCCATGCGGCTCACAGCTGGTCACAGGCCTCCGGTCTGAAAAGAAGCCCTCCACCACAGTCTGTCTTCTACCTTTGAGCCAATTCTATATCCAAATAGTTAGTTCTCCCCGTATTCCCTGTGATCTATCCTTACTAACCAGTCTACTACCTTACTAAAGTTCAAGTAGATCACATCCACCACTCTGCCCTCATCAATCCTCTTCGTTACTTCTTCAGGAAAGCTTGAGAAATCATTTGTAAAATTTTACTCCTGATAGTGAAGTGCAGGAGTATTAGCCTACATCATGTCTTCATGTTTCTGATAGTGAATGCACAAACATCTAACTTGGATGTAAGGCTACCATCAACGGATCTTCAGATGACACCTCAAACTGCAGCCGCTGCCTGGGTATGGTGCACTCATTGTGCCATTCTTGTGCATTTTTTGGTTAGCTGCATCGACTTGGCACCAGAAACTACATTAACATCAGCCCTGTCAACTCTGCAAAGTCCTCCTTTGCAACATCTAGGGGACTGTCCCCCCTACCCCCTGACACTCCTCCATGTTGAACTTCAACTGGAACAGCATTGAGGGTGGCAAAGATACAGAATGTACTCTCAGTGAAGGTCTAGCACCAAAAGGGACTCAGTAGCACCACTGTTGACTGAGCTGGCTGAATCCTAAAGGACATAGCTGCTAGAGTGTGCTCAAAGCAATTGATGAGAAAACTAAAAAGAGGGGAAAATCTACTTAACTTCATCCTTACCAATCTACATGTTACAGACGTGGCTGACCATGACAGCACTAGTTGGAGTGACTGCTGTACAGTCCTCATGGAAATGAAGTCCTGGCTTCACACTGAGAATGACTTTCATTGTGTTATGCTGCACTACCATCATGAAAATGGACAGTCTTTGAATCACAGCAGATCTGAGCTCTACAGATCTGCCATCCCCAATTGTGAATGGTGGTGGGGAATTAACCAACTAATAGGAGGCGAAGGCGACACAAATATCCTGCTCCTGAACAATGGGGGAGCACAGCACATCAGTGCATAAGCCAAGGCTGTAGCATTCACATTCATTTTCAGCCAGAGTGCTGGCTTCCTCCTGAGGTTCCAGTGTCACAGATGCTAATATTCAATGACTCGGATTCATTCCACAAGATATCAAGAAATGCCTGAAGGCGCTGGATACTGCAAAAGCTACAGGGCCTGCCAACATTCTGGTAATAGCACTGAATACTTGTTTTCTACAACTTTCTGCACTCTGTCCTAGTACAGCTACAACATTGGCATCTATCCAAACAATGTGGAAGATTTCCCAGGCATATCCTGTACTCAACAAGAGGGATGACCCAAAGCTGGCTGATTAGCAGTCTGTCAGCACACTGAATTATCCATAAAATGATGAAAGGGGTTGCTGTCAGAGATATCAAGTGCCCTCGATGTTCAATAGCATTACCATCACTGAATTTCCTACTATCAACATCCTGGGACTCACTATTGACCAGAAGCTGAACTGGACTGGCCATATGAAGATTATAAGAGCAGGTCAGAGATTCGAAATTTTGTAGAGAGTAATTCAGCTCCTATCTGCCCAAAGCTTGTCCCCCATCTAGGGCACAAGTCAGGAGTGTGAAGAAATACTGCCCACTTGCCTGGATTGTTTCAGCTCCAACAAAGCTTAACAAAGAACCTTGGCACCATCCAGGACAGTGCACCCAATCATCTACTTTCAGCATTCATTTCCTTCACCACCAACATATGGTAGCAATAGTTTGTACCATCTACAAGATTCACTGCAGCAACTCACTAAGGCTCCTTTAACAGAACTTTCCAAACCTATGAACTCTACACTTGGAAGGGCAAGGGTGCCAGATGCAGAGGAATATCACCATCTGCATGTTTCTCTCCAAGCTCCACATCCTGACTTGGAAACATATCACTATTTCTTCATTGACGTGTTATGCCATGACTTCGCTGCTGGTAAAGCTGGCGCTGATGCTATAAGAAGATGTATATGTGAACATCACCTTCAATTGGCAATGCCTCTAAGCCATTGTTTTGGGGGAAAAAGACTGAGCCAAGCACCCTTTAATGGTAATTTAACCCATACCTAAATTAGGATCAGTGAAAAACTTATCATTCTGCTGTTTGACAGAACCAGGCACTACTGTAGTTAAAGAGATAATAGGAACTGCAGATGCTGGAGAATCTGAGATAACAAAGTGTGGAGCTGGAAGAACACAGCAGGCCAAGCAGCATCTTAGGAGAAGGAAAGCTGATGTTTCGGAACTAGACCTTTCATCAGAAATGGGGAAGGGGAAGAGGGTTCTGAAATAAATCAGGAAAGAGGGGGAGGTGGATCGAAGATGGATAGAGGAGAAGATAGGTGGAGAGGAGACAGACAAGTTAAAGAGGCGGGGATGGAGTCAGTAGAGGTGAGTATAGGTGGGGAGGTAGGGAGGAGATAGGTCAGTCCAGAGAGGATGGACAGGTAAAGGGAGCGGGATTAGGTTAGTAGGTAGGAAATGGGGGTGCGGCTTGAGATGGGAGGAGGGGATAGGTGAGAGGAAAAACAGGTTGGGGGGACAGGCATGAGTTGGGCTGGTTTTGGGATGTGGTGGCGGGGGGGAGATTTTGAAGCTTGATACCATTGGGCTGCAGGGTTCCCAAGCAGAATATGAGTTGCTGTTCCTGCAACCTTCGGGTGGCATCATTGTGGCACTGCAGGTGGCCCAGGATGGACATGTCATCTAAGGAATGGGAGGGGGAGTTGAAACGGTTCGTGACTGGGAGGTGCAGCTGTTTATTGCGATAAATCCGAGGTAAAGTTAATATTTTGTCATACTCAAGACAAATCCAATGGGTTTTCTAATCTACCAAGATGAAACATGATATTGCCTTCCTGTAATGAGCTTTCACAACATGTTTGCCCAGACATTTTGACGTGCCCTTCTGACACATTTTGAAAAAAAAAGAATAGAGCAAGATTGACCTCTTGTTTCAGTGCCTAAAGTACAAAATAGGACCATGCTAAAAATCACTGAAAAGTTGAATGAACTGGAAATCCAATCATGCCAGAATTGGGCTACAGCATATGCTGCGCAACTCTGCATAGGCCAGTTGGATGACTGTATCAAATTACTCTTTGAGCCTTGTTTGATTTCTTGCCAGTGGGATGCAGAAGCTAAGTGCAGCCCAAGAGGTAGCTCCTGGATCCAGGAAGTCCCAAAATCAGCCGGGTCAACAGCTGGTCAAGATGAACTGGCCTGGTAATGGCACAGGAGTCAATCAGGAGAAGGCTGGGTGATTATAAAATAAAAACACAAAGCGATAGAGAAACTCAGCAAATCTGGTAGATTTTGTGGAGAGAGAAAAGCAAAGTTAACATTTTGAGTTCCTTAACCCTTCTTTGGATCTGTTTCTCCAGCACTTCCTGTGTTTGTTTCAGATCTCCGGCATCCACAGTACATTGATGAGGAGGGTGAGTGGTTGTCATCACTGGCCTCTGTATATAGTGTGGACTCAAAGGACATCTTCCTGCTGCACAGTAAGCTAAACTAAAAGGCTTACAGTTTACATTGAAGGAGGCAGCATCCAGAGATCTCTCAAAGGGCCACTGGCCTGGTTCCTGAGGGCTTGAGAATGCTGACTGGCATATGCTGCAATAAATCACTAACGCATTTTGTAAGGGCACCTATGACAGTTGTTCTGTCCTTTTATTGAAAGGGCTTAATGCTTCTTTAAGGTATGGGTGCTGAGACCTATACAAGATCCTACAACAATATGCTGGACAGGGCTCATTAAGAACAAATTCGGCTTACTCCTAGCGATTGCAATATTCAATCCCTTCGTACGTAACTTGTACTCATCACAAGAACACATCAAAATTGCTGGGCCAACACTTTGTAAAACCTCATTGAAAAAGGTGATATTGTGCTTCATCTTGGTATGTTAGAAGATCTGCTGAATTTCTCATGAGCGTGGTCATGAGATATATCACAGTAACAGAATACTAATTTTACTCAGAATTTAATTGCAGTTGTGCCTGGTTCTGTCCTACAACAGAATGAGAAGTTTTTCACTGACTTAGCAATGGGTTAAAATATCTTTAAAAGATCTTTGGTTCAGGTACTCCTCAATGCAGTATGTGACAGAATGGAATTTGATCCAGTCAGAATGATTAGAAATTTAATCAGGTGGGTTGGGTGGGGTTTGGGATGTGTGGGGACAGGGAATCACATTGATTTAACAGAAGCTTCTCGTTCTGTGTGCACAGGGAATTAATTATGCAAGTGTGGACAAGAAAGCTAAGCAGCTATTCACTGAGCTGAAAGTCATAGAGTTCATTTAAAAAACACAGCTCTGCCAAAAGTGAAAATCCAGCACAAGGCTGTAGCAGCAGTGGAGCAGTCAGAAAATTGCATAGACAAGAATGTCCACTTCCACATTACTTGGAGTCATTATTTTGGATGTCTGATATTTCCAGTCCTTGCAAATTGTCTCCCCCAATTCAAGCTTCCTTTTCATCTCCAAAGTCCTGAAATATGCTATTGCCTGTCATTCCTGTAACATTGTGTTTGAATCTCTGCAAACGAGTTACTGCCCTGCCACACTATCAAATAAATGCTAAGCAAAATCCATAACAACGTCCTTTGTGGCAATGACAAAGATAAACTATTCTTTCCCATCACTCTGTACCTGCTTACAGCCAATTACAAGAATGAGATGCCACTTGATGTAAGAGGCCACTCAGCCAATGCAGCCTCCTCTACCATTCACAGAGATACTAAAATTCTAGAAGCTAGGTATTTGAATAATGGAGACTTTATGTATTAGCCATCGAAAGGGACTAATGGGCTAGATGCTTTATTAAAACTAGTTTAAGACTTGCCTTATCAATAAAGAGAGAATCATGGCTAGCTATACCACTATTTGTGAGTGGTCCCAGCTGCTTGTTTTGAAAACACACATTCATCTTGTGGCAGTGATGAGTTGAGTTCTTCCAGCTACCCCTAGTAATTCTCATGTACCTGTCAGATTCAGTTAACTGGTGCTGCTCAATGTATATACTGTGTATATTGTATGCTGAAGAGATTACCATATGTTCCATCTGTGAGGTTTTTGTCCACTCACTTAACCAGTCTGTGTCCCCCATGGACTCTTCATCTTATTCTCATGACTTTCTTTCCACTTGGGTCATCTGCAAACTTGACGATAATATACTCAATTTCTTTATCCAGGCCATTAATATATATTTATTGCCCGAATTAATTATTGGCCCCAGCACTGATCCCTGTGGCACTCTATGATAGATTACTATCTTCAAAATGCTCCCGTTATCCAAAGCCTCTATCATCTATTAATTACTCAATCCAGAATCCATGTTAATGTACTATTCTGATGCCGTTGCCTCAGCTTGTATTAAAGAGCCTGATTTATAGTACTTCATTGAATGCCTTTTAGAAATCATAGTCAGTTACATCTACTGGTCTCCCTTTATCGACCTTGTTTGTTACCTTCTCAAAGAAGTGTAATGAATTTTTCACACATAATTTCCTCTTCAAGAAACCACATTGGTTTTGTTTCATTATTTGTGTATCTATAAATTATCTGCTTTTGCATCCTTCATAATCGTACCTGATATTTTACCA
This sequence comes from Stegostoma tigrinum, assembly GCF_030684315.1. NCBI lineage: Eukaryota > Metazoa > Chordata > Chondrichthyes > Orectolobiformes > Stegostomatidae > Stegostoma > Stegostoma tigrinum. The sequence continues at coordinate 20,083,967 of NC_081368.1, read as the reverse complement.
AAAACAGAAGTTAAACCAACTGACTTATAGTTGCCAGTTTTTGTCTCTTTCTTTTGAATAAACGTGTTACATTGTTAGTTTTCCAAGCCTCTAGGATTTTTCTAGAATCTTGATTACTAGAATGCACTGGTAGCACATTACAACCAGTACATCCAGTCTATCTGTAGCTACTTCCTTTAAGGTTCCAGGATGCTTCTATTTAGGTTCAGGGGTCTAATCAGCCTTTAGCCCCATTTGTTTCCTTATCCTATTTCCTTTCGCCCTCTTTGGGCTTTTGTGTATATAGTATTTTTGGAATGCCGTCTACCATGAACCCTGCTGCAAAGTATTTGTTCAACTCCTCTGCCATTTACTGGTTCCCTATTATATTTCCCCAATCTCATACTCTAAGGGCCCTGAATTCACTTTGGCCTCTTTCTTCCTTTCATGTGCTTGAAGATGCTCTTAGTGTTCATTTTTATGTTACTTGCTAAATTTGCCGTCATGGTTTATTTTCTCCATTTTAATTATTTTATTGATCGTCTTTCATTGAATTTTAAGATTTTTCCAAATCTTTGATTCACGACTGACCTTTGAGTGTTGTTTCATTTAAGTTGATGCTCTTTCAACACAATCTTTTGTGTAAAACTAAAATTGCATTGCTAGGTTAGTTTTCTGAGGGGAAAAAAAGAACTTGCATTTATGTAGAGCCTGAGTATTTTCAAGATGTCCGAAAGCCAGTGACTTCAAAGCCATATCTCTTACTTAGATGAATGACCAATTAATCTGTTTCAATGGAATTGGTTCAGGTATGTTATTTTAAGAAGTGCATTTTGGAAAGTAAAATTGGGCAGGGTGTTATAACATGTGACAAATACCCAACTACCCTTTACTCATGTAGATGGGTGCAGTCCATGTCCATCAGCTCTCCAAACCTGAGGACTTCACAGGCAGTGTTTTTTGCGGTTTGGAGTTACGAAATGGGGGTTTCTGTAATTTGTACAAGTATTCAAAGGATTGAAAGACATGTTATTCTCTAAATTTTTTCATATGTCAATATCTAAGCCTTAATGCTCAAGCATTAGCATGTTTGGTTGCTTGAATAGGTGCAGTTTACTCTTTTGAAAAGGTCGCATTCCCCAGCCCCCAAAATGTACAGAATGTAACTTGGCTTGTCTGCCAAATAGCTAACGGCAGTTCATTAAGATTGTTTATCTTCACTCAAAAAGTTTTCTAAACTGATTATAAGCCTGGGCATGTGTGTCATACCAAGCTTGTATGAGGCGCAAGAGGCATTCAGAGATGTTGGCTTTGTATCGGATTAGAGGAGGGACTTATAATATCTAAACCCACAATTAAACAAATCCCTTTCACAATCCTTTGTGAATTTCCTCAATGAATTGACATTTGTTTGGGTATTGTTCCTCTGGCATTGGTATCTCACACAAATGGTTATTCTAAGTTCATGACTTGAAAAAGCCAGGGACAGGATAATTACTTTGCTGCAGCCTGAGTCTAGACATTGGCAGGAATTGAGCTGATGGGCTATATTTGCCAACAGCTGTCACTGTACAATAAGTGGGATTTCCCACTTCAGTAAGTGATGAACATTAATGCCTAACCAAATACAGAATATACATATTCAAACCCTACTCTATTGATTACAATATATAAATGCAAAGCATATTTGCCAACAATACTGATCAGCCTTGTGAATCAGAAATGCTTATATGTTCTTCCAGTGCTGCTAACGTCACTGGATTTCGAATATAATGTAAAAAGCAACTTGCCCGGTGCCAGCTCTACAAAGCATAGTTGACAGTTTTTTTTTTGACGAATTCAATATGTGGTAAATATTGGTCAATGTTGTGTAACTATTTTTCCCATAACCTTACCTGGAATAGATGAACTAAGAACATTTTTGTATTGCAGTGACAGCCACCAATATTATCTAAGGTGGAGAGTGAAATGGAAAATTGGCTGGAGTCTGTACTTTGTAGATCAGGTGTGTGCAAAATGGTATTTGCATGTTAAGCAACTTAACACAATCATGAAGTTGATTCCTCTCCAAGCCAAGTACCCACACAGATATACTTCTCAGCATGGCTACTGCCAAGATATTACCCAGATTTCTCCCCACAGGATCGTGTGCATTGACATTTATTGTAGTATTACTCTGATGACCCTGGCTGAAATTAGTTCTCTCCACACACACCAGAAAATTAACCTACGATGTTTTGATTTATCAGATTCACTTGTATGTTTGATTAGATTTTATGAAAACATGTTACTGCAGAATTGGAACTGAAGAGGCGAAGTTCTCTGCGCAAATTTGCCAAAATACCAGTATTCTCCTGTTGCACCTCTCCCATTCAAAACTCATAGTGTAGGTGTATAACAGATTAGGTACTGAGTAAAACTCCTTCTGTATGATGTGACTAGATTCAAGAAACTGGGGCTGATCTCCTGAGACAAGGGCTTGTTCAGAAGGTTGAAAGAAGTTCTGGCACAGGTTATCAAAATCTTGAGGTCTCTGGCCAGCTTGGAAAGGGAGAATCTGTTTCCATCAAAGAAAAAACAAGCATCAGAAGATTTGAGGGCATTGGCAAAAGAACCAAAGGGATCACGAGGGGGAAAATAAATATTTTTTAAAAGCAGGTAATTAGGTTCTGGAAGGCACTGTCTGAAAGTATGTTGGGGGTTGATTCAGTTGGGAATTGGGGCAGGGCACGAAGACAGAGTTTGTCGGGGAAATGTGCGGTTTGGGAGGTCGGGATGGGGGGAGACAAAAGACTACAGTCAGCTGTGTTGTTTTTGCCAAGAACTGATATGTACACAATAAGTTGAACTGGCTGTTTTTGTACTGTAACCATTTTAAGATTCTATAGCATGGTGCCAGGAACAGTAATTTATCAAATCCATCCAATCTCTTAAACCAAAGCATCCAAGCAAAACAAAGTTGAAAACACAAGATACAAATGTGCAAAGATCCTTAGAGTCACAGAGTGCTATAGTTGGAGAATACTGCAATTGGACAAGATCATACAATGCATGCATTAAATAGAAGTAACTTTGGATGAGAAAATTCTCAATTTTTCCCTGAGTTGTTTCAGTTTCACCTTGTCATGCAAGGTCTGTTATTGGAAGGATGTGCTGATAACCCGCCTAGACACATGATATTTGGAGTCAATTATCTGCATCTGCCCAAGAAAGGCATAGGCTTAAGGTGAGAGGGGAGAGATTTAAAAGAGAACTAAGGGCAACGTTTTCTTGCAGAGAGTGACGCAAGTATGGAGTGAGCTACCGGAAGAAGTGGTACAAATACAACATTTAAAAGGCTTGGTAAGGGTATATGAATAGGAAAGGTTTAGAGGCATAGCAGCCAAATGCTGGCAAATGTGACTAGATTAACTTAGGATAGCTGGTTGGCATGGATGAGTTTGACTGAAGGATCTGTTTCCATGCTACACATTTATCTGACACTGTGACTCTAAATGTCACCTCATGTGATCTCCTGAGCAATGCAGTATTGCCAGAGTTGTGCAACTAATTTTGCAGTATGGCAAACTTAACGTTTTTCTCTCTTGATTTATAATAACAGCAACAACAGTTTACTTCCTTTCTTCCAGCCTTTTCTAAACACTTTGATTCATGTGAGAGTGCAAACGACCTTGCCAGCCCTGAATAAAGGAAGCTCGAAAAGTGAATCTGCATCAGTTATTCAGCATGAGGGGCATCACAGCAGAGCCCATTACTGTCATCATACAATGGGCACATGTCCGTCTTTCTGAGTCCCTTCTAGAAGGCAGTAAGAAGTGGGACGTCTGTCTGAAGCTTTCACCAAATCAAAAGAGTCCATTGTAATCCACGTTCTACCTTCTCAAGGGCAGACTATCGAACCCGTACAGCATGGAAGTAGGCCAATTGGCCCATCAAGCCCACACTGACCCTCCAAAGAGCAGACCCACCTCCCTATACTATCCCTCTAATCCTACATTTCACCTGGCGAATCCACCTAGCCTGCATGCTGTGGGACAATTTAACATGATCAACCCACCTAACCTGCAAATCTTTGCACAGGGGAAGGAAACCAAAGCACCTGGAGGAAACTCACACAGGCACAAGGACAATGTGCAAACTCCACATAGACAAGTCGCTTAAGGTTGGAATCAAACTGGTCCCTGGTGCTCTGAGACAGCAATGCTAACCACTGAGCCACTGTGCCACCCTTTAATAAAGGGACAGTTAACTAAGCAAAACCAGAATATTCGGATCTGAAATTCCTAATACAGATAGGCATGAAACATTGTTCTTGTTAGTGATGCAGCAAACCCATACATTAATTCGGACAACTGTCTCTACTTGTTATTGATCCCCGGGCGCAAGAGAAACAACAGCAAAAATCTCAATGTCCGGAGGTCTCAGCCTCAACCACTTGTACTTTCACTGATGCTGGCCTGTGCACGTAACAGGATCAGTATCAACTGTGATGCCCCCTAATGATGAGTTGTGACTGGCAATACTTACCCAACAGAGTCTAACCAAAGTTGGAAGTAACTGAGGTAAACTCCAGAGAATGAACCCGGATGGTGAATTATTGCCTTTGGCCAGGAAGCAAAGCAAGCTCCCAGTTAAACTGGATTACAAGATGGATGGATTAAACAATCCATCAAAACCTCTACTTTTACAGTACAGTGTCTTTAAACAGCACAATGACTTAATTTGTATAATTTGTAGAATCGTAAGTATTCTATTATCATAACCGATTTGCCAGTTTGAAAATATATAATTTTCTGATTATGTTGTTTCCTGTTATGAATTTGTAGGTTGTTACTCAAAAACCTGTCAGCAATTTTGTCATTGCCATTTTTGGATTTTTCTGTGTGGATTTCACCAAACGTCTGTGAGATGAACCAGCATTATTTGGTCTGGTACCCATTGCCACCAGTCAATTCCTAAAGAATCTAAATGTCAAAGACAGTGGGAGAATTTTCTGTGTTTTTGCTATTTTCCCAGAATATCTAAGACTCTTCCATGACTGTTACAAAGGGCGATTCTGCCCACGAAACCACTTCCCCAAATGACACACTGAACGTGATTTCAAAGCTTCATCTTATCAGAGTTGACCTGAGTCACTGAAGGTGCTCAGTGACATCAATGGATCATCTAGATTTCTCTTCCCCCAGTAATATCCACCTCCACCCTCAGGATAACCTCTAGGACCTGCCTTACAATGCTGTAATGCTTTGAGCAGTGATTGTGAAGATTTCAGATCTGAATATAATTAGTTAATTGTTCCTTAACTAAAGAAGGGGCTCCTATTAACAGTAGCACAGTAAAGCAAGTAATTTGCTCATTCATGCTCATGACATCTTGGTGTTTTCCTCCTTAAGCCACTGTTCAGCCAATAATACGACTCTACAATCCCCTTTGCTGCTGGTTCAAGATCTTGGATCTCTCAACCTCGCAGCTTAGTGGGAGCTGCTCCACTCCACTGGCTGCAACAATTCAGAAAGAAAAGGCAACAAATTTGGGCCTTGTAGATGCTGCTCATGTCACTGAATTCATGAACACAATTTAGCTCCTGTATTAACACGGTGTAGAGCTGGATGAGCACAGCAGACCAAGCAGCATCTTAGGAGCAGAAAAGCTGACGTTTCAGGCCTAGACCCTTCATCACCATTTCTGATGAAGGGTCTAGTCCCGAAACATCAGCTTTTCTGCTCCTAAGATGCAGCTTGGCCTGCTGTGTTCATCCAGCTCCACACCTTGTTATCTCAGATTCTCCAGCATCTGCAGTGCCTTTTATCTCTTAACTCCAGTATTCTAGTGGGAGATGGCACTGAATTGATGAGACTGAATCAAGCAAATTGTGGAGGGAAAATTTTACATTGAAGCATGGTGAAAAATGTTACACTTTCCACATCAAATTAGTATACCTTCCTTTAGTAGCACATATGAAATATTGGCTAGAATCTTCTGTTCTGGTATAGAATTTTGATGGTGAGAGTGAGAGTGAGCATCATTTCTGCTTGGGTGTGGCTCAGCTTTTCTCACATGATTACGAGTTGGCACTGTGCTGCAACTAGAAGCATGGGATTTTCTCGCTCTTGATCCATTTTCTCTCTCCAAATCTGAACATATTTTCCCTGTCACCCTTTGAGTGGCACATAAATAGAGAAGACTGGCCAGGAATCATTCATGCATTTGTCCACGTGTCCACAAAATATTTTAGAGTAAACATCAAAATGAAAAATCGGCTACTTTACATTGAGAAAAATAGAGCCATTTGGGCTGTCTTCCAAATTTAATGAGCCACTTTTATCAGATTCATGGTTTCTGCCAATGTTAAATCAACCGGAGATGCCAAATGGATTGTTTGATATTTGCTAGGCTGCAAAGACACTAATAGACAATTTTAGAAGCTTACAATCAAATTTGAACCAACGTAGCAGTAGATGGCCACACTTGGCTTTCATTATCTTTGGCAAGTGACAATTTAGTCAAAGGCCTGGATTTTGCTTCCTCAATGGCAGATTCTGCTGGGAAATGTGTGTCTGCAGACTTCCCCCGACTGTTTATCCAAGATTTTGGTTAGTGATGTCTTAAAACTGAACGTCCTCAAGTGGGTGGGTGCTTCCTTTTGTTTGACAATGGCTTGGTGAAGCATCTGAGTGTATTTTGCTGTGTCAAAAACAGGATATTGTTCTTGGAAGAAAGTAAGATCAGGGTCAGCCTTACCTACGTTTCCTGTCTGGATTCATACATCCAAATTGGGTTAGCTATCAGCTAGCCATCATCAGCGCAGGCTAGCATGGGGAAAGCAACAAACACAACATAATGAACATGATGGCAAGTCTGGCACTGTAGGATCTGACCATTTTCAAAAGCAAAGAGTAGTCGACCCAACAGAGGCAACTGGTGACGTATTTCCACCAGTGATGCTGCCTTTGTTGACACAGAGAAAACATGATGTGATAATCTTTATTCCTTTAGACAAGGCAGAAGCACAATGATGTTCGCAAAATAAGAGCTGTCACCAAAAGGCATGTGGGAGAATAAGTGCAATCATTAAAAAATATCTGCAGCTGTGGAAATATCTTTTCACAGATTACCTGTTGCAATGGATAAAATTGTTCAATATGCTTAAAAAATAGTACATCTGGAAAGAGCATGCAAGCACTCAATGTAGCATTAAGCTTTTTGGCTGTTTAGATATGTTTAAGCAAGTGTTTATATTGTAACTGTGCAGGAAATCTTTTAGATATTGCAATGCATTTTTTTTAAAGAAAGGCACACAATTTCATTATGAACGATTGATTTCATTAACATGACAGTGTTTGATTCAAGCTGAAGCTCCTTTCATATTGCCTGTTACTGACTCTGCATTGTTGAGCATGGGATGAATGATGGTGGAAATGATGTTGATCTACTGTAACTTAATCAGGAGATGAACAAAAGCCCCACAGAATGATGAAAAATGTCTGCTTTTAGTTGTTCACTTCATTTCACAAAGTTTTCATTCAAGTAAGACAACGCCTTTGCAACTGCCTTGTTAAAGTGCCTGAAACTAATCCACTTTTCCATGAATATGGAAACACAGGTCTGTAAGGTGACAGGAGTATATTCTCAGCCCTTGCCCGGTCATTCTTTGGAAGCATTCATTTTAATCAGAAATTGATAGTTAGATTTTTTTTAACAATCTCCTTTATTGATACCTGATCAATAGGATTGCTGATAAGAACTAGATGCTAATGCATCTTAATCGTGCTTATTTTCATGTTAACATCCACCTGTTCTATGCTATAATTTTTCTTCCCCAATTCCAATAAGAACATTCAGAACCTTAAAAGTATTAGTTTTTGTTCTGGCTATTCTTTCTTTGACAGCTCATAATTTCTGAGGTTATTCTTAGACTCATTGCTCTCTTTTTAGCATGTGTTCCCTGTGCCAAACATTTTGGCGATTAATTACTGACTGAATAGCTTCCCAATTATCTACTTACCTATTGTGTTACTAAGTCACACAGTCCAGAAAGTCTTAATGTTGACACAGCAGCTGCTTTAGGGAGGGAAGGATCAAGCAAATTTTCACTTCCACTAATATTCAGACACTCACAGCATCTTGTGATACAGCAAAAGGCCAATCTGCTCACTTTGCTCATGCTGCATTTTGAAATTCTATTTGCTGAGTCTCAAACAGCTACCTTTTTCTTCTTATGGCTATTCCAAATGTTTCCTTTTCAAATTTTTAAAAATATTGAATCTCCTTCACTCAAAGAAATCTTCCCAATCGCCCCTCTGGTCCTCTTACTGCTTTCTAGAAACTCTTGAAAAAAAAAACACATTTCATGCTGTTCTAGATGGGTGAGATGTTGTAGTTTCTAATTGGAGTTTCTAGCCTCATTTTTGGGAGGATGAATGAGAGTTAAAAGAAATGAGCAATTAAATGATTTTCAATCTTTGAGGTCTGATTTGGGCAGAGGATCAGTTTGTTTTACTTGTGAGAGGGTTGGCAAGAGCATCTGTGTGCTTGTTAATATTAATCATATTATAGCAATGGTACCTGCCACAAGAGTTTTTAATTATGGATGGATTCGAGACAATTGATTAGTGTCCCAAATGCTGCCAATCGTTAACAGCGTGTTAACAAGGGCTAATGTTCTCAATTCACATTTGAATTAATGTTTCTAAGAGAACTGTTTCTTAATTGAAATTTGAAATTATTTTGCTTCATTTACATACCATTAATCGAGTTTCTTTCAAATTACACATAATGTTGCTTTTCTTACAGACATTTGTGGATAAGACCAGGTAGGGTGTTAGCATAAAGATTTTCAATACCTATTGTCTTGGGTCGATGCAGACATTTTCCGGAGGGAATTTCCAAGCTACACCTGCGACCTTTGACTGTAAACTCCTAGCCATGACCACCTGTCGTTTTGTTAGTGAAGTGCAATATTAGAAGAAGATCTTAAGTATTCAATACTGGACTTATTGTTGTACTTTACAAATTACCTAATTGCATTTAAATCCAGTTGATGAGAAATTAGCTTTTCATTAAGATTCAGGGCAGTCCCCAGCAGATTCTATTGCCTCACCTGCAAAAAGAATTTTACTTCAGCTGAAGGGCTTGTCGTGTCCTTTCAACATTGGAATGCATTCAACCTGCAAAAAGAAGTGGCATGCAACCAAATGTTTCTGGTACAGGCAGGTAAAGAAGAGCAAAATTCCAATCGAATGAAGTAATGCTTCCCTGCTTTGTTTCTAAGAATTGTTTGTATCATTTTTCTGTGCAAAAGGTCGCACTATAAAACAAGCATTCTCCAGAACTTCACTGTGGTAATGCAGTTTATGTGCATACTCAGTCATCTCACTTTTTATGAACGTAATTCCTTTACATAGTTCTCACTCACACCCCCCCCCACCCCCCAAGTCTCACTTCACTCCCCAGTCCTCACTCCATTCCACACCACTCCACTCCATTCCACTCCAACATTCTCTGTAGTTAGTCTTGCTGGGATTCAATTCCACAGGCTGTTGCTGACCTGAGTCCAAGGTACAAACCTTCATCTGAAGGTCTATGGCATCTCTCGCTCTCTGCCTGTGGGGGCTATGGCAGGATGGTCGTGTCAGCATCCAATGTACACATTGATTCACCTACCATCAGGTCAGATCAGAGATGAAAGCCCTTCATTCATTTCTGCCTTTGAAAACTTGGCTCATTGAAACCGGCTGCGGCTCCCATTTGCACCTCTGAGTTTTAAACTTTGTTTTACAGAAGCATAGAAAGTAGGAGCAGAAATAGGCCATTCAGCCTTTCAAGCCTGTACTTCCATTCAATATGATCATGGCTGATTATCCAATGCAGTAATCTGTTCCCATGTTCTCCCATACCCTTTGATCCCTGTAGCCTTAAGAACTACATCAAACTCCTTTTTGAAAACAGGAATGCGGTAGGCATTCTAACAAGACCAACATTTGTTGTTCATCTCTAATTGCCTTTGAACTAAGCAGTTCAGAGGCCACTTAAGAGTTATCCATATTGTTGTTGATGTGGAGTTGTATATAGGTCAGTCCAAATAAGAATGATAGACTCTTCTTTAAGGAATGTTAGTGAACTGGATTGATTTTTACAACAACCATGGGTGCTTGACATAATCATCATCACTGAGACTAATGTCATTTTCCAAATTATTTTGCTCACTGAATTTAAATTCTTCCAGCTACAACTGTGGGACATGAACCCACAGCACTTGTTAGATTGTCAGGATTGTTAGCCCTGAGTATTTCTCCTATAAAGTACCAGTGCAGTTTTTTTTTTAAATCACAGAATGTGCACTTTGCGAGCCATATAATCATTTATTGCCCATCCCTAACTGCCCTGGAGATAGTAGTTGTGATCTGGCTTCTTGAACCAAGACCGAAAGACATAGAAGCATATTTACATACTGTACTCCATCTGCGAGTTTTTTTGCACACTTGGTGAAATAGTCTATTTCCCTCTGCAGATTCTTCGTGTCACCCTCACCACTTGCCTTCTCACCTATTTTGTTTCATCCGCAAACCTGGCCAAAGTACCCTCATTTGTTAATATATGTATTGAAAATAATTATGGCCCTGATCCTGTGACACTCAAATAATTACAGGTTGCCATCCTGTAAATGCCACCTTATCTGAAATCACTGCCTTCCAACAGTCAGCCTGTACCTATACCAATATGATACCTGAAACACCATGAGCTCTTATCTTATTTAGTAGCCTAATGTTCAGTGCCTTATTATGGAGTGTAGGTAGACCCAAAGTGCTGTTAAGAAGGGAGCTCCAGGATTTTGATGCTACAACAGTGAAAAAAATATCTACATAGTTCCAGATCAAGATAGTGATCGGCTTTGAGAGCAACTTGCAGTCAGTGGTGATCCCATTAATCTGCTGCCTTTGTCCTTCTAGCTAATAAACATCACAGGTTTGGAATATGCCGTTTAAGAAGCTAATAATGTTGAGTTTCTTGAGTGTTGTTGAATCTCCAGCAGAGGAGGAAAAGGTTTGGCAGCTCATCAGCCTTTCCATACTAGAGGAGCTCAGCTGGTATCCTACCCTTTCCTTGGGTTTTCCTTGTTTCATGGACTTTTTCAGAGTGTTGTTGTACCTTGTGACCCATTTGATTTCTCCTCAGTGCTGATGCTGTTTTGATACCTCCGTACATCACATGATGATTATTATAATCACATTTTTAATTCTTCACATAGATTCTTCTAATACTTGTTCCAAAACTAAACTGCGTCGAACAGAGTGCTTTATTTTACTTTGCATAAAGATGGTAGGCTGTCTCAAAGTATTCTTTCCTTTTTAAGACTACTTCTTGGGATGTCAATGACCCCAGTTGCCCTTGAGGCAGTGGTGGTGAGCAGACAGTGACTGATGGTGCAGGTACTCATAAAGTGCTATTAACAAAGAGACTTCCAGGATTTTGATCTAGCAACCACCAAGCCATGTCCAAGTCAGGATGGTGTGTCTAAGTTTGTTAATGGCAGACAGGCTTCCAGCTGCAAGTATACAGTGATATCAGACGTGGAGCTGCTGGTCTATCCATGCAGCTAATAACCTTGCCCCTCTCAGTAGCAGAGGACCCAGTGAATTGCTGTTAAAGAAACTTGTAGCAATTCCAAAACAGCAGATTGTACAAAGCGCCATTGCCCAAAGCTTGACATGATCTTTGATGTTGAAATGGATCATGGGAAAGGTAAGGGGATGACTACCAAAGAGGATTAGAAAATGTTGAGGGTGAAATTTAAAAAGTGATCATGGAGGATATTTTCAATTTAAATTATAACGTCATTCACCCAATTCAGAGAGGATTAATAATGTCAAAAAGATTCATTTATGGAGAGAAATCAGAGTAAACATTTCTAAGCAAGTATCATTCTACCCAATTTGTTAACTCTGAATCCTGTCCACAGATGTTGTCAGACCAGCTGAACTTTTCTAGCAATTTCTGTTTTTGTTTCTGATTTATGGCATTCCACAGTTATTTTGTTTTGTTTTAAAGTCAGATTCGTTATTGTTTTCCGATGATTTTTGTGCACAATTTAAGTCAGCAGTATGTTTATTGATCTTTCAAATGTTTCTCAGTCAGCCTCAACAATTTATGTCCCGATATCACTGTATACATGCAGTTGGAAGCCTGTCTGCCATTTACAAACTGAGACAGTTTGGTGAATAGTTGGTTTGTGGATAGTGTGCAAACTCATCTTTATTCAATTTTTAAAAAATCTTCATGTTTCCCTTTCCATGATGATGATCCTTGTTGGGGATAATCCAGTACAATACAAAGAGATCACTCAGCCCATCAAGCTTATGCTGGATCTTTGAAAGAGGTATTCAGTTAGTCCCAAGCCCTGTTCTCTTTCCCTTTTCAACGTTCGTGCAATTATCTTGCTCTCCCTACACTTTCAGGTGATGCATTCCAGAATCATATCGCACAACCTCGTCCCAAATTTCTCCTTATCTCCAGTTTAAGTATTAACCTAGCTAGACATCAACTAATGGCTAGCTTTGAGTGAATGTAGATGGTGAGCATCAGCAGGCTTTTTTAAAATCAGGCAAACTATCACAACTGACAACACTGTATTGTGACAAATATACAGTCATGTCAAGTATTATTTCTTAATTCATTAACTGAAGACAAATGTTGACATTTTAAGAAGACAGTTTTTGACCAAAACGAGGGTAGAATCCTCCCAGTCTCTGAATTATGTGAGCATTTACCGCTGAGAAAGTTGGGAGGGTCGTGTGAGATGTCCAGCAAGGAGCTTCCTGACACTGAGTTAAAAGTCCAAGTGTTGAAAGGCAAGGTGTGATTCTCTTGAGTGAACGGTGAGAGGTTTATTTGTATGCACTGTTATCCTCATTATGTTGTAATCTCACTTCATTGACTTGGTATTTCCATCTCACCCTTGGTCTGCAGACGGCTGGCATGTGACTGGGTACACAACTGGACTTTAAAGATGGTGCCACTGCCAGGAATAATGGGATGTCCCATCAGTGCTTAGGACTTCAGTCCACAACAAGTGTGAGAATATGATGTGCAGAGCACCATAGGGGCATTGTGCATAGCTACTGTGGTGAGTTTTGAGAAGATAGCTTGAGAAAACCCTTTAGAGCTTGCAGAGAGAAACTCTCTGAAATTCACCAAGATTAGCATTTAGCCAATTTCTGGTAAAATTCAGACCAAGGATATTGATTGAAACTAAGAATGACTACCATAATTAGCAATACTGTGCCATCCACTTTCCATTCCATTGGGTTGGAAATCCAGCATCTATGTAGGCCTCACCAGAGACAAGGAACTCTTGGTCATGTGTAAACAGCTTTCTCCCTGTCCTATCAAAATGGAGGTATTCACAGGATTCCCCATGGAAGTGGATCATTCAGAAATTCATTGTGTGGATAAAGAGCCTTGACTGTGCTATTGTGAACTAAGTAAAACTACTGTTTGGAATTTACAATGGATTTTTGCTCACAGTGACAGAGAACTCAAACGATTAATCAAAACTTTGTCTATGGCTTGAACTTGGGCTTGCAGAATGCACCAGAAACTGAGGAAAAGCTGATCTCTACTTCCTTTCTAATATCATCTAAAATAGGACTGTATCTTGCTAAACTGGACCGTGGGAAGAGAATCGAGAGTTCTACAGAAAGACTTCTTCAATTTCAAGAAGAAGGCCATAACTATGACTTTAAAAATAACCTCAGCAAAGGATCAAAGTCTCCAGGTCTAATGAAGTGTTATTCTTCATTGTTTATTAAAATCTTGGCCAAAATTAATCTCTTGAATTCTGTGACTTTTTTTTGTACGGCTGGTTTGTGCACGTGTGTTTGCCCTGTTTCAGCATTTTTGACATTTTAACTGGTTTGGTTTGAGCAGAAGAAAACTAACCTCTTATTGTTTAATTCTAGAAATCCTGTCTGATTAATTCTTTATCATCCACATATAAACAGATGACTACATACTGAATTTAATTCAGAATCTTTGTTATTATAAAATGAGGACTGGGAAGAGAAGGGAACTGTTCACTGGTCATAACAGTGAATGCACATACATTTTCAATGTTTATTCTGGAAGCCAATTATAGTATTTGCAGAACATCTACATTTTGCTCACAAAAAAGTCCCTGAACTACCCTTTGCCTGCCACTTTAATGCACCACCCTATTCCCTGACCAACATGTCTGTCTCTGGCTTGCTGCAGTGTTCTAGCGAAGCTCAACAGAAGCTAGAAGAACAACGTCTCATTTTCCACTTAGGGACCCTGCAGCCCTCCGTACTCAATATTGAGTTCAGTAATTTTAGGGCCTAAACTCTCTGATGTCCCAGCCCCCTACCCACACACCAGGTCCTGTTACCACTGGCCTGCCATTGCACACTACCTGTTATTAGTCATTAATAGCCCCCATTAACAACTATTCACCCTTCCAGCCTGAACATTATCAACTCTTTGTCTGTCCAATTGCACTTCTCTCTCTTTAGGCTCTATCTCATCATTTACTCCCTACCCCGTACCTCCCCCCTATTTTCTGTGTAAAAGCTGACGCTTTCCCAGCCGCCATCAGTCCTGAGGAAGAGTCACCGGACCTGAAATGTTAGCTCTGTTTTTTCCTTCACAGGTGCTGCCAGACTTGCTGAACTTTTCCAGCAATTTCTGTTTTGGTTCCTCATTTACAGCATCCACCGTTGTTTCAGTTTTCGTTTTTTATTTCGTTCATTTTTTTATTTCGTGTTTTATTGTATTCTTATTGCTGCCTGGAGAGGTAACTTGGTAGACAGTGTCCTCCTTTGCTGATAGTGTATGACATGAAAGTATTCAAAGCTAATGTGAAAAGCACAGGATAATTCACAATGCTGTGCTGGCATCCACATAGCTATCTCAAAGTAGCCAAATGTCTTTGGTTCAAATGGAGTAGCAATGAGAGATCCACCTCATCAATATTATAATGTTGTGTAATACTCGTAACATGACAGTGCCACATGTAAAGAGTGCTTTAATAATACTTTGAAGAAAACAGATATTCATTGATTCACAGATTATTGACTTATTACGTACAGATATTGTAAACTCTCTGCCACTCTCAGTGCTCCTCCATGCGCTGTGCTGAGCTGAGTTAGTTAGCCGGCAATATGTAGTGTTTCTGGCAACCACAACCCAGATGTCTAACTTGCTTCAATCTGTCACCAATCACTCTCATTAGTAATTTGCTTTAGTCTGCAGACCTCATGGAAAGTATCTTTAGAAGCCCAGAGGTTTGCAGACCCCAGACTGATCTTAAAACCTATGCAAGAATGGAATGTTTAAATGGAGTGTGTGTAGAGATGTGTGACTGGAATATGTTTGTGAGGAATTTTCAAATGGAACATGTGTGTGGATGTGTGAATGCACTCAGTTTGGAGATTTATGAATGGAATTTATAAGGGAGAGATTTGAATGAATTTTGTGAGGATATATGACCGAATGGCTATTTTCATATTTGTATATGAAGTGCAAGCATCGTTGGACTAGTATTTACTACCGATTCCTTTTTGCCCTTGAGAAGGTGGTGGTGAGCTGCCTTCTTGAATAGCTGCAGTCCGTGTGGTGTAAATACACCATGATGCTGATTGAATGGGATTTGGACTCAGTGAGATTGAAGGAACTGTGACATATTCCCATGTTCAGATGCCAAGTGCGGCTTAAAGGAAAGCTCTCAGGTGGTGCTGTTTCCATCTCTCTATTGCCCTTTTCCTTTGAGGTGGTAGAGATTGTGGGTTTGGAAGGTTGGTTTGGTGCAATGGAGTTTGATTAAAAGGGTTTGATTAGGAATCTAAAATGCATGCAGGCTTTTACGTAAGTGAAAACATAGGCCGCTGATCTCTAAGTAAGTCAGAATTTGTGAGGCACAGCTCAAGGATCACTCAGATGCTGAAAGAAGGATGGCTGACATTTAAAAATATTCTGATACACTGTTGTCACTTGCAGGATTTCCTGTCAAAATGGGGGTGTTCTGGAAGTCCTCAGCATGTTCAGAATCCTGTAGGATTTGTTTGTTCAGCGCCATAGATGCTTGGTTTGTGAGAAAGGCAAACTACAGAGCAGCACATGGTTTCAGTCAGTATTGAGTTTTGTGATGACTATTGTGGCTTCTTGTAAACTAATTCATTTATGTTGTCAGTGTATTTTATAGCCAACAGAGGTAAACCAAGAGTAAAACGCGGCATATAGTTTGCCTCAGACTAAGTACTGCATCTGGTTGCTCTTCATTTAACCATTTCTGATACAATAAGCATGCAAAAAGCAAGCTCAGTGCACCACCCACTCGGATATGTATGTGTGTGGCACTTTTGTACTTTGATTCATAAAATAGACAGTTACCTGTATTGAAGATAATGGAGATTATTTTATTAACTGCAGAAGGGTGAAGTTGGTTTATTCTGATGGACTAGTACCAGTTTTACCAGTGCTGCCTTTTATGGTCTGAAAATGGCAATGAACTTAATTTTGACTCATCTTTTCCTTTCATCCCCATGCCCCACACCATATTTAGCAACTAGATGAGAAAACAGGCAACGTACTGTCACAGAGATAATAGGAACTGCAGGTGCTGGAGAACCAAGATAACAAAGTGTAGAGCTGGATGAACACAGCAAGCCAAGCAGCATCTGGGAAGCAGAAAAGCTGACGTTTCGGGCCTAGAGAAGGGTCTAGACCTGAAGCGTCAGCGTTTCTGCTCCTAAGATGCTGCTGGGCCTGCTGTGTTCATCCAGCTCTACACTTTGTTATCTAAGATATTGTCACACTTTACTGATACAACTCTGACTGTGAGTGGTCCTTTAATGTTTCTGCTCTGTCCTCAAAACTGCCTCCCCACCTCACATAAGCAGTTTGGAATCATAGGCTCAATAACAATATGCATGGGTAAACATGTGCATCCTCAGCCTGGGATGAGTCTGGGTGTGATACCTTACAGTATTTAGCCGTCCTGCTAATCATAACTTATAGTCCGAATATTTCTTCAATATCGGTTACTTTTCCTGAAAGTTCTAAGGACAAAGTATTTACCACTATGTACTCAGCAGTGTCAATGCAGACTGTCTTAGTTGTAATTGAATTATAATTGTCAGAAAATGTTCAGTTCTCCCTTTGAAGTGCATTTATTTCTTTTCTCTGGCCCTGTTCCGCTCCTTATATTTAAGCACTAGAGAGCAAAAGGTGGACAGCCCCAATAGGATACAAACTACTTTTTTTCAACTTACTTAGGTAAGTAAGTTGAACTTTGTACTTAAAGCCTTATTAAGGTCTTTCAGCTTTCACTTAAGATCTTATTCGGGGCAACCTATTAATGTGTGGAGTTACTGTTTGGTTTGCAGGTCCTCCTTTTTCATTCTTACTAACTTATTATCTGATGTAGACATAGTAATAATATCTTCTGTATTCATGTTCACATATGTGGAATTTGTACTCATATAGAAACAGATACAAGCAAATTACATTGATACTATTAATAATTTATAAATCCTCCTCTACATAAGGAAGGCATTAATTTCTTATACACCACAGCATTTAAGTTGTTGGAAGACAGTAGGCATAAGGTAGTGACATTTTCTTTTATGAAATAACCATTGCACACTTCTATACACAGAGGCTACAACCTCAAGCATAGCTTTAACAGACAGGGGAGATAACAACTGATGTGTTTCCGTCACAGATGTTCAAACCTGAAATACTTTAACCAGTCAGTTACATACTTTTACAATGCATCTCAGAGCTCGGTTGTTTAAATTTAATGATGGACATAGTGTTCATCGAAATAGCATCCCCTACATTTTTCCCTTTATGGTAACTCTTCAAAATATGGAGCCATAAGCGAGAGATTTCACATTCATTTGCAAATAACTTGCTATTATAAACTTTCCCCGCCCCTAGATAGCTGAGAATTTCTTATCAGACAGATTTAACACTGTTCTCTCTCTTTGGCCGCCTCACTTTCCCCACTGTTTTGTAGTTGCTCCTCACCTCGCCAACCTCCCTCCCAACATAAAGCTCTTCCCTCTTCTCTACCTGCAGCCTCCCTAGCTCTGTCTTCCATTCCTTAAAGTTTCACTTGCTCCCTCTGCTCCAGACCCAGCAGGCAGATCCCCTGCCTCAACTAACATGCCACTTTCCACTGCCTGTCCCCTCCCCAGCCTCAGTCCCTTATGGCCAAAGGCAGACCACCATCTCACTCCCCTGTCTCTCTTGCTTACTTACCCAACTCCCTGTCACTCCAGTTGGACAATCAGTTTCTTACACTTCCTGTCCATTCTACCTGTGGGACAACATTCCCCTGATGGTTAACTTTTGTGATTGAATTTTCCCAGGCATTTTCAGGATACTTACTGGGGGCGAATTTACCCCCATTTGAGCACTGGTGAACAAGTAGACTGGAGACAGGAAAAGGTGAAACTTACAACAAAGAAACAGAGCATTTAACCAAACCAATCTGTGCCAGCATTTACCCTCCATAGAAGCAAATAGTTCTATTGACAATTAGCCTCACGGCTACTCTCTTCTTGCATCCTGTTATTCATCACCATCCCTCTGCCGTTTGCACAGGTCTTGTCTGAATGTAAATGCAAGAGCAGCAACTCCTGATGAATTTGTCTGAGTGCTGCTGGGTATGTTAAGTGCTCTTCACCACCACCCTTCCTTTGCAGGTGTGCTCTGTGGGTGGTCTTTCTCTTTCAGTATCTCATCAATTATTATCCAGTGGTTTGAATGAGTAAGCAAATATGTAACGATAGCTGTTTAGTCAGGTTTGTATTAGCAGGAAAATCCAATTTAAATTCCATCCAACTGGTGATTTAGGGAATTTCACTCATAGAATCAATTCAATGACCTTAGTCCGAGCAAGTTAAAATGAATCACTTTAAAAATTGGAATCCCCTCCAAACTCCAGTGCGGACAGTCTTCTCTAAATCCACACTGTACCTTCCTCGTTTGTTCTGCCAATCAAAATTAAGGTCAAAGGCTTCTTAGTTAACATCATTGCTCTTCTGTTTTTCATAAGGTAATTATGTTATTGCCAAGGGTGGTGCGTTAGGCTCTCTCCAAAGGTAAATGCTTCACTGCCTACTTACATGCACTTTTCGCTGATGATTTTTTTTTCCACCATTAAGCATACAGATCCTGAAGGTTCTATGCTGACCTAATCTCAGGTTCCCAATCTCAGGAGCAGGAGAGTGACTGTTGACTTAAGACTTGAGCACCATCCTGGGTTATATGGACAAATGGAGAATACTTGTGAGAAATTCTCACTCCCAATCACTGGCACAAAGGCATTCCTCATAACTCAGGAAGTTAACCAATCTGTGGCTAAATCTAAGGCAGAATTTAATAGGTTCGTTATGATGTTGACAGCCACTATTTATAACACATTCTTCATATAGTTTTCCTTAATACAATATTTCTCATGCTTCTGAAATTTTTTTAAAAAATTTTTGTGAGAAAATCATTTTCAGGCCCTGATTGTAACAGCATTGCCTTTTTTAAAAAATACTGAAAGAATACTTCACTAATGTAGAAGTTAAGAAGGAAGCATACGTACCAGGGTTAATATATATTAGACCATATGTATCATGACCTAGAGTTACCTGCTGCATCTTGTTCAGATCTGCAAGAGTACTGACTGTACTAACTTTTGCCACATAATACGGATACTCAGGTTGCAACATAGGGGCAGCACTGAAAATGGTAATCAGGCACATTACAATTTATGGTTAATTGCAGCAATCACCTGCTTACAAAAATAAAATCCGAAAGAACTGCAGATGCTGTAAATCAGGAACAAAAACAGAAATTGCTGGAAAAGCTCAGCAGATCTTGCAGCATCTGTGAAGAAAACTCAGAGTTAACTTTTCGGGTTCGGTTCTGAGGAAGGGCTTTTGGACCCGAAAGGTTAACTGTGATTTTTCTTCACAGATTCTGCCAGACGTGTTGAGCTTTCCCAGCAACCTCTGCTTTTGTTCCTGTTTTAGCACCTGCTTACTCATGTATCAAACAGTTGCTTGGTGCACTGGTCAGCATTGCAAAAGGTAATGGTTCTGAAGAGATTATTATTTACATTACATTGGATCCACCTATTCTGCTGACATTACACACAGTGGATGAAAGACGTATCTGAACCAAGTTCTTTAGGTCCTAGTAACCACACCTGGACATTATACTTATTGGTATTGTGCAATAAACATTCTCCAGTAGATAATCTACATCCACAGGCATGATGAAAGCTCATTAGTGACAACTAGCTTCATCAAGGTACTACCTCTGCAATTTTCCCTGAACTCTAATCTTGCTCAGACACATGTTTGTGTGCTTTTTCACCCACTCTCTCAGCTGTAGGGAACCATTTTTGGCACTTGGCTCTCTCTGAGTCCCCACAGCTGTCAGGATGTTCCCAGAAACCTAACTCCAACATTTGGTTGTGTCCTAACTCCTAGAACTTCTGCATTGGTTCTAACAGCATGCAGATATGCAACAGCACTTGACTTATCACTGAATCCCTTGCACAGAATCAATGTAGTTCAGTTGCCTTCCCAATGCTACTGTTTAAAGCTGTAATACCCAATATGCAGTTTACTCTTTCCTATCCGTCTCTCACGTACTCATGACTTTTCGAACTGCTGTTTTGAGTGACTCTCCAGTGACATTTGAACTGACTTATTGTAAATGTTGCAATTGGCTCCCCCCCTATTTCTCGGCAGAATTGCATGTAACTAATAAATTAGAACAACCACATGGAATAACTCTCGGAAGTGTTTGTGCCTTGAATGTTATAATCTCACAGAATTCTGGCTTCCAGAGCACAGAAAGTACTTACTAAAGAAGTATTCCTCACACTTTATGGCAGTGGATCCTCTGCCACCGGTCTCTAGATGGGCTTATGACAAAGGAGAAAATGCTCAAGAGGCAGCGAACTACTTCAACCTATTCTTATCCAATACTAGTAATTGATAGAGGTAGTGAGTACTCCAAGGCACAAGAAATACCACTCATATGTATCAAACAGTTGTCTGATACATTGGACAACATTGCCAATCGTTACTTCTGTATTTATGTTGAATACTGTGATAACACTTCCCAATATTTTTTAACCAAATCATGACATTTGCACATTGTTGAAAAGGCCAGTGTGTAGCATCCATCCACGTTGTCCTTGAAAAACAGTGGTGATCTGCTGTCTTGAATCGTAGCAATCTATGAGCTGATGGTATTTTTGTTTCATCTGTCCCAGGTTGTGGGCATCGCTGGATAGGTCAGCATTTTTTGCCTGTTACATACGTGCAATACTGTTGTCAGGGGAGTTCCAGGTTTTTAACTGAGTGACGATGAAGGAACCAAATCAAGATGGTATTAAATTTGACTTGGAGACTGCTTAGATGTTCCGTGGTCCATTGGCTTAGCTTTTCTGGCTGGAAGAGCGTATGGATTTGTTGAGTTGCTGTATGTCTTCAAAGGCAAGAATTGTCAGTAATCTACATCACCATAATTTGATGGGCAAAATCACTGCATGATGAGAATGCAGTGATTTAAACTGCGAGTTGCAATTTGAGTGTGATTCCTGTACTGCTTATATGTTGACAGACATAAGGCTGCAATTAAAGAAATACCGGAATATTTTGAGGGTTTGGCACGGATAAGCAGTGATCTTGCAACGTTTTGTGTTGTGAAATCTTTGTATCATCTGCAAGTTACATGGTGCCCTTATCGTGCCAGGTACTTTAAGGTGTGTGGTTTTCTCCTGTTCCTTGTCCTAAACAGACAGTACACAGCTTTGGGCCCACGACGCTTGGCCACATCACAAGTAAGGTAATCTCAAGTGTGAAACCATTCAGCTCAATCAGTAGCACATCCATAACTAAGAGATAAAACAGAGTGCCACAAACTGCGCTGTCTGCCACTTGACCTTGGCTTCATGCTTTAACACTAGGTTTATCTATCCTTGATTCTCTCGCATCACTTCATTTCTCTCTCCGTGCAGATTAGCACTTTTTGCAAAGCAACTCGCAGAGTTTCAATAGGCTGGAAGAATCCCTGTCGCTTTCCCTGAACTACTACTTGACTTACTGACATACATAGCCACTTGCGTAAGGCACTGTGGTCACTGGTGCTCATAGAACTGTATTTCTGAAAGAAGCAGCCTTTTGAGGGCACTGGAAGAAAGAGTTGTAACATTAAAAAAAGATGTTTTTTCCCCTCGGTCAAAATTTAAAACCTTGTGAACATGAAAAGTATAAGTCGAGCTATGTGAGATTTAAGCAGGCAGATTCTTTTATGGTTTGAGAACATTGAGTAGGAATCATGATTAAGTCTCAGCATTCAACTGTTTTTACAAAAGTCCTCTGTTTCTTTGCCAGCATCTTGGTTGCTTTTGTGCATGGAATTGGCTGCTCATAAATCTTAATGTTTATTCATCGCTGGTGTCTTGCTTCAAGTGAAAAAAAATCAGCCAGGGTTCCTGATCGCAATCTGTGTGTGATGTCTATGCAAATGTGTGAATACCAGTGTTTATCAGAGGTTCCTTAAAATATGGAACCTTTGCTTTGTACATGAGTCGTTATACCAGAGGAGGAGAAAATAAAGAACGAGAGGACGTGGCCTGGGTTGGCGTGATCCAGCCATGAAGAGAAATGAGAAAGGCTGGGATCATTTTCTGCAGAGCAGAGAAAGCTGAGGAGGTGAGGTGTTGAGGGGGTTGGGGGGAGGTGGTGGTGAAGGGTAGATAGGGAGAAACCTTTTCGCTTAATAGAGGGGTCAGGCGCTAGAAGGCACCGTTTTAAGGTAAGGAACAAGAAGCCGAGAGAGCATTTCAGGATTTTATTTTCACTCAGGGGATGGTGGGTATCTGGAACTCACTGACTGACCCCTCAAGACAGTTAAGAAGGATCTGGATGAGCACTTGACTTTATGATTCTAAGAAGGTTCTCACTTCCAGGTAATCTTCTCATGTTCTGGATTGCCCTATACCCATCATCCCTGTTCAATGAGGGAACATGTTCCGACACTTCTCTGACAAGTCTCCATAAACTCTCTTTAAAAGGTTGTCTTGTTCAACACCCATTACTGAAGCTGACGGAATACTGAATCAAAGATACAGTACTGGAATAAAAATCATTCAGCTGACAAATTAATCCAAAACCCCATCTGCATTTTGAGCTGAACATAAAAGAGCCCGTGGTATTTTTACAAAACAGAGCAGGGGAGTATTTCCTAGTGTTCAAGCTTTATGTTTATTCCCTCAACCAGTATCATTGAAAGTGGTTATCTGATCATCTACCTCAGTATTTTTGCAGGGCCATTTGTGTAACATGGCTTTTCCATCTCCCACTTTACAGCACGGACTGTGAGAAAGTGCTTTGAGACATCCTCCATCAATTGCACCATTCACAGGAATGGGCTTGAAAACAAACTGAACATGAGTCCAGCTCCATTTATTTCTCATCTTCGTTATTCTTACCTCTACATCAGTAGATTTGGAATATCAACATCCTGGGGGTTATCATTGATTAGAAACTAAATTGTAGCAGCCTTACAAATATTGTGGCTACGAAAACAAGTCAGAGGCAGGGAATTCTGTAACAATTAATTCACCTTCTTTTTCCTCAATGCATGTTCACCAAACTGTGATGAAATACTTGAGTATTACAGCCTGTTTGATAGAGACCAGAAAGAGCACATTCAACATACACTCTGTTTACTACTGATGGAAAGTGGCAGATGTGTGTTCCTTTAAGAATGCAGCACAGCAACTTGCCAGTGGTCCTTAGACAGCACCTTCCAGTTCCATGACCCATATTACCTCGAAGGACAAGGGCAGAAAATGCATAGAGACTCTGTCACCTGCAAGTTCCCCACCAAGCCATGCACATTACTGACTTGGATCTGTATCACCATTCTTTCGTAATCACTAGGTCAAAATCCTGGATCTTCTTTACTAACTGCATCTACACGGAACGGACTGCTGCAGTGCAAGAAGGCAGCTCACCAGTACATTCTCCAGTGTAGTTAGGGGTAGGCCAATAAGCACTGGCTCTGCCAGCAATGTCCATGTCTGACAAATGAATGTAAAAAATAATTAACTGCCCACAAACATGTAGCTAAGGAGTGGAATATTCTTCCTGTAAGTGTTAATCTGTCTTGAATCTTTTGCCATATTCATCTGCTTTCTCCTACTATTCCTCAAGAGTCAATAGTGGCACAAACCTGCTTGCTGACCACTGGTGAATCTTTAACTACTTGCATTGTTAGCAAAAGTGACAATTGCCAAATGTTGCAACATGGCTGATCTCTGCCCCCTGCCACTGTTCTTCTGCTGCTGAAACTTGTGTCTATGCCTTTGTTTTCACCAGGCTTGAGGAAATGCCTTCCTGACCACTTCCAACATTCTACCTACTGTAAATTTGCGATCATCCAAAGATTTTCTTGTCCCAACTAGCCCAAATTTCTTTCACCCATCACCCCTCTACTTGCAAAGAGACAAACAAAGATTGCTGATACTGGAATCTACAACCAGGAGGCTGGAAGAACACAGCAAGCCAGGCAGCACCTGGAGGAGGAGAAGTCAACATTTCGGGTATTACCCTTCTTCAGGACTAGATGTGGGGACAGGGAGAGCTGCAGATAAAGAGAGAGTTGGGGGAGAGGGTATTGGAATGGTGGAGTTAACTCCCAAGCATCCCAGATGTCCTCCTATTTCAAACAGTACTCCACTACGCCTCCTCCATCCCCCACTCAAGGGCTCTAAAATACCCCTACCCCCCACAAACATGAAGATAGGGTCCCCCTTGTCTACACTTTCTACCCCACCATCCTCCATATCCAACATATCAGCCTTAAACACTTCTGCCAACTCCAATTAAACCCTACCACCCAGAGCATCTTCCAGTCCCCAATCATGTCTGCCTTCTGCAAGGACCATTCCCTTCATTACTCCTTTTTTTGCACCACACTCCCCACCAACCACTCCAACACCGCCCCTTCTCCCACCCCCACACAATCTCCTGGTACCTTCCGCTGCAACCATTAAAGATGCAACACCTGCTGACACACCACCTCCCTCACTTCGATCCAGGGCCCTAAACAGTCCTTCCAGGTGAGACAGAGTTTCACCTGCATCTCCTCCAACCCAGTCTTCTAGGTGACCATTTTGCCAAGTGCCTTTACCTGGCCAGAAATGGCCAGCCTAGCCTCCAGGTCACTGCCCATTTCAACTCCTCCCCCAACTCCCTGTCCAACAAATGGCAGGGCTGGAAGAACACAACTAGCCAGGCAGTATCTGGACAAAAGGAGAAGTCAACATTTCAGGCATTACCCATCTTCTCAATGTGCAGGTATGGGAAGCTGCAGATAAAAAGGTTGGGTAGTGGAATAGTGGTGATAGATGGACATCAGAAGTAGGTACAACCAGGTTGGTTGATGGGAGGGATGAATCCGCTTGGTAGCTGGAAGCGAGGGTCAGTAGGTGGAACAGAAGGGTGGAGTTGGGGCTGGAAAGGGAGCCAGAGAGTGGGTGGGAAGGTTACTTGAAATTGGAGAACTCAGTAGTACCCCTTTATTTCAGAAATGTATGCTCAAGTGACAACCCATGAAACTGACAGGAATTGCATGTTGTGCCATGGAGGATGTTATTGAGTTCATGTCTGGGAACAGAAGCAAAAAACATTCCTAATGGCTTTACATTGTTGGTCCTCCAAATACATTTACCAACTGTTATTGTATTTTTGAAATACAATGACACTATGGTATGAGAAGGACACGTGCTACGGACCAGAATCATAAATATCTATTACTTTAATAGTTATGGGAATAAAAGAAGGTGGTGGAGGGGTGAAGAGAAAAACCATTGGCTGTGTCATTGTCATTACTGGCCTTTTTGGGCTGTGCCATGCTGATAGCCAGTAGCCGTAACAATTAGTATTAAAGAATGGCAAAAGTATGATGTAATTTAGTTTGATTTTTTTCTTTTCTACATCCCTTCCTTATGGTTGTAATATGCAGATGTATATCACAGATATGCCTGTGAAAAGTGATTTTTCTTGCAGACACTCCAATTCCAAAGTAACCACAGCTGCTGTGATTGTAAAGGTGAAGTGATCCCACCCCAGTCATTGGTCAGTTCATTCTTTCTTGCACTGGGAGGACCTGCTGTGCAGGTAGCTTGCAGGGTTGCCTTAATTAGAGCACACTGGCGATGCTGCTCAAGAATGTTATTTCTGTAAGAATATGTATCTGCATGGACAGCGCAGAGATGAGTAACCCACTAATCTGCCAACAGGGATTGTGGTTACAGCTAATCGTGAGTAAGCTGTGACATTGGGTGAGGAAAGAAGTGCCAGTTAACTGCTGCGTTTGCGCAATGTGCTGCAGTAACACCTGCCGTCATCAGCTAGGTGAGAGTGGCAGGTCGACAGCTTATCATAGTGAAGTGTAGTCTTCCTGTTTTGCTCAATGTGGTTTCATAGCCTGAAACAGTTGACCAATATGGCTGAGTTTTCAGTGTTCTAAACGCAGTTCAACCAACCTACAGTTTTAGAAAAAATATTTTCCGGTCAACATGTTCAGAAATGTCATGACATACCTCTGAAGCAAGTGGGGCTTGAAGCCAGGTCCCCTGGTATGACCCCAGAGGAAGGAACACTACCACCCTGTAGTTCTTTAACAGAATTGTTTACTGGTAAATGATGAATAAAGGGAATTAAAATGCCGGGGCAGGAAGATAGGATTGACAACCTAATGGTGAACTGCCACAGGGAGGAATTCATTAACTGATTGGTTAATGGCCAACATCGGACAAACTTAGGATCAGAAAGATAGAAAAAAATGTACAGAATTATACTCCTGGCATTGAGATGCTCTAGTCAGCAAAGCACAGTAGATAATTAGGCAAGAACATTCATCTTAAAGGAATCATAAATTTCAAAAAAATAATGCTAATCAATTATTTTTCAAAGAAGCAAGAGTTAATAACTTGAAAAGACTAATGGCTCAGTTAACTGCTATGCCAGTAGAATTTCCACCAACTGGTTGCAATCCAAGAAAAAAACCAACACCTAACTTGCTTGTGGAATTTCAGTACATGCATGACAATGTTACCTCTGCTCTCTTGGAAGAGACTCTTCAAGCCTCACTTAATGCCTTTGGGAAGTACACTGAAGAATTGGTCTCACTCTCAATCACAAGTAGATCAAGTCCTGTACCAACCCATAACAGGTCAAGCTCTGATCCATCACTCCATTAAGGTTAATGGAGAAATCCTTCCAAACATGGAACATTTCTCCTCCTCATTTCTCCTACTCCTGTCATCTCAGGCTGATATTGATGCAGAGATTCAATGCCACATCTAATCTGCGAGTGGTACCTTCGGGTATCTCTGAATGAGAGTCCTTGTGCCTGTGCCTGTGACATCCGTGCCAGTACCAAGAGCCTTGTGTGCAAGGCAGTCATCCTCCCAATTCTTTGATATGGCTTTGCAACTTCGATTACATATGGACACGCTCTCAAAGCCCTTGAGAAGTTCTATCAATACTGCTTGAGATGGATTCAGATGCATGGATTGAGATGCATCAGCTGGTAGGACAGGGATTCTAACATCAGTAACCTTGAAGCAACTATTTGCACCAGCATTGATGTCATAATGACCTGAAACCAATTCAGTTGGGCCAGCCATATGCTTAGGATGCCTGAGTTTTGACTTCTTTTTGAAGCTCAAAAAAGGCAGTTGAATAAAAGGAGGTCAAAGGAAGATCTTTTCAAAGGCACTCTGAAAATTTCCCTCAAGAAATACAACGTAGAATACAATGGCTGGGAGATACTTGCACAAGAAGAAACTGACCTGGAAGAACCGGAGAAATGAATGCCAGGAAACTCAAGGTTGAGGACCAATTCCAACTTCTGGAAACACTTGTCATACGTGTGTTTGGAGATGTGGCTCTAGGATCGGGCTCATCAATCATGCAAGGACTCACAGAACCCATGAGCATCGACACAGAATTTCCTAGTGGGAAAATCATACTTGTTAGTGAGTGATTGCCCCCGATGACCGGTGGAATTAAGTAAGCGCTGCTTGTTTACATTACTCCTTTATGTTTGGCTCATTTCTTAGGCTCTCAGGTATTTTTCTGGCCACTGAAATGCAGGTTTAACTGTGAAGGAGATGGAAAGGATAAGTCATAACTTGAATAGTAAGGTAGCAGAACGGATCACTCACCATCCAATTTTCAGATCAATTGATTCCATTGAGTTTCAGAATTAGCTGGGTTTTAAAATAGTTGGTTGATCTCCTCCAAACTATAAAGATGAAATTGACACCCAAATCGTTGATATCACCACAGACCCCACATGGAAGAAGATGTGGGATTAAGAAAGGAAAGTTCATTATTCAAAACTTGCCATGTCTGGAATGCAATCTTGCCTTATGATCTTCATTAATCGACTTGCTGAGGGGTTTGGCAACAATGTGTAGGTTTGTAGACAGAAGAACATTGCCATTAAAGATCTCCAGTTTGACAGCGCATTTAAAATGCTAGATCAAACCAATCCATTCCCATGATAACTTGGCTACTGCCAAAGACCCATTATTACAATAATTGATAGCTGTCGTCACAATGGCAAGGAATAATATCAAGAGTCAAAGCCTGAGATGTTGAATGTGAGAAATGCTTCTTCACCCAAGGTACGTTCAACAGACAGCCTGAGAAGTCTAACCACAAGGAGTGTAACATCAATCATTTTTTTTTTGCCTGAGGCAAGTGAATTATCTTTCCAAATTTAAGAGGAGCTTTTATGAACTAGACTCCCCTGAAAGATATTATTTTCTATAATATTGTCTCTGTGGGTTGGTTTCCAAAATGATTCAGATGCTTTGTGTTCCGACCAATATGGAATTGAGCCATGTGCATTTGTAAGAATCTAGATTTAATCTCTAACTGGAATCATGGAACATTGCAGGTTAGAACTGAGCTTTATAGCCCACCAAATGTGAACTTTGTTTTTACTCTAATAAGATGCATAATTATTGACCCCTGCATTTTTCCAAACCCTTTGGTTCCCTTTTCATGTAATTAGGGACAATGGCTTATGACAGAAACTTCCAGTTTTTAATCATCCTCGTTGTAAAAGTAAATTTTCAAGCCTCTTTCAAGGTTTCTATGTGGTATTGAGGTATCAGCCAAAAGAATCACGTATGACACCAAAATTGGGCTCGCAGGGGTCTGGGTGAAAAGAAAGTCAGCGAAGACTCCAACCCGCTATATATACAATCACTCTGTGTTAGCTCGATGTAGCTTTGTGTGCACTAACAGAATTGTCTAGAAAGTATGCTCTGATGCTGCTTGGCCTGCTGTCTTCATCCAGCTCTACACGTTGTTATCTCAGATTCTCCAGCATCTGCAGTTCCTACCATCTCTGTCCAGCACAGAATTGTCTAGAAAGTATGCATCAAGTTTAGAAGCTGGCAGGATCAGGTCCAGTTGTTTTGGCCATCAGGTTGAATTGAAGGCCAACTCTTATTGTCATTTGAAATGAGGTGGGAGAAAAGACACTTAGAACATAGAACATTACGGCACAGAAAAGGGCCCTTCAACACACCATGTCTGTGCCGAACATATTGCCATTCTAAACTAATTCCATCTGCCTGCACGTGGTCTGCATCCCTTTATTTCCTGCCTGTCCATGTGTCTGTTTTAATGCCTCTTAAATGTTGCTATCATATCTACTTCACCCACCTCCCGGGCAGTGCATTCCAGGCACCTACCACCTCTGTGCAAAAAAAAACTTGTGTCTCATGTCTCCTTTAAACTTACCTCCTCCCACGTAGAAATTGTGTCCCCTGGTGTTTAACATTTCCACCCTGGAAAAAAGACTTCAACATTCCACCTTATCCATAATTTTATACACTTCTTTCCGGTCGCCCCTGAGCCTCTGAAGCTGTACTGAAAACAATCTGAGTTTATCCAAACTTTTCTTATAGCTAATACATTCCAATCCAGGCCACATTATGGTAAATCTTCTCCAAAGCCTCCACATCCTTCCTGTTGTGTGGCAACCAGAACTGCACATAGTACTCCAATTAAAATGTTATGCAGCTGCAGCATAATTTGCCAACCTCTATACTGTATGCCCGGACCGATGAAGGCAAGCATGCTGTACACCTTCTTTACCACCTTATCTACTTGCATTGTCACTTTCAGGGAACGATGGACCGGTACCTCAAGATCTCTTTACATATCCATTCTTCTAAGGGTGGGCCATCTGGGTGAGGTACTGGGGACAGAGTAGCAAAATTGCATTTTGCTGAATCAGCCTACTCAGTGTCGAAAACTCACTTGTTCTTTGTCTTTGATCTGAGCCTTTATTCTTAAGAATATACAACATGGAATGAGTGTCTTGCTTCCTTTTGTACTGGTGCTAGTATCTGACATTGGCTGCAGCCTGGTAGATAAACAAAGTAGCACAATTGTCCAGGCCCGAAATGTCAGCCTTCCTGCTCCTCTGAAGCTGCTTGGCCTGCTGTGTTCATCCATCTCCACACCTTGATATCTCAGATTCTCCAGCATCTGCAGTTCCTACCATCTCTCTCCACTACAATTGTACTTGGGATACACCAAGATCCTACATAATCTCATTTGGCATTTAAACAGCTAATGTTTCAGCGGCAGCAGTCCAGACCTCATCTAAAGTAATTACAGGAGAAAGCTCAAAAAGAAGGGTTAGCGTTCAAAGAGAACTTAATGATATCTCTAAGATATTCCACAAGATACTCACATGCATAATGAAGAGGTATTTTTGGTAGTGAAGACTGTAGCTCAAGAATCATCCTTTTGAATAGGGGGACAAAAATTACTTTCAACACCTCACCCAAAATATAAGAGGTGAGTGATAAGGCATAAGTATTTTGTATTTGTATTTGCAGTAGAATGCACAAAAAAATCTCAAGAGTAGTTGAATGAAAATTAAGAGGTGAGTGGATACTTAAAATAATTCTGATCATCAGTCAAACATACAAGAAAAATAATAAGGCTGCCCCAGACTTGATGCCTCTATCTTCAAATCATAAACAAAGTGACTCTGGAAATGGTGGATGTATCAGTTGTAATCTTCCAAAGTCACCTATGTTTTGCAAATCTCCCCTCTCCCCACTGTATCCCAAAACCAACCCAGCTTATCCCCGCCTCCCTAACTTGTTCTTTCTCTCACCTATCCCCTCCTCCCACCTCAAGCCGCACCTCCATTTCCTACCTACTAACCTCATCCTGCCCCCTTGACCTGTCCGTCCTCCCTGGACTGACCTATCCCCTCCCTACCTCTCCACCCATACTCTCCTCTCCACCTATCTACTCCTCTATCCATCTTCGATCCACCTCTCCCTCTCTCCCTATTTATTTCAGACTCCTCTCTCTATCCCCCTTTTCTGATGAAGTTGTCTAGGCTCAAAATGTCAGTTTTTGTGCCTAAGATGCTGCTTGGCCTGCTGTGTTCATCCAGCTCCACACGTTATTATTTTGCAAAGATCTTTATGGATTGGAGAACTTCAAACGTGACAGCTCTCTTCAAGAAAGGAGGCAACTTGAAAGCAAGAAACTGTGGGTCAGTTCACCAAATATCAGTCAGTTGTTGGGTAAATGCTAGAATCCTTTATTAAGGGTTGTAGCAGGGCATTTTTAAAGATAAAGTCACAATATAATCAAGAAAAGTCAGCAACGTTTTGTGAAAAGGTAATAATATTTGACAAATAAAGCACCTCAATGCCAACTGTGGATCATGGAATCAGAATGAAATGGAAGAGGATGGGGTGGGGTTCCATCTTATTGGCCGGTTTTCTCCCTTCCTCTTTTTCAAAGTGTTGATATATGCTTGAATACAGTTGTGTGTTAGCTGGCCAGTTTCCAGTTCTACTTGCTTAAACAGCTGTAGTTCAGGCGTGACCCTACAAAGTAAATGTCAGGCAGTGCAGTCCTAGACCCATTCCTGTCCATACTTGACATTCATAATTGGTAGAGATTTTTGGAAAATTAGATTCTGAAAGAGGATTTTTTTTGTCTCTTTCCATAGGTAGTAGCATTTGCCTCTTTCACGGTCCCAGTTGGTATTGGTAAATCAGTGAAGATCAAAGCTGAGACCTCCTTCTCAATATAGGCTGACATGGGGAAGTGCTTTTAATAGTTCGTTTTCTGGGGTTTCAGTCAATTTAATTACATAGTAATTATAACACAGAAGCAGACTATTCAGTCCATTAGACCTTCTAACTGTTTATGTTCCACATCAGCATTCCTCTTCCTGAAACTGCTCCTTCACCTAACTCTACTGGATAACCTTCAAATCCACCATAATGTTCAGGACGTCTATGGGTCACTTCTTGGCCTCGTTTTTAGCTTGTTCAAGGTTTCCAAAGGGTTTTGATAACATCTTTTTATTCTTTATTCCAGAGGCTGTTTATCCTTTTCATGGCGTAAAAATGAGAACTATATACAATGCTCCAATGAGGACATGTTCATTCCTATATGCAGGTTTCCAAATTTTAATTCCTGTAATTATAAAGTGGGCTTACTTGTGACAAATTGCACAATTCTAAATAAACTGTTATTACACATTCGAACTTTAAGAACAGAATTCCTGTACGTTGGTGAAAATACTAAATAAGCTCATGTTTCAGGTCGAGTTGGCTACAACAAATTCCACGGAAACAATTTTGAAAATAATGCAAAAGCGATTCGAATCTGAATGCAAGAGAGAAATATAACTTCAGTTGGGCAATAGAGAAATGCAATTAAATTTCCATTTTCAGCAAAAATTATTGCAGGGTGTGTTCCAACTCAGCTGAAATTAGTCATTATCAGACACCTCACATTTGATGCTGTTCTTGGCATGTCAATGATAATTTTGAGCAAAGAGCAATTGAATTGAAACAAGTCCGTTCCATACTTGAGTTTGTTTTTTGAACTGTGCCAAACATGGGTCTTAAACTATTGGAACCAAGATGTCACAGGTTTAATTTTAAACTCTGGGCCCAACAATATAATTTGCTCCATCCTTTTCCAATTCTTTCTAGTACACTACTGTCACTTCTCAGAATGCAATCCATAGAAACTAGCAAACCCCAATTCCAGAGATAATGGGAACTGCAGATGCTGGAGAATCCAAGATAACAAAGTGTGAAGCTGGATGAACACAGCAGGCCAAGCAACATCTCAGGAGCACAAAAGCTGACGTTTCGGGCCTAGACCCTTCATCAGAGCTCTGATGAAGGATCTAGGCCCGAAACATCAGCTTTTGTGCTCCTGAGATGCTGCTTGGCCTGCTGTGTTCATCCAGCTTCACACTTTGTTATCTTGGAAACCCCAATTCCAAATAGGTTTCTTCATGCAGTCATGGATAGTCAGTGTTAGTAGCTTTTAGCATTTTTGAGACTGATCCATATGTCACCGAATATCTATTTCCCTAAGCATGTGCAAGCTTCTCACAGATTGCACTCAGAGTGCCAATGTCAAGTTGGATGCTGCTCTCATCAAGGTGTAGATCTTGACTTTGTGTAAAACTGTAGAACAGGTGATGGTGAACCAGTATTGTTCTACATCTTGCCCAATGTTTATTTCCTACGACTTCAATGTTGGAAATTCAGAAAATCTGACACTAGCAATTTACAATTAAACCATGGCCAGCTGCGTTTTTGGGACCTTGCAAAATCTGGCAGCTCAATGGAGGCAGGAGCAGATTAGGGAAGATGATAAATGCTTTCACAGCACCCTCACATGTCAGGAGGACTGCAATGCTTCTCCATTGGATCCATTCCCAAGCTTCTAACCCATCAGACTGCGTCCCTCCCCACAAATAGAGATCAGGGATTGGTTTGCTCCATAATCCTCCATGCTTGACGGCTTTTTACAAAAAGATTGGTTTCTTTGCAGAGAAACTGTCAAGGCCCAAAGACAAATATTGTGGAGATAAAAATATGCAGCCTGGTGTTGGTTGGACTTCCTTTTTCCCTGTCTGTGACTGTGTCCCACCTGTGTAGCCTGTCCAGTTCATGCACTGTATAAACAGTTTTAGTTATGGATTGAACCATGATCATTCACAGTGGACATCAATTAGACCCACGATTTCGGGTTGACTTTTTTATGTTTTGTGCATTGTGTCTAGCAGAGCAGTCATTGTGGAGAGGCACTTTTAGTTATTAATATTTGCATGGAAGTGCTGGTGTCTGATATCCAGTTCAATAAAAATAAATAAGGCTCAAAGCTGTACATTTTGCACTCATTGGGACAATTCACAAGGAGACCCAATTTCAGGGGAAAATCAAGTTGTTTTGCATGAAAGGAAAGTAGTAACTGGTTTGCAAGTGGATTTTTATTCTTAGAGGCATTGTTGTGGAAAATAGACCAGATCGTGATTTAGAGCTTACTTTGAGAATTGTCCTGACGTGTGCAATGTAGAAAGCTTGGGAAAAATGTGTCTTTTATCAGCAATGTACTCTGTTCTGTAATACCAAATGCATGTCAGAATAAATAAGTTGAACAAAAGATTGAATTCAATAATGAATTAATGTGCTCTTGTGATGTAGTGATAGTGTCTGTACCTTTGAGCCAGAAGGCCTGGCTTCAAGTCCCAGCTACTTCAGAGGTGTGTAACAGCATTTCTGAACAGGCTGATTTTAAAAAAAAAACAATGAACTACTAAGATCTGGAAAACCATGGTGTCAATGCTTGTGGCACTAATACTGTATCTGTGCAGGCGTTGAACAAACCTGAGTAGCGTTAAACCATGCAGACCTGGAAGATTAGCTTCACCCAATGATACACCTGGAAAGTAGTCAACATTCTTTGACAGTGGGAAGAAGTGTTTTTGGTCTTCAAAGTAAGTAAAGAAAACTGTCAACAGTTTTACATGCTCAAAATGATTATTTGCAATTGATTTACTTTGCTTGTGTCTTGGGGGCTGGGGTGTAGTATGTGTGGTATGAGAGGGAAGGATTTGGATTCTTCACAATCAGTATTCACTACAGAATAAATGTTACAAACATGTAGTACTTGACATTGATGCATTTAGAGATTGCCTGGACAGGTCCAGTCTGCAGTTCAAGGAAAGTCTAACCATTGTTCCCAAACTGTTCACCTGTCAGCTAGTCAGTTTTTGTAGTTAAGAATTTATTGAACAACGCATCAGTGATTGTATTGCTTCTGTTAGTCAGAATTCTTTTTGGAGTCTTGTTTGTTTAATTTTGAATGCTGATTTGTTTTTGGTTGTTTTGAAAAGAAAAGACATTCCTTTTCAGGCAACATCAAGCATTTTGTACCTTGGAGAGCAAGTTAGATGCAGGATAAAGTTACCTCAGTTCTTCTTGAATAAACATTAGCACCAAGTACATCAAACCATTTATTTTGCATTAGTTTGAGCATTTCCATGTATTTTCCCTTGAAGGAGATTGCTAATTTAGTGTCGTTTTTTGCTATGTTCATGTCCCCTTGGAGGTTGGCACATGAGCTTGCAATGACACTCCATACAAGGAAAGCCATCCTATTTACTCAAAGGCTAACTCTATAGTGTCATGTTGATGGAGTGCTGCATTGCCATAAATGCTGTCTTTCAGCTGATACCTTAACCGGAGACCCCACCTGTCTGATTGGATGGAGAGGAAAAATTACATTGCATGAGTTGAAAACATGTGGGAAATATGCCGGATGATATTTATCTTGCAGTCAAAAAAACAAATAAAAAAATGAGTTCAACAACTTCAGAGCAGGGATACTATCCTCCATTTAGATAACATCCCCTACCCTCCCACCCTGCACTAATGTCATGTAACAGGGACTAGCTTTAATCAAAACTGACCAGCTTTCTCTTCTTCACTATCTACTAGCGAATCTCTTACTAACATCTGTTCTGGATCTATATCTTTACTATCCCTTTGCTTTTTGCTCTGGGTATCCTCACCATCTCTTCCTCTTCTTCCTCCTCCTCCCTTTCTCAACAACATACAATACAATGCCACACAGAACAGGAACAGGCCCTTCAGCCCACCAAGTCTGCACTGATTCCTAATCCTTATTTAGAAGCAGTACTATTATCCCTATACAGTTTCTATCTCTCTATTGGCCTCACGTTCATGTGTCTATGAAGATGTGCCTTAAACTTTGTTGACATGTCTGCTTGCACCACCACCACTGGCAGTACATTCCAGACATCCACCACCGTCTTTGTGAAAGTTTTTCCCTGCATTGCTCCCCTAAAATTTCCTTCTCACCTTCAACCTGTACCCTCTTATAGTTGACTTTCCACCCGAGGAAAAAGCCTGTGACCACCCACCCTATCTTTGCCTTATAATTTTGTAGCCCCCTCAGCCTCAAGCTCCATATTTCCAGTGAAATCATAACTAAAACCCTCTAGATCAGGCAACGTCCTGGTAAATCTTCTCTGCACCATTTTCAAAGTATCCACGTCCTTCTGGTAGTGTGGTGACCAGAACTGCACACAATATTCCAAATGTGGCCAAATTAATACTGTTGTTTTAATACTGCTGTAACATAACTTGCTAATTTTAATATTCGATTCCCCAGCCGATGAAGGAAAGCCTGCTCTATGCTTTTTTAACTACCTCATCCACCTGTGTTGCCACTCATGTGGATCTATGGACCTGTACGCTCAGATTCCTCTGTATGGCAATGCTCCTAAGGGTTCTGCCATTTATTGTGTGAACGGGATCTTCCAAAATGCTTCACCTCACATTTGTATGGATTAAACTCCACCTACCATTTCTTTGTCCAAATCTGCAGTCTGTTATATCCCACTGTCTCCTTTGACAATCTTCCTCACTATCTTCAACTCCTCCAATTTTGGTGTCATCCACAAACTTACTAATTAGACCACAAAACATCCAGATCATGACAAATTGACATGATAGCATTGAGTGGTTTGCATTGGCACAACAATGTCCTTTGCCATTTCAGTCCATTTTCCCACCTGATGTCCATTTTAATGGGGCTGGATGTTCCCGCACCATTGCTACTGCCTGAGATACAACAAAGAAGGACAAAGAACAACACAGCATAGGACCAGACCCTTCGGCCCTCCAAGCCTGTGCTGACACATTTTGCCCTTCCATACTAAAACTGTCTTCACTTACAGGATCCGTATCCCTCTTCTCCCTTCCTATTCATGTTGTTGTCCAGGTGTTTCTTGAATGTTGCTATTGCGTCTGCTTCTGCTATCTCCTCTGACAACACGTTCCAGGCACTCACCACCCTTTGTATGAAAAACGTGCCTCACCCCTCCTCACACCTTGACCCTGTGTCCCCTATAATTGACACTTACACCCTGGGAAAAAGCCTCATACTTTCCACTGCATCCATATCATTCACAATCTTATAAACTTCTATCGGGACACCCTTCAACCTCTTGAATTCCAATGAAAACAACACCAGTCTATTCAACCTTTCTTCATAACTAAAATCCCCCATACCAGGTAACATCCTGATAAATGTTCTCTGTACCCTCCCCAAAGCATTCACATCCTTCTGGTAGTATGCTGACCAGAACTGTGCACATTATTCCAAGTGTGGCCAAACTGAAGTTCAATAAAGCTGCAGCATTACTTGTCCATCTACATACTCAATGCAAAAACAGAAGTTACTGAAAAAGCTCAGCAGGTCTGGCAGCGTCTGTGAAGAAAAAGTCAGAGTTAACGTTTTGGGTCCGGTGGCCCTTCCTCAGGGCTGACCGACAGCATTAACTTTGATTTTTTTCTTCACAGATGCTGCTAGACCTGCTGAGCTTTTCTAGAAACTTCTGTTTCTTTTTCTGATTTACAGTATCCACAGTTCTTTCGGTTCTTGTACTCAGTGCCCCTTCTAATGAAGGCAAGCGTGCCATAAGCCTTTTACCACCTTATCTACCTGTGCTGCCACCTTTATTGATCTGTGGACCTGCACATCCAGATCCCTCTGCATATCAATACTGCTAAGGCCTCTGCCATTCACTGTATAATTTCCACCTGCACTTGACCTTCCAAATTGCATCACCTCACATTTGTCCAGATTAAACTCCATCTGCCATTTTTATGTCCATACCTCCAACTGATCTATATCCTGCTGTATCATCTGACAATCCTCCTCATTATCCACAATTCCAACAGTCTTTGTATCACCCACAAACTTACTAATTAGATCAGCTATGATTTTGCCCAGATTGTTTCTGTAGAACATGAACAGCAGAGGTCCCAGCACTGATCCCTGTGGAACACCAATAGTCACAGCCCTCCATTCCAAAAAGCATCAAGCCATCTCTACTCTCTGTTTCCTATGACCAAGCCAGCTATCTCAGCAGGGTGAACTCTAATTTAGGACTAAGGTAACAAGGTGTGGCGCTGGATGAACACAGCAGGACAGGCAGCAAAAGAGGAGAAGGGAAGCTTTTTCAGGAGAAGGGTCCAGACCCGAGACGTAATCTTTCCTGCTCCTCTGATGCTGCTTGGCTGGCTGTGTCCATCCAGCTCCACAGCTTGTTATCCAGCATCGGCAGTTCCTACTATCTCTAATTTAAGATTGTTCTGGATAGTTTAAATTATACGGGAGCTAAGGTGTGAATCCTTGCTCCTAGGTTAGTGTACAAAATTTGTGGTGTTCTCATTCTCTAAATGAGTCACCATGAAAATGAAGAGTTCTGCTTTGCTGTGTGACTTCAGTTTATTAGCTAAGTCTTCCCCAGAGCATTAGCCTGAGGCTCAGGATACTGGTCCAGTTGCTTTACTATTATGCGATTATCTCCTTTGACCATCCACCATTGCCCCTAATATTCAGCCTTGAAGATACCTTATCATGGTTTATAGGCCAGTATCTCCTATGTGTCTCATTTAGCCCTTCAATGAACCTTCCCAAATTGAATTGCATGCTTTCATGTTCACTGCTTGTGAAATGATGTTCCAAAGAAGCAAGCATTGAACAGGCCCAGTTGCTTTAGGCTACAGCGCTGACGTCTTAAGCAGATGTTTGAGTGTTTTGGTCCGGAGGCTGCCTGTCACTCCCAATCTGCCTGTTTCCAATTGGAACAAGTTTCTACAATTCTACGCATGGCTACTATTAAGTGGAGCAAAGGTTTTCCTGTAATTTTAGCACACCTTCACTGATTAAACTCGTAAATGCACCAAAATGAAATGTGTGTCTGACAAACAGGACAGTTGTAACGTTCTTGTGTCTTTTGCTAATCTTGACTCTTAAAACAAACATTTTAATCATGTGAAATGGCTTATTTCTGAATTATAGTGCTCATCATTTGATAAATTTGATAGATGACAATAAGTATGGAATTATAAACTCTACATCGAGCTAGTGTGTGCTTTGCAACTTTTTTACATGGAGGATGGTGTGTGTATGGAATGAGCTGCTAGAGGAAGTGTGAGCAGAAGGTAAAATTACAACATTGAAAAGACATTTGGACATGAGTAGGAAAGGTTTAGAGGGGTATGGACCAACTGCAGACAAGTGGAACTTGTTTAATTTTGGATACCTGATCAGCATGGACGAGTTGGACCAAAAGGTCTGTTTCCAAGCTGTATGACTACGACTCTATGACATGAGCCACCTAATCTAATTCCACCATCTGCTTGCTTCCTGTAGTCCTTAATATCATGTATTAGCTGTAAAACATTTTGGTACAACTGTCTTGAAATCATGATTGGTATTATTTAAATGCAATTTCATTGTCTTTCCTTCCTTGAAACTAAAGTTGTTCTGTATGAGTAAGAAAGGTTTGCCTGACCAAAGCTTCCTTAGGTACATAGATATTTGACTTTGCAGTGGATCAGAGTCAAATCTTGTAAGAAACCTAATGATCCAATTAGAAAAGCAGAATATCCTGGTTGATAGAAATTTGAAATAGAGGTAGAAAATTCCAGAAACATGCAGCAGGTCATGGCAGCTACCTGCACACCCTGCTCAAAACCTCTGTGATTTCGACCTTGTCTCAGTTCTGATGAGAGGTCACAGATCTGAAACCTTAACTCTTATTTCAAGCTGTGTAGATGCTGCCATACCAGCTGAACATTTGAAGCATTCGATAATACGATACCTTAATTATCATGTCCCACAGCAATTCTTGTGCATCGAATTACTTTGAAGTGTATTTAATCTTGCTGTGTGGGTGAACAGGGTGTACAAAGTTCCAAACCAGAGAGATAAATGTGCAGAGTTGGTGGTGTGTTGGTGCAGGTGGGAAAGCTGTCTGGGTTATCAGTGGAACATCCTATTTTTCCCTTGGATACCAGCACGGTGTTCTTCGTATCAAAAGCACTGGGCACCTTTCTCTCAAAGGGCAACAATTCTTTTCAATGCAGTATTGGACATACAAATCCCACCTATTCCCTCCTCCCAACTCAAGCCCCACCCCCTAACCTCATCCCGCCCCCTTGACCTGTCCATCCTCCCTGGACTGACCTATCTCCTCCCTAACTCACCACCTACACTCACCTTTACTGGCTCCATCCTCGCCTCTTTGACCTGTCTGTCTCTTCTCCACCTATCTTCTCCTCTATCCATCTTCCATCTGCCTCCCCCTCTCGCTTTTATTATTTCAGAACCCCCTTCCCTTCCTTCATTTCTGAAGAAGTGTCTAGGCCCGAAACGACAGCTTTCCTGTCCTCTGATGCTGCTTGACCTGCTGTGTTCATCCAGCTCTACACCTTGTTATCATAGGATATGTGCTGATATCCTGGAGCGGTGCCTTAAACAATCGAAATCAGAGCTGTCCCAGGCTGGCACAGCAATGACTCACACTTAAACACAATACCACTAACATGATGATCTGCTCCATGTTATTTTACAAAGTGCATAAGAATTTGGAGGGAGGATTACAAAAATACACAACGATGCAGTTGAAGAGGACCATCAGAGAGTGGTCACTTCAGATCGGTGATAGGCAGGCAGGGAGGAGTGTAGAGATGGCAGGAGAGAGGGTGATGATTCATTGAAAGGAAAAGAGACAGTAGGCCCAGGAAAGCTAGGACTCCTTGGAGCTGTTGAACAGGTAGTAAATTTTAGATGCCTATTTAGTAAGCAACACGACTGAGTTCATGGTTCCTGACGCTACTCTGGGAAAAGAGAGAGAGGCTGGAAGACAGATGTGAAAGGTGGTAGTAGTGGGTGACTCAGTAGTTTGAGGAATAGATAGTGTAGTTGACAGCCAAGATTGTGAGCCCAGTAAAGTTTCTTGGCCCCCAGCTATGGGGTTTTGAGACATAAACGAAAGGCTGGATAAAATTTTAGAAAGGGAGGGTGAACAACTTATAGTTGTGGTGTATGTGGAACCAACAACATAAGGAAGGGCAGCTTGAAGGACATCCATGATCAGTTTCAGGAGTTAGGGAGCAGGTTGAAATGCAAGACCTCCGGGGTATGATCTCAGAACTACTACCTGTGCCACAAACTTCACCCGTTAGGCAAAATTCAAGGAGGTAACTACATAGATGAGGGATGATCCCCCAAATATTGTGCTGACTTTTTGAACTAAAACTATGAATTGTAATTCGTAATGGAGCATAGATCCATGGTGATCTGACTCAGTAGAAAACCTGCAACCAAAGAAGGCACAGATAGCTTCTTTTCTTAGAGCATTCATGAATTTATTAATGTAACCCCACATGACCTGGGAGTTTTGTGAATTGTATAAGGTGTGTAAATTATCAGCAAGCCATTTTGATAGCACCTTCAAAAATGGTCGCCTCAACCAGTAAGAGAGTGAGGGCGGCATGGTTCACCACCACCTGCAAATTCCCCTCCCAGCCACTCAGTGTCTTGTCTTGGAAATAGGTCACCATTCCATCAGCGTTGCTGGTTAGAATCCTGGAGCTCCCTCCCTAAGAGCATTGTATCTACAGCACGTGTTTCAAGAGGGCAGCTCACCACCACCTTCTTAAGGGCAAGTAGGAACATGCAATAAATGCAAGCTCAACAAATGAGGCCCACATTCCAAGAACAAAATTTT
Source organism: Stegostoma tigrinum (assembly GCF_030684315.1). Taxonomy (NCBI): domain Eukaryota; kingdom Metazoa; phylum Chordata; class Chondrichthyes; order Orectolobiformes; family Stegostomatidae; genus Stegostoma; species Stegostoma tigrinum. The sequence continues at coordinate 20,041,958 of NC_081368.1, read as the reverse complement.
TAAAAAACCCTTGAAATGGCCAGATGTGAAAACCATCTACCTGACACTTAAAAGGACTTGTGAACCGATTTGTATCTGTCCTGCTGTTCCTGATGGCACTCAGTATCTCAGATAGTGAAGGCTCCTCCACAGCAGTGGTGCCAGCATTGCTGTCATTCTCAGGGACTCTCCAGTACTGACTGGGCATTGCCTGAAGTTGTGTGCTTGGGTCCTGCTCACATTGTTTGGCTGAGATTGTGCTTATCCCATTCAGAACATGACTTCCGATGTTTACTGAACAACGTGTGAATTCACAGAGGAAGTGTTTGTTGTTCCAAGGTTGACAATTTTTTCTCTTTATATTTTAATTCATGAGAATTTACTGGCTGCTCCTGAAAGTTCTTACAAGGAACAACATTCATTCTACATTCTGGATCAGGTTTGTCACTAAGGTTCCTTCGGGAAAGTGAGATAGTGTCTTGAGCTTGTGAGTGCTATTAAACTGTGGGTCTCTACCCTGCCCAAGTTTCTTGCTCTCCAGTTTCTTAGCTTTCAGGTTGTAACTCAGATGCAACTTTCCCCCAATGTCTGTCTGAATGCCGCTGTTATTAGAGTCATACAGCACGGAAACAGACCCTTTGGCCTAACTCGTCTGTGCCCACCAGATTTCCTGAACTGAATTAGTTCCATTTGCCTGTGTTTGGTTCATTTCCCTCTCAATGTTTTCCTATTATGTACCTGTCCAAATATCTTCTCAATGGCATAATTCCTCAGCAGCTTAATCCATCCATGCACCACCCTCTCTGTGGCAAAAGTTGCCCCTCAGGTCCCTTTTAAATCTTTCCCGTCTTACCTTAAACCTATGCCCTCTAGCTTTAACACCTGCGCAAATTGATCCATTTCTTGGATTTGGCTTCTCTGCGGCTCATTCTGCTGGGGTACTAGAAATTAATGCCTTGAGTTTTTACATTTTCAAACATGTGCTATTCTGTAGCCATTTTTTTGAAAGTGAAGTCTTGCAGTAACACAACACTTCATCACATCTCTCAGGGGCAGAGCATTTGTGTAACACCTACCGCAATCTCCGCAAACCTGAAAACATTTCCATACCCTGTGTATTTTCAGCGTATAAACTGTGGCAAGCTGGGATATGTAGCAGCTCAGCTAGCTTCCACAAATCGGATTATGATAAATGACCATGATAAAGGATTAATTACAATCAAGTATGTGCTACAGAATTGTACCATGCTGTCTTTTATATCTATCTGGAAGAGAAGGCAAAAATTAACATCTCATCTGAAACATGGTTGGCCCTCAGTATAGCATTGCAGCCTGGATTTTGTGCTCAAATGTCTGGGAGGGGTGTTGAACTCACAAACTTCTGACTTGGAGGTGAAGTTGTGACTAATCAAAGACGTTTGACACCATAAAAATCCTCAATGCAATGTAATTCCCGGTCTAGTCATGCAAATAAATATCTTTTTGGGCTTGGAAAGGAGCTCTGGTCCATTTGAGCTGAACTATACATGCTGACTAGAGAGATCAAATATCTTTATTTATATCAACTTATGCATGTCTACTTCCATCTTTGCAAATCAAAAAATAGATGGTGCTATGCCAGTAACTTTCCAAAACAGTTTGTCATCATTCTATAAACTGAACATTGATTCCATCAGCCATTTAACAAATTACAAACATTAAGTAAGCTTCATTAATTTTTCAGTATGCAATATATTTCCAGTCTGTGTAATCTGGTACAGACAGACCCTTTTTGTCTCTCAAATCCCCCTGTACAAAAGGGTGAAGACAGCAGGCTTTAGAAGCCAATGGTGATTACCCTGAATTTGGTTCACTTCCTGCTTGCCAGCTTCAGAATGTCATTACCAGACAGATTCCCAAATTAGCCACTAGGCTGGGATTTGCAGGAACTCTTTGTCTGGAACTGTCTGTGGTATGAGGGGAAGAATTTTCTTGTCACACAGTGTGTTCATCAGGGACTGATGGGTGTTTAGAAGGAAGCATTTCTAGTCTAGCTCACAAATGCTGGCTTCTGATGATCAGCGATGTGAACACGCTGATCTAACACCCTTTCATTATAGTCCTACATGTGCAGTCTGTGCCAAGAATGCAAAAATAACAAGCTGCCAGCGCCCTGCTATGTTTTTTTTTATTCGTTTATGAGATGTGAGTGTCATTGGCAAGGCCAGCGGTATTGTCCACTCCAACTTGACATTTACAAGGTTGTGGTGAGCCTCCTTCTTGAACTACTGTAGTCTGTGTGGCGTAGGAACACCCACAGTCCTGTGAGAGAGGGAGTTCAGATTTTTGACCTGGCAACAGTGAAGGAATATTGATATTTTTCCAAGCCAGGATGGATCAGGTTTGTCACCAAGGTTCCTTCGGGAAAGTGAGATAGCGTCTTAAGCTTGTGAGTGCTATTAAACTGTGGGTCTCTACCCTGCCCAAGTTCATTGCTGTCCAGTTTCTTAGCTTTCAGGTTGTAAGTCAGCTGCAGCTTTCTCCCAATGTCTGTCTGAATACAGCTGTTACAGAGTCATACAGCATGGAAGCAGACCCGGCATGGAGGGGTAACTTGTCGCTACTGGTTTTCGCAGTACCTGCTGACTTTCTCCTTACTGATGCCACATTAACTTTGCAGCATGCATCCTGTATATGGTGCACACTGCTGCCGCTGTGAGCCAATGATGGAGGAAGTGGTTACTGTCATGATAGATGGGATGTAGATCATGTATCTGTTTTTCCTGGAGTAGAAAGAAGACTAACGGAGTAAACATTTGTTTCCTTTTTGGGGCCCATATCTTGAGGCATATCTCATGTTTGGGTGTTATTGTTGGAGAAGGCCATTGAGTTACAATCATAAAATAATGCAGCATATCAGGAGGCTGTTCAACCCATCATGCTCTTTGAAGACACTATCCCGTAAGTCTCAGGCCCCTCCTCTATCCTTTTTAAAGTATATCTCTACGTCCATTTTTGAAAATTACCTATTACTGATCCTGCACTACTTTTACAGCCGTAACAGAGATAATGGGAACAGCAGATGCTAGAGAATCCAAGATAATAAAGTGTGAAGCTGGATGAACGCAGCAGGCCAAGCAGCATCTCAGGAGCACAAAAGCTGACGTTTCGGGCCTAGACCCTTCAAAGGGTCTAGGCCCGAAACGTCAGCTTTTGTGCTCCTGAGATGCTGCTTGGCCTGCTGTGTTCATCCAGCCTCACATTTTATTATCTAAGGAACAAAGCAGCCAGGATTTCTATTTCTGTACTGTTTGTACATGTGTTGACGAATGTCAGATGAGACCAGTCTCAGCTGTGATGTTCCTCATGGTTGAAGACTGTTGCCATTATGCTTTCATTTGAAAAATAATTGCTTGAGTGAAATTCTTGAGAGTTGCTGATGCTGATAGAGCTGCAAGCCAGTTCGAATCCGTGGTTTTATCTGAGGAATTATCTGATGAGGGGTTGAGTATTCCCCCTCACTTTGCTCTTTGCTGCAGTTGTGCAGGGCACAACATATTCCCTGGAGCATCAGAGGCTGAGGGGTGACCTTTTAGAGGTTTATAAAATCAAGAGGGAGAAGATAAGGGTGAATAGCCTAGGTCTTTTTCCCAGGATAGGGGAGTCGAAATCTGGAGGGGAAAGATTTAACGGGGACCTGAGAGTATCTTTTTCACATAGTGGATAGTGTGTGTCTGGACTGAGCTGCCACAGGAAGTGGTGGCCGCTGGTACAATTACAGTACAATTGGGTGATGCATGCATGGAATGAAGTGGTGGAGGAAGATATAATGTGGCATTTAAAAGGCATCTGGTACATGAATAGGATGGGCTTAGAGGGATATGGGCAAATACTGGCAAATAGGATAAGGCCAATTTAGGGAACCCAATCAGCGTAGACAATTTAGACGGAAGGTTCTGTTTCCATGCTGTATAACTCTTTGACATAGCACCCAAGCACTTTACAGCATATCCCGTGGGGAGTGTACTGCAAGGCCACTCTCCCAGACTGATCCAAGCATCAAAACCTAATGCTTCACCAGATTCATTGTCTGCTCTACAGTAACTTTCGTTGAAGAAGGGACTGCAATGTATTTGTACTATGCTTCATTCAGAGGGTTGCATAACAGAGCCATCACACATGTTCAGAGAAGTGGCCCCTCTTTCCCGGTAACTTTCCTTGAAAAGCATTTAACCTTTGAAATGAAGCAGATGTATGAGAGCTCTCAAGGATTGAGGCATCATGGCTACCGAGAGGATACTGGCTCAGAATTCTGAGCTATGGCACCAGTGATCACGCACAACTTGCACATTGGTAATGTGTTGAGTCTGGTATGGCTTTTTTTCCGAACTGTGCAAACAATTTTTCTTCCCAAAGAGAATCCCACAATGGAACAAGCTGCCAAAGGAAATAGTCACAGCCCCATCAGTTGAAATCTCATGACCCATTTTAGGTTATTTCCATTTAAATGTTTTAATTACAAGAACTATCATTTGGGCATGTCATGTATAGCTTATCTTGGCCTACAGTTATAAACATTGGAGAACATAGATATTAATCTGTGATTCAAACACAACTAAAGCATCAGACCATAAGACATAGGAGTGGAAGTAAGCTCATTCGGTCCATCGAGTCCACTCCGCCATTTAAATCTTGGCTGATGGGCATTTCAACTCCACTTCCCAGCACTCTCCCCGCAGCCCTTGATTCCTTGTGAGATTAAGAATTTATCGATCTCTGCCTTGAAGACATTTAACGTCCCGGCCTCCACTGCACTCCATGGCAATGAATTCCACAAGCCCACCACACTCTGATTGAAGAAATGTCTCCTCATTTACGTTTTAAATTTATCCCCTCTAATTCTAAGGCTGTGCCCACGGGCCCTAGTCTCGCTGTGTAATGGAAACAACTTCCCAGCGTCCACCCTTTCTAAGCTGTACATTATCTTGTAAGTTTCTATTAGATCTCCCCTCAACCTTCTAAACTCTAATGAGTACAATCCCAGGATCCGTAGCCGTTTATCATACACTAAACCTACCATTCCAGGGATCATCCGTGTGAATCTCCGCTGGGCACACTCCAGCACCAGTATGTCCTTCCTGAGGTGTGGGGCCCAAAATTGGACACAGTATTCTAAATGGGGCCTAACTAGAGCTTTATAAAGAAGCACATCGCTGCTTTTATATTCCAACCCCGTTGAGATAAACGCCAACATTACATTTGCTTTCTTAATCACGGACTCTACCTGTAAGTGAATTTTTAGTGAATCCTGGCCCAACACTCCCAGATCCCTTTGTACTTCTGCTTTACGAAATTTTCTCACCGTTTAGAAAATAGTCCATGCCTGTATTCTTTTTTCCAAAGTGAAAAACCTCGCATTTGCTCACGTTGAATTTCATCAGCCATTTCCTGGACCACTCTCATAAACTGTCTAAGTCTTTCTGCAGCTTCCCCACCTCCTCAGTACGACCTGCCTGTCCACCTATCTTCGTATCATCGGCAAACTTCGCCAGAATGCCCCCAGTCCCTTCGTCCAGATCATTAATGTATAAAGTGAACAGCTGTGGCCCCAACATTGAACCCTGCGGGACACCACTAGTCACCAGTTGCCATTCCGAAAAAGAGCCTTTTATCCCAACTCTCTGCCTTCTGTCAGACAGCCAATCCTCAATCCAAGCCAGTAGCTTACCTCAAACACCATGAACCCTCACCTTGCTCAGCTGCCTCCCGTGAGGCACCTTATCAAAGGCCTGTTAGAAGTCTAGATAGATAACATCCACTGGGTTTCCCTGGTCTAACCTACTTGTTACCTCTTCAAAGAATTCTAACAGGTTTGTCAGTCATGACCTCCCCTTACTAAATCCGTGCTGACTTGTTCTAGTCTGACCCTGTACTTCCAAGAATTTAGAAATCTCATCTTTAACAATAGATCCTAGAATTTTACCAACAACCAAGGTTAGGCTAATCGACCTACCGTTTTCCATCTTTTGCCTTGATCCTTTCTTAAACAAGGGGGTTACAACAGCAATTTTCCAATTATCTGGGACTTTCCCTGACTCCAGTGACTTTTGAAAGATCACAACCAAAGCCTCCACTATTTCCTCAGCCACCTCCCTCAGAACTCGACGCATGTAGCCCATCGGGGCCAGGAGATTTATCAATTTTTAGACCTTTTAGCTTTTCTGGCACTTTCTCTTTTGTAATGCCTACCATACTCAACTCTTCCCCTGACTCTCCTTAATAGTTGACATACTACTCATGTCTTCCACACTGTGAAGACTGACGCAAAGTACTTATGAAGTTCTTCAGCTATTTCCTATCTCCCATCACTAGCCTTCCAGCATCAATTTGGAGCGGCCCAATGTCTACTTTTGCCTCTCGTTTGTTTCTTGTGTATTGAAAGAAAATTTTACTATCATTTCCAATATTACTAGCTAGCCTACCTTCATATTTGATCCTCTCCATCCTTATTTCTCTCTTTATTATCCTCTGTTTGTTTTTGTAGCCTTCCCAAGCTTCTGATTTTCCAGTGCTCTTGGCCACTTTATGGGCTGTCTCTTTTTCTTCGATACATTTCCTGACTTCCTTTGTCAGCCCTGGCTGTCTAATCCCACCCCGGACAATCTTTCTTTTCTTTGGGATGAACCTCTGTACTGTGTCCTCAATTACACCCAGAAACTCCTGCCATTGTTGCTCTACCGTCTTCCCCGCTAGGCTCTGCTTCCAGTCGATTTTCATCAATTCCTCTCTCATGCCCCTGTAATTACCTTTATTTAACTGTAACACCATTACATCTGATTTTGCCTTCTCTCTTTCAAACTGCAGACTGAACTCCACCATATTATGATCGCTGCCTCCTAAGTGTTCCCTTACTTTAAGATCTTTTATAAAGTCATGCTCATTACATAGCACTAAGTCCAGAATAGCCTGCTCTGTTGTGGGCTCTTATCACAAGCTGTCCCAAAAAGGCGTCCTGCAAACATTCCATGAATTCCCTTCCTTTGGATCCACCGGCAACATTATTCACCCAGTAAATAATGAGAATCCCCTTCCCCTCCCCCATTTCTGAAGAAGGGTCTCAACACAAAATGTCGGCTTTCCTGCTCCTCTGATGCTCCTTGGCCTGCTGTGTTCATCCAGCTCCACACCTTGTTATCTCATATGCTCCAGCATTGACAGTCCCCACTATCTTCTAAAGCATAAGCAGAATCCTTTTTATGATAAGGATGCTTGCACATTTGTAGTTAGATGTTAACAAACTATTCCGTTGAACATCCCAACATAGACAGGCCCAGCTCTGACTAAGTCTCAAGCTGTGGCATGCTGTGAGTTAAAATCAACTGCTCAATTCCTGAACGTTTCCATTATTAGCACCAGGCAGGGAATATCTTTCCAAACTCTCTCTGTAAAGCAATTCCATTCTGGCCTTTGCCAATATTTGGCTACTGTGTTGGACATCAAAGTGATGTTCCTTTTCTCCTTGAAATTTCATGAGATATTGCATCCTGAATTTTCAGCTTTTGATCACTATCACAATCACAGATAAGTGCCAGCACTGATTTTTGTTCAAAGGTAAAATTAAAAAAAAAGTTTTTCCTCCTCTTCCCCTTGAAATGTTTCCTTACTTCCCACCCTGAAAGCCCTGATTGGCTGAGATCCATTCCCATGGGCACCCAGCTGCACCCATGTCTCCTCAGTTATTTTCTGAACCTTGTTCGTGTGTGTAATGCGAGGGACAGACAGGGAATCCCAGCCTAAGAAAATAAGTGGCAGTGCAAAGGACAAAGTCAAGACTTCTGTTCTTGTTCTTCTGGACAGATGATTCACAAATCATTCTGATTCATGATGAGTAAACAGTGTCAAGAACTTGGCAGCCACACACACTGTCTGGCTTCAATGTGGTAAAATGCAATCATGCAGTGTTGCTTTACCTGCCTATCCACACGCAAGTTCGGATCAGATTTGTTGTTTTTACAGGAAAGGCACTTTCTGATGATAAACAGTAGAAATATGTGGAGCTCGTCAATTAAAAGATTTTTTTTACGCCTGGTCTTCTTTCTTGGTGTCTTTCTATGTTACACATCATCCCTGGTTAGATGGACAGCTTACCTGTACCTCATCAATAAGCATGAGAACAATGCAGTGAAATCTTTTTAGTTTCCCTTGTTGTGTGGAGAAGTTTGATCAGAAACTATAAGTACTCACTCATGTGATAATGGGAACTGCAGATTTTGTGGTCCTGAGATGCTGCTTGGCCTGCTGTGTTCATCCAGCTTCACACTTTGTTATCTAGTACTCACTCATGTTGCTGTTTTATGTTATAGATGAATCTTAGTAATGGCGAGTGAATTTGGAGTGTTGAGCTATATTGTTTTGCCTTACCAACATCATTAAGAAACTGGTTATGAGGTCATAAAGGGGAGGCAATGGCCTAGTGGCATTATTGCTGGACTGTTAATCCAGAGATTCCAGTAATATTGTGAAGAGCCAGGTTCAGATCTCTCCCTCCATGGCAGATGGTGGAATTTGAATTCAATATATATCTGGAATTAAGAATCAAATGATGATCATGAAACCCATCTGGTTCACTAATGTCTTATAGGGAAGGAAACTGCCACCCTCACCTGGCCAGACGCACAGTAATGTGGTTGACTCTTAACTGCCTTTTATAAGTCGGCAATAAATGCTGCCTGGCCAGTGACACCCTCATCCTGTGAATGAATTACAGAGGTGTATATGGCATAGAAACAGGCCATTTGCTGTAATAGTCCATGTTGGTTTTCATGCTCCATTGAACCTTCTCTCTGTCTTTCCATCAGTGCTTTCAGTATATGGGTCTATTCCTTTCTCCCTCACAAGTTTATCCAGATTCACCTTAAATGTATCCACATTCTCACTACTTTCTGTGTGAAGAAATTCCCTATTAAATATTTCAGTGACTAATCTGTTATGATGAGTTCCACAAGTAGTCACCTCCGAAGAGGTAATGCGCTCTGTTTATCCACTGTACTGTGTCAAAATCGTTTATGATTTTGAAAACATTTGAGATCACTGTCAACCTTCCTTTTTCAAGAGAAAAAAGCTAGGTCTAATCTTTCAGTTCTGATACCATCTTTGTAAATCTTTGTGCCTTCCTTTAAAGTGTTTCAATTTTTTTGCATCATTGAGAACTATGCACAGCAGTCCAAGTGTAGTTCAATGAGTGTTTGGTGTATAATCTGTCGATAATAGAAAACTTTCAATTCTTTCTTTTCAGTATTTTCAATTCAAGATGGTGGGTAGCTGTATCATTTCATTTTCACTCATACTTTCTTTAAAATATGTGACAGCATTTAATTTCATCCAACACATGTATGTTTGTCTTGTCTTCCTGAAGGCTGTTGCTACCCTTCCCATTCTTCGCTACGCATCTACTGACTTTGAAATTTTGCCTTGCACATGCGAGGCCGGGACATTATTGTGCATCAGAAAGGTCTTTATACCAATTCCCAAGAAAATTCAAAATGACATAAAGAACAGTGGATGCTGGAGAGTAAGTTCTAAATAGCTCTGGCTCCTCGCTTGACTCAATCACTGAGCTTTCCTCACAGTGTGGAAATGGTGAGTAGCTTGGAAGTGGAACTTACAGGTGGGTGTGTTCTTGTCTTTCTAGATGGTAGAGGTCTTGAGTTTGCAAGGTACTGTCTGGAGCAGTATTGGGCAATATGTGCAGTGCATCTTGTAGATGGTAAAAACTGCTTCTGTGAATCGTCATAGTGAGATTGAATGTTTGCAAATGTCGTGCCACTCCAGCACCCTGGACAGTGTGAAGCTTCTTGACTGTTGTTGGAGCTGCACTCATTCAGGCAAATGGGGAATTCTCCATCACAGGGACTTGTGTCTTGTGGATGGTGGGCAGGCTTAGGGGAGTCATGTGGTGAGTTATTCACTGCAGGGTTCACAGCCAATGCCCTGTTCTTGCTCACCACAGAATTTATATAACTATACGAAATGAGTTCCTGATCAATGGTAACCCACAGAATGTTTATAAGGTGTCATAGATTATCTGACCCAGGGTCGGGCACGATGGAATTACTCATCTTCCTTAAGGACTCAGCAGAAGCCACGGAAAGCAATCAGAAGAAGGAGCCCTCCGAATGAGCCATTCTTTCTGGGGAAGCTTAGCTCCATTGTGGTTTTAGCCGAACTCAGCTGCTTCTACATAGAGGGACACTCTGACCTTTGAACCTTCCTGATTCGCACATTTCATTTCCACAATAGAACATAGAACATTACAGCACAGTACAGGCCCTTCGGCCCTCGATGTTGTGCCGACCTGTCATACCGATCTCAAGCCCATCTAACCTACACCATTCCATGTATGTCCATATGCTTATCCAATGACGACTTAAATGTATCTAAAGTTGGCGAATCTGCTACCGTTGCAGGCAAAGCGTTCCATTCCCTTACTACTCTCTGAGTAAAGAAATTACCTCTGACATCTGTCCTATATCTTTCACCCCTCAATTTAAAGCTATGCCCCCTCGTGCTCGCCGTCACCATCCTAGGAAAAAGGCTCTCCCTATCCACCCTATCTAACCCTCTGATTATTTAATATGTTTCAATTAAGTCACCATTCAACCTTCTTCTCTCTAATGAAAACAGCCTCAAGTCCCTCAGCCTTTCCGCATAAGACCTTCCCTCCATACCAGGCAACATCCTAGTAAATCTCCTCTGCACCCTTTCCAATGCTTCCACATCCTTCTTATAATGCGGTGACCAGAACTGTACGCAATACTCCAAGTGCGGCCGCACCAGAGTTTTGTACAGCTGCAGCATAACCTCTTGGTTCCGGAACTCGATCCCTCTGTTAATAAAAGCTGAAACACTGTATGCCTTCTTAACAGCCCTGTCAACCTGGGTGGCAACTTTCAAGGATCTGTGTACATGGACACCAAGATCTCTCTGCTCATCTACACTACTAAGAATCTTACCATTAGCCCAGTACTTTGCCTTCCGGTTACTCCTACCAAAGTGCATCACCTCACACTTGTCTGCATTAAACCCCATTTGCCACCTCTCAGCCCAGCTCTGCAGCTTATCTATGTCTCTCTGCAACCTACAGCATCCTTCGTCACTATCCACAATTCCACCGACCTTAGTGTCGTCTGCAAATTTACTAACCCATTCTTCTACGCCCTCATCCAGGTCATTTATAAAAATGACAAACAGCAGTGGACCCAACACCGATCCTTGCGGTACACCACTTGTAACTGGTCTCCAGGATGAACATTTCCCATCAACTACCACCCTCTGTCTTCTTTCAGCAAGCCAATTTCCGATCCAAACTGCTATATCTCCCACAATTCCATTCTTCCGCATTTTGTACAATAGCCTACTGTGGGGAACCTTATCAAACGCCTTGCTGAAATCCATGTACACCGGCTTATTCTCATCCACCTGCTTGGTCACCTTCTCAAAGAATTCAATAAGGTTTGTGAGGCACAACCTTCCCTTCACAAAACCGTGCTGACTATCCCTAATCAATTTATTCTTTTCTAGATGATTATAAATCCTATCCCTTATAACCTTTTGCAACACTTTACCAACAACTGAGGTAAGGCTCACTGGTCTATAATTACCCGGGTTGCCTCTACTCCCCTTCTTGAACAGTGGAACCACATTTGTTATCCTCCAGTCGTCTGGCACTATTCCTGCAGACAATGATGAGTTAAAGATCAATGCCAAAGGCTCGGCAATCTCCTCCCTTGCTTACCAGAGGATCCGAGGATAAATCCCATCCTGCCCAAGGGACTTATCTATCTTCACCCTCTGTAGGATTTCTAATACCTCTTCCTTGTGAACCTCAACCCCACCTAGTCTAGTAGCCTGTATCTCAGTATTCTCCTCGACAACAGTGTCGTTTTCTAGAGTGAATACTGTTGAAAAATATTCATTTAGTGCTTCCCCTATCTCCTCTGACTCCACACACAACTTCCCACTACTATCCTTGATTTGCCCTAATCTTACTTTCGTCATTTTTTTATTCCTTAAATATCTATAGAAAGCCTTAGGGTTTACCCTGATCCTATCCGCCAACAACTTCACATGTCTCCTCCTGGCTCTTCTGAGCTCTCTCTTTAGGTCTTTCCTGGATAACTCATAGCCCTCAAGTGCCCTAACTGAGCCTTCACATCTCATCCTAACATAAGCCTTCTTCTTCCTCTTAACCAGAGATTCCACCTCCTTCGTAAACCATGGCTCCCATGCTTTACAGCTTCCTCCGTGCTTGACAGGTACGTACTTATCTAGGACACACAGGAGCTTTTCCTTGAATAAGCTCCACATTTCTAATGTGCCCATCCCCTGCAGTTTCCTTCCCCATTCTATGCTCCCTAAATCTTGCCTAATCTCATCGTAATTGTCTTTCCCCCAGCTATAACTCTTGCCCAGTGGTATATAACTATCCCTTTCCATCACTAAAGTAAACATAACAGAATTGTGATTGCTATCACGAAAGTGCTCACCTACTTCCAAATCTAACACCTGGCCGGGCTCATTACCCAGTACCAAATCTAATGTGGCTTCGCCCCTTGTTGGCCTATCTACATACTGTGTCAGGAAGCCCTCCTGTACACAGTGGACAAAAACTGACCCATCTATAGTACTCCAACAATAGTGTTCCCAGTCAATATTTGGAAAGTTGAAGTCCCCCATGACAACTACCCTATCTCTCTCACTCCTATCGAGAATCATCTTTGCTATCCTTTCCTCTACATATCTGGAACTATTTGGAGGCCTTTAGAAAATTCCCAACAGGGTGACCTCTCCTTTCCTGTTTCTAACCTCAGCCCATACTGCCTCAGTTGACGAGTCCCCAAACATCCTTTCTGCAACTGTAATACTGTCCTTGACCAACAATGCCACACCTCCCCACCTTTTACCATCTTCTCTGTTCTTACTGAAACATCTAAATCCCGGAAACTGCAACAACCATTCCTGTCCCTGATCTATCCATGTCTCCGAAATGGCCACAACATCGAAGTCCAAGGTACTAACCCATGCTGCAAGTTCACCCACCTTATTCCGGACGCTCCTGGCATTGAAGTAGACACACTTCAAACCAACTTCTCGCTTGCAGGTGCCATCTTGCGTCCCTGAAACTTTATTTCGGACCTCCCTACTCTCAACCTTTTCTATACTCAAACTACAATTTTGGTTCCCATCCCCCTGCTGAATTAGTTTAAACCCACCCGAACAGCCTTCGCAAATTTCCCCCCCAGGATATCGGTACCCCTCTGGTTCAGGTGAAGACCATCTTGCTTGTAGAGGTCCCACCTACCCCAGAAAGAGCCCCAATTATCCAAGACTCCAAAACCCTCCATCCTGCACCATCCCTGTAGCCACGTGTTCAACTCCTGTCTCTCCCTATTCCTCACCTCACTAGCACGTGGCACGGGCAACAAACCAGAGACAACAACTCTGTTCGTCCTAGCTCTCAGCTTCCATCCTAGTTCCCTGAATTTCTGCCTTAAATCCCGATCCCTCTTCCTACCTATGTCATTAGTGCCAATGTGGACCACGACTTGGGGCTGCTCCCCCTCCCCCTTAAGGATCCCAAAAACACGATCAGAGACATCACGCACCCTGGCACCTGGGAGGCAACACACCAACCGTGAGTCTCTCGTCCCCACAGAACCTCCTATCTGCCCCCATAATTATGGAGTCCCCAATGACTACTGCTCTGCTCCTCTTCCCCCTTCCCTTCTAAGCAGCAGGGACAGACTCTGTGCCAGAGAGCTGTGCCCCACTGCTTTCCCCTGGTAAGTCATCCCCCCCAACAGTATCCAAAAGGGTATACTTATTGTTGAGGGGAATGGCCACAGGGGATCCTTGCACTGCCCGCCGGTTCCCTATCCGTCCCCGACCGTAACCCATCTGCTTTTTCTTGTACCTGAGGAGTGGCTACCTCCCGCTAACTCCTTTCAATAACCCCCTCTGCCTCCCGAATGATCTGAAGTTCACCCAGCTCCAGCTCCAGTTCCCTAACGTGGTTTTCGAGGAGCTGGAGTTGGGTGCACTTCCCGCAGATGTAGTCAGCAGGGACACTAGTGGTGACCCTTACCTCCCACATTCTGCAGGAGGAACATTCAACTGCCCTGAGCTCCGTTCCCATTATTCTAAACTCCCAAAGAGACTGTTGAAAAATAAAGAATAAAAAATAAACTAGTTACCTTACCAATCAGGCACACAGAACGTTTTTTTTGGTTAGAGGAGGAGGATGGGTGGGAGACACTACCCGAGTAGTGTTTCGGGTAACGCAACCACACAAATATATTAGTGATAATAAGAACTGCAGATGCTGTAGAATGCCCGATGAAGGGGCTAGGCCCGAAACGTCAGCTTTTGTGCTCCTGAGATGTTGCTTGGCCTGCTGTGTTCATCCAGCTCCACACTTTGTTATCACACAAATATATTACCTCACTTACTCACCAGTCCCGTGTCCGCTCCTGCTCAGCGTACCTCCGCCTATTCACGAGGTAAGCTTTTTATAGAGTCAAAAACAGTGACTCACCGGCTTCCCGACAGGCTCCTGCTCCAAGCTCCCGCTCGCGCTGCTGCTGAACCAGAGGAAAGCTCAGTTATTGAGTCAAACGAGGAGCCGGTGCTACTCTGGATTTATATTGCTCTTATTGGCCCTGAAGGTTAACAGCCTTTTGAAAACAAAGCCTGAAAGTCATTGCAGTGTAGATGAAAATCTACCATTTAGGAAAGCTTCAGAGGCAGAAGGATCTGATCTGATAAATGAATCTTGAGTTGGTTCTGTTTCCAAGTGGCTTATCAGTGATTGTGAGTGCACAACAGAGGTCCAGGGCATTCTCTAAATGAAAAAATTCACTTCCAGTGAAAGGAATTTATTTAGTAAAGCTTATTATTATTAAAGATTATTAACAATTAAAGATAACCAATGTCTATTAATGTCTGCACTGTATTGATTAACATACTCTGAACCAGAGCAACTGTGGCAGTATATAGGTGGCTATTCAGAGCCAGTGTTCCCACTTCTGACTGCTGTCCAGCATCCTTCACTAAAAAGGGCAAGAGAATGAGGATTGACATTGATGCATCCCTCAGCTTTCAGCTGTATAGGACCCCAAGTTCTGGAATTCTCTTTTTAAACCTCTCATTGAGCCATAGTCATTGAGATGTATAGCATGTAAGCAGCACCTCCAGTCCAACCCATCCATGTCGACCAGATATCGCAAATTAATCTAGCCCCATTTGCCAGCATTTGGCCCATAACCCTGTAAACCCTTCCTATTCGTGTGCCCGTTCATATGCCTTTTAAATGTTGTAATTGTACCAGCTTCCACCACTTCTTCTGGCAGTTCATTCCACACATGCACCACCCCCTGTGTGATAAGTTGCCCGCTGGGTTCCTTTTAAAGCTTTCCCCTCTCACCTTAAACGTGTGACCTCTAGTTTGGACTCTGCTACCCTGGGGAAAAGACCTTGGCTATTCACCCTATCCATGCCCCTCATGATTTTATAAACTTGTGTAAGGTCACCCCCCGCCCCCCGCCCTCAGCCTTTGATGCTCCAGGAAAGTAGCCCCGGCCTATTCGGCCTCTCCCAATAGCTCTCCTCCCATCTCTGTCTCCATCATTAAGATCATTCTTAAAACCAAGCTACCTTGCCTAGCTAATTCATTTCCCTTTGTTCTAGGTCAGCCTTGTATGATTACTGTCCTGTAAGATGCCTCGAGATCTTTCCACTATGTTAAAGGCAGCATATAAATGTAAATGGAGTTATGTATGCCTGTGAATTGGGAAGATTGGAGAGGGAAGGAATGTGAAGAATCCTTTGAGAAGGTCTTTGCTGGGTACATAGGAGCCTGAGAATGTCATAGTAGTGTTTACAAATGCAGTTGGAAGAAGCCAGCTCTCATTCACTGCAGATGTACCTTTTGCAGCTGCTTATTGTAAACCAACCCTTTTTATTGATTGCTTGCTTTGATCAGTGTATACAGACTGGAGCAATTCCAACGATAATTTATTTGGATGACTGTATACATGTCACACGAAAGGCCATTTTCTGGGATTGCTGCTTTTCCGTTGATGCTGTTACAGTGAGTCAGCCATGCTCTCTGCTGTCACTTGTAAGTGCATTGGAAGCTTATACATTCAGTCCTTCCTCTTGAGACCTGAACGTAAAATTCCATGTTTGCTCTTTAATGAAGTAACTGAGAGAGTGCTGTGCTCCCCGTCTGGGAGAGACATTAAACCTGTCAGCCCTCTCAGATAAACATTTAAGATTCCCTGGCATTCTTTGAAAAAGAGCAGTAGAGTTTTCCCAAGCAGCTTTTAGTCTTCAATCAACATCATTAAAACAGTTTCTGAAACAACCTGACAAGGTAGTTCTGTTTTATGTCTCAAGGTCAGTATGCCTTTGAGAGACATGCTCATGATAATTGCTGTATTATAGCATGTGACCTGAGGGTATAAAGGCTCATACTCCATCTTACCATGGATCAGTTGACACATGACACACTACTGGAAATATGTTCTTGTATTGTAACCTAATAGTTTAATATTAGCCCAGATAGTTATGAGCCTAAGGTGTGTAAAATATGTACGTAATAGATAGCTGTAATAAGTGTCTGTTGGACTCAACATGATATTGGCATGGTGGCTCAATGGTTAGCACTGCTGCCTCACAGTACCAGGGACCTAGGTTTGATGCCAGCCTCAGGCAACTGTCTGCGCTGAGTTTGTACATTCTCCTTGTGTCTGCGTGTGTTCCCTCCAGGTGCTCCGGGTTTCCTCCCACAGTCCAAAGGTGTGCAGGCCAGGTGGATTGGCCATGCTAAATTGCCCATAGTATCCAGGGATAATTAGGTTAGACATGGGGAAATGCAGGGGTAGGGGAATGGGTCTGGGTGGGATGCTCTTTGGAGGTGCAGTGTGCTCTTGTTGGGCCGAATGGCCTGTTTCCATACTGTAGGGATTCTATGATTTGATCCACCTTCACATCAGGTAAATTTCAGCATTTCCAGGCTGAGGAATCTAGAATATGGGGAAGAAACCTCAGGATGAGGACCCTTCATTTAAGATTGAGATGTGGAGAATTTCTTTTCATTCAGAGTGTTGTGAATCATTGGAATTTTCTATCCCAGAGGAACCATAATTGAGTATTTTCAAGGTTTGAAGTAGGCAGGTTGTCTGCCTCTGAGGGAATCGAGGGAAGCGGGACAGGCAAGGTAGTGAAGTTCAGGCAGATAAATCAGCCATCATATCGAGTGTTGGAGCAGGCTCAGAAAAGCACATGATCTATACCTGCTCCTATCCCTTATGTTATTACACCATTGAATTTCTCAATAACCATTTTTGCTGTAGGCTTTCAGTGAGAAGCTTTATCATGATTTATTTTAATGCTTGGGACTGCATGACCAAGAATGGAAATCCCGGCTTTTAGTCTGTCTAGCCCAAGGGCATGGATGCAAATTGCAGTGCCCCTAATGCTGTAACCTGTTGAGATGTCATGACTCCCTGGGGTAGTAGGGATTTTCACAAGAGGATTCATGTTCTGTACCTGAAGGAATTTAGATGAATGAGGGACTAGTAGGATAGACTAGGACCTAAGGTCACAGCCTCAGAGTGAAGGGACAACCTTTTAGATCTGTGATAAGAAGGAATTTCTTCAGGCAGAGGTTGGTGATTCTGCGGAACTCATTCCTACAGAGCGCTGTGGAGGCCAAATCATTGAATGTATTTAAGACGGTGTTGGATCAGCTCTTGATTAGTAAGTGGGTTAAATGTTATGGGGAGAAGGCAAGAGAATGAGATTGAGAAACAATCAACCATGATTGAATGGTGGAGCATACTTGATGGGCCAAATGGCCTAATTCTACTTTAATATCTCATAGTCTAATTCATAATTAATATATTTGCCGTCCTTCAACTATATGAGACCTTCAAAAACATTTAGTTGAAGTGCTTAATTCTGCTCCTGTATCTTAGGATCTTATGGTTCACTGAAAACCAACAATTTCTGGAGTTGTTACAAGTGTGTAAAGGTGTAGTCAAACTAGCTAGATTTTCCAGAAGAATAAGCTTATGTTAAAAGTAAACACTCACCTGATTTCTGTACTCGACAAAAGAGTAACTGTTTTTTTCCAAACACCTTGTTTGTGATCAGTGACAATTAGGAAATAAGAATTGCGAAAATCAAATCCTTCACTCAACCAGCTGATTTCGAAGCGCGGTGACCACTACTAAGGCATATATATGTCTAATGTTCCCCTACCTTCCTGCAGTTATTAAAGATTCTAAAGAGATGTGCGCTGTGAGTTATTATTTTAGATTTGCCATTCAGGACTTCGAGTGATTTCAGTATTGCTTTGTGAGGTATGATCTCAGCCCGCAACCTTGCTAACCTCCCAGCTTAGGTTTAGCTGTATGTATATATTCTCAGTTGCTCTAAGAAATAGATACTGCACTACTTTTGGTTACTTGTTTTACAATATGGTTTTGATAAATGATTATCAACCTGAAACATTGTTTTGCTGTCTGTAGATGCTGCCAAACCTGCTGGGTAATGCTGACATTTTCTGTTTTAAAAACTATCTGGCTCACTGAGCTTCTGTTGCTATCTTTTCACAAGTACAAAGCTTTACGGAACCAAAATAAGGCAGAAAGATTGGGTCCATAGCGCTGTTGTTTTCTTTTTCCTTTTGAAGATATTTCATTGAAAAACTTAATGCTTCCACATCATAGCACAGAGATAAGTTTATTTTCAAAACAAACTTTAGGTCTCATGTTCACACTTTAGAAATTTCTGGGCAAGTCCCAGCAGAGCGAGACTATCTAATGTGAAAGGATGTGTTTCAGCCTTAAACCAGAGAGTGGCCGGCTCCTGCATTTGGGAAATAGTGCAAGTTGACATTCTCTTGCATGGTGTTGTGTTGTGGGGGTAGATTCAACTGGCAATGGACTATTAGCAAGTGAGAGGTTAGCTTGGTGTCAAAAACGTCTTGCACAAAAATGTGCATCCAAAATGTTTGCATAGTTAACTAGCTAACTGATGATAACGACTTGGCTTTCTCCTTGGCACTAGGTTAACTTCTTTGAATCCACATCAAATCTTGGGAATTTGTCATGAGAATTGTGATTTCTCACTCAAATTCAGCCTCAAGAGAGCCCTTAAATCTCTGGGTTTCTCAGTTGTTGCCATTCATGTGGGACACTAGATCAGAATAGGTTTCTCACTCTCCCTCTGCAGAACAATGAATGAATGATGATTTATCACATATATCTTAAGAGATACAGTGAAAAGTGTTCTGTTGGCACAATATGGTGCCATTTTGAGATACAAACGAGTGAAAAGGATATACATAAATAGTAGAGATAGTAGGAATGGCAGATGCTGGAGAATCTGAGATAACAAAGTGTAGAGCTGGATGAACAAAGCAGGCCAAGCAGCATCAGAGGAGCAGGAAGGCTGACATTTTGGGCCTAGACCCTTCTTCAGAAATGAAGAAGGGTCTGGGCCCGAAACGTCAGCCTTCCTGCTCCTCTGATGCTGCTTGGCCTTCTGTGTTCATCCAGCTCTCCACC
The DNA here is from genome assembly GCF_030684315.1 of Stegostoma tigrinum. Taxonomy (NCBI): domain Eukaryota; kingdom Metazoa; phylum Chordata; class Chondrichthyes; order Orectolobiformes; family Stegostomatidae; genus Stegostoma; species Stegostoma tigrinum. The sequence goes on along the minus strand of NC_081368.1, from coordinate 20,022,366 downwards.
TTGTTATCTCTACCTAAGTAGAATACACCTTCATTGCCCAGGATCCTAAATACGGCTGCAGGACTTATGCAGGGCCCGTGCTCTGAGCCTACCACAGCCTGGAGTTCCTGTTCCTTCAGCCCTGTAGCTGCTGCCTTGCTGCCAATTCCAGGAGTCTAGACATCAGTCCTACAAAGTCAGGTGCACCTGCACTGGTCACCGCCGACACTGCTCCAGCCTCCCACAATGTCAGGAAGATGACAAAAAGATGAAGAACAGAAAAAGGACAAAAAGGAGAGAGAAATGCAGCTGGCCTTGAGCAGATGAGCCGATCACGTCAGTGCTGTCTTCTTGAATATCGACATCCACACTCTCCACTACACCGCAGGGCTTGTTCTCTCCTCCATGCTGCAGTGACGTGATGTTGGACAGTGGACTCTGCAAGGACCTAATAATACTGCTGTCACCATTTACTATGCACTCACTCTCTGACTTTCCTCCAAGACACCACTCAGCAATTTTAAATATGTAAGTATCCTACACAGAGAGTTGGGAGAGGATAAGATAATGATGTGGCAGGAGTGTCCTATGACGAGAGATTGACAAAACCAAATCTGCATTCTATACGGTTTTGAGAGATGGTTTTGTTGAAACCAACAAGGTATTTCAAATGTTGAAGCAGGTAAGAGAATCCAGAACCATTGGACACAAGTTCAGAAGAAGGGGAAAGTCACATCAGAAGAGGTAGAGAATTTTGTGTTAACTCAGAGGGCTTTAAATTTTTGGAATGCTCTACCTTGGAAACCCAGTTGTTAAGTACTTATAAAGTTGAGATTGACAGACTTCTAAAAATCAAGGATGTAGAGGGATATACAGATAGCATGGGAAAAAGACAATGAAGTAAATGATCAGTCTTGGTCATATTGAACAACAGAGCATGCTCAACAAATGAATGGTGTACTCGTGTTCCTATGTTCCCGTGATCTAATAGGGTCCAGGATTCCACTGTACTAATGCGCTGTCTTTCTCTCTCTTTCTCTCATCCCTGCCACACTTAGCTGGCAGTCCTGTGGAGATTGACTTAAGTCTTTGGCCATGTTTTCAAAATCCTGCATATGTTTTCTATTTCTGCAAAACCATTGCTTTTCTTTACTCCACTAAATGATGATCCCTCATTTAGACACTGCCATCCTTCCCTCTCCATTCAGTTTTCTCCACAGCTCTCTGACCTAACAAAATAACTTGCCAAAGCACTTTTCTTTCATTGGAGTTTTCATTTCCCAATCTGCTGTTTACTTTTAATCCTTCTCCCTACTTAGCTTCTACTATCTTGCACTTTTCAATGTAATATACAATGAGCTGTGTTCCCGTATAAGGAGTGGTGTAGAAATGCAGATGGTTATCTATTAGTAGTGCCTTCGCTATTGTGTTTTCTACATTTATAACAATAACTAGACTGTCAGTACCAACTTGACTATTGAGTGCTTTTGGTAGTTGAGAAAGGAGTGATAGAAATACGAACCCTTTTAGAGAGTGGTAGTGCTACTGTATTGTTCACTAAGAGCAGGAATTTTCCCTCAAGTTGGGAAGTGCAAGTCTGGCCATTTCCTGAAGTCACGGTACTGGCTTCTGAAAATCAGCCCATTCACCTAGAATTTTCATTTTGCAGTGTTGCGGGCAGGCTAGAGTCAGGGCAGCTACCTCCCAATGCAAGTATGATGTCTAGTTAACTGCTCTGTTTGTTTTATTCAAATGCTCAATAGGGCTTCAATCAAAGATGTCTGTCTGTGATTTCAAAGATAGTTTCCATTCCAATAAATCTTTGGATCTCAAATCAATGTAAAAGCCAAATCATAGTGGCCAATTGTTCCATTTAAATCAGATTGCCAATACTCTTCATTGCAAAAGAGAATCTGATCCATTGAATAAAGTACGTTGGTAGATATGAACACTAACAGGATGTTTGCCAATATAATGATCAACAACCTTTTAAAGATAGAGCTGTATAATCAAATACTGCATTAAAAACATAGATCAGTCTTCATTTACCATTGCATTTTGACATTTTAAATTGGCAAGACCTTTTAAAATTGCTACAGCACAACACAGTTCTCCCAGTTCCCTCAGGTTCACAAACTGACCCACCTTGTGTGGTATCCACAGCCTTCAGGAACCCATGCACCTCAATTAGAAAATAAAGCAATAATAAGGAAAATTGTATTTAGAGAATGCATTGACATAGTGTACCCCACCCCACATGTCACCTTATAGCTGTGTCAGGCAGGCTGTTGTAGTGCAGTGGTAAACAGAACTTCAGCTTTCTCAGAGTTACGCCCACTATTGCTGAGTTACAGCACTCAGTCGAAACACATTCACATTCTTTTAGCATAACACAGAAACAGATTAAAACCTGTGACTTTTCTAATCATTAGGACATCACCAGGCTTCATACGGTTTTTTTTATCATTTAATATAATGTCACAACTTTATTTTGATAACTCAGCAAATTTTACATTAATATCCACACATATTTCTTGATTTTTAAGAGTTGCCTCTTGAGTTGTAAAATGGTCCAGTTGGCATGCCTAGATATTGGTTGGTGGATGTCTTCAGAAAAGAAAAGTAATCGAAGGGCAGCAAAATCACTCCTCTTTTGGGCCCAGTTCAGTTCGGGACTAAGATGTCATTGAGGCAATCAATAATGATATCACAGAACCTGACTTTGCGTGAGACTCCCACTCAGCGTTGGACAGTCACTTTGTCTCTTTAAATAAAGGTCCAGTTAAAAGTAGTATCAGAGATAATGGGAACTGCAGATGCTGGAGATTCCAAGATAATAAAATGTGAGGCTGGATGAACACAGCAGGCCAAGCAGCATCTCAGGAGCACAAAAGCTGACGTTTCGGGCCTAGACCCTTCATCAGAGAGGGGGATGGGGGGAGGGAACTGGAATAAATAGGGAGAGAGGGGGAGGCGGAAGGGTCTAGGCCCGAAACGTCAGCTTTTGTGCTCCTGAGATGCTGCTTGGCCTGCTGTGTTCATCCAGCCTCACATTTTATTATCCCAGTTAAAAGTAGTGCTAGATTGGACATGATTTTACCTTTCTTTAATCCTGATGAGCAAAAATGCCTTCACATCATCTAATTGTAGCGTCTGCCAGCATAAAGTCAGGGATTTTTCATTATTCATGCAGTCTAGCAGTGCTTTTTTGGGTTTTATCATCTGCCAGGCATTTCAGGAATCTTCAAATCTCTCCAAAGATATGATTCCAGTAAGAATACCATTCCTTCCAAGTCTTACATTCTCTGTTTAAAAATTTATAAACTTTTTTGCCCCTTGTGTTTCCTGCATATATATAACAATATTTTTCAGATTTATTTTCTTCAGCCACCTTAATTGGTCTGTCACCCAGTAGTTCATTTACAGCCTTTCAGCATGAGCCATCCTGGTAACGATACCTGTCATGTTTTGGGACCTCATTTCACTTTCAAGTGTGTTACCATTGTAATATCTGGAAATACATTACATATTTTAATGTTGTACTTTCTAAATCATATCACAGGGCCAATATGCAGTTTAACTGAGAGTACACCCTCTACAACCTGCACCAACTCAAATACAGCAGTTTGGATGAATGTACCTAATTACCTCTACATGTTAATTCACGTTTGTATGAAAATTAGACTCTCCTTCCAAAAGATCAAGACTGCTAGATGCTAATGATTAAGAATCCCACTGCATCAGTTCCTCAGGTCGGCCACCTTTAACTTGAAACTCTTACTTTTGAAGATTGTCACAAATTTGCTCATCAAGGTTTAAAAATAGCTTTCGAGAGTGGTTCACTTCATTGTTTCAGATGTCATTTTGAGATATCCCAGCAGACACCTGTATTTTGGTGGCATCATTCACTTTTACCTTTAAGACAGTTGTGGCTATCTTGAGGTCAATTTGCCATCCAGGTCTAATTGAGTCCTTTGTCAGGAAGGGCTGTAGATTCGATGCTTTGTTACTGAGTTACTTTATGTCAGAAAGGACTAAAGTAAGAGCAAAATATTGCTGACACTACAAATCTGAAACAAGCACAGAGTGCTGGAAAAATTCAACAAGTTTTGCAGTATCTGTGGAGAGAGAAACAGAGTTTACATTTTTATTCCAGCATGACAGTTCTTCAGAACTGAAGATTCTCTGCAGATTTCCTCCAGCATTCCCTGCGAGGTGGCTCAGTGGTTAGTACTGTTGCTTCAAAGCATGAGTGACTTGGGTTCAATTCTACCTTCGGACAACTGTCTGTGTGGGTTTCTGCTGGATGCTTTAGTTTCCTCTCACAGCTCAAAGGTGTGTACATTAGGTGGGTTGGCCATGTTAAATTACCGATAGTGTTTAGGGATGTTGACCAGAGGAAATGCAAGGTTTTGGGAGATGGCTCTGGGTGGAATGCTCCATGGAGATTCTGTGTGGACTTGTTGGGCCAAATGGCCTATTTCCACACTGTAGGGATTCATTTCCTGTCTCTGTGTCAGACAGGCTAGCCTCATAGCCTCTGCAGTACAGACAGCAGGATAAAATAAATCATCATGCCAGATGCAATAGATGTGAAACTGGAAAAAAACAATAGGTCAGGGAGCATCCAAAGAAAGGACTTCTTTGCTGTTGACATCCATGTATAGACAAAATGCTAAAAAGCAATGACTTCAAATCCACTTTTACCAACAATTATTTTCACAAATATAATTCCATTATGATGCTTGGTATGGGCATGCACTGAGGACTGGGTGAAATCTGATATCTCTCATGTCTGAATACTCTATTCACACTTGTAGTAAGGCTTATATATGATGTTCCAACCAGCACCTTTGGATGAGGAGGAGAAAATTGGTGAGGTGACATTCCATTTTGTTCAATTTATATTTAAATTAGCCTGTGCACACAACCAAAATCACAAAACTACATGCTGAGGTGGAGACCAGATAGTGAATCATGTGGACAAGACAAAATTACCACGCTGGAGAGCGTTTCGTGCAGACTTTTACAAGTCTGAAGCTCAGTAAGTGCACATCAAACATTCCCCTCATTCCTGCTTATTGTTAAAAGGCTTCCATTGGCAGTCAGTGATAATCTATTTTAAGATAACAAGGTGTAGAGCTGGATTTTTCTGAAGAAGGGTCTAGGCCTGAAACGTCAGCCTTCCTGCTCGTCTGATGCTGCTTGGTCTGCTGTGTTCATCCAGCTCTACACCTTATTATCTCAGATTCTCCAGCATCTGCAGTTCCTACTATATCTGAAGTAATCTATTGTAATACTATTTACATAATTACACAATTGTCCGAGTAATTTGAGTCATGTTTTGAAGTTCCCTCAGGTTGGCTTCAAACAGCGGGAGGAAGGTATGCATGGAAGAGGGATCATGTAGTCTTTTATGATGGTAATGGTGCTTTCGAGCAAAGGGCTTGATTTGGAATTGGCTGTCCCTCACAACTGGGTGATGCTAACAAAGAGAATTCAATGCTGGTCCAATGTGGTATGTGGCAGACTTTGCATAATTCTTGTTTGCTGAGGAAGGTGCTGCTGTCCTGGGAAATACTCCTGTTTAGGTATTTATCAGTCCCTCTAAATTTCAGATATAAAACCCCACGAGTATCTCCCTTTGTTGCCTGTCATTATCCAGCTCTTAGCTACTTGCTGTCAGGACCATGGTAGAGGTGCAAGTTGACTTCAGTGCAGGATTAATGTCCACATTGTGTTTAATAAAGCTGGTGAGCAGCAGGCACAAATTGTTACATTGGATTAAGATATGGTTGCATAAATGGAGACATGCGATCCAGGAAACAGTCATCCTCACTTGGTCTGGCCTGCATGTGATTCTAAACTCACAGCAACATGGTTGACACTTAACTTTCCTGTGGGCAATTAGGGATGGTCGATAAATGCTGGTGTAGAAAGTGATGTCCTTGTGGCATGAATGAATAAAACTAAAACCTCAGGTAAGGCCTGGAATCAGATTCCTGATTTAAGTAATCAGGTCGGGAAGAAGAGAAGTGTAATATTGTTTAAGGATAATCTTACAGTTCTAAATAGAAAGGATGCACTAGATGCTACCAGGACTGAATCAAGGCTTGAGTTGAGAAACAGAGTGGGTGTTGTCAAACTTTTTTTATAGAGCCGGCAAAGAGTGAGACGGAGATACAGGAGCAAATTTGTCCATGCATTTTAAAGGCATGTAACAAAAATAGAGTGGTAATATTAGGAGACTTTAGTTGTTTCAATATACACTGGGAACAAACTTAATGCTGGATTTAGATTTATTATCGCTTACATTTAAGAAATACAATGAGGAATGTTTCCTCGTGTGTTGTACACAAAAGTGTCGCCACACACCAGCACCATGTTGAAAAATTGAATATAATGCAAAATTTTACTGCAATAGCGTTCATTGTTCTCTGTTCTTCTTCTTGTTCTTCCTCCACTCCTTCTCCACTGCTCCTCTACTCCTCCTCCACTGCTCCTCCACTGCTCTTCCACTCCTCCTCCACTGCTCCTCTAGTCACTGCTTGACATGAGCCAGAGTCTCTGAAATGGGCTCCAGGGTCTCTACAGTGGGCTCTGGGGTCTCTATAACGGGCTCTAGAACCTCTATAATGGGCTCTGGTGTGTCTATAATGGGCTCTGGGGTCTCTATAATGGGCTCCGGGATCTCTATAATGGGCTGTGGAATCTCTATAACGTGCTCTGGGATTTCTATAACGGGCTGTGGAATCTCTATAATGGGCTCTGGGGTCTCTATAACATCATCCGGGGTCTGTATAACGGGCTCTAGAATCTCTATAATGGGCTCCAGGGTCTCTATAACGGGTCTGGGGGCCTCTATAACAGGCTCCGCGGTCTCTATAATGGTCTCTGGGGTCTCTATAACGTGCCCCGGGGTCTCTATAATGGGCTGTGGAATCTCTATAACGGGCTCTGGCGTCTCTATAACGTGCCCCGGGGTCTCTATAACAGGCCACCCATGCTGCTACAATTGCGACTGCAGCATCTGAGCTGGAGCCATGGGCTGGGGATGCGAAGGTTCCAGCCCTCACCTGCCATTCCCAAGCTTTAAAGCAAGGAAAATTAAAAAAAAACTTGCAAAAGCAAAAAGAAGACAAGAAAGAAGACAGAAAGAAAGCAGACGGGGGCTGACAAGCTCTGGGTTCAGCCCTGCTAGCCCGCTACCATTTTGAACAGGCTAAGGCTGGGGAATGGTTGAAATTCCTGATATATGTTCAAGGGAACTCTTTCATCCCAAGCCTACAGTGCAGCAAAGTAAGAAGCAGTGTTAGAACTGGTTTTGAGAAATGGAGTGTGAAGTGTGCTCATATAACCACAGAGACTGCAATATAATTCTGCTTGAAGTAGTAATGGAAAGGACTGAATGTGAAAAAAACTCATTGGGAAAGAGCTAATTTCAGTGATTGAAGCAGCCCCTAGGTCAGGTGGATTAAAACATAAATGGAGGGTAAAAGAATGATGAGGGTTTTTTAATTGATATTCATGTGATTTGAGTGTCGCTGGCTAGGCCAGCAATTACTGCCTGTCCCTTGAAAAGGTGGTGGTCAGATACTTGAATCATTGCACTCTATTTTGTGCTCCAGGTAGACCCACAATGCACTTAGGGAGGGAATTCCAGGATCTTGACCCAATGACACTGAAAAAGTAGTTATATATTTCCAAATGAGGATGGTGAGTGACTTAGGGGGGAACTTGCAGATAAAGGTGTTCCCATGTATCTGCTGCCCTTGTCCTCTTAGGTTCTCTCTTGTTGGAGCTGGTCATTGCCTGGCACTGTGTGGTGTGTACGTAACTTGCCACTTCTCAGCCCAAACTTGTATATTGTCTAGACCTTGCTAGACCTTGCTTGTATTTGGACTTGGACTGTTTCAGTGCCTATGGAGTCATTAATGATGCAATGTTCAGCAAATATCTCCGCTTCTATTCTTACAATGGAAGGAAGGTAATTGATGAAGCAGGTGAAGATGGTTGGTCCTCACACACTACCCTGACAAACCCCTGCGGAAATGTATTGGACCTTGGATGACTGACCTCCAACAGCCACAACCATCTTTCTATATGCCTACTATGGCTCCAAAACAGTGAAGTTTTTTCCCCTGATTCACATTGACTGCAGTTTTGCTAGGGCTCCATCATGCCACACTCAAGTGAAGCCTAGATGTCAAGGACTGCCACTCTCACCTAAACTCTGGAATTCAGCTCGGTTGACCATTCTTGAACCAATGCTATGATGAAGTCAGGGGCTTGATGATCCTGAGCAGAACATGAACTCAGCATCAGACAATGGGTTATTGCTAATCAATAAGCTTGATAGCACTAGGGATAACGTCTTCCAGCACTTTACTGATGGTGGAGAGATTGAAAACACGCACAGGTTATTTTGGGTTTGCAAGTAGAAGGATAGAATGTTACAGCTAAAAGAAAGCTAACCCTGTATAAATCACAGCTCTGCCTCAGCTGCAGTGTTGTATCCCATTCTGCCCATCACACTTTAGGGGTTAGTGAGGATTTAAGGAGAGTTTGCAAAAAGGTAAGTTTACTGTCCTTGGAATAGACAAGGTTAAAAAGTCACCGAATGAAGGTTGTCAGATGCCAAAAGGTTTTGATGGCTAGGGAAAAACAAATTCTTCTTGAGTGTAGGGCAATAACCAGATGTCATAGATTTAAAATCAGAAGAAAGAATCTATAGGGCAGATGGGGAGAGTCTTTTTCACTCAGTTGTTAGGATCTGCATTAAAAAGGTGGTGGAAACTAAATCCATGTGAAATTTTAAAAGGGAGTTAAAAATGAACCAGAGCATGAAAAAAAAAGCCGGTTTACGTGCAAAAAAGCAGGGATTTGCGAACTGAATACATCTGTTTTTTCAAAGTTCTGACAAATTAAATGGTGCACTTGTGTTCTGTAAGCTTTACAATTCTATAAAGTTGGCCGGGATTTCTGGTCCTGACTGCTGCTGGTTACTGGAAGTGAATTTTGGATGAGGGACAAGATCAAGTTGTAATTTGTTTTACAATCAATTTCCTTTCGTCTCTTTATGCTGGCTACAGTTTTTAAAAACATAGCACTACCTAATCACTGCTACTCGATTTAATCTGTTGCCCTTCCTTTTCATACAGGGTGGTGTCCTGGATTTCCTCTCAGTGTTCAGTTATGATTTACACTGCCTTGAGCAGTGCCTGCAACTGGCATTACGGTTTACAGTGTTATAATATACATGGGATGGTGCTAGTCCATTCACTGATCTGGACAGCCAGTTGAATAGATGGCCTCATCCCTATACCAGAAGCTGGAGTGTGCTAATGGCATATACTGATATAAAAAGAAAAGCTATTACTTTCTGTCAGCTGGTGAGTTCAAGCTACAATCAGGCCAGCAAGATGTTCTACTGGTACTGCCTTTGATAGATATTCATCGTTCTGTAAGGGACTGCCAGTTGCTATCATGCAGTTACACTAGTAACAGTGCATTTCCAGTTTCTTCTCTAATTATCCTTTGTTTATTAATTATACTGGATGTATCAGGAGGCTATTCTGCTATCAGGGAGAACTGGGGTACCTTAGGCCACAAGAAACTGCAGAAGGTTGTGAACACAGCCCAGTCCATTATGCAAACCGGCCTTCCATCCATCAGCTCTATCTATACTGCCCACCGCCTCAGGAAAGCAACCAGAGTAATCAAAGACCCCTCCCACCCCAGTTATACTCTCTTCCACCATCTCCTGTCAGGCAGAAAACAGAAAAACTTGAATACATGTAGAGTCATAGAATCATACAGCATAGAAACACATCCTTCAGTCCAAACAGTCCATACCAAACATAATCCCAAAGTAACGACATGCATCTGCCTGCACTTGGCTCATAGCCCTCTGAATCTTTCTTATTCACATGCTTATCCAAAGGTCTTTTAAATGTTGTAACTGCACTCGCGTCCACCACTTTCTGTGCAAATTCATTTCACACACGAACCACTCTGCGTAAAAAATGTTGCCCTTCATGTCCTTTTTAAATCTTTCTCTTCTCACCTTAAAAATATGTCCTCTAATTTTGAAATCCCTTACTCCAGGGAAAAGACACCTTGTTTGAATAGCTTCTTCCCTGCTATTATCAGACTTTTGAATGGACCTCTGAAACTTAAATTCTGATCTCCATCACCGCACCTTATCGGCAGCTGTAACACTGTGTTCTGCACTCTCTGTTCTGTTACGTTGATGCATGTTGTATTGTATGATCTTCCTCCTGTAGGTAAAACAGCACTTTTCACTGTATCTTGGTACATCTCACGACAATAAATCAATAAATTAATCAATTACAACAACCAAAGTGCTCCTTTCAACCAATATTCAGAGAGACAGTGTTGCAAAACAAGAGCCCTTCATAACTTCCAGAGATCTCTGTGCAGTCTAATCCTTGTTTGACACACACGTGCTGACATACTTGGCAGCCCACCAATTAACTACTGGGACCATAACTGATTCGGTTTACCTCACAAGACTCCCGAGGCTGAAGGAGATTATCAGCCACTTGCTCCTGTGACTGCTGTTAGCTAACTTAGCAAATTCAGAAATTGATGCTAAACCTGTCCAGATCTCTGTGACTCTGTTTTAAGGTGGGCCGTGAATTAACATGGAAGTAACAGTTTAACTTGACTTATAGACCTTGTCTGTCTTGAGTGCAAAGGGTGTGATTTTATGCGAGGATAAAGCATCAATGTGCTCAACTAAATGAATTGTTGGAAGCCTTATGTTTGAATGGAACATTGTTCCTTTTGATTTGTGTAGATGCAATCCTTTTTGAAGGTAGACTGATCACTGTTTTTCCCTCAAAGTCACAAGGTTATCTGGTCTTTAATTACTGAATATGAACAAATGTTATATTTGCTACCATATCAGAAACTCCAAATTAATCCATAAAGCACTCTGGGATGAGATAAGGTAGTATGTAAATATCCATTTTAATTAAGGGTTTGCATGTGATACATGTTTCTATGTAAATTCTTTAACTGGTTCAATTTGATAATGGGGGCGGTGGGTGTAAATCAAAGGTCAAAAATTAGGCTGCTTTGCTGGAATAAGTTTTAGTGTTCACTGTTGTTTGGACCAGGTTGGTTATTTCTGGTACAGTACTTGTGTAGATTGCAATGGATCATTTTCTAATGACGTTGCCATTATTTTGAGGCTGCTTATTTTAGATACTCTGAATAAACCCAATGATAGAGTGACACTATGAGCATTTTTAAGATATTGGCTGGTCAGTGCTGGCTCCAGAGCAAGCTAAAAGGGAGAAACTGACAAAGCTGAGAGAAAATAACCCAAGACGTTATGCAGAGATCTTGCACAGCAGCCAATATCAGACCCTTTCTAGTTGCATTTGAATATTGTTTGTTTGTTTATATCCTAACGGTGCTTCATTTTTAAAAATTCTACCCTGTGCATGAAATGTGCAATACTGAGTTGGAAATAGTTATACAACATTCACTTTGAGAATAGATAAGGGGGCAAGTTGTGCAATGATTAGTTAATTACATTGTCAACCATCTTGTGCTGTCGCGTGAATTAAAAATTACTGCCCAGTTTAGGCAGATTGCACATGAATGATCATGCAAAGGGTGAGTTGAGGTGTGTGGGGGTGGGGGCGTCATTTGATTCTGCCTGTTTGTGCCTTTTTCATTTGTTTCAAGTAAATCAAGTCTTCCATTTTTAGAATCACAGAGTTCCTACAGAGTAGAAGCAACCATTCGGCCTATCGAGTCCATCGTGACCCTCCAAAGCACAACCCCCAGCGTATCTCTGTAACCCTGCATTTCCCACGACCAATCCATCTAGCCCGCACATCTTTCAACTGTGAGAGGAAACCCACACAGATGTGAGGAGAATGTATAAAATCCACAGTAAAAGGAGAGACTAAAAAAAAGCTGCACCAAAAATGGTTGAATAAAACAGATTTGTTGACAAAGTCTGAACTCTGAAGTTACTCCGTATTTAAAATACTGGCCTAGAACCAGGAGCTCTTGGGGTGCAGTGAATGACATCCCTGCCTCTGAACCTAAATGAATTCAAGTCCCATTCCAGGACTTGATGGTAAGAACAAAGAGCAAAAGAGCCAAGAAAATTACAGCACAGGAATAGGACCTTTGGCCCTCCAAGCCTGTTCTGACATGCTGCCCGTCACAACTTAAAACCCCACGTATCCCTCTATTCCCATCTGATTCATGTCTTTGTCAAGACATCCTTTAAAAGTCACTGTAGTATCTGCACCCACTACCTCCCCCGGCAGCGGGTTCCAGGCACACGCCACCCTCTGTGTAAAAAATCAGCCTCACGCATCACTTTTAAACCTTGCCCCCCCCGCGCCTTAAACCCATGGTCCCTGGTAACTGACTCTTCCACCCTGGGAAAAAGCCTCTGACTGCCCAGTCTGTCCATGCCCTTCATGATGTTGTAGACCTCTATCAGATCACCCTGCAACCTCTATTACTCCAGTGAGAGCAACCCAAGTTTCTCCAACCTCTCCTCATAGTTACTGTCCTCCATACCAGGCAACATCCTGACAAATCTTTTCTGTACTCTCTCCAAAGCCACCACATCCTTTTGGTTGTGTGGCGACCAGAATTGAACACAATATTCCAAATGCAGCCCAACAAAAGTCCTATAAAGCTGCAACACTACCAGCCAATTTTTAAACTTAATGCCCTGGCCAATGAAGGCAAACATGCCATATGCCTTGTTGATGACCTTCTCCACCTGAAGGTTGCCACTTTCAGTGACCTGTGTACCTTCACCCCCAGATCCTTCTGCTTATCGGCACTCTTAAGGGTTCGGCCATGTGCTGTACATTTTCCATCTTGATTAGATGTTCCAAAATGCATTACCTCACATTTTTCTGGATTAACCTCTATCTGCCGTCTCTCTGCCCAAGTCACCAACCGATTCACATCCTGCTGTATCCTCTGATGGTCCACATTGCTATCCGCAATTCCACCAACCTTTATGTCATCCGCAAACTTACTTATCAAACCAGTTACATTTTCCTCCAAATCATTTATATATATTACAAATAGCAAAGGTCCCAACATTGACCCCTGAGGAACGCCACTAGTTACAGCCACCATTCAGAAACACACCCTTCAGTGATACCCTCTGTATTCTATGACTGAGCTAGTTTCATATCCGTCTTGAAATCTCACCTCTGACCCTGTGGTGACTTTACCTTCTGTATCAGCCTGCCATGAGTGACCTTGTCAAAGGCCTTACTGAAGTCTATGTAGATAACATCCACTGCCCTACTCTCATTGTTCATCTTCGTCACTTCCTCAAAAAACTCAATGAATGGTTAAGAAAGGTACATTCATAATATGGCCAAACAGGTTGGGAATCAGCTCACAAATCCTTCCAACACATACCTGAAGCTGGTGGTAACAGTGGGAAGGATTCCTGGTCAGCCAAGTGGTGGGAAGAAATGGGAGCCTCCAACATCACCATACCTCTAGGCTGCAGCATGCATGTAGAAGTGTTTGTTCCCACAGCAACCTGGTCGCCTCGGAGAGCCAATTCACTTTGTTGTTGGGGTAATTTTGGTGCCGAGGGCACTGATTTTGATACCAGTTTGTGTGGAGCGTGTGTTCTATAGTTTGGACCTGCCTTCAAGCAAAAAACCCGACAACAAGGAGTCATGGCACACATCTCCTATGGATAGCTCAGAGGAATTACTTCGCTCAGACGGTTGTAGGTCTTTGGAACTCGTTGCCACAGAGAGCTGTTGGTGCAGAGTCCTTGGATATACTTAAAACTGAAATAGATTTTTGATGAGTCAGAGAATCAAGCATTATGGACAAAGAACAGGAAAGAGGACAAGATGAATGTCGATCAACCATGATCCTATTGAATGGTGGAGCAGGTTGAAAGGGGTGAATGGCCTACTCCTGACCTTAATTTTGTTTTTGATATCACATCTGGTCAGATTTTAGGAATTCCATTTTCCTTTCCTTTCTATCTGTTTGATTCTTCTTAAGCCTCCTCCCACATAAATTCCTCTGGATGAGTAAACTTGATCAGCACCTGGCTGCTTTGAATTTTACAAGCTGGAGTTTATGACTACGTAAATCAGAGGACCTAATTATTGCACATTTCAACTTTTGTTTTCTTTATTCACGGCATTTCAGCATTGCTTACTGCCCAACCCTAATTGCCTAGAGAGCAATTCGGAGTAAACCACATTGCTGTGGGTCTGGAGTCATATGTAGACCAGACCAGGTAAGGAAGGCAGATTTCCTTCCCTAAAGGACAGTAGTGAACCAGATAGGTTTTTCCAACAATCTACAACGCTTTAATGGGCATTACTCTGTTCTCCTTTCTCATTGGGTAGAATTCTATTAATTCCCATTAGGTACAATTCCAGTGGATTGAAACATTTTCCATTTATTCACAAAAGATGACATTTTCTATCTAAGCACAGAAATGAAAGGCAACATTGAGATCTACATGTTATTTGTTGCTAAGTTGCTGCTGTAATACTTGGCATTAAAGCAATCATCACAGCCCAGCTTTTCCGTATGGTATGACCCCAACTGATGATAAAATTGGACAAGTCAGATCCAAGCGTGATGTCTCTTGAAGATAAGATGAAAGGTTGAGGCCTCTCCTGCTCTTCTGATGCTGCCTGACCTGTGGTGTTCCTCCAGCTCCACACTGTATTGACTCCAAGAGTGAAACTTGGCTTGATTGATGATATTTTATTTTTGCGTTATGTTCATTCTGATGGTCATCACTGAACCTATTCAAAAGAAGCTGCCAATGCACTTTTAAATGGAGATCATCATATTGAATTGATTTTATTGTCACATGTACTGAAATGAATACAGTGAAAACTTTACAATGTTGAGAGTGGAGGAAGAGTGGAACATGGTGTCACAGAGGGAATGATCCCTGCGAAATGCTGACAATGGTGGTGGGAGGAGAAGGTGTTATCCTACTGGAGGTGGCGGAAATAGTGGCTTGTGTACCTTTGGATGTGCATACTGATGTGATGAGAAATGAGGACCAGGGAGACCCTATTGGGCTTATGGGATGGGAGAGGCAGGGTGAGGGCAGAGGTGCGGGAGATGATTTGGGTATGTTTATGAGACCTTTCAACTGTGGTGGTGAGGAATCCTGACTTGGGAGAAAGGTGGACATTTCTGACGCTATACATTGTCACTTAGCTTGAATACCCAAGTTTCAGAAAAAACACATCAGCAGTCACAAATGTATAACCTTCATCATACTAGGAACAGAAGTTACATATTTTATAAATAGTTCATATAAAAAAATGTTTTTTTTTGCTTCTTCTAATTTAATGATGACAGAGATTGTGCTCTGAATATGTGCCCGTCACGAATACCCATCTGCAATTTAATGTGGGAGATAAACCAAATAAACCATTTCTTAGTCAAACTGGTTAAACATTTCTCAGCTTGTTCAAATATTTTGCATTCTACTACTGCTGCACACCCAAAGCTATGATTCATCTTCAGGTACAGTTCCATGCATGCTGGTTGGCCTCCCAAATCTCATTGAAAGAGGCCTATTTCAGAAACTAGTGTAACTCATCACTCTGGGGTCACATTGGTGTCAGTGATCCTGCCCCAGCCCTGTTGCCTGCATGTTCCAAACCGTTGGTTGGTCAGCAATTCTCAGGAATGGAATATCCAAGCTAACATCAGGAAGTCTAGTGGGAAAGTGAACCCAGTGAAGCCAGGAACCATGGTATCAACCGAATTGGGCACACAGTTGGATTTCCACAAGATGTTCAGCCAATGGACAGACCCACTGAAGCAATCATTATTTTCTATCCATTGGCTGTGAAATTCAACCATTGGATACAAATGTACAGATACTTCATACAGCTCTTTGATTTTCTTGTCTTTGTTTCGACAGGAGCATTAGTCCATTAAAAAAGACAGAAGCTTAACATTTTCAATGTCATAGGAGAGAGAGATCTCAGAACCAGTTAGGTGCCCATACTTCTGCATCCACAAACATCAGTCTAAAGTCACTAAAGACTTTTCAAGCTCTAGACAGGTTGAATGAAAATTGAGAGTTCTGAGGAATGGTCACACGACGCAAAACGTTAACTCTGGTCAAACCCACTGAGCATTTCCAGCAATTTCTGTTTCGTTTGTGAGTGAAGACTGAATCGATTTGTGTTGACCAAGCTGCCCAAGGACCTTTTCATCCATGATTCCTGAAATAAATAAATAACAGTTGTTAGATTAATTGCAATGTCTTTTAGAAACAA
Organism: Stegostoma tigrinum; assembly: GCF_030684315.1. Classification (NCBI taxonomy): domain Eukaryota; kingdom Metazoa; phylum Chordata; class Chondrichthyes; order Orectolobiformes; family Stegostomatidae; genus Stegostoma; species Stegostoma tigrinum. The sequence goes on along the minus strand of NC_081368.1, from coordinate 20,006,071 downwards.
TAATAGATTAACTTTGTTGTAGTTTTGATCAATTGCTCAGTTTGATCAATTTCTCTCTTTGGAAGCAAGTGCCATCATCCTGGGAACAATTCTGGTGAACCTGAATTACACTTGTTCAGTGGCAATGATATCTTCCCGAAGATAAGGAGACTGAAACTGTGTACCATACTCCAGGTGTGGAGTAACCAAACTCCTTTAAAATTGAAGTAAGGCTTCACTACTCCTGGACTAAAATCTTCTTGCAACAAAGGATAACATTCCATTAGCCTTCCTAAAGCTTGCTGCACCTACATGTTTGGGAATTGAGTGTCTCTATCGCTGAAGACTAACATTTAGGTGCATCGGCACTAGCAAAATTGCCAGTCCAACTTCCTGGTCACCACCCATTTCAACTCCTCACCCCATTGCCCGTCCGATATGTCTATCGTTGGCCTCCTCCAGTTTTGCAGTGACTCACAGCACAAATTTGAAGAACAACACGTTATCTTCCCCGGGCACCTTACAGCTGGAGGACTCAACATTGAGCTCTCCAAATTCAAATAACCTTCCAACCCATCCCCTCCTCCCCTTCCAGCCCTACTTCCATACTTCCATGCCACCTTCTGACCCTTCCCCCCCAGCCACCAACCAGATTCACCCTGCCAATCAGCCTATCAGATCATACCTGCTACCGGTGTCCACCTATCACTGCTATTCCATTACCCCCTTCTTTAACTGCCACTCCCACTACCTGCACATCCAATCCTGAAGAAGGGTTACACCTGAAATGTTAACTTCTCCTTTCCTCCCGATGCTGCTCGACTTGCTGTGTTCTTCCAGCCTCCCGTTTCACCATCTGGATTCCAGCATCCACAGATTTTTTTTTGCCTCTGACACTATGCCTTTGTCGAAAAAGATTTTGAACATGGTTGGAAGTGTCAATATTTCTGTCCTTGCTTCGCAACCTATTTTCACTTCATTTAGTCCTGACTTCTCATCTTTCCTGCATGCTAAACACAGTAGTAATTCCTCCCTCTCTCTGTTGATCCAATCCAATATTTCATGCTCCATCTCCTTAACTACAAAGTCTATATCAACCCTCTCTGTTGCGAAAACAGATATAAAATATTCATCACAACCAGGCCCATAGCTAATGCATTCACACACAAATTATCTTTCTGGTTTCTAATTAATTCAATGCTTTCTCTGCAGTTATTAAAAAAAAAACCTCTCTGATCCCCTGGTGCCCTTTTTGAATCCTGTGGTCAACTCCTACTCCACTGTTTCCAGAAAACAATTTTCCCATGTGCTTATCTCATTAACATTCGTGGGACACTGTTCTGCACAAATTGAGCTCAAAACAATAAAGGATGTTGTTTACTTCACAAAAAAAAATTCTTTGAAAGTAATTTCTCAGCTTTGCAGAACTTTGGGAGTGTACAAGGCTATATTCACACATGTATATTATGCCTTTAATTATAACGTGAAGGTGCCAGTTGGGCTGGGATGGACAAGGTCAAAAGTCACACAACACCAGGTTATAGTCCAACAGGTTTAGTTGAAATCACGGGTTTTCAAAGCACTGCTCCTTCATCCCAGACAATGACCATCTCCTACAGAGAACCTAATCATTAACTCTTGATAGTCATTTGTGTTTTTATTGCTGAATTTCCCTCAATCATTATCCTGGGGTTACCAGTGATAAGAAAATGACCTGGACCGGACTCTTAAATACTGTGGCTCTAAAAGCAGGCTAGAGCTAGGAAATTTGTGGCAAACAACTTGCCTCTGAACTTTGCAAAATTTGTCTTGCATCTAGAAGTGATAGATCAGGAGTGTGATGGAATACTCTGAACTTTCCTGGGTGAGTGCAGCTCCAACGACACTCAAGAAGCTTTACACTACGCAGGAAAAAGCAGCCCGCTTGATTGGTACACATCCTGAAAACATCCATCTCTTTACCACTGACATTCAGTAGCAGCAGTGTGTGCCTGCAGGTGGCACTAAAGCTCCAAAGACAGCACATTTCAAATCCATGACCACTACCACCTAGACAGACAAGAGCGCCAGTTACACAGAAGTACACCCACCTGCAAGGTACCCCTCCAAGTCACATACCAAGCTGACTTGGAAACATATCACCATTCCTATAGTATCATTAGGTTAGAACCCTGGACCTCTCTTCCTTACAGCACTGTGTCTGTCCCTACACCCCAAGGCTTGCAGTGTTTCAAGAAGAGAGCTTACCACCTTCTCTCAGGTGATTCAAGAAGGGTGACAAATACTGATTTTGCTAGTGATGTTCACATGATAATGTTTTACAAAAATATTGCCTGTTTTAGTTCTAGTATTTATTACCATCAAGGCCACCATTTATAAATTCAAGAATTTGCATTTATGTTGGACCAATCACATTGAGAGACTCCATATGGCATTTCACAGGAGCACCAAAAACAGGCGACCATAATCTTGGTCAACGAGATCAGTGTTAGACAGTGACATACAGGGCTAGTGAGGTAGACAGATGTAGGGAGAGAATTCCAGATCTTGGGGCCAAGATAGCTTAAGGCATAGTAACCAATGATGGAACAAAGGAATATGGAGAATGCACTGGAGACCAGAACTGGAGGAGCACAAGTATTTTAGAAAATTGTACAGCTAGAAGAAGATACACAGGTAAAGAAGTTTCAGACTATTGCCTGGAAGGAAGGGAAGGTCTTATGAGGAAAGGTTGAGAGAGCTAGGGCTTTTCTCTGTAGAATGATGAAGAATGAGAGGTGACTTGATAGAGGCATACAAAATGATCATAAGTATAGATAGAGTGGACAGCCAGAGACTTTTTCCTAGGGTAGAGGTAGCTATTGTGAGGGGGCATAGTTTTAAAGTGAGCGGAGGTAGATATAGGGGAGTCATCAGAGGTAGGCGCTTTACTCAGAGAGTGGTCAGGGTGTGGAATGACAAGGTATAGAATTTCTGTTGAAGGGTCTAGGCCCGAAACGTCAGCTTTCCTGGTCCTATGATGCTGCTTGGCCTGCTGTGCTCATCCAGCTCTACACCTTGCTATCTTGGATTCTCCAGCATTCTGCAGTTCCTACTATCTCTGGGGTGTGGAATGCATTGCTGGAGAGGGTAGTGGAGTCGACCTCATTCGGGGTATTTAAGCAGCTATTAGATAGGCATATGGATGATAGAATAAGGTAGGGGTGGAGGTTAGATAAACCTAAGGATTAGGGTAGAAGTTCGGCACATCTTGGGCCGAAGGGCCTGTACTGTGCTATACTGTTCTATGTTCTATAGAAATTTTTGATAACCACCATTTTATACAAATCACTCAAAGACAAAGTCATTTATCTCACCCATCCCTCACCCACTGTAGCCAACAGAAGATGATAGACTATTGGAAGAATGGGGTGTTTATTCTGACCTCGAACGAGGGAGCTGCAGTCAACGTGTGTTGAATTGGATGGAAGAATGTGAAATAAAATTGAACTAGCTTGAAATATTCCCTTCAGGGTAGTCCTCAAAATCCTCAAAAATCTAACCAAGCAAAACACACGCAGGGCTTGAAATGCAGCATTTTCAGTGACCGTCTATTATTGAAACTTCCAGACTGTTGTCAAAACACTCGCTGTCTGACACTTGCCCTCTGGCCTCAATTTCTGGTCTCACTTGTGGAACTTGAACACCAGCCAACACAACCTATCCCCACCTTTTGCACCCAGTCCCTTCCCCACAAATCTGCTGTCCAACTCCGGAGAATGGATTTCAGTGGCTTGTATGCTCATGACACTGCCACTGGAATAGATATACTTGTCAGTTATGGTTTGTTTGATTCCGTGGTGAAACTAAAGATAGAGTGGGCAACTTTACACTTTCTGATTTAACTGCTTGCTTTTCCATTAATCCAATTGCGAAGAGGATTCAGGCAATCAACTGTTGTCTGATTTACTTCTTAAATTCTTGGACAGAGCTTGTGGGGTGCAAATTTCAGCTGCAGATCATGTACTGAGATGCTGAGGAAAACAATTACAATAGAGTGATAATGAGCCAGCCATCACAAAGCACATATATTGCAATAACATACGAAGTTGCTAACATTATAATCTTTACATATAGAAGCCAGTATATCCCAGGATGTCCAGGATGATTTTATTCTGATCATTTGGGACTGACTTACCTGTCCCATGTCTAAATGCAAACGAAGTTGTTAGAACAAAGAACAGTACAAGCCTGCAGCAACACATGACACCTTCCTAAAATGAAAATCTTTTGCTTCTACATGGTCCATATCCCTATATTCCCTCCTTATTCATTTATCTGTCAAGATGCCTCCTAAATATTGCTGTTGTATCTTTATCCGCCATGTCCTCTGGCCATGTGTTCCAGGCACTTATCATTCTCTGTGTAAAAAAAAAACTTGCCTCTCACAACCCCTTCAAACCTTCCCCCTTTTACCTCAAACCTAGGTCCTCTAGTAATTGACATTTCTACGCTGGTGAGAAAGGACTTTGACTATCGGTTCTATCAATACCTGTTAACATTTTGTGAACTTCTGTCAGGTCGCCTGGCATCCTTTGACGTTCAAGCAAAAACAAACCAAGTTTGTCCAATCTCTCGTCTGGGCCAAAAAGCTCCCAACTAGGCAACATCCTGGTGAACCGTTTCTGTACCCTCTCCAAAGTCTCTACTTCCTTATGGCAGTGTGACGACCAGAACTGTACACAATATTCCAAAAGTTGCCTTTCTCAAGTTTTATACAGCTGCAACATGACTGGCCAATGTTAAACTTGACCAATGAAGGCAAGCGTGCTATATACGTTCTTGGTCACATCATCCACTTGTGTTGCCACTTTTAGGGAACTGTGCACCTGTACGCCTAACATCCCTGTGTATGTTGATACTACTAAGAGTTCTACCATTACTGTATTGTTCTCTCCTGCATTAGACTTTTCAAAATGCATGACCTTTTGTTTGTCTGCATTAAATTCCATCTGCCATTTCTCCACCTAAGTCTCCAGCCTATCTTTCACCTTCTGTATCCTATGATAATCCTCCTCACTAGCGAAGCTTCCCCAATCTTTGTGTCATTGCAAACTTACTAATCAGAACACCTACATTCCCTTCCAAATCATTTCTGTATATCTGAAACAAAACAGAGATCTCAGCGCTGATCCCTGTGGAACATCATTGGTCTCCAGTCAGAAGAACATTCTTCCATTGTTGCTCTCTGTCTTCTCTGACCAAGCCAGTTCCGTATTCATCTGACCAGTTCAAAATGAACCCATGTGATTTCATATTTTGTATCAGCCTGCCATGAGGGATTGTATTTTTAGCCCTGCTAAAGTCAATGCAGATACATTGCTGTGCTTTTTGCAATGTTTTTGCAGGCACATGGGGTATGGACGCTAGGGCAGTTGCTTGCTCCTCCTGCAGAATGTGGCAGTTGGCAGACGTGGCACACGTCTCCGCTGGCTACATCTGCGGGAAGTGCACCCAACTACAGCTCCTTGAAAACCGTGTTAGGGAAATGGAGCTGGATGAACTACGGATCATTTGGGAGGCAGAGGGGGTAATTGGGAGGAGTTACCGGGAGTTGGTCACTCCTAAGGCTCAGGACAAGGATAGATGGGTTACAGTTAGGGGGAGGAAAGGGGACAGACAGACAGTGCAGAGATCCCCTGTGGGCATTCCCCTCAGCAATAAGTATACCGTTTTGGATACTGCTGGGGGGGATGACCTACCAGAGGAAAGCCATAGTAGTCAGTTCTCTGGCACTGAGCCTGACACTGTGGCAAAGAAGGGAAGGGGGCAGAATAGAAAAGTACTTGTGCTAGGGGACTCGATAGTTAGGGGAATCGACAGGAGATTTTGTGGTCAAGATTGGGATTCCCGGAAGGTATGTTGCCTCCCTGGTGCCAGGGTCCGGGACGTCTCCGATCGGGTGTATAAGGTTCTAAAAGGGGAGGGCGAACAGCCAGAAATCGTGTTACATATTGGCACTAATGATATAGCCAGAAATAGGATTGAGGATATAAAAAGTGATTTCAGGGAGTTAGGATGGAAGCTGCAAAGCAGGACGAACAGAGTAGTGTTCTCTAGTTTACTACCTGTGCCACGAGATAGCGAGGTGAGGAACAGGGAGCAGGCGCAGCTTAACACGTGGCTACGCAGCTGGTGTAGGAGGGAGGGCTTCAGATATGTAGATAATTGGGATGCCTTCTGGGGAAGGTGGGACCTGTACAAGAAGGACGGGTTGCATCTGAACTGGAAGGGGACCAATGTCCTGGGTGGAAGGTTTGCTCGAGTAGTTCGAGAGGGTTTAAACTAGTATGGCAGGGGGGTGGGAACCTGAGCTGTATACCGGAGGTGAGAGTTGATGCAGGTGAGGCAGTAGCAAGAGGTAGACCAGCTAGTGGGAAGGATTTTCCTGGGAAGGAACCAAGGGATCAGTTAAAGTGTGTTTGCTTTAATGCAAGGAGTATCAGGAATAAAAGTGATGAACTTAGAGCATGGATCAATACCTGGTGCTATGATGTTGTGGCCATAACAGAGACATGGGTTTCTCATGGGCAGGAATGGTTGCTGGATGTTCCAGGGTTTAGAACATTTAAAAAGAATAGGGAGGGGGGAAAAAGAGGAGGGGGTGTAGCACTACTAATCAGAGAGAGTATCACAGCTACAGAAGCTTCCATTGTCGAGGAAGATCTGCCTACTGAGTCAGTGTGGGTGGAAATTAGGAACAGCAAGGGAGCAGTCACCTCGTTAGGGGTTTACTACAGGCCCCCCAATAGCAGCAGGGAGATTGAAGAAAGCATAGGTTGACAGATTTTGGAAAAGTGTGGACGCAGTAGGGTTGTTGTAATGGGTGACTTTAACTTTCCCAATATTGATTGGAACCTCCTTCGAGCAGAAGGTTTGAATGGAGTTGATTTTGTAAGGTGTGTTCAGGAGGGTTTCCTAACACAGTACGTTGACAGGCCGACAAGGGGAGAGGCCATTCTAGACTTGGTGCTCGGAAACGCGCCGGGGCAGGTATCAGATCTTGTGGTGAGAGAGCATTTTGGTGATAGTGACCATAACTGCCTCACATTCTACATAGCTATGGAGAAGGAGAGGATTAGGCAAAATGGGAGGATATTTAATTGGGGAAGAGGAAACTGTGATGCGATTAGACATGAGTTAGGAAGCATGGACTGGGAGAAATTGTTCCATGGTAAAGGCAGTATATACATGTGGAGACTGTTTAAGGAACAGTTGTTGCGAGTGATGAGTAAATATGTCCCTCTGAGACAGGCAAGAAGGGGTAAGATAAAAGAACCTTGGATGACAAGAGCGGTGGAGCTTCTTGTGAAAAGGAAGAAGGTAGCTTACATAAGGTGGAGGAAGCTAGGGGCAAGTTCAGCTAGAGACGATTACTCGCAGGCAAGGAAGGAGCTCAAAAATGGTCTGAGGAGAGCCAGGAGGGGGCACGAGAAAGGCTTGGCAGAACGAATTAGGGAGAACACAAAGGCATTTTACACTTATGTGAGGAATAAGAGAATGGTCAAAGAAAGAGTAGGGCCGATCAGGGATAGCATAGGGAACTTGTGTGTGGAGTCTGAGGAGGTAGGGGAAGCCCTAAATGAGTTTTTTGCTTCTGTCTTTACAAAAGAAACGAACTTTGTAGTGAATGAAACCTTTGAAGAGCAGGTGTGCATGCTGGAATGGATGGAGATAGAGGAAGCTGATGTGCTGAAAATTTTGTCAAACATTAAGATTGACAAGTCACCAGGCCCGGACCAGATTTGTCCTCGGCTGCTTTGGGAAGCAAGAAATGCAATTGCTTCGCCACTTGCGAGGATCTTCGCATCCTCGCTCTCCACTGGAGTTGTACCTGAGGACTGGAGAGAGGCAAATGTAATTCCTCTCTTCAAGAAAGGAAATAGGGAAATCCCCGGCAATTACAGACCAGTAAGTCTCACGTCTGTCGTCTGCAAGGTGTTAGAAAGGATTCTGAGGGATAGGATTTATGACCATCTGGAAGAGCGTGGCTTGATCAAATGCAGTCGACACGGCTTTGTGAGGGGCAGGTCATGCCTCACAAACCTTATTGAGTTCTTTGAGGATGTGACTAGAAAAGTTGATGAGGGTCGAGCTGTGGATGTGGTGTATATGGACTTCACTAAGGCATTTGATAAGGTTCCCCATGGTAGGCTCATTCAGAAGTTCAGGAGGAATGGGATACAGGGGAACTTAGCTGTCTGGATACAGAATTGGCTGGCCAACAGAAGGCAGCGAGTGGTAGTAGAAGGAAAATATTCTGCCTGGAAGTCAGTGGTGAGTGGGGTTCCACAAGGCTCTGTCCTTGGGCCTCTACTGTTTGTAATTTTTATTAATGACTTGGATGAGGGGATTGAAGGATGGGTCAGCAAGTTTGCAGACGACACGAAGGTTGGAGGTGTTGTTGACAGTATAGAGGGCTGTTGTAGGCTGCAGCGGGACATTGACAGGATGCAGAGATGGGCTGAGAGGTGGCAGATGGAGTTCAACCTGGATAAATGCGAGGTGATGCATTTTGGAAGGTCGAATTTGAAAGCTGAGTACAGGATTAAGGATAGGATTCTTGGCAGTGTGGAGGAACAGAGCGATCTTGGTGTGCAGATACATAGATCCCTTAAAATGGCCACCCAAGTGGACAGGGTTGTTAAGAAAGCATATGGTGTTTTGGCTTTCATTAACAGGGGAATTGAGTTTAAGAGTCGTGAGATCTTGTTGCAGCTCTATAAAACTTTGGTTAGACCGCACTTGGAATACTGCGAGATAATGAAATGTGAGGCTGGATGAACACAGCAGGCCAAGCAGCATCTCAGGAGCACAAAAGCTGACGTTTCGGGCCTAGACCCTTCTGAGATGCTGCTTGGCCTGCTGTGTTCATCCAGCCTCACATTTTATTATCTTGGAATTCTCCAGCATCTGCAGTTCCCATTATCCCTGATACTTGGAATACTGCGTCCAGTTCTGGTCGCCCTATTATAGGAAAGATGTGGATGCTTTGGAGAGGGTTCAGAGGAGGTTTACCAGGATGCTGCCTGGACTGGAGGGCTTATCTTATGAAGAGAGGTTAACTGAGCTCGGACTTTTTTCATTGGAGAAAAGGAGGAGGAGCGGGGACCTAATTGAGGTATACAAGATAATGAGAGGCATAGATAGAGTTGATAGCCAGAGACTATTTCCCAGGGCAGAAAAGGCTAAGACGAGGGGTCATAGTTTTAAGCTGGTTGGAGGAAAGTATAGAGGGGATGTCAGAGGCGGGTTCTTTACACAGAGAGTTGTGAGAGCATGGAATGCGTTGCCAGCAGCAGTTGTGGAAGCAAGGTCATTGGGGTCATTTATGAGACTGCTGGACATGCATATGGTCACAGAAACTTGAGGGTGCATACATGAGGATCAATGGTCGGCACAACATCGTGGGCTGAAGGGCCTGTTCTGTGCTGTACTGTTCTATGTTCTGTTACTGAGTTAGCATGCTAAAATATTGAGTAACAGTGTTAACCCTGGTATTACGTATTCAGCTGATAGCCCTCTATACATTGGACCTGGTTATTTTGTAAAACTTACATGAGGGTGCCGCAGGAATTAGCGCTTGAGCTGCAATTATTAGTAATATGTACTCATGACTTGTATAAGGAATACGTATGCACATAAACAGAAATGTGAAGGCAAGTAGTGAAAGCACAGGGCAGAATCCTACAGGGGGTATGAACAACATGAGCCATGGTGAGATGTATGGCAGGGTCAGGCAACAAGTAGAGATGCCCAGCTTGACAAGGAGATCATCTTGTTCTGTCTGTTCACAAGTGGCGTAGTGAGATTCTTGCAAGGCAACGATGAGATGCCCATTGGCATTAGCGATTGCTAAGCACCTTATTAACACCACAGCTCGGCTTATTAATAGCTTCCTGACTTAGCGAGCTCATCAATCAAAGCAGAATGTCGGGAGAACGCGACAAAGATGGATCAAGCACTTGGCAGGTTCAGCTCAGCATGTGCTCCACTTCATGATGGACACTGGGCAATAACGTTTCAGAGAATGCTCCCACGGGCACCCGTCATGCCACCTGTGCCACATCAACCTATACTGAGACCTTTCATGTCGTTTCTGCATTAAACTCGCCATTCTGGCAGGAAGAATTCTTTTTATGAAAGCATATTCTGTAAAAGTTGAGAGATTGCAAATGCTGAGAGTTTCGGATGTCCTAGTGCATGAATTGCAGAAGGTTAGTACACAGGTACAGCAAGTAATTAGGAAGGCTGGTTGATGGTTGTAACATATTGTCGGGGGAATTGAGTACAAAAGTAGGGCGGTAATGTTTGATTTATGTACAGGCCACTGGTGAAACCACATCTGGAATACTGTGTACAGTATTGGTCACCTTATTTAAGGAAGAATGTAAATGTTTTGGAACCAGTTGAGAGAAGGTTTACCGGACTGATTCCTGGACTGGGCAGGTAGTCTAATGAGGAAAGATTGGACAGGCTAGGATTGTATCCAGTGGAGGCTGGAAGAGAAAGAGGTGATCTGTTTGAACAGTGTAAGATTCTGAGGGACCTTGACAGCGTAGCTGTGGAGAGGATGCTTCCTGTTCTGGGAGAATCCAGAACTAGGGGCCATGGTTAAAAAATGAAGCAAATGTATTTTTCTCAGAGGTTCATGATTCTTTCAAATGATAAGTTTAAATATTTTTAAGGCAGAGGTAGAGAGATTCTTGATAAGCAAGGGGACAAAATTTTACAAGTACAGAGAGGAATGTGGATTTTATTGGATGGTGGAGCAGTCTCAAGGGGCTGAGTGGCCTACTTCTGTCCCTTGTTGTATGTTTGTATTTGTGTTTAATGAATTCATTTGTGTCATTTTCACATAGTGAATTGATGTCTCCTCTTTTTCACATGACCTCCCCCCCCACCGACTCCCCCAAAATCACAATTGCTTCCGCAGTTTCTAGGAGCTAGGAACACCTAAACCAGAGCAATTATAATATCTGTTGCAAAATAGCCTGTCAGTGATACAAGATCTTGCATGGCTGTTGTGCATTTGTACAGAGGCATGGCTTTGACATTGACAGACAATGTTGGATTATTCAGTGTTAAATACTGACACTTGTAAAATTTGACTTTACTGAAATAGCAGCACAGAACTGACAGAACAACCTAATAAAGAGGGAAACTCAAGAATCATGATGTATCAATGATAATGGGAACTGCAGATGCTGGAGAATCCGTGATAACAAAGTGTGGAGCTGGATGAACACAGCAGGCCCAGCAGCATCTCAGGAGCACAAAAGCTGACGTTTCAGGCCTAGACCGTTCATCAGAAAAGGGGGACCCCTTCCGAAATGCCAGCTTTTGAGCTCCTCTGATGTTGCTTGGCCTGCTGTGTTCATCCAGCTCCACACTTCGTTATCTATGATGCATCAATTACAGTGCAACATGTTAGTAGGATTCAGCGGACGCTGTGTAAAATGTTTTGTTGATTCAAATTTGAGGTCAAAACCCATTTCTGTGACAGTCTGTCATTGTCAGACTGGCCCACTCCAAACTATAATTGATTCATTATGTCACTGGGCAAACTCTCCTCTGGGCATGGAGGAGATTCTCCCAGAACAGGAAGCATCCTTTCCACATCTACGCTGTCAAGGTCCCTCAGAATCTTACACGATTCAAACAGATCACCTCTTTCTCTTCCAGCCTCCACTGGATACAATCTTAGCCTGTCCAATCTTTCAGCATTATGTATTCCACATGGATGAAAAGGTTCGAATTTCACTGCTGAGTAAGCCAGGACATGTACTTTGGAGCAGGAGGGAAAAACTGTCCAGCATTGCAGGTTTCAATGACCTGTCAGTGACTCCTACTGCCAAGAGCAATGCTGTGCCTAGTGGTTGCATTGGTACACTCTGTCAAATTGTCTGCTGGCTCATCCTGCCCACAGGAGGGTTGATGCGCTTGGCTCAGGTTTCGGGTGGTGGGGTGGAGGCTCCTGTGAAATGGCCTCAGTAAAGGAGGGGAGAATACGGACAGAATGGTCCTCTGCTATTACATCATGCACAATGTGGCTTCTTATGGAATTAATTTGTTCCCCTCGGTAAGCGTTTTTCTTTTATATCTAGGGTCAACCCGGACAGATTGGGCCCCAAGGGCGCAGTGGACCTCCAGGATTTCCTGGACCCGAGGGACTAAGAGGACCAAAAGGTGAAAAGGGTAACTCTGGTAACCCAGGAGCTGGAGGCATGAAAGGAGAAAAGGTGAGTCCAGGTCAATCTCTAGCATTGAATCATTGCTTGCTTTAAGTGTCATAGAGCCCCTACAGTGTGGAAGCAGGCATTCAACTCATTGGGTCCATACTAACCCTCTGAAGACCATCTCACCCAGATGAACCTCACCTACTCTATCCTTGTAATGCTGCATTTACTGCAGCTAATCCACGCAGCATGCACATCTCTGGGCGCTACCAGCAATTTAGCACGGCCAATCCATCTGGCCTGGGCATCTGTTGACTGTGGGAGGAAAGCAGCGTACCCAAAGGAAACCCACACAGACACAGGGAGGATGGGGAAACTTCACACATACAGTTGCCCGATGGTGGAATCAAACCCGAGTCCCGTGGCACTCTGAGGTGGCACTGAGGCGAACCACTGAGCCACCGTGCCTTAAATTGGAAAAGAAAGAGGGTGGAGAAGTTTGCTGGTTTGGTTCGACAGTTGGCGTGTGGTTGGGAATAACTAACAGTGAAAGCTTTGATTCTCTGTGCTTGTCGGAGGTATCCTGGAATAAAATCGCCACCTAAGCTGTGATTCCATGAAACTGAAAGAACTGCAGATGCTGTAAATCAGGAGCAAAAACAGAAGTTGCTGGAAAAGCTCAGTGGGTTTGGCAGCATCTGTGAAGGCAAAAATCAGACTTAACATTCGGAGAAAGGGCCATCAGACTTGAAATGTTAACCTTGATTGTTTTCTTCACAGATGCAGACAGACCTGCTGAGCTTTTCCAGCAACCTCTGTTTTTGTTCCTGTGATTCCGTGACCCCTGTCTACCAGATGAAGGGAGTGAGCCACATGATAAGCTCATTGCCATCAAACATCTCGACTCTCACATTTCTCTGACACAGCCTCTCAGTGCTGAGGGTGACTCCCAATGTCCATGTCTCTTCCCACCCTGAACGCTGGTCAATTTTATTACACTGATGACATTTTTGATGCCCATTAAATTGGAAAAAAAGAGAACCAGAAAATTGTTCCAAATACGCTACAGGTCAGTCAGTATCTGCCTAAAGAAACAAATTGTGTACAATTTAGAACTGGTCAGATGAGTGAATGTGAAACTGAGTTGACTGGGTTGCTGGATATTTCAAGAATTTTCAGTATACAGTCCAATCCCAGCTCTCCAGTTGCTCTTCCCAACTCCACTTCTTTTGTCAAAATGTACCCGAAAAGATTTTGCTGGGTTTGTAGTACCTAACTGGCCGGTAGGGGTCCTGCTGTGACAGTCTCTTCGTGTTTGAAAAGTGGTCAGTGTTATATTCTATATGAGCCAGGATAACGTGCACTAACACAATTCAGTCTCTTAATAGTGGGAAACATGTAATGCCTTTCATTTTGGAAGCTGTTTCAGTTCCACTCACAATTAGCCCCAGTGGAGTGACATATATTTAACACTGTCTCTCAATGGGCCCTGTTATATTAAGCCCCACTTCCATTATTTGTGCAGCCGGCTGGGATTACAGGCAGCTTCAGCTGTTAGTACCTTTTGGGATGAATGTCACTGTGCTGCAAGTTTTAACTTCTGATGTTTTCTGTTCTTGCAGGGTCCAATCGGTGTGCCAGGATTTGTCGGGATGAATGGGATTCCTGTAAGCACAATCTCCGAATTAAACATTTCCTAATCTACCTGCTCAGGCATGTTATGACACATGTCGGGAGCTAGCCTTGAACCCGGGTATCCTAGCTCAGAGGGTAGGAAACTACCACGGAGCCACAGGAGCCCACAATCCAATTGTTGAGTTATTCCATTGTTGTCGGTGATCACCTTTTGTAGGGACCATTTAATCGGGATCACTGAATTTGACAGCATGAAAGGCCATTCAGTCCATTATGGCGACGCCAGCTCTTTAAAGGATCTTGCTAAGTCATCTTGCTCCCCTCGCAGAGCCAGTGCCTGGGCTTAGAACCCCATCCCAATACTAATGCAGTCCACCATAAGATGAACATTGTAAAAAAAACTGCTCTCCATAACAAATATTGATGCCATTTTGTTTTTCAAATAAGCTTGTTTTTTTCTGCAGTAGAAATAAATGAGATACATTCTCCTCAGTCAGGTGGGAAAATGAAAGTTGGGGAAGTTGCTGAACAAAATTTTAAAAATAGTCTGTTTGAAAAGATATAACGTCACTTCACTCATGGGTGAGTTGATGAATCAACCATCCACTGCAGGCCTACCACCTCAATCCCTCTCCTGCCCCACCTCCACTTTGTTTCTGCCCGCCCCCACCCACCAATGTCACTGCCAATTCTACACCCCATGTTCGTTTTCAGACATGGTTCTTCCATGCCAGGTTTGACTTTTTGGGGAAAGGGATGACTCAGTATTTGAAACGTAGCTGGTGCCTTTCACTGCACTTACCTTAATATTGAACACGAATAGACAAGGCAAGATCTCAAACTCCCCCATCTCACTTTGTTGATCTCAGTATCATCTCCCCTGCTTCATGAAGCAGCAATGATAATAAAGCAGTTCATTACAGCAGAGAAGGAATTCATTTCCCGCTTCTGTGTTCTGTCCCATGCTGTAACTCTATTACCCTGATAATTTGTATTTCATTTCAAATAGATATCCTTTCCTTCTGCTTCCATCTGTCTTTCATGAAGTGCAATCCAAATTATGACAACTTGCTACAGATAAAGAAAATGATTTGCATTTCTCCCAGCATTTTGTTGCCAATGACCTTACCTCTGTGAGAAGAGAATCTCAAGCACTCAGAATGCTCCTGTCCCTAACTCCTGCCCCGTTGTGAAGATATACATGGAGCAATACCACCCTCTGCTGGAGGTCAGGGTGTAGCACAGCAGCTGAGAAGGAAAACCACGCAATCAGGCAATCCCTACAGTGTGGAAACAGCCTTTTGGACCAACAAATCCATACTGACCCTCAGAGCATCCCACCCAGACCCATTCCCCCTAAACCCACCTAACCTACACATCTCTGAATACTACGGGCAATTTAGCATGACCAGTCCACATAACCTGCTCATCTTTGGACCATGGACACTTTGGACATGGGGAGAATGTGCAAACTCCACACAGATAGCTGCCTGAGGGTGGAATAGAACCCAGGTCCCTGGCACTGTGAGGCAGCAGTGCTAACCACTGAGCCACTGTGCCACCCTACTTGCTACTTTAACAAAAAGACTAAAGCTACACAGCAGGTTGGGGAGCAGCTGTAAAGTGTAAAAGGAAATGTCATGCTTCCAGTGCTCCCTGCATCAGAATTACTAGCTCAACCTTCCAATTAGCAGGGGGACCAGGATTGTGCACAGCACTCCAAATGTGTCCATACTGATGGCCTGTTTGGCCATCATAATAGGAAAGTGACAAATCCATGTCCCAGGCACGCATTCAAAAAGATATGATCTCTTTTCCCTCTAAATTTCATTCTTGACAAACTGTTCTTTTTTCCGAAGGGTCACCCAGGTCAACAAGGTCCAAGAGGACGCCCAGGTCTTGACGGGTGCAATGGTACCATCGGAGATTCTGGTTTCCCTGGCAGTGCAGGTTATCCAGGATCCCCAGGACTCCCGGTAAGCAGAGGACACATTTCGGGATTTGTTGACTAGTTTTCTGGGAAGCCAGTATCCACTTTCAAAAATCGAGTTTATTTTGGCGCATTTGAAGAAAAGGCAGAAAGACCCACATTGATGAAGCGTTTTCCACAGCCACTGGCTGTCTCAAATTGCTTCGCACCAATGAAGGACGTTTTGAAGTGTAATCAGCTGTGTAATATAGGAAACAACTTGTACTCAGAAAATTCCCACAAACAATGAGCCAGCGATTCAATTGATTTGATCTATGATAAATATCGTCCAGGTCACCAGGGAAACTTCCTTCGTTGATCTTTATGATAGTGAACAAAATTGACTTTGATACAAATCCTCAGTTTAATATGTCTCCAAAAAGATGCCAACTTCTACAAAGCTCCCTCATTCCCACTCTGGATTGTCAGCCTAGATTTTTATGTTCAAGTGGTTAGAGTGCAGGACTAGGACTCACAACTTTTGAGATAGAAGCAATGGTGCTTGCTACCAGCTCAGGCACAGCTCGCACAAAGGGCAGTTAGTGGTTACAGTATCAATGAGCTGGTGGTGTGTTTGTTTCCTTACAGACCATAAATATAAGGACTAATTTATTGGACAAACAGAATGGAGCAATAGCTGTGTCAAACTTGTCCTCACTCAAAGGGAGTAGAATGTCACTGCATCGCGAGCACGAACTGGATGCTTGAATCATTACCCCTTTACCTTTGCTGTTTTAAAAACTTAACACAAACTTAAAAATATGTTTCTTATAATAGAATATGAACATATAACATACTTATTTTTGTTGGAGTCTGAGGTTTGTTCTCTGTTTGAGGTAATTTCACAGACGACTGTAGCCATTCTGCGGATCGCTCTGCATGCTGCTAAATAGCCACGAATAGCTTTGCTAACCATTGATTTCTATCTTGTTTACTTCAGGGTGAAACAGGTCTCAAAGGAGCTAAAGGAGAGCCAGTCCGTATCTCTGGAAACCGTGGTGAACTCAGGGTGAGTATGTCATACTGTTACTTTGATTCATTTTTCTGATAGAAGTGAGGAATATTAAGGTTAGGATGTTGAACTAAGAGAATGAACTGGGAATGAACTTCAAATCCACATCTCCAAAATTGCTCTTACTCACCGTGTCCACATGATGGCGAGCTTTGCAATTATATCAGACAGATCGATACTCCAATAAATGAGTGTACAGTGGAACATTGTACAGTTATGTTAAGAACTTGCACCATATCCTCACAGAAAGAAGAATTGCATTTGCATAGCACCTGATACAACTTTGGCATATCCCAAAGTCCTTTCCAGCCACTGGAGTAATTTGAAGTGTAGTCATGTTGCAAGAACAGCAGCCAATATGTACACAGCAAGATTTCACAAATAGCAGTGTGAACTACATCTCACAGCGGAGCTTGTATTCGTAATTAGAATCTCACATTACATTCCACACAGTATAATGTTAAGCTGGCTGTCACACCCATCTACTAGTGACCTTGTTGTCACAACCTTCTCTTCATATTTGAAATGTCACAATTAGATTGGCCGTGAAATTGGGTCAGATCTTACAAAAGCAAGTTACCGCCGATGCTGAAAATCAGAAATAGAAACAGAAGAAAGCTAGAAATGCTGTTTGGGTCTGGCAGTGTTTGTGGACAAAGGAACAGGAAATGGTTTTTCACCATTTTGTGATGATGTAACTTCCCACATAAACTCTTCAGGCAGGCTCCCCGTTGATTCTCTCAAACATTTCCAACACTGTCATTGACAGAGCTCTCAATCACATCCATCCTATTTTCCACACTTTACTCTCGCCTCTTCTTTTCCCTCGCAGAAACAAGAAACGTTCCCCTGTTCCTCATATCCCCCCCAACCCTCAGCACCCCCTCATTAGCCTCTGTATTCAACTGAACATTTTCTCCCACCTCCTTCACAAGTTGCTATCACCCAACATCTCCCCATCCCTTCCAGCATTTAGTTGAGACTATTCCTGCCTTATGGCCTGGTCCACTCCTCGGTCACCTCGAAAGATCACTCTCTTCTCCTGGCACCTTTCCATACAAACGCAGGAGAAGCAAAAACTGTCCTTTTGCTGCTTACTTCTTCCCCAGCCAGCCCCAAACACTCCTTCTGGATGTACTTCTTCCAATATTTATGTGTTGTATCCTCTGCTGACAGTGAGGTCTGCTGTACATTGGGGAGACCTAATACAGACTGAATGATCCCTCTTCGCAAGCAGGACCCTGAGCTTTGGGTGGCAAGCCATTTTAATTTTCCCCCTTGCTCTCGTGCTGACCTCTCTGTCCTCGACCTGCTGCTGTGTTCCGAAGGAGCTCAACACAAGCTCAAGTACAGGATAATAAAACCAAGGACTGTGGATGCTGGTGATCTAAAACAAAAATTGCTGAAGAAACACAGCAGATTTGGCAACATCTATGGAGAGAGAAACAGAGCTAACATTTTGCGTCCAGTGACGCTTCTTCAGAATAGACCCTCATCTTTCAACTCAGCACTCTACAGCCTTCAGAATTTGAGTTCTGAGGAAGGGTCACTGGACACGAAACATTAACTGTTTTTGACTTTCACAGATGCTGCTTGACCTGCTGACCTTTTCCAGCAATTTCTGTTTTTGTTCTGCATTTGAGATTTAGTTAACATCTCCAAAGTTGTAACCTCTGCCCCTATTTTGCTCCTTTTACTTTGAAAGCTTTGATTTTACTGTAGATTTTTTTTCTTGTTTTGATTCTGTTTTTTATCCTGCAATTCTTCATCATTCTATCATTTACACCTCCGCAAAGCATATCTTTTATTTATTCTTTACCTGCCCCATTTCCACTCCTTGTTATCATTTAATCTGTGTGGTCTCCCACAACAACACCAGCCCTTCATTTCGTTCTTTTTCCGATTGCCTCTTTACATTGCTTAAAGCCTATTACATGGCTAACCTTACGCATTCTAGTGAAGCTGAAGGGTTGGAAGGAATCTTCTACTTGCTGCAATATTGAGAATACGGGCAGGAGTGCACTAAGTGGAGAAAAATCCAAAGCTTTCTGCATACCCACCTCCACCAAATAAGTTCTAAGTTTCGTGGCCCATGATCACCTTTCAGCTGCCAGTTCAGGACCTCAGTCTGCCATTGCTGGGATTGAGCAAATTATAGTTTGGACTTCTGCCATCACCTCACAGCCTGATGGTTGCAGCCCTGTGGGCAGATTGTCACCTCAGTAGTTGAGGGATGCTCCCTTGATTAAGACAATCAGCACTTGTTTGAGGAACTTGGCACTGATTAGGGGTTGCCTGCTGAAAACCAATCCTTTCTTGTGTCTCCCTCTTGCCACCCACAATGCCCCCTGCCCTGGACCTAAGAAACCTCTCACTCTCCTCCCATATAAAGTTACCTTTGATCTGGGCCCTGTAGAGTCTTGAAACTGAGGGGATGTTCCTCTTCCATGGCATCCTCTGTGGGTGTGAGACCCACTAACCTCAAATTGGCTGGCAACTCTCACTGGCTGGCAATTCCATCCCCGGCATCTTGATTCAAGCTGAAGACCCAGAGGTGGCCTTGCTGTTGCCTGATTTGCTGGTCAGGGCTTCCTGACAAGAGGTAGCACTGATCTCCACTTGGCCTGTCACACCTCAACATGTTTCCACCCATTGACATCTGCTTCTCTCTCTACAGATGCTGCCAGACCTGCTGAGTAATTCCAGTGCTCGCTGTTTTCATTTCTGGTCAATACTAGTCTGCAGGTCAGGCAGGTTGGGTGGGTTAGATCCAAAGCACCATCTTATGGCAAGCTTTGCTTCATGGGTAATCCTGCAATTCTTCACCCAAACAGCACATACAGGGAAACTTCCATGTCAGTCCTGGCATTGAGCCCCAGGCTGTGAGGGTTGCATAGACTCACACCGTAGGGGTCAGCTAGCTCACTTGGCTAGAAGGCTGGCTTGCAATGCAAGAGTGATGTTAACAGCATGGGTTCAATTTCCACACCGTAGAACATAGGACATTACAGCGCAGTACAGGCCCTTTGGCCCTTGATGTTGTGCCGACCTGTGAAACAAATCTGAAGCCCATCTAACCTACACTGTTCCATTATCATCCATATGTTTATTCAGTGACCATTTAAATGCCCTTAAAGTTGGCGAGCCTACTACTGTTGCAGGCAGGGCATTCCATACCCTTACCACTCTCTAAAGCAGCTGAGGCCAGTATGAAATTCCCAATTTTCTCCCTTGGCTGAGGCTTGGTGATCCTCAGTTTAAACTCAGAACAAGTCCATCTCTCTCTGAGAGGGTCTGTGACAACTTTCCTTTTATCTCATCATATCTATTCACTTCCTGCCTTCGGCCAGAAACAGAATCAGAAGTTGCTGGAAAAGCTCAGCAGGTCTGGCAGCATCTGTGGAGAGCAAGCAAAGTTAACATTTTAGATCCAGTGACCCTTCCTCGGAATGGGTAGTAGCTGGGTAAAGGTTGTTAAGTGTGCTGGAGATAGGGTGGGGGGTGGGGAGGGGAAGGAATAAATGATAGGAGGAGATGGAGCCCAGAGAGAGAGAGAGAGAGAGAAAACAGTTGTGTAGACAAAGCATTGGGTAAAGGTCAGCCTTGCTGTAAATTGGAGTTGCTAATCATCCCCTATTTTGTTTGTTGATTAACACCGCATGCTAAATATAGAAATGTGTGTTTTGATTTGATTGTTCTCCCCAACTTTCCCACAGGGCGAGCCGGGCCTACCAGGTTTGGATGGAGTTCTTGTGAGTATCTCAGTGGGAAAATCGCAGGTGGCGGGACTGAAAGAAAAGCTTTTCCTTTGACTCATATTGCACACCCACCTTGTCTTCATTTTGCCTTTCTAATAGTCGCTGTGACTTTGATTATGGAATATTGCCCAGAAACTTCCAGGGTGCCCAGTCTGGTACACTTATCTCTTAACTGAAGTCATTAGAAGTGAAGAGCCGGAAGTCTGTCTACAGGTGGCCAAATTAACATTTCCAATTGGGATGACCTAGTTACTGGTTTAGTAATCTAGAGACCCAGGCCAACTCTCTGGTCAGAGTTCAAATCTTACAACAGTTGCCGATGAATTTAAATTCTCTGAACTCCTTCAACTGCACTAATAGTAATCAGGAAACTAAACACAATTGTCATTAAAAAAAACCAACTAGTTACTAATAACCTTTACAAAACTTCCTTTAGGCACAGAAATTAGTCACTTTGGTCTGGTCTTGTCTGGGTCTGTGCATGACTCGAGATTCTCAGCGCTATCTTTGAAATGGCCTGCAAAGTCACTCAATTCAAGGGATGGCCAACAAATGAAACAAGCAAAAAGTCAAATTTTAAAGTCACAAATGCTGACATTCCCTGTGCATCAGGCAGTCCCACATGTCACCAGATACATCAGTGATAGCATCAACACTCTGCCACTCTACTCTTAAAACATTTGCCCCATTCCTCTTACTGCATTGTTCCAGATGTGTCCACTTCCTGGTGGATGCTCCTAACATTATGCCCCTGAAGATTCAAACCAATAACAGTGCACGGCCTTACATATGATCGCGACTGAGTTACAACTCTGGCTGTGCTGATGATGAGGCTCCAGCAGGAGCTTGCAGCCTGACACTGAATATTTAAAGTGCAAAGACATTTCACTTGGAGAAAATGGTGGAGTTATTTCAATTGAAGGGCTCAATATGTCAAAAGGTGTGCAGGTCTAATCCTTCACCGGTCAATGTCTGAGTGATGTATCTTTGTGCTTTAAATATTCAGTGTCAGGTTGAAAGCCAGCACATAAACTTAAATCATTAGCCTGGCCTATCAGTTCAGGATTAATCTGGCCTGTTTCTCTTTTTGCCTTACAGGGTCCACCAGGTTTTCCTGGGCCAGATGGCTTTGTGGGACCCAGAGGACAGCCGGGCCTTCCAGTATGTATTCCTGTGTTTCATTTTGTCTATCTGAGTGGTCACTGGACAAAAACAAAGGTGCTGGAAAAGCTCAGCAGGTCTGGCAGCATCCGTGAAGTAGAAAACAGAGTTAACGATTCGGGTCTGGTGACCCTTCCTCATAACTCCAGTTCTGAGGAAGGGTCACCAGACCTGAAACGTCAACTCTGTTTTCTCCTTCACAGATGCTGCCAGACCTGCTGAGCTTTTCCAGCAACTTTGTTTTTGTTCTTGATTTCCAGCATCTGCAGTTCTTTTGGTTTTTATTGAGTGGTCACTGGGTGGATTTACTTATTGTCACGTGCATTTTGTTACAAAATACAATGAAAAATGTTGCTGTATAGTGTCACCGCTCTCCGGCACCATCTTAAAACACAGAAAAATAAACCAAAACATAGAATATAAAAGTTGTTGACTTGCTTGCCGAGCTGGCTTGTTCTCATTCTTATACAAACCCATACAGATCAAAACTAGAAATGACAGTACTCACCACAATGGAGCGGACAGCAAAAAATCCAAGCAGAGTAGAATACCATCGCTTCATCAAAGGCCCCACTGATGGCGTTACCCAGCATGGTGACAAAATGTTTAAACAAAATCAAGCCAGCTCGTCCAGCAAGTCGACAACCTCATCCACAACCTGAGCTGTAGATCTTTGCCAAAACTTTAAACATAGATTATAAAGGCAGAAGAACAAAATAAATAAAGAGGAGAGATAATGGGAACTGCAGACGCTGGAGAATCCAAGATAATAAAGTGTGAAGCTGGATGAACACAGCAGGCCAAGCAGCATCTCAGGAGCACAAAAGCTGACGTCTCAGGCCTAGACCCTTCATCAGAGAGGAAGTGTTCAACTTCACAGTTTTTCTTCTGAAGTGCTCCCATTTTTAAGTGCTGAAATCTCCTCTGCTCTTATGATCAAACAGATGATTACCTGCACATCACAGTTACCAGAATCTCTTGCACTATTCTTCTGACCTCAGGCACAAGTGTTTAAAGTGTTAGCAGGGAAGACTCAGGTGTTAAATTTTCAGGAACTGTCAACCAGGTCCCAGTGAGCAGTTGGCAGTGCATTAGCCTGTGGCGGACGTGGCACGGGTTGCTCTGATCTGAGCAGTTCTTTAAAAGCCTGGTGGTGCTCGCCCTAATGGTGACAATGTTTGCCATGATATCGTTGGAGCAGCACTAGCAACTGAGCAGGAAGATCCCAGGGTCAACCCTGGGGTCTCTGTGCAGCTGAGTTACAGTTACATTAATCCTGCTCTCACTGGGCTAGTGCAGATCACTCAGCACCTCAGAATAACTTGTACCATACCCCTGTGGCAGAGGAAGGTCGACCAAGAACTTTGGGCCCACTTGCTGCTTTGATCAAAGGCAGCAGTGAAAGGGGGTTATAAGTGACCCGAACACCTCTTGAAGAGCAAATCAGCTTGTGTCATTCTGTCGGATCACTATGCAGTAGACCCAATAATAACACCCAAGATAAGCATGTGTGTATAGATAGGAGGCCCTCATGGTTTAATCTCGTGTCAATGTACAAGTTCTTTGGTGGTGGTTGCAATATATAGGTCTACACCCAAGGCTTTACCCGACAATGCTAACATTAAAATTAGATATTTAGTGGTTTGCCAATGGGTTTTATGAGCAGCTTGTCCTTTTCTGGGTTATTTTCCAAAGAAAACAATTAATCTTTTTGATCTCTTTCTTCAGGGCCGACCTGGTCCCCCAGGCCTTCCAGGATTGAAAGTAAGTAGTGGCTCATGTTAATTTCTACTGTTCATTCCAGACTCTTTTAGAGGGACCATAATCCACACAGTGCCATACTTAACCCACGACAGGCCTCTATCACATTGACGTAGCTGTTACAATGAGGTCATGAGCAATGCCAGGTTCGTTGCAGGGAATCTCTATGTCCTTCTACACAAGCTTGACCATCCTTAGCTCCCAGCATGGTTGCCAAACCTCATCTCACTGTCATCACCCAGGAATGTTTCACCAGATCTCACCTGAGCTGATATGTGGGAAATCCCAAAATAGGCAATTCTTGTCTCCAGCTTCTTCTAGCCCCGCTGTAAGTAATTCATCTTAGCAGGCGAGTGGTGTGTCCCCTACAACACTGAGCAGAAGATCTGAATTAAAGGTTCTCTGAAACCTGCTCAAGATGGCCATTTGTTTGGGTTTGTGCTTGAAGGTCTGGCCTATACACTGGCTGACCACTGACAGGAACCAATTGGCTTTATATCTGGGTTTGTGTACCTTGGTATTTGCATGCACCTCTACCTGTTGCATTCATTGTCTGAAGTAGCATTAAATCAACTTTGATGTGGCAAACATGGGTTGATTTTCCTGTTTTCTAAATTCCATTTGAATGCCTCCACCTCTCACCCCTTTGTGTTTCTTTCTTAGTTGCAGTAAGTTTTTACACGTCGTAAACTACTATGGAAGTTTGAATGTGGTGATATGAACTACACACAATCACACACACAGACACAGACACACACACACACACACACACACACACACACACACACACAAAAACATTGATACTCACACACATGGCTGTAGCTGGCATCAGTGACCTCCAGCAGTAATCACCCTCATCTGGATGTTGTTATTGCCTATAAAGTGATACCTCGCTGTGAGAAACAGCTGTATTTCATGACCGAACCACTAGTGCTCCTTAAAAGTAATGGGAACGTTCACCCTGCTCTTGAAACACATAACTAAAATTAGTGAGCTGCTATGTCACCACTTTGTTAAATTTAGTTGGGATTACGATAGATTTCACGCTACTATTCTTCCTCCCTTACTGGGGCTGACAGCGCTGGTAGTTCAGTGTGGTATGAGGCGGCAGGATTGGGTTATACAGCCACACTCCTTGCACGTTCTGTATGTAAGGAGCTCTCAGTCTCACTGCTGACTTTCTGGTGTGCTGTCTGTAAAATATAAAAGTGGTGCAATGAGCCAGTTGAGGCCATTTTAAACATTTCATTCGATGACTTCAGAAAAAGATAACTGCTTATGGCCATTTTGTTGACGGATGTGGAGAAGTGTGAGGTGATACATTTTGAAAGGAAGAACAAGCAGAGACAAATATAAAGTAGATGGTGCAATTTAAAAGGTAGGCAAAAAATCTGAAGGTTTGAATCCTCAAAAGCTTTGAATCTACCAGAACAAGTTGTACAGGTATTTTTACAAATAGAGGCATAAAGACCAAAAGCAAAGAATTTGGGCTAAATATTTATAAATCACAGGTCAGGCCTCAAATGAAGTATTCTACCCAACTTGCAGATTCAAACTTACAGAATATTTTGGCACCGTAGAGAAACACTGCTTTCATTAGCAGATAGGACAGTAGCCAGATGCACAAGCTTAAGATAGTTGACCATCAGTGGGAAGATGAAGAGATGAAGATCAGCGGGAAGATGAAGAGATGAAGATCAGTGGGATGATGAAGAGTCTGTATTTTTATGTAGTGAATGTGCTATGATTGGGAATGCATTGCCTGAAAGGCTGGTCCAAACGGTTACAATAATGACGTTGAAAAAAATTACTATACAAAGACCCATGGAAAATTTAACAGTGTTACAGGGAAAGAGCAGGAAAGTGATCATTTATCTCAGTCTCAAAGAGCCAACATAGGTACAACGGGCCAAGTGGTAGTATTGTTCTGTTCTTTCCTCTGAGCATTAGAATTGCAGTTCTTGACAATACTGAGCAATATTGTGCAATGTAGCCACAGTGAGGGAGCTGCCTGACCGAACATCAAAGACTGTACCCACAGATGATGCTACAAAGGCCAACTTTAAATTTTCTTAGGGTGACAGCTTTTAAAAGACATTTCTTATAATTTCGAAAAATGTTTGTATTTCAGGGTAACATGGGACTGGGATTCCAAGGACAAAAAGGAGGAAAGGTAAGGGTGCAGAAAGGTATTGCATTATAAATACATTAATTAAAAACTTTTATAATATTTCAAGCAAAAACATCTGCATTTTCAGTATGTATTTCTCAGCGCCGAAATCTTTAATTCACACCAGGGAAGCTGTTGTAATGCAGAACGGTGTGTGGGAGAAGGAAAAGACACTCGATTATCCCAAAAGGACCTTTTTTAAACAGCAATTCCATTAACCTACCTTTTCATCTGAATCCATTTCCAATTCAGAAACACAGTCATTTGTCTGTTGAAACCATTGACACAATCCACAGCAAAGTCTACCCCAGGAAATGAATCCCACAAGTGAGTTACTCTCCTGATCAAGACATTTCTCCTAAATCTATTTTTGCTTTGATTGCCCTAATGATTTTAACTTGAGAGCACTGTTTTTGAATTAATCAATACGATGATCAGTTTGCCTAAGTAAATTTTGTTCTCTTCATAATCTTTGTGAATGTGACCTCAGGATCTGCTCAATTCTGAAGACATCAAAACCAGCTGCCAGGATATTTTCTCATAATTTAGATTAATAAATTAAGTTAATTTATATTGAAATTAATGCCCAGAATCATTTCACGCACTCAGCGTCCTTAAATGAAAGCAATATTTATCTGATAGGGTAACAAATGCTACACCAATTACAGGAGCTCTGACTAGAGCCTTCACAAACCTTTTTAGTTTTGTGTTTTGTTCTTCTGTTAAACCATGATAGTTTCTCATTTACATGTTCAAATTAAGTGAAGCGCTATAATGAAATATTCCTCCACTCATCTCATTCCTGATCAACATGCTGCATCACTCTATTTCTCATGCACTCCCTGTTTTAGTGCTTTTCTCTGTTAGAAAGGCGTTGAAACTTACAATAATTGAACTGCATCTTCCAGCAGTTGTTTCAGTGATAGTAGGAACTGCAGATGCTGGAGAATCTGAGATAACAAGGTGTAGAAAAAGAAGGGTCTAGGCCCAAAACATCAGCTCTCCTGCTCCTCTGATGCTGCTTGGCCTGTTGTGGTCATCCAGCTCTACACCATGTTATCTCTTCCAGCAGTTGGCCCAGTTAGATTGACGGATCTAAATCTAAGTTATGACCTCTGGTTATTTCAGATGACATGACCGAGAATGTGACATGGGAATTTCCTGAATAAGTCTATCTCCCTTTGATGCCATGATAGAAGCTTACAGAATGATCCTTCAGTCTACAATGTTGTAACACAGTGAAATGATTGACCAATCACAAAAGGAATGAGTGTTGATTCGGTTGGTGGGGGTGTGGGGAGAAGAGTGGGGGAGTTCAGGAACTCACCTGCCTTCCATGGTTAAGTCCATAGTGAGAAGACTTCTGTGTAGCCTTTCTGCCTGACTGACTGTCGAGGCTCTTAAAGCCTCATCTCACTGCCACTGTTATTTAGCCAGCCCGGGTGGCGTGCTTCCTGTTGCCAATTAGGAATTTAATTCCCTTTGCTACTCTCAGAGGTCAGGCTGGCAGGCATGGGAGGTAAAGAGAGAGTGTGGGAGATCTGGTTGGGGGGCAGAAGGCGACTGTCAAGAACCGGATCAGTGGGGGAAGGGAGTGTGGGAGATTGGGTCGGGGGAGGGGAGTGTGAGAGATTGGATCAATGGAGGAAGGGAGTATGGGAGACTGGGTCAATGGGGGAAGGGAGTGTGGGAGATTGGTCAATGGGGGAAGGGAGTGTGGGAGATTGGGTCAGGGGGGAGGGGAGTATGGGAGATTGGGTCAGGGGGGAGGGGAGTATGGGAGATTGGGTCAGGGGAGGGGAGTGTGGGATATTGGGTTGGGGGGAAGGGGAGTGTGGGATATTGGGTCAGCGGGGAAGGGGAGTGTGGGATATTGGGTCAGTGGGGAAGGGGAGTATGGGATATTGGGTCAGTAGGGGAGGGGAGTGTGGGATATTGGTTCGGGGGGAGGGGATTGTGGGATATTGGGCCAGTGGGGGAGGGGAGTGTGGAATATTGGGTCAGTGGGGAAGGGGAGTGTGGGAGATTGGGTCAATGGGGGGAGGGGAGTGTGGGATATTGGGTCAGACGAGGGGACTGTGGAGGTTGGGTCAGAGGGGGAGGCGAGTGTAGGAGATTGGGTCAGTGGGGGAGGGGAATGTGGGAGATTAGGTTGGGGGGAGGGGAGTGTGGGATATTGGGTCAATGGGGGAGGGGAGTGTGGGAGATTGGGTTAATGAGGGAAGGGAGTATGGGAGATTGGGATAGAGGGGGAGGGGAGTGTGGGATATTGGGCCAGCAGGGAAGGGGAGTGTGGGAGAATGAGTCGGGGAGGGTGTGTGACAGAATGAGTCGGGGAGGGGAGTGTGGGAGATTGTTTCAGAGGGGGAGGGGAGTGTGGGAAATTGTTTCAGTGGGGGAGGGGATTGTGGGAGATTGGGTCAGTGGGGAAGGGAGTGTCAGAGATTGGGTCAGAGGGGGAAGGGAGTGTGGGTGATTGAGTCAGTGGAGGAATGTGGGAGATCGGGCCAATGGGGAACAGAAAGTAGTGCATGAGATCGGTTTAGATGGGTGTGAGGTAGGGAAGGGAGTTTGGCCAATCAGTTTAGCAAGGCGGTGGGGATGGGAGCACCAGTTTCAATGGCAGACATGTACTCCTCGCTGCCATTATTGAACCTTGCCCCCTTCCTTCTCCCCTCACTTTTCTTGACCAGCCATTATTTGAAAGTCATTAATTGAAGAAACCAAAATTTTTTTGAGAAGGATTTGTTGGGTATTCTGGCCCGTAAAATGATAAGGCGCTGGTGGTGATGAAGTGGAACATTTCCCCATTGCAATCACCCACTGCTCAAATTGGCTGATCCCACATGAGGTACAACACAGTTCAACAGAAAATAGAACTCTCTTCGTTATAATTTTGACAGTAACATCAGAGGGGAATCCCTTTATTGCACTAGTGAGACTTAGTCTAGATTTCCTCACCAGCTTTTGTGTGTAAGATTACCAATGTAACATCAGGGCTCTTGTGGCACCGTGGTCATGTCCCTGGGCCAGAAGGCTGGCGCTCAAGTCTTACCTGTCACTGTATAACTGAGTAAGTTGGTTAAAAATATCCGTTAGGGTTGTGTTCAATTGGTGCAAAACTGGGGTTGGTTTTGTAGTGTGGTCACTTGAAGCTGATTCATGCAAACTTATTTCACAAAATACCCTTAGAGCCTATAAACAGAGGAGACATCCACTGCAGCAGATGGGTTGGGATCAATTCTGTCCTTGAAGATTGAACAAACACCATCTCACTCAATCCCCAATGATTTATATCTTCAAACTGGCCTTTTTCTAAATCGCTGCTGCCTCCTTCACTATTGGGAATGTTAAACACTTTAAGAATAATTTCAGACTAAGTCCATTCACTTTTTGTGAATTACCTGGGCTAGATTCTTATTTCTTATTAACCCTCGGGTGAACATTATATCTTCAATTGAACTGCAGTATTACAAATCTCCAGTCAGAGGCGCTGCAGAACTGGTGGCATTTTAGCTCAGCAGTGCCACCTATAGATTCTAAATGTTACTACTGCCTTGACTGATTTTAAAAATCCATTAACTCAAATGAGAACAATTTAATTTTAAAGATCAAAGATCAATGAAAATTACAGCACAGGAACAGGCCCTTTGACCCTCCAAGCCTGCACTGATCCAGATCCTTTATCTAAACCTGTCGCCTATTTTCCAAGGATCTGTATCCCTCTGCTCCCTGCCCATTCATGTATCTGTCTAGGTACATTTTAAATGATGCTATCATGCCCGCCTCTACCACCTCCGCTGGTGTTCCAGGCACCCACCACCCTCTGTGTAAAGAACTTTCCCCGCATACCTCCTTTAAACATTTCCCCTCTCACCTTGAAATCGTGACCCCTCGTAATGGAGTCCCCCACTCTGGGAAAAAGCTTCTTGCTATCCTCCCTGTCTATACCTCTCATGATTTTGTTGACCTCAATCAGCTCCCCCCTCAACCTTTGCCTTTCTAATGTACATAATCCTAATCTACACAACCTCTCTTCATAGCTAGCGCCTTCCATACCAGGCAACATCCTGGTGAACCTCCTCTGCACCCTCTTCAAAGTATCCACATCCTTTTGGTAATGTGGTGACCAGAACTGTACACAGTACTCCAAATGTGGCCAAACCAAAGTCCTATACAACAGTAACATGACCTGCCAATTCTTGTATTCAGTACGCCATCTGATAAATAAAAGCATGCCGTATGCCTTCTTGACCACTCTATTGACCTGTGTTGTCACCTTCAGGGTACAATGGACCTGAACACCCAGATCTCTCTGTGCATCCAGCTCCTAAAATTGCAGATATCACAACTGAGTTTATCCTGAGCATTTTTTCAACAAGGTGATATTCTTTTTAAAAATAGAATGGGGTTGGCTGCAACTTAGAAGTGTCAGGGAGTAGACAGGGTCCAAATCAAAATGCTGAGCAACGAAGGTTAGCTGTATCAGTCAAGTCAACAGAAGGGGGAAAAAATTGTACTGAAAATGCAGATGCCTATATGAAACATTGAAACAGAGCAACTGTGCCCTTGCTGTCTGTGCTGTTTGGATGTAGTTTTAATAAGCAGCTAGCTACAATGGCTGGATCCCTAACCACCCTAACCAATGTCTCACTGACTTCATTTTCATTTGCTTTTTAAACAGATAGTGTGTGTATGTGTTGAGACCCTTCAAGCTGCACTGACCGCATAATCGCCTTGCCACTGGCTCTCCGCTGTGATTACAATCATCGTTTTTAATGGTGTGATCCTCACGTTGTGAACAAGGCTTGGCAGCTCTTGGCCTTTAGTGTATCTGTCAGGAGGGAGAAGGTGAAATGTTCAAAAGGTGAAAGGCAGCATGAAAGGCTGTGAGCTGTCCCAGTAAATTGTGTCACTGTGAAGGCAGTGTTAAGAACAGAGTGACCCAGAACCTGATCCTGCTTGAATGTCCCTCAGTGCAGTGATGCTGCTCTAAATTATCATTATTTTAATTTGGACTCCCCATCTCACCCAAACACTTAGCATATTTTGTGGGTTATTATGGGTCGTGTAATTCCAATCTTTTTAAAGCTCCTACAGTTCTGGATGATGCCAAGCAAGACAAGGAAAGAAAATGAAGCTGAATACCAGCTCTGTACAATTGTTAAACATTAACAGGAGTTGCCTGGGCATTGGTAGAACTAGATTAGCAGTAGAGCTGATGTGACCCAGGAAGGTCAGTGGGAATGGGAAGATGGGTTTCAAGAAAAATTTCAGTTGGCTAGGGCATAAGAAGAGCCAGCTGGACACACTGGGCTTTCAGTGGAGGAGCTCTAGATGAACTAGAAGGGAGTTAAAATCTTCAGTGATTATCACAAGACAGTGTGCTTGTAAGGTAAGGACAGGCTCTTCATTTGTGATTAATGGCCTGAAAGTAGCCAATTTCACAAGAAGCTTAGATACTGGCTGATACCCATGATTGCATAAGCCAGCTAAAGTCACTACTTCAGGAGATCAGGAGAGGAAAGAAGTTCGGGAGAACTATAACATTGTGCTGGTGGTAGTTGAACCAGACATCTGCTGCCAATAGCTGCCAAGCTCCCTTTGGACTGATGACTTTAGAATGTATTGTGCTTCCATCAACATCACATGCTCCGTGTCCCAATGTGTTGTTATTTTTGACATGATAGATGTAATGCGCTGAATCACCCACTTCCCAAAGTCTACCTTACCTTCTGCCTTTCATGCTCAGCTCAATTAACACACTACACCATTCTGCTGCTGAAATCTCAATCGCTGTATGTAACTCCTCTCAATTGTAGGGGTTGGCCCCTTGTGACAGGATCCAGATTACCACATCAGAGATCTCAATTCCTTTTTCCATGGGAAAAAAAGGAATTGTTGGCCTTTTCCCTCCTGTTTGCATTCTCACGTTGTTCTGATCTTGACTTGTTGTACTATCTGCTGTTCTTTATCTCATCCTTTCCTTTCCTTATCTCTCCATTCATTTCCTTATCTCTGTATCCAAAACTCCCTTTCCCTCTGTTGCCAATGGGCTTTTAAAGCTGAGCCTTGCCATCATATAATTCCCAAAATTTGTTTGATTTCAGCTTTGCCTCTCTTCCCTTTTACCACTGCGGCATCTTGCCCATGAGCCTTTGATTTCTTTCCATTTGGACAACTTTGTTTTTGATGCCGTTCGGATAGGATCCTGCTTAGAGGGCCAGGCCGATCCCTGCACCAGCACAAATTAACCTGATTATTAATCACGCATTTTTCAAATGCTATGTATGGAAACATTTGTCAAATATGTCTGGAAAATAAACATACGTAGCCTTTCCACCATGTTTTTCTGAGAGGGGTTCTTATTATTTTGCTCTGCCTTTTCCCACTTGTTTTTATTTCCCTGTTTGGGGAGTATCCTCCCCTCTCTCTCACTCTGCCCAGCATGAGATTAACTCATGTTCAGTCTCTGTCAGTGAACGTGTGATACCATGCCGACAAAAAGTTGAGACCAATGGATGGCACTTTTACTAGCCCCTATTTCTGCATTGAAAAGAGTGACCTTTATTAATACTCTACACCCTCCTGAAGATCCCAAGGAGGTAGTGAATTCAATATGTCGGTAGTCACTGTGGCAATTTATACTGTATACCACTTTCTGATAGTCCACTAGACTACCTTCGATATTTTTACGTGGCACATCTGTTTCTGAACCATCTTGTTTACCACTGTTACTTTTTTCCAAAAAATATCTTTCCCTCTGGTGGTTGGAAGGTGAAAATAGTTAACTTTACAAAATTGTTACTTTTATCTGTAATACACTGCAACTGTTTCTGACACTAACCATAACTGACTTTTGCCCCCTCCTCCCTCCTTCCACCCTCCCTGAACTCAGGGTGATGTAGGCCTTCCAGGCCTTCCCGGCTGCCCAGGAACTATCCCACAGGGCTCAGGGCCTGGGCTAAACTTCTCAATCGTAGGAGAGAAGGTAACACTTGGGAGCGAGCTGTGAACTGAGTGGATGGTAGTCCTGGAGGAAATGGGGCTTGTTGGACACTATTCCTCTCCTAATTTAGGAGATTTAGTCATACATTCCTTCATTATAAATAATGTAGCATTGTATCCTTCTCTGTTGGTCATTAGTCAGTGAGTGTACTATCTGACCTGGTTAAGGAGCTATGAGCACTTCCAATTCATAACATTCTGAATAGAGTGTGTTTTACAGAATTTCTTTTCAACAGAGGCCTGCTGGCCTAAAGAGCTAATGTCATTTTTGAATATGTGATCAATGGATGACATTACTGTGTATAAGAAAACTGAAATTTTGATAGTTTCATTAGAGATCTGATCCTAATAAATAACATGCCCTTACGTGGAGCAAAACAAGGCCAGTTAAGAGTTGACAGACATTGGATATGACCCATTCCAACCCAAAGCAACAATGGTCCCCTTCAGTTCAGTGCCCCATTTCCTACCAGGATTATCACTGTCACAGGTAACGTTTGTTTTGTTTGATTCAAAAAAAAATTTAAGCTTCCTTCCTGATTGCTACACCTCAGGGAGATGTGGGTCTGCCTGGTCCTCCAGGCCCACCACCTGCCACCGGGCAACTTGAGTTTGGTGGACAACCTGGATTTCCAAAAGGGGACAGAGGTGAAAAGGTTTGTGGAACAAAAATAGAGGTCGGTCGCGGCTGGGAAGGGTAATTGACATCTCAGTGTAAATTTAGACACTCCGTCCTGAAACAAGTCCAGACATTTTTTTGGATGAAATGTTATTGGCAGTCCTTGCTATATTAAGACATGGAAGTGCTGATTATACTCACTACAATGCCCGCTAGACAACAAAAATCTCTTTGTTTTGCATCAGTATTCCATCTTAAGAGTCAGAAGTAGAAGGTGTTAGATGCAGTTGTAAGCTCCCTCAGCCTTGGTCTGATTCTCTGAGTTGTTTCCTCAATGCTGATTCCCAACTCTGGCCCATTCTATGGCTTCAATGAGTGAGATTCTCAATTATGGATAGGTTATGGACTTTCCCACGAGGTGAGACTTTGTCTTGTCGTATTTCACTTAGAAACATGACAGTCATGTCACTTCTCTACCCTGCAATTTGAAAAAGCAACCTTTGAAGCAGCTTAGACTAAAAACTTTGTAATTACAATTCCCAGTTTCAGACACCTTTCCTGACACTGATGTGACAATGTTGTATGCTGGTTACAGAACCTCTTAAACATATCAGCATACAAATTAGAAGTATGCCATTCAGCCTCTCAAATCTGCTCAATTACATGATTTGATTATAGCCTCAATTCCATATTCTCACCTAAGCTTGTACCCTATTCCATTCACTCTTCATGAATCAGTTCGTAATGCAGCTGTAACCCATTATCCCTTTATCTGTGCTTCTAAACAGAATTGCTGGTTCGTATTTCTGAGTTTTCCATTCACAACCTGCCTTTTGAGGATTATTATCTGACACTTTGTGTCATCCTACTTCAAATCATTGCAAACTACCAACTGCAGTATGAAACAAGAAGATCCTGATATCCATAACACAAAAGGGCCAGGTCAAAATATGTTAGGCCATTTACTTTCTCTGCCATTTCCTGTGGAAAATTGCCTGAATTCCTCCCAGCAAACACTTATGAAGAATACAGACACTGGATCTCCCCACACTGATGGATTGAAGGGGAAGATGGACAATAATATGAGGGAGAAAGGGGTGGAAGGAAATGCTAATTGGGTCAGATGGTGTCAAGTGGGAGCACGTTTGTATGTGACGTAGATGTGAAATTAGACCTGTTGGCCTCAGTATCTATTTCTATGTGGCATATTTCTAGCTAATTCCACATAGCAGCCCCAAGAGTGGGCAAAACAATCTAATCTTCAACTAAATGTTGTTAAGTAAGACTGCTGAAATGCAAAGAGACTTGGGAAATCTAGGCCAGGATTCTCTCAAGGTAAACTTGCAGGTTGAGTCTGGAAGGCAAATGCAATGTTGGCATTTATTTTGAAAGGACTTGAGTATAAAAGCAGGGATGTACTACTGAGGCTTTATAAGGCTCTGGTCAGGCCACATTTGGAGTATTGTGTGCAGTTTTGGGCACCATATCTCAGGAAGGATGTACTGGCCCTGGAGTGGATTCAGAGGAGGTTCACGAGAATGGTCTCAGGAATGGAAAGTTTAACATATGAGGAACATTTGAGGACTCTGGGATGATACACTGGCATTTAGAAGGATGAGGTGGGATCTAACTGAAACTTTCAGAATACTGAATGGCATGGACAAAGTGGATGTTGGGAAGATGCTTCCATTGGTTGGAGAGTCTAGGACCCGAGGGCACAGCCTTAGTTAAAGGGAAGACCTTTCATAACGGAGATAAGGAGAAACTTCTTCAGCCAGAGAGTGGTGAATTTATGGAATTCACTGCCACAGAAGCCTGCGGAGGCCAGGTCATTGAGTACAGTTAAGACTGAGATAGATAGGTTCTTGATTATCAAGGAGTGCAAGGGTTGTGGGGAGAAAGCAGGAGAATGGGGTTGAGGAACTTAACAGCCATGATTGAATGGCGGAACAGACTCGATGGGCTGAATGGCCTAATTTCTGTTCCTATGTCTTATGCTTTAAAACCATTGTTCAAATGGTGGAATTGGAGAGAAGGTCAGTATTTTGTACAGAAAGGACTGCAGTTGTGTGTACTTTGGAAATGTGCAGCTTCCCGAAGAAGGCCAGATGAAGAGCTGCCAAGCGCTTCCTTCCCATGAAGTTTGAATGGGACACTTCAAATGTGAGTACGTGGCCTTCTGCTGAAATGCTGAATCAAGAGGAATGTGATGTGAACGTTGAGGCTACAGAAGGAGTAATTGATTTAAAAACTCAATTTGTGGGTAACTCAGGAATTGCTGAATTCTGTAGGCGGTACCTGACAATCATTTATTGTAAATACAGTCGATACAATGTCATGTGGAAACATATTGTCAGGAATGGACACTGTGACATGGGCATATTTTAAATTTTCTCCCTTTGGATGCTGCTTAAACTTTAAATGACAATCCAGTCTGGCTGGACAGATGATTCAGGGGGTAATAATGAAGCTATTGACACTATTGACACTCAGGAAGGATATAGGTACTGTACAAGAGCAGAGCAAGGTGATATAATAAGAAAAGGGATGGATTTTTGAAATAACATTGCTGAAATTGCTTTAGGACTTGAAAAATCTCCAGCCTGAAATGACTGCTCTCTCATAAGAGAAAGAGGACCAGTGATGATTGAACCTGAGGGTCACCATACCTCAAGTGAGGGATGAGGTTGAAAGGGTCGGACCTTTGTGGTTATCTCAGCTAGTGTAGGAATTAAATCTGCATTATTGGCAAAACTATGCATCGCAAATAAGCTGTCCAGTTAACTGATGTCTGGTTAGGATATGTAACATAAATCACTACGGGATTGAGCAGTGCAAATACCTTAACAAGAAATAAGTGACAAATATAATACAATGTAATTATGCATATCTTTTCTGAATGAGGGGAAAATTCTGGACAAGTAATGTTGCTGCCTACGTATCTGTTACTCATAGAAGCTGTGGTGAATTGTTGAATACTAGACAAGAAAGATAATTTACACACATTAAATAGGCCATTTGGTAAAAATGTT
Source organism: Stegostoma tigrinum (assembly GCF_030684315.1). Lineage (NCBI taxonomy): Eukaryota > Metazoa > Chordata > Chondrichthyes > Orectolobiformes > Stegostomatidae > Stegostoma > Stegostoma tigrinum. The sequence goes on along the minus strand of NC_081368.1, from coordinate 19,969,749 downwards.
TGTGTTCATTAGTAAATGTTGATTTTGTTGAGTATTGACAATGATGGCTTCTGTTTCTTGTAGATAGATATTGTGATATTGAGGTTTTGAGATTGGTGAGTTGGGGAAGGTAGTTGTTTGGAAGAAAGGTCTTTGAGCAGGTTTTACAGTTCTGAGCATCATTTGAGATGATCAGTATCATAATGTTTGGTCTCCTCTCTCACAGGGTGATAAAGGATTACCTGGTCCTCTTGGAAGACCTGGATTGCGTGGCCCTCCGGTAAATGTTTCATTCAGTCGTCCATGTGGGGTTTGTGGTGCTCCGTACCATCAGTACATCACTCGCAAACTGGGAGGGGGAGAGAAGGGAGGTGAATGTTGTAAATGTCTCTCACCCTCTGTGATTCTGTCCCAGATCTCCATTTCAGATGTGATAGCTCTCTGCTGCAAGTACTGGTGACTTTCATGTGTCTCCCCCTCCTGGGTCACTTCAATGGCACAGATATTCGGCTCATCATATCTGTACCATTCATCAAACACCAATGTGTTTTTACGGTTTAATATGATGAGTGTCTATCAAAGTGAAATCTAACCTGAAGTAACTGTTACCTTGCTTCTTTTCCAGGGATATACAGATGGAATTAGACCAAAAGGAGAGAAAGGAATCCCTGGTCTCCCAGGCCCGAGGGTATGGAGCAACATTTTAACTAAATTGCCAATTGTCATGTATTCTCATTCTGCTGAGCTTAAGGGGAGGGGATGAAAGATGTTACTTATTGGCAGCGTATCATTGCAAAAGAAATCAGTGTGTGTTGATATCTATTGAAAGAACCTCAACAATCATTAAGTAAAAGGGAAGAACAGTACTGACACCGATGGTTTTGTGCTCCTGAGATGCTGCTTGGCCTGCTGTGTTCATCCAGCCTCACATTTTATTATCTTGGAATCTCCAGCATCTGCAGTTCCCATTATCTCTGACACCGATGGCCCAGCTTTCTGAATTAGTACTTGCAGTGTGGTGCTTCACCCACCAAGAGTGTATACAGAACCCCTCCAGTGTCAAAGCAGACCATTGGCCCATCAACCCTCCAAATAGCATCCTATCCCCAAACCTATAACCCAGCTAATCCACCTAACTTATACACTTCGGCTATTTAGTGTGGCCAGTGCACCAAACCTGAACATCTTTGGACTGTGGGAGGGAACTGGAGCACCTGGAAGAAACCCACTCAGATATGGGAAGAAGGTGCAGACTCCACCTAGACAGTTGCCTGAGGGAGGAAGCAAACCCGGATCCCTGGCGTTGTGAGGCAGCAGTGCTAACCACTGAGCCACTGTGCCACCCAGATTTCCATATTCTCCATAAGTCTCCATCATGGACAGCATGTTAATTTTCCAATACATCCCCTCCAGCAGGCATGCTGGCATTTAGAAAGTTGACTCTCTTTCTTTTCATCATTCATTCATGGGATGAGGGCATTCCTGGTCAGGCAGCATTTATTGCCCATCCCTAATAGCCTAGAGAGCAGTTGAGTCAACCACATTGCTGTGAGTCTGGAGTCACATGCAGGCCAGACCAGGTAAGGATGGCTGTTCCCTCCCTAAAGAACGTTAGTGAATCAGATGGCTTTTTCTGACAATTGACAATTGAGAATGGAATTGTGGTAGGGAAGGCAATGGCCTGGTGGTATTATCACTCGACAATTAATCCAGAAACCACCTAATGTTCTGGGGACCTGGGTTCGAACCCCACCACAGCAGATATGGAATTTGAATTCAGTAATTAGAAAACAAAAGTCTTGCATAAAGAATCTACTGAGCACCATTGCTGATTGTTGGAAAAATCCATCTGGTTCACAAATGTCCTTCAGGCATGGAAATCAGCCACTCTCACCTGGTCTGGCCTACATGTGACTCCAGACCCACAGCAATGCAGTTGATTCTCAATTGCTCTCTGAAATGGCGTAGCAAACAAGTTGTACCAATCGTTACAAAGTCTCAAAGAAATGAAACCAGACATGTAACCTGGCAACGACCTAAGCACCGGAAAAGACAATGGCAGAAACAGTCCTGCTGACCCTGCGATGTCTCCGCACTAACATCTGGGGGCTAGTGCCAAAATTGGAAGAACTGCCTCACAGACTAGTGAAGCAACAGTCTGACATTGTCGTACTCACAGAATCATACCTTACGGACAATGTCCCATACACGACCATCACTGTCTCAGTTGCAGGACAGACCCAGAAGAGGTAGCAGCACAGTGGGATACCATCAGGAAGGAGTTGCCCCTGGGTGTCCTCAATATTTACTCCGGGCCTCATGAAGTTTGATGGCTTCAGGGTAAACAAGGACAAGGAAACCTCCTGCTGATTACCACATACTGTCCTCCCTCAGCTGATAACTGAGTGCTCCTCCATGGTGAACAACATTTAGAAGAAGCACTGAGGATGGCAAGGGCACAAAATGTACTCTGGGTGGGGGTCCTCAGTGTCCACCACCAAGAGTGGCTCAGTAGCAGCACAACTAATCGAGCTGTTCGGGTCCTAAAAGATGCAGCTGCTAGACTGGGTCTGCAGTAGGTGGTGAAGGAACCAACAAGAGGGAAAAACACACTTGACCTCACCCTGACCAATCTGCCAGCTGCAGTTGCATCTCTCTATGACAGTATCAGTAACAGTGACCATTGCACAGCCCTTGTGGAGATGGAATCCCGCCTTCACAGTGAGAATACCACTCATCATGTTGTGTGGCACTATCACCGTGCTAAATGGGACAGACTTCACACCGATCTAGCAACTCAAGATTAGGCATCCATGAGGTGCTGTGGGCCATCAACATCAGCAGAATTGTACTTCAGCACAACCTGTAACCTCATGGCCCGGCATGTCCTCCACCCAACCATTACCATCATGCCAGGGGATCAACTCTGGTTTAACGGAGAGTGCAGGACGGTGTGCCAGGGGCAGCACCAGGCATACCTGAAGATGAGGTATCAACCTGGCGAAGCCACCAAACAACCATACGGCCACCTGCATGCCAAATTGCAAAAGCAGCAAGAGATGGCCAGAGCTAAGCAATCCCACAACCAACGGATCAGATCTAAGCTCTGCAGTCCTGCCACATCTGGACAAATCAAACAGCTCACTAGAGGAGGACACTCCTCAAATATCCTCATCCTCAATGAGGAGGAGCCCAGCATATCAGTGCAAAAGTTAAGGCTGAAGCATTTGCAGCAATCTTCAGTCAGAAGTGCCGAGTGGATGATCCATCTCGGCCTCCTCCAGTGGTCCCCAGCATCACAGATACCAGTCTTCAGCCAATTTGATTCACTCCACATGATATCAAGAAACGGTTGGAGACACTGGATACTGCAAAGGCTACTGGCCCTGACAACATGCCAGCAACAGTACTGAAGACTTGTGCTCCAGAACTTGGTGCTCCCCAAGCCAAGCTGTTCCAGTACAGTTACAACACTGGCATCTATGCAGCAATGTGGAAAATTGCCCAAATATTTCCTGTACACAAAAAGCAGGACAAATCCAACCCGGCCAATTACCACCCCATCAGTCTCCTCTCAGTCATCAATAAAACAATGGAAGGTGCCATCAACAGTGCAATCGAGCAGCACCTCCTCAGCAATAACCTGCTCAGTGACACTCAGTTTGGGTTCTGCCAGGGCCACTCAGCTCCTGACCTCATTACAGCCTTGGTTCAAACATGGACAAAAGAGCTGAATTTCAGAGATGAGGTGAGAGTGACAGCCCTTGATATCAAGGCTGTATGTGATCAAGTGTAGCATCAAGGAGTCGTAGCAAAGCTAGAATCAATGTGTATCGAGGGCAAACTCTCCAGTGTTTGGAGTCATATTTGACACTTGGGAAGATGGTCATACTTGTTGGAGGTCAGTCATCTCAGTCCCAGGACATCTCTGCAGGAGCTCTTCAGTGTAGTGTCCTAGGCCCAACCATCTTCAGCTGGTTCATCAATGACCTTCCCTCCATCATGAGGTCAGAAATGGAGATGTTCGCCAATAATTGTACAGAGCTCAGCACCATTTGTGACTCCTCAGAGACTGAAGCAGTCCATGTTCACATGCAACAAGATCTGGACAATATCCAGGCTTGAGCTGACAACTAGCAAATGACATTTGCACCACACAAATGCCAGGCTATGACCATCACCAATAAGAAACAATTTTACCCCTTGACATTCAATGGTGTCACCATCACTGAATCCCCTACTATCAACATCCTGAGTGTTGTCATTGACCAGAAACCCATCTAGACTCACCACATTAACACAGTGGCTACAAAAGCAGGCTAGGAGCTGGGAATACTGCGGCGAGTAACTCTCCTCCTGACTCCTCAAAGCCTGTCCACCATCTACAAGGCACAAGTCAGGAGTGTGATGGAATACTCCTCACTTGCCTGGATGAGTGCAGCTCCAGAAACACTCAAGAAGCTTGACACCATCCAGGACAAAGCAGCTGCTTGATTGGCACTATATCCACAAACATTCACTCCCTCCAACGCCACCGCTCAGTTGCAGCAGTGTCTACTATCTACAAGATGCACTGCAGAAATTCACAAAAAAATCCTCAGACAGCAACTTCCAAAACCAAGACCACTTCCATGTAGAAGGACAAGGGCATCAGACATATGGGAATACCACCACCTGCAAGTTCCCCTCCAAGCCACTCACCATCCTGACCTGGAAATATATTGTTGTTCCTTCACTGTTGCTGGGTCCAGATCCTGGAATTGCCTCCCTAATAGCACTGTGGGTCAACCCACAGCAGGTGGTTCAAGAAGACAGCTCACCACCACCTTCTCAAGGGTAACTAGGGATGGGCAAGAAATGCTGGCCAACCAGCGATGCCCACATCCCACAAATAAGTAGAAAAAAAGGCCATCATTAGATTCTTTTTTCATGACATTTATTGAGGTCAATTCCACCATCTGTCACAGTGGGATTCTGGGTCCCCAGAACATTACCTGGGTCTCTGGACTAACAGTCCAGTGATAATATCACTAGGCCATCGCTTCCCCGATAGCTGATGCTTGCTGTACCACTGGACTAAATAAACAGATGTAGTAACACAGACATAAATGGTTCTCACTGCTCTGACTCCCATTCTCACGGAGAGAGAGGAAAATGGCATTTGGAGGTAGCTTGACTGTAAAGAGGCGCCATCATAGACTTTGCACGTTAGAATGATGGCAGTTTTAAATCTGTTGGAAATACCATTGAAATAGGAATTTTAATGTGGGAATCCCCAGAGGAACTCTGCAGGAGCATAATCAAAGACAACTTGACTACCACCCAAAACAGTAGATTTTGAGATAGAAAGTGGCAGGCTTTGGTGAGGATCTTAAAGAGGAGAGAGAATTGGACAAATTTAAGGAAAGAATCCCTGAACTTAGCATGTAGATTCCTGAAAATCATCCAGATTCAAAACATGTCCACAGGTCTGATGGCCTTCTTTGGAATTCACAAGAAGAAGTTACAATATAATGTAAACATAGATTCATTCATTGAGCTATATAGGATTATGAGTACCTCTCAACTAATTTCCCTCAGCCTGAGCTATGTAAAGCCAGATTCAAACACAGTAAACAGGCCTGCTGACTGACCCAACTAAAGTTTTGGAATGAGTTTAGGTTATTAGCTTACTCCTGATACTTATTTTCAATTAGGTTTTAGCTAGAGTATAATTTTCCCAGATACTAAAAGGAACTGGGTGAAATTTATCAATAACTACACCCCCAGCAAATGGGGATAGGAGTAGGGTTCACTGAGCATTTAATGCAGAAAACTAAATGAACCAATTTTTTAGAATGAAAACACATACAATTTGGTGCTTAAATGAGAAGTATAAATTGTGAAACTGGATAAATTCTGAAGGAATAGCTAATCGTTAGTTATGAAAGAATCCAAGCATCAAACATGTTATAGATGTGAGTTATTTTAAAATAAGGATGTCCATCAGGAAGGTAATTAATAAAAACAAATATTGCTGGAGAAACTCAGCAGGTCTGGCAACATCAGGGAGAGAAAGCAGAGTTAACATTTTGAATCCAGTGACCCTTGTACAAAACAACGTTCCAAAGGTGGAGGTCCTGATAAAATAATGAGCCTTGGTGCCAAATACTCTTTTGTGTGATTGCAGTTTTAATTATAAGGGCTGGCATTGTGTGGTTATGTGCCAGTGTAATAGTGCAGAGACTGGAGAACCATCTTCTCTGTGTGTGTATTTCTCATCGGCAAATTCGCATTGCTGTGTAGGAAATGAAAAAATGTTGTGTTTGCATTGTTGGCTTTGCTGCCTGTCAAAAAACTTATCTTGCTCTAAATTTAATTTGAAAATAGCTTTGAACCGAATTTGCCTGTACAGTATCAACCCTATGCGTTTAGATCCTTATTCCTTCACAAGGCTGCAGATCATGTAGGTTCAAGAGATGATGAAGCAGTGCTATTTTGTAGTCTAACAATATTATTCACAAAAGTGAAGCAGATTTGACTACACTGCATCTCTGGAAATATTTCAAACCAAAGGGATGGCTCTTTTGTCCCAGATTTCTCTTGGTAAAAGAAGACTTTGACAAAGATCGTACTGCATTCATATTGCATGGAACATTTAGATCTGATAAAGTTTAGCTTGGATAGTGTTAAGGCTTGTCACCTGTTATCCTTTATTGCCTTTGAGAATGTAGACGAATTAGATAGAAATTACAAGTTGGAAACAAGCCATTCTGCTCCACCAGATCATGTTTGGTGTTTACCCTCTAAATGGTGTCCATTCCCACTCCATTATCATAGATAATAAAATGTGAGGCTGGATGAACACAGCAGGCCCAGCAGCATCCCAGGAGCACAAAAGCTGACGTTTCAGGCCTAGACCCTTCATCAGAAAGGATGCTGCTGGGCCTGCTGTGTTCACCCAGCCTCACATTTTATTATCTTGGATTCTCCAGCATCTGCAGTTCCCATTATCACTCCATTATCATGTCTGGTTATTTTCATTTCATTGAAAAAGTATTTAGGATGTCTTGTGGGGCACTGGCTACCTCGGATCCGAGAGCTACAGGTTCAGGTCCTCCTCCAAGACTTGATGGCCAAAGAAGGTGCATTCATAATGTGGCCAAACAAGTCGTGTCAGCTTGTAACATTCCTGGTCAACCATGTGATGGAAAGGAATTGGAGCCTTTACTGTCCAGACTGCAATGTGAATGCGAAAGTTAGATAATTATGTAAAAGTGAATCTTGCCGTAGCAACTCAGGCTCATGAGATAACAAGGTGTAGAGCAGGATGAACACAGCAGGCCAAGCAACATCTTAGGAGCAGAAAAGCTGACATTTCAGGCCTAGACCCTTCATCAGAAACCTCCTGGGTGTAAAAGGCTTTGCTGGCCCACATAAATTTGATTTGGTTGGTCTGTTACTTCCATCCACGAGATATTGATTAACACTTCCAAAATGTTTTCCTGTGGTGACTTCATTCTGAGGCTTGAAAACTGTTCAAGCAACAGTTTTCCTCACTGGGAAAAGCAACAGCCCTGTGCTTAAGCCAAAGAGGTGTCTGAAAAATCTGAATAAATTGAATCCTAAACACTGACTGTGACTCAAAATCCCGATAATAGACTTGACACCATCTCCTAGACCCTGTCTACAAATGTTCATGGTTTGCCCCAGAATATTCAGGATGAAGTGCAGCACCTCAGTAAGTGTACAGAGGAGATCTACAGTTCACTTTCATTTGCATCATGAATTCTGATTCTCTGTTCCACAGTTTTACAACCCCACTGGGTGAAAAAGGCTTTGCCCACCCACCTAAACTTAATTTGGTTGGTCTGTTACTTCCATCGACGAGATATTGATTAGCACTTCTAAAATGTTTTCCTGTGGTGACTTCATTTTGAGGTTTGAAAATTGTCATGACCCACTAAGTGAGAACTGAGTGGAGTGGAGGAGTTCCTGTGAGATCCAGCATATTAGGGTGGGAGGTACACCTGTCAGGGTCAGGGTCTGTCTGTTAAAATGAGACAACAGCTGTGAGAACTCAGAGATCCAGGATAGTCATTGGTGCTTGAGAACTTCTTGACCTCAAAATTCCCGCTCAGGATCTTCACTTAGGGTCCCAGCCTTCACTTTAGGAAGCTCCGTAATAGATCTTTATGACATAGAAATAGCCTGTTTTTATCCATTCTCTTCTTTCCTATTGTAAAATCCTTCATCAAATCACTGCATTATCTATTCTGTCGTACAGCAACACACCCCAGTTTAAGTCTTGTTCAGTGATAATACTTGCACAGTTTGGAATTTGGTCTTAATTTTAGGCATCCAAAACATCTGATCTTTTGGCCTTTGAGACTGCAAAGAAAACAGCATCCATTTATATTCTCCAGCTTTCCTTCCCATATGACAATTAGATAAGATCATAGATAGAATACTATTCACAGCTCATTATGCACATCCAGGATGACCCAGTCAGAAGAGTTCAATATTTTTGTTACATGGTAAGTATTGAAAATCTACATGCAAATAGACTGACGATCTTGAGTATATGCATGCTTAAGGGACAGGAAGGAGATTGCAGATGGTAGTCGAAGGCAAAATCAGTGCACAGGCAGTGACAATATTTTGATTTGATCTGCTTCTTTCTACTCTGTACCAATGCTGCAGTCAGTCCCTCTTTACTTCCAAAACTGCACTGTGAAATACATTTGCTTTAGTGCTTTTTCTTTCGTTGAAATTTTAATTGATTCCTTTCTTTGATTCTTTTAACTGTTCAAGAATATACTTTCTTTTCTGCATCTATTCCCCGATGAAAGTTCCTTGATTTGACTCCCACAACCCCATGCCCATTATTGTTCATCCAAATGTTTGTAGCTGCAGTCAAGTTGCAAGAAACCAGTCCGGGAGTCCCAGGAGCATAGTTGGGGAGTTGTACAGATCTAAGTCAAGGGCCCAGACACTCATCATTCATTGCATAAGAGGGTGGGCCGTGGTCACTCTGGTGTGTCCATCCATTAAATGTCATTAAAAGGTGGGTAGGGGGAGATGGTGATGTTATCAGAGTCCGCTTCTGTGGGAAAGAAATTGGGGAATGTTGGGGTTGGAGTCAGAGAGCAGTGATGCAGAGGGGAATGACGATACTGAAGGAGGCCAGTTTAATACGTAGTGGGGGGGAATATGTCACAACATAGGAAAGAAAGGGGTCACACAAGAGAATTGGATCATCAATGGTTAACAACACCATGGCTTTAAAGGAGTGAGGGTGTCAATGTGCTATACGTCTGTCATGTCAACTTTATATAGCTGGGGCAGGGAGGGACAGTGGGAGGTGGGCAGATGTTGATCTATGTAGACAGGTTGAGTGGGACTTGGAAAGATGCAAAGCCTTTGGGGTTGACAGGGAGAGCTACCACAAAGGAAATCCTGGTTGGAGTCATACCTGGCAGAAAGGAAGATGGTTGTGATTGTTGGAGGTCTGTCATCTCTGCTCCAGACATCTGTGCAGAAGTTCCTCAAGGTAATTTCCGTTGTCATAAATTGCTTCATTAATTACCTGCATCCTTCCATAAGATCAGAACTGGGGATGTTCACCGATGATTACACAACATTCAGGACTCTCATAACTCCTAAGTGGCTCAAGAAGCCCAAGAAGTAATATTTACCTTTTTAATTGGTTGTTTGTCTGTGTTTAAGAACTTGTTCATGTTCAGGGCAGGGAAGTAATTGCTGAAGCAACAATTACGTGAGGTCACTGCTACCCAAGACGTACCAGAAAAATTTAGTTGTACAGGGACTCAAATTTCCCACATTATGAATGAATGGATTTGGAAAGAAAGGTGAGAAAATGGTGCATTCTGAGGATGGTGGTATGTAGCAGGGGTGTCTTTAAGAACGATAATTTGATGGTGCTGATCTGAGACCATGGAGGTGAATTGGACGTCGATGTTGCAAACAGTTGAACTCCATCTGACACAGTGGTTGAGGTTGGAGGATGGAACTGGCAGCAAAGGCAGAGAGTTTCAGGTGGAGGTTGAGAAAAATGGCTTTAGATTTCCTAATGTTTAACTGAAGCAAATGGTGCTTCACCAAAAATCACGTCATGCCTGAGATCACAGAATAATTTGGGTCAAATAACGGCAGCAATTCCCTCATTATAGATGTGGGAACTTGTGCCATGTCTTCATTTGGCGTGATTTAGGCATCATGTAAATGGAAAACAGAGATCATAGATAGATCTTGACGGACTCTAGAGGTAGGGCGCAATGCTGCATGAAGTACCTGAACAGTTTACTAACATGTGGGTTATGTATTGATGCATTCTTTATTCTTTCACAGGGATCTTTTGGCTCAGATGGATCACCTGGAATTCCAGGAAGGAAGGTAAGTGTCCTTGAAGTCTTCTGCAAATTGCTGGATTAATATCTTAAAAGACTGACCATTGCACTCATTCATACATGTACCTGTTTGTACTTAGCTGTCTACTATTCAAAGCTAGATAAATGTAAAAGGCTATTATTAATCATGTCAGCATTTGCAATTGAATGAGAAATAACAAGTTGTAGAGCTAGATGAACACAGCAGACCCAAAACGTCAGCCTTCCTGCTCCTATGATGCTGCTTGGCCTGCTGTGTTCATCTGGATCTACACCTTCAGAGATAATGGGAACTGCAGATGCTGGAGAATTCCAAGATAATAAAATGTGAGGCTGGATGAACACAGCAGGCCAAGCAGCATCTCAGGAGCACAAAAGCTGACGTTTCGGGCCTAGACCCTTCATCAGAGAGGGGGATGGGGAGAGGGAACTGGAATAAATAGGGAGAGAGGGGGAGGCGGACCAAAGATGGAGAGTAAAGAAGATAGGTGGAGAGAGTATAGGTGGGGAAGTAGGGAGGGGATAGGTCAGTCCAGGGAAGACGGACAGGTCAAGGAGGTAGGATGAGGTTAGTAGGTAGATGGGGGTGCGGCTTGGGGTGGGAGGAAGGGATGGGTGAGAGGAAGAACCGGTTAGGGAGGCAGAGACAGGTTGGACTGGTTTTGGGATGCAGTGGGTGGGGGGGAAGAGATGGGCTGGTTGTGTGGTGCAGTGGGGGGAGGGGACGAACTGGGCTGGTTTAGGGATGCAGTTGGGGAAGGGGAGATTTTGAAACTGGTGAAGTCCACATTGATACCATATGGCTGCAGGGTTCCCAGGCGGAATATGAGTTGCTGTTCCTGCAACCTTCGGGTGGCATCATTGTGGCACTGCAGGAGGCCCATGATGGACATGTCATCTAAAGAATGGGAGGGGGAGTGGTAATGGTTTGCGACTGGGAGGTGCAGTTGTTTGTTGCGAACTGAGCGGAGGTGTTCTGCAAAGCGGTCTCCAAGCCTCCGCTTGGTTTCCCCAATGTAGAGGAAGCCACATCGGGTACAGTGGATGCAGTATACCACATTGGCAGATGTGCAGGTGAACCTCTGCTTAATGTGGAATGTCATCTTGGGGCCTGGGATAGGGGTGAGGGAGGAGGTGCCGGGGCAAGTGTAGCATTTCCTGCGGTTGCAGGGGAAGGTGCCGGGTGCGGTGGGATTGGAGGGCAGTGTGGAGCGAACAAGGGAGTCACGGAGAGAGTGGTCTCTCCGGAAAACAGACAGGGGTGGGGATGGAAAAAAGTCTTTGGTGGTGGGGTCGGATTGTAAATGGCGGAAGTGTCGGAGGATGATGCGTTGTATCCGGAGGTTGGTAGGGTGGTGTGTGAGAACGAGGGGGATCCTCTTTGGGCGGTTGTAGCGGGGTCGGGGTGTGAGGGATGTGTTGCGGAAAATGCGGGAGACGCGGTCAAGGGCGTTCTCGATCACTGTGGGGGGAAATTTGCGGTCCTTGAAGAACTTGGACATCTGGGATGTGCGGGAGTGGAATGTCTTATCATGGGAGCAGATGCGGCGGAAGCGCAGGAATTGGGAATAGGGGATGGAATTTTTGCAGGAGGGTGGGTGGGAGGAGGTGTATTCTACACCTTGTTATCTCGGATTCTCCAGCACCTGCAGTTCCTGTTATCTCTGATGCAATTGAATGAGTTGTGTATACCACTCAGAATAGGTGAATGACTACTTGTAAAACTTCCTCTCCATGTTATGATCTAAAATTTTATTATTCCTCCCTGACCATTTATTCCCCACCCCCATTGACAATGTCACATTGCTAACATGATTAGAACCACTAAGTAAGATCTGCGACTGCTATACCATTGGAACCATATGGCTTTTTTCTAAAGAAGTTAAGCAACATAAAAAATAATTCATTTTGTAAGGTTCTGAACATTTGTAAAATTCAATTTCCTACAAAATTGCAGATGATTGTCATACCTTTCTTTCATGGCTAAAGACATAAAGGAAAAAAGTAGCTAGTCCAGCAAACCTGTCCTGAACTGACATGGTATAATTCAACATGAGTATACCAAGCATTCCTTCCCAGGCACAGTCATGAGAGATGGAAAAATATCAGGTTCAAGAAGATAAATGGGCCTATTTGGGAAAATAATCAACAAAATTCCTCTCAGATCTAAATCAAACAAAGCAGGCTCAAAATATCGCAATGACCACAAAGTATGAACCTAACATTGCACCAGCCTTTAGCATGTAGTCATATTTGCCAAATGAAGGAAGCCATCTAAGAATTATTACAGTGAAGCCATGCTCACTCCATAGAGTCATAGAGTCCTACAGTACAGAAACAGACCCCTTAATCCAACCAATCCATGCTGAACATAATCCGAAACCAAACTAGTCCAACCTGCCTGCTCCTGGCCCATATCCCTCCAAGCATTTCCTATTCATGTATCTATCCATTTTCTATTCCTGTTTAAAAGACATTAAACATTATAACTGTAACTGCGCCCACCGCTTTCTCAGGAAGTTCATTCCACATGCAAACCACCCTCTTCCGTAAAATATTTGCCTCATATCTTTTTAAAATTTCTCTCCTCTCACCTTAAAAATGTGATCACTAGTCTTGAAATTCCCCCATCCTTGGGAAAAGACAACTATCATTAACTCTATCTGTACCTCTCATTATTTTATAAACTTCTATCAGGACGCCACTCAACCTCCTATGCTCCAGTGAAAAATGTCCCAGCCTATCCAGCCTTTCTTCATAACTCAAACCTTCCATACCCGACAACATCCTGGTAAATCTCTTCTGAACCCTCTCCAGCTTAATAATATCCTTCCTATAACTGGGGGACCAGAACTGGACACAGAATTACAGAAGAGCCCTCACCAATGTCCTGTACAACCTTAACATGACTTTCCAACTTCCATACTCAAAGTACTGATCAATGTAGGCAAGCAAGCCAAACGTCTTTGTAACCATTCTGCCCATATGTGACGCAAACTTCAAAGAATTACGTATCTGCACCACTAGGTTCCTCTGTTCTACAACTCTGCCCAAGGCTCTACCATTAATTGTATAACCCCATCCCTGTTTGTTGTAGCAAAATGCAATACCTCGCATTTACACAAATTGAATTCCATCGACTATTTTTCAGCCTATTTACCCACTCGATCAAGATCATTTTGCAATCATAGAAAACCTTCTTCACTATCTAATATGCCACCAATTTTACTATTTCTTCTATACTCTCATCTAAATCATTTATATATAAATGACAAACTAAAGAGGTCCAAGCACTGATCCCTGTCGGACACCACTGGTCACAGGACTGGAGCCCAAAAAGCAACCCTCCACCATTACTCTCAGTCTCCTGTCGTTAGTCCAATTATGTGTCCAATTGGTGAGCTCGCCAAGAATCCCATGTGACCCAACTTTACAAATTAGCCTACCATATGGAACCTTGTCAAAGGTTTTATTAAAATCCAAGTAAACAATGTCTAATGCTGTGCCATCATCAATCTTTTTGGTAACTTCCTCAAAACATGCAATCAAGTTTGTGAGACATGATTTTCTTCACACAAAACCATGCTGACTATGCTTAATCAATTTTTGCCTATGTAATCACTTCTACCAATGTACCCCCAACTGAAGCCAGACTCACAGGTCTACCGTTCCCCATTCTCTCCTTGCAGGCTTTCTAAAACAAATGTACAACATTAGCCACCCTTCAGTCATCAGGCACCTCATCTGTAGTTATAGATGATGAAAATATTTCTGTAAGATTATTAGATTAGATTCCCTACAGTGTGGAAACAGGCTCTTCAGCCCAACAAGTCCACACTGCCCTTTGAAGCATCCCACCCAGACCCATCCCCCTATAACCCACACACCCCTGAACACTATGGGCAATTTAGCATGGCCGGTCCACCTAACCTGCACATCTTTGGACTGTGGGAGGAAACCCACACAGACACGGGGAGAACGTGCGAACTCCACACAGACAGTCGCCCGAGGCTGGAATCGAACCTGGGTCCCTGGAGCTGTGAGGCTGCAGTGCTAACCACTGAGCCACTGTGCCGCCCTAAAGGGGTCTCCAAATTCCCTCCCTTACTTTCCACAACATTCCGGGATACATTAGATCCAGTCCTGGAGATTTATCCACCTTTAAGTTCTCGAAGACCTCCCAGACTTACTCTTCTTCAATGTAAACTGTTTTTAAAACATCAAAGTTTATTTGTCTGCATTCTCTGGACTCCATTTATTTCTCCACAGTGAAAATTGATGCAAAATATTTGTTTAGTATCTCTCCCACCTTCTGGGGTTCAACACAAAGACGACCTCCTTGATCTTTAAGAGGTCCAATCCTCTCCCTAATTACTCTCTTTCTCTTAATGTATTTGTAGAATCTCTTTGGATTATCCTTAACCTTATCTACCAATGTTATCTCACATCCCCTCTTTGCCTTCCTGAATTTCTCTCTTAAGAATGCCCCATACTCTTTGTATTCAAGAGCCTGTAATTCATTCCAAGCAACAGTAAAATACTGCCAGAAAAAATATTCTTCTGCCATCTATGTTAGCGTCCTTTTCTATTTGTTTCTGGGATGTGGATGTTGCCAGCTATGCTATCATTTGCTATCCATCTCTAATGGCCCCGGAGAAGGTTGTG
This sequence comes from Stegostoma tigrinum, assembly GCF_030684315.1. Taxonomy (NCBI): domain Eukaryota; kingdom Metazoa; phylum Chordata; class Chondrichthyes; order Orectolobiformes; family Stegostomatidae; genus Stegostoma; species Stegostoma tigrinum. The sequence continues at coordinate 19,954,717 of NC_081368.1, read as the reverse complement.
GTGAATTAGCTGTTTGAACCATTGCAGTGTTGTTAGTGAGGGAGTTCCAGGACTTTGACTCTGTTATAAAGAAGGAACGGCAATATAGCTCCAGGTAAGGATGATTTGTGACTTGGACAGGCACTTGCAGGTCTGCTTTTCATGTGCCTTGCCCTTCTAGACAGTAAAGGTCATGGGTTTAGAAGGTGTTGTCAAATGAGATTGTGTGAACATATAAACAAAGAGCACTCGGCTTCTTGAGCCTACTCTGTCAACTGCATGTTTTGGACAAAAAGATTAATGCTGTCTTACCATTCAGTGAATTAGCTGGCTGTATTTATGCGCTCCTTATTACCTGAAATGAACTGGTTTCAATTGCTTCTTTAATTAAATAAGCCCAACTGCTCCTCTAGTGAATACCTTATTAAAACCCTACAAAAGACAGGGAACTAAAACACTCAAGCTATAGATTTCGATTAACTGTTATTAGCAAACAAAATTATATTTGAACAAGAAATAACACAGTGTGAAGCTGGATGAGCACAGTGAGCCATGCAGCATCAGAGGAACAGGAAAGCTTGACGTTTCAGGTCAGGACCCTTCTTCAGAAATGGTGGAGGGGAAGGGGATTCTGAAATAAATAGGGAGGCGGATTGAAGATGGATAGAGGAGAATATAGCGTGAGAGGAGACAGACAGGTTAGCGGGATTAGACCCAGTGAAGGTAAACGTAGGTGGGGAGTTGGGGCGTAATAGGTCAAATCGAGGGAGGATGGACAGGTCGGGGGGGCAGGATGAGGTTAGTGGGTAGGGGATGGGGGTGGGGTTTGAGGTGTGAGGAATGGTTAGGGAGGCAGGGACTAGCTGGGCTGGTTTTGGGATGTGGTCGAGGGAAGGGAGATTTTGAAGCTTGTGAAATCCACATTGATACCCTTGAGCTGCAGAGTTCCCAAGCGAAATATGAGATGCTGTTCCTGCATCTTTCGGCTGGCATCATTGTGGCAGTGCAGGAGGCCCAGGATGGACATGTCATCCGAGGAGTTGGGGGGGTGGAATTGAAATGGTTTGCGACTGGGAGGTGTAGTTGTTTGTTGTGAACTGAGTGTAGGTGTTCCGCAGAGTGGTCCCCAAGCCTCCGCTTGGTTTCCCCGATGTAGGGGAGGCGACAATGGGAACAGCGGATACAGTATATAACATTGACAGATGTGCAGGTGAACATCTGTTTGATGCGAAAAGTCTGGGCCTGGGATCGGGCTGAGGGGGGAGGTATGGGGCAGGTGTAGCACTTGCTTCAGTTGCAGGGAAAAGTGCCGGGGGTGGTGGGGCTGGAGGGGAGTGTGGAGCAGACAAGGGAGTCACGGAGAGAGTGGTCCCTCTGGAAAGCACATAAGGGTGGGGAGGGAAAAATGTCTTTGGTGGTAGGGTCGGATTGCAGATGGTGGAAATGTCAGAGGATGTTGCGTTGGATTTGGCGGTTGGCTGGGTGGTACGTGAGGACGAGGAGAATTCTGTTTTGCTTATTATTGCAGATGGGGGCTGTGAGGGATGAGGGCATTTTTGATCACTGTGGAGGGGAAGTTGCGATTCTTGAAAAAAGAGGACATCTGGGATGTTTGGGAGTGGAATGCCTCATCTCGGTAGCAGATGCAGTGGAGGCGAAGGAATTGGGAATAGGGGATGGCATTTTTACAGGAAGGTGGGTGAGAGGAGGAATATTCCAGGTAGTTGTGGGAGTCAGTAGGTTTAAAATGGATATCGGTTTCCAGGTGGATGCCAGAGATGGAGATAGAGAGGCCCAGGAAGGAGAGAGAGGTGTCAGAGATGGTTCAGGTATTTTAAGGTTGGGGTGGAAGGTGTTGGTGAAGTGGATGAACTGTTCAAGTTCCTCGTGGGAACACGAGGCAGCGCCGAATCAGTCATCAATGTAATGGAGGAAGAGATGGAGAATAGGGCCAGTGTAGCTTTGGAAGAGGGATTGTTCCACGTAACCTGCAAAGAGGCAGATATAGCTTGGGCCCATGCGGGTACCCATGGCCACCCGCTTTGTCTGTAGGAAGTGGGAGGAATTAAAGGAGAAGTTGTTGAGGGTGAGGACGAGTTCGGATAAGCGGATGAAGGTGTCAATGGAGGGGGGTGCTGGTCGGGCCTGCAGGACAGGATGGAGCGGAAAGCTTTTCGGCCGTTGGCATGGGAAATGCAGGTGTATAGGGACTGGATGTCCAGAGTGAAAATGAGGTGTTGCGGACTGGGGAATTGGAAGTTCTGGAGGAGGTGGAGGGCGTGGGTGGTGTCACGGACATAGGTACGGACCAAAGGGTGAGAAAATGGAGTCCAGATAGGTGGAGATGAGTTCGGTGGGGCAGGAGCAGGCAGAGACAATGGGTCGACGGGGGCAGGCAGGTTTGTGGATTTTGGGAAGGAGATAGAAACGGGCGGTGGGGGGTTGGGGGATGATGAAGTTAGAGGCTGTGGGTTGGAGGTCACCTGAGGTGATGAGGTTGTGGATGGTTTGGGAGATGGTGGTTTGGTGCTCAGGGGTGGGGCCATGATCCAGGGGACGGTAGGAGGAGGTGTCGGAGAGTTGGCGTCTGGCCTCAGTAATGTCAAGGTTAGTGCGCCATACTACAACTGCGCCTCCCTTGTCCGCGGGTTTATTGATGAGGTTGGGGTGGGAGTGTAGGGAGGGGAGGGCTGCACCCCCCACCAACTACCAACATTCAGACCTAGGCTGAGTTGCTGCAGTGCATCATGCAATTAGTACACACTGCTTCAGTTTGAAGGGTTGCTGGTACTCTTTTAGTGTTTTTCATCAAGATTTAGTTGGAAACTGACTTCATGGGTGGAATTTTAAGCGCCAAATCCCTGAAGCCAACCGTATAAACATTGCTTTGGACAAATCCTTCTCAATTTTCTTTTCTCTATTTTAAGATCAAATTCACATCTGTCAATCTTTTCTCATCAGTTAATGTTTTTACTCTTGAAGCTGGTTTCCTTGTTGCTCCTCTATGAAACCTCTTCCATGGTGGTGGTGCTCCTAACACGTGTGTGTCGATATCCTCTTTGTTTTCACCTTGCAAATCCAATAAGCCCTGAGCACACCACACTCTAACGTGAAAGTGTTTCAATCGGGTTGACAAGTTGTTGAATTTAATTTGCAAATCAAAATGTTTTGAAGGGCCAACCAGGTTTCCCTGGAACAATTGGAAGAGATGGTTTCCCAGGAATGAAGGTAGGTTTTGAACATATTTCAAAAATAAATCAATGGAAATAATGTATTTTCTGCTTGACTGTTGCAAGCCTTAATGGTGAAGATGTGTAGACGATGAATTAATCTCTTGAGTGACATGCTTCAATTCATGTTTCTGTTTCAATGGAATGAAGCTTTCTGCGTTTGTCAGTTATATGGCACATGTTTCAGGGCAGGCAACCTTTGAAGAGAAGGGCTGTTTTATTCCCCTTCAGTTTCCGGTTCTCTCCCCTTGCTCTAAGGTGCCTCTATCAATTACACATCCTTCACATGTGAAGCCAGAGCTAGATGATATTCAACAATGAGATTGTCATTGTCAAGCCAATTCCTATCTTTGCACAATATTTGTAACATAACCTACTTTAGCAAGGGTCACTGCATAGCAATCAAGAGCAGTAAGAAGAGGTTTTTCACTTTCTAAGTTAATTTAGGACTCCTGTTAATATAGTACAGCCCATTTGTCAAGTTTGGAATGTTTCAGTTAACTTGTAGAGCACCATATTGGAGCCTTGATGCATTGCCTAACATGAGGCACAGAATTTGGTTTCCTACCTTAGTGGGGCTTCTGATCCTAGCTGAATACATATGAGAGAAGCACAAAATTATATGAAGAACTTATCCACAAGTAGTAAGGTGAACAGCTGTTGGAAATTACATCTCCAGTCTGCTGACTAGCATTTTGTGCTGGCTGCTTCAAAGCACTTCTTCCTGGCTGCAAGTAGTCCAATTCCTGACAAAATCAAGAAGGGAAATACATGAAGCAATTGCAGTTTATGATCAGATAAAGAAACCCAACAGCTGAACTAAGCCATCAAGAACAAAATAGCAAAGATAAAAATTGGAGTTGGCATTTGATTGGGAATCCCACATTGTGGGCAATACACCATGGTGTTGGGCTTAGCAGTGGCTCTATAGGTTGTTTGAAGAATTTCTGAGGTGAAATAGCTTAAAGGTTTTGATGTTTGAACAGATGGTAAGGTTTAAAGATGTCCCAGGACCTGAAATTCCTCATTAACTCCCTCTGATAAGCTGGTGGGAAAAGTTGAGAGAGAAATTTCATCTATAGTGTTGCATGTTTGGACCACATTAATAACTTAATATTATGACAGGTTGGACTACATTGCCTACTCAACAATGATCTGAAGTGTGCTTAGAAATAAGACATTATGGGAATTTGTGCAATAGATTCCACTGTTCTATTCATAATTGCCTATAATCTCTACAATATCAAAATGCATGTACAGAATTGTCTGGCAGAACAGACTTTGACTATCGCTGAGAAAAGGAGGTATGCTGCCAAAGCTTTTTTGTCTTCTACTCATCAGGGCAGATTCACAAGAATGTCAAACCACAAAAGAAACAACAATTTCTACATGAGAAGATGGTGCTGATTGAATGGCAAATGGATTCTGATTGGTTGAGACGTTACCAAGCAGAATTCACCACAGAATAGTTGACCATCGTAGAGGTAGTAAAAATTGCCGATGCTGGAGCCAGAGATAACACAGTGTGGAGCTGGAGGAACACAGCAGGCCAGGCAGCACCAGAGGAGCAGGAAAGTTGACGTTTCGGGTCAGGGCCTTTCTTCAGAAATGGGGAAGGGGAAGGGAACTCAGAAATAGATAGAGAGAGGGGGGGTTAGGGCTGGGGAAGGGATGTGGGATGGTGGTAGGTGAGTGCAGGTAGGCAGTGGTGGGGAGTTGACCACCATGGTTTTATTTGGTTGACAAAGTTGCAATGCTTTGTCACATTCTCCCTGTTTCCAAGGACCGGGCCCAATGTATGAATGTATGTAGCTTCTCAGAAGCATAAATGAGCTACTTTGCAAAGTAATCTTGCATAGTTTTTAATGTAGCCCTTAGCAAAACCATTTTCTTCAGTAAACGTTGTCCAATTGCAGAGTCACACTTAAAGTTGGACGGTGTCTTTAAGTTTCACATATACGGATTTGATTAATGTGGCAGTAGTCTGTCAGATACGAAGAACCGAAAAGCTGGTGTTTGATAACAATCCACTTGTCTTTGGTATGTACAGCCCATATATTTGGTATTGATCCAGCACTGAAATTTATGCACAACATTACTCATTTGTGCAGTAAGCAGAACCTCATTTTGTCTTGATGGCATCCTGTTAGTAGATGATCCATTGATATTGCTACAGCATAGGAGAAGAGTCAACTTATTAAACAATCACTGGTTCGAATTGAAAGAGAAGTTCAGGGATTAATTAGTCAGTTGCCAACCAGTCAGCAACCTTTTCTCATGGCAGATAAATCACTGTTCCCTTTGAAATTTAGTGTTCTTGAGATTTTGCCCTGATGAATGCAAGCTGAACAGTTTCAACAGCAAATCTCTTTCTCAGCGGTGCTCAAAACGAATGTATGTTTTAATGTAACATCTAATGATATTGTTTTCTGCTTTACAGGGTGACCAGGGTGATGTGGGTCCACCAGGACCCCCAGCTTACATAGATGGAGGTGGTGCTCTTGTTAAAGGTACAGACTAACTAATGATTCATTTTATTAATGATCAAAATTTCTATGGACAGTATAAAACTTTATCTTCATTGTGCAATGTCGTGAGAAATAACAAGATCCTATTGCATTCCAGTCCATTTCTCATGTGCTCCCCTTGAAGTATTTAATCTTATTTTGGTGTCTGAGCAACATATATTTCCTGTGAATTTCCAACATAATTCTCTGTTTTAAAAAAATAGACAGGACCAGGACTGCAGGAGAGTGCAATTGCTGCTCCATCTCAGTGAAGGAAGGTACCTGATTGTGGTTAACTTTTCCATAGATATTTATTCCTTCTCCTTCCTTTGGTGCCTCCCCACTGCCTACTGGCAGTTGGAAAATAATATTGGGAGTGAACTGTGGAATTTCCTCTTAATTATTCTGAATGGATTTTTGTCACAAAGCATTTTCACTGGCACCTGAGTCTTACATTATTTTGACTAAAATAAATATGGCCCTCTAAGTAAAATTTCCACTTACTGTCACTAAGTATGAAAATACTGGGTGGGAGCGTGTGAAGTCAGTGTGAAATGGACTTGAAGTTGGAAAAACATTTTGCAGTTATATAAAACCCTTGTTAGGCTGCATTTGTGTGCAGTTTTGGTTACCACACTACTGAAAGGATGTGGAGTCTTTGGAGAGAGTACAAAAAAGGTTCACCAGGATGTGGCCTGGTCTCAAGAGCATTAGCTGTGAGGAAAGGTTAAAAAGACTAGGATTGTTTTCACTGGAGAGATGGAGGCTGAGAGGAAACCTGATAAAGGTCTACAAAATTATGGGAGGTATAGATAGAGTGGGGCGGTTAGAGGCATTTGAAGTTTCAATTATAAGGGTGCACAGGTTCAAGGTAAGAGGGAGAAAATTGAGGGAGATGTGTGAGGGAAATTTTTCACGCGGAGAATGGTCACAGCCTGGAATGCACTGCCAGTGGAGGTGGTGGAAGTGGGCACATTGAAGACATTGAAGAGGCACCTAGATGGGTACCTGAATAGGGAGGGAAGAGAGGGATATGGATCAAAAATGTCAGGTTTGATTTTAGATCAATTAGGGCATAATGGTCGGCACAGGCTTGCATGGCCTAAGGGCCTGTTTCTGTGCTGTACTTTTTCGTTTGTTCATTTGTTCAAGTGAATCAGAAGCCTGTTATACACTGTCAACAGCTATTATTTTAGATTGATTAGGGCAATATTGTCAAGATTTTTAATTTTAAGCCAAGTAAACACAACAGAAATTAGAGAATGGGTTTCCAGGTCGATGTTGAAGTGTAGCTCTATGAACTTCAGTAGAAAAATGGTCAGGCAGAGTGAAATATTAACTGCTTGACACCACAAACCTGTTTTACACTTGACATTGTAGAACAGTTTCACCTGATTTGTTTTTTGAGCTGAAGGAAAGCCTGGCCTGGCCAAGAGACAGGATAATTTGACTAAAACTTGCATTTGTCCAGCATCTGAAATAAAATTAAATGTTAAAGAGCCTCTAAGGGAGTCTTATCAGAAAAGATTTGACACTGAGCCACATAATGCCTTATTGGGGCAGCTGGTGAGCATTGTCATCAAATTCATGGGAAGGAAGAGAAGAGGTGGAAAGATTTAGGGAGGGACTTTCAAAGCTTAGATAGAGCCTTGACAACTGAAGGTTCAATTGTTAAAGGAAAGTGGCAATAATTTGATGTGCACAAGAGATAAGAATTGGGGGAGTGCAAAGATGTCTGAGGATTTCAGGATGAGATGAGTTTCCAGCAATAGAAATGATGTGGAGGTGCCAGTATTGGACTGGGGTGGACAAGGTCAGAAATCACATGACACCAGGTTAGAGTCCAACAGGTTTATTTGAAAACATGAGCTTTTGGACCCTTACTCACAGATAGTGAGAGAGGTAGTTTGAGTACAAGATCAAAGGGTCACACCATTGATGAGGATGTATTAAACAAACCTAGGATGCTGTTTAGTTTTCTGTCAGGTTTTATTTCTAAAGTAGGAATTTATAGATCGCCACGTTGACTGACTGTCTGTAAATAGTGCACTTTTTGAACAAAATGGAATGTCTCTGCAAATGCAAATTCATCCTATAGATTCACGTGTGTGTGTGTGTGTGTGTGTGTGTGTGTGTGTGTGTGTGTGTGTGTGTGTGTGTGTGTGTTGGTGGGGGGGGGTGGTGGCGTACAGGGAGTGGGGAAGGAGATTTAGATAGAAAGGATGAGAATTTTAGGTTCAGAACCAACTGATGCCCCTGATGGCAAATGCTGCATTATTGCCTAACATTAATGTGATCCTAGCTGATGATAATATGAACAGATCATATTCCAGGATGAAAGCTGACTTGATAAATCAAATATTCATCTTTTACAGTTGGTTTATATGGTGAATAATTACTGAAACTTTTTCACATGAAGCTGCAGACCTTCTTTAAAAACAGAATATAAATTTATTATACAAAAGAAAAAAAATAAACAAAGCTATATTTATTGATTTTTATTCATTTATGGGATGAGGGTATTGTTGACTTGGCCAGCAAAAATTACCTGGAAGGCAGTTCAGAGTCAACTACATTGCTGTGCGTCTGGAGTCACATGTAGGCCTGACCAGGTAAGGATGGCAGTTTCCTTTCCTAAAGGGCATTATGAACCAGATTTTTTTTTTCCTGACAATTGATTCATTCTCATCATTAGATTCATAATTCCAGGTTTTTATTCAATTCGCAATCCATCATCTGCCACAGTGGGATTTGAACCCAAATCCCCAGAACATTATTCTATTCATTCATGGGATGAGGGCATCGCTGATCAGGAAGCATTTATTGCCCATCTCCCTAATTACCCAGAGGGCAGTTCAGAGCCAACCACATTGCTGTGGGTCTGGAGTCGCATGAAGGCCAGACCCAGTAAGGGAGGCAGTTCCCTATCTTAGAAGATATTGGTAAACCAGATGGGTTTTTCCCAACAATCAACAATGGGTTCATGGTCATCATTAGATTCTTAATTCCATATATTGAATTGAAATTTCACCATCTGCTGTGGCAGGATTTGAACCTGGGTGCCTCAGCACATTGCCTGGGCCTCTGGCTTAACAGTCCAGCAATAACACCACAAGGCTATCACCTACATGCACTACCATTAGAGAGATCTTAACGCAAATATCAAAATAAAGTTTCAGTCTGTTACCCAACGCCATCTGTTACTGAGACTCTACGCCAAAGAAATATCACTCTAATTTTACCTTTTTAGATCTTTACTCAACTGAGGTTCTTTTTCAGGTTTCCAGGTTCTTTCCCATGGACTGTTGAGACTTTTTTTACAATTTCTTTCTGAGGTTGTTGACATAAAACTTGTACAATTTTGATGGCCAAACCTTTCTCAGTTTTAACAATTTGAAAATTTCTTTCCAAACTCCCCTGGCTTACAAGCCCTCTGCTGATATGATTGGTTCCCTGGAACTGAACTGAATAACCTGCTTATAAACTCAACTTCTCATTCAGTAGCTCAGTGGCTAGTACTGCTGCCCTCACATGACCCTCACATGAGGGTGACTGCCTGTGTGGACTTTGCACGTTCTCCCCTGTGTCTTCTTCCTGACAGATGTGCAGGTTAAGTGGACTGACCATCGAAAATGCAGAGATAAGGGAGATGAGTGGATCCGGGTCAGATGCTCATTGGAGGGCTGATGTGTACTTAATGGGCCCAATGGCCTGCTTCCAAACTGTGGGGATACTATGATTCTTCTGAACTGAAATCAAACTGACTGCCATAATGTGTTTGTCAGAACCCTAGCAGCTTAACCATTTTATTCATTAATGCCACAGGAATAAGCCAGGCAGCTGGTTGAGGTCATATATTTTCTTAGAATTGAGGTTGTTATTCCAGAATGACTTTCTGACATTTTATAAAATAAATCTTTCACAGCGCTATCCAAAATCCCTCTGTTTCTATTTTTTAAAATGCACTTTCCAAAGATGAGAATATTCTACATTAGAGATCCTTCATAACAATACACTTTAGTGCTGTTGGTTCTAACAAAGCCATGCAGATCAGACTGGTTGGCTTATTTGATCACTGGTCGTGCTGGGAAATTCTAATGCCAGATTTAATGATATCAATTGAAGATGAAGGAAGTTAAAAAAATGCAGGACCCCCTCCTGATCAGACTAAGTGAGTCCTGCTGTGCAGAACTGCCATATCGGACTTGGTGTAGCCTAACTGCTCCATTGTTAAATCGTCAATATTCATTCAGTGCTTGTTGAGCCTCAAGTGTACAGGAGTAGAGAATATCTGCTATTCAATCAAGCATATCAAAACCAGAATCATCTCAGAGTGATGGCTTGAAAAGTTTGAAGGAAAAGCCTCAGAGATGGATAGAAATCTAAATATTCTGTTTTGTAATTGAGGAATCTTGGTCCAAAGTACTTAAGTAGTTAATTGACATTCCTGACAGCACAGCAGGAATCTTACTGTTCAGAAAGCATGCACCAAAGCGTTGTCAGAAACCTCATTTAACCTTATTTGTGCCATAGATTTTGGAAAGATAAAATATGCACAGCTCACAGAGATGTGTTCAGGTGTGCTGAGGCTCCTCAAGGCTATGATATGAACCTTGACCATTGTCTTTTGTACTTGCAGGTCCTCCTGGAGATTCAGGTTCACCAGGATTCCCAGGTCTTCCGGGAATCCAAGGTTTACCAGGTCCACCAGGATTGCCAGGACGTTTCGGCTCTCCAGCGCAAACTCAAGGTATGACTGGGATTTTCCCTTTCCAGTGTGGTGTCAGCAATTGTGAGGAAGTTGGAAAGTATAGACAGATTGGAGAAAAATCAGAATTTCAATTCAAGAAGTTGTGGGGAAAGCGAATAATTCAAGTTATAGAATGGGTTTCATTGTACTTGGATGTGGACGGAGAAGGCAATTCAATGTAGAAAGGTGGGGCCTCACAGACAACAGGACGGGGCTGGGAACCCCAACAGCTAGCATGTGTTCTCATAGGTCACCCTGGCCACGACATGGAAACGGTCTAGGGCAATCAAGGACATTGGAATTTCCAGTGCTATGGGCGAAAGTGAGGATGGTAAATATAACAAGAAAGAGCTGAATGGAAACCAGGAGCAGTTGAAAGGTTAGTTGTCTGATAATGCATTTTGATTAAGTTTGAATGTCTGAGACCATAGGGTCTTCATTTTCCTGCAGCTGAACAGATTTCTGTTATCCTCTGGGTCCTAGAGACCTGGGGTGTGTTTCTTCTTTCTTCAACCAGCTGCAGTGAACATGTCAACAATGTCCTCAGTAGATTGTTCTCTGGAATTGAGTCAAGAAAGAGCACCCTCTGAGGTGACAGACTCAGAGCTGGTGGTGGTGGGGGGCACAGGTGAAAGCTTTGCCAGTGAATCTTCATGAGGTCGAGTCAATGACTTCATCTTTAGAGGATGAAGCACAGCTGAGGGACTGTGGTGCCAGTGTCTTCTCAGCAAATGCTCCCTGGATGCTGCTTGTATCTGAATAAGGGAAAAGAAGGAATGAGTTATCCAAGTGGGATAAACACTCATGCCGATTAAGGATGAATTAGCGCTGGTGATAATGAGTGGCACAGCACAATGTAGCTTGGTCAGCCACTGCAGTTTCTCCCTTAGTTGTGCTCTTCCCTGGCATTGTGTTATGCTTGACCCCTTGACCCCAAAGAGAGAGATTGAGTATGAAGTGATAGAAGAAAGCTTGTGGTGATTCACAAGCGGGAGAAGTGACGATGTGTCTGCAATAAGGCAATACAGAGAGCAGGAAAATTTAGCAGTTTGGGAGGACGAGGTGGCCAAGAGCTGTTGAGTGGATATGATACATGCAACAGTGAGAGTTGGAGCCTATGAGCCCTAGAGAGAAGTCAGTGCACTGGCAGAGTTTGAAGGAGCATTGGTCCTGTGAGCATGACAGAGAAGAGGGAAGATTATCCTTCCGAAGTGCAGAAGATCATTTATCTGCTTTCTGCACCTCCGGGTGTCCTCCCTCACCCAGGATACAGCAGTGATGTTAGGGCTATCTGTGTCTAGGCTTGCCGTGTCCGGTGGTGTGGCACCCTGTGGCAGTCCACAGGAAAGACGAGGGATCTTTCTTTCGCCAGCTCTTCTGGGTCCCTCTCTGTGAAGCTTTCCTTTCTGTACTGTAACAGTCCAGCACCACAAGGTGAAGGGAGGTCCTTGTTTTGCAGCATTTGAACTGATGTGCTGATGGGCTTTAAGTACAGGCCAGTGATGCTTCACACTAGAAGGTCCCAGAATGTGTTAAGGAATTCTGCCTTTCCTGCTGAGCAATTGCACAAGAAGGGCACCTACCAGTCCCTTGAGTCATCGTTCTGGTTGTAAATATTGTATGTGTGAGCTGGCTGTAGGTATGTGGGAACCTATCACTACAAGGAGAGATAATTCTGCTGATGCAGAACAAGGAGAGACAGGAGAACAGAAGAACTGCAAGGATTAGATGCATTTTTTAATTAGAAGCATCAGCCAACATTAAGACTTTAAGTAAGTCATAGCCAAGAGCACAAAGGCCACTCAGTTGTAGAGTTAATGGAATGAAAAGCAGAGGATTCCGTGAGAACTTATTGCAAACCGCCTGGTTGATACCAGTTGACCAGTGTTGACAAGTCGGACAGTCCCAAAGAGTTTCTGCACCATTGGTAGTTGGGGCAGCGTAGTGGCTCAGTGGTTAACACTGCTGCTGTGCCCGGGTTCAATTCCCATCTTGGGTGACTGTCTGTATGGAGTTCTCTCTGTGTGTGTATTTCCTCCGGGTGCTGCACTTTCCTCCCACAGTCCAAAGATGTGCAGGTTAGCTGGATTGGCCATGGGAACTGCAGAGTTACAGCAATAGGACAGGGGGTTAGGATGCTCTTTGGAGGGTCAGAGTGGAATTGTTGGGCTGAATATCCTGCATCCTATAATAAATGCCTCAGGGGATAGCTGATAACTCACCACCCCCAAAGGATCCCTAAACCACAACCTCAAAAGATACTGGGCCTACTCTGAGGATCTCTGCTACTTCACCTCTCTTGCAACTCCACCCCCAACCATATCTGCAGGGATGTTTCAGTTCACTGAAGAGCTACACTAGCTATCCAAAAGAAATACACTGTGTCTAGACTTGACCTTACCTGGTCTATTCTGAACACTCTGGGTTCTACACTCCAGGTTCTCCAAAATCCTGTTGCATTGAGGTAGCATAATCTTCCAAATGGCCCTTCTTGAATCCCCAATCCCGTGAAAATGAGAAAGGCCAGGATGGGACTTGCTATTCCCAACAAATTGTGGCATCTTCACCACAATGGAGAGGTGCTATCAGGGATTTCATTTTATTTTAAAACTCTGAACTTGAGTTCATTTTTCCTTCAATGTGCAAACCATTAAAGATTCCACAGTTGCATCTATTGAATTGACGACCTGTCATTATGTTGATTTAAAAATGCTGATTGTTGTTTATCAGTAAGGGTATAATGATGGAGGCAGGCCAGGTTTGATATATCATGACACTGTGGCTGTAAAGAGACTACCACCATTGGGCATAGTAAGTGTTCAGTTTTTGTCTCTGTTGACTAGGTTCCAAGGGTTTACCAGGATTTCCAGGAATTAAAGGACCTACAGGCGAAAAAGGTTCACCAGGAAGAATGATATTCTCACAACCAGGACCACAGGGTCCACCAGGTTTACCAGGCCCACCTGGACCTCCTGGTCCACCAGGTATGTAACAAAGTAGAAATCATACGTACAAATTGTGAATTTACATGTTGTTTCTTGCTGGGAATATTATCCAATTGTTTTGAGCAAAGCAGCTGAATCCCTCCTTATGTTTGGGAAGCAATTCATGGCACCATGGACTTGGATCCCCAAACTGAATCTCAGTCACTATGCCATTCCATCTGTGAGGGGGTTTCCCCGTTAATTCTTGTACAGTGAGGCAGTTGGCTAAGTTAGTAACTTCTCTCCTTTCTCCTCACTGGGAAATCTAGATAAAGAGCCATGACAGTTATTCAGATTGAAAAGAGTTGAAGGGAGTACAACATATTCAAGAAGCACTGGTTAGGTTGCTTCCAATTTATGTTTGGTGCTCAAACTCAATGCTTTTGCGATCTAGGCAGGGAATGTTTGCTCTCTTGCTTCCACCAATACCGTGAGCCACAGTTCGACTTTGTAAAGATATGAGTGGGCCAGCTTTGTGTAAGTTGGAACTTATCACAGTAAAGAGAGACAATTCCGTTGATGCCGAACAAGGAGAGACAGGAGGACAAAGAAATGCAAGGACTGGATGTATCATTTAATTGAAAACCTTATCCACTCTAGATATGCCGTAGCTAAGTGTATGATTAGGAGAGACCACTAGATAGTCATTGTGGAGAAAAGGTCCCACCTTTGTATTGAGGACAATCTCCGTGGTGTTATGCGACACCAGCGTACAAAATGGACTAGATTTTGAACTGCTCTAGCAACTCAAGGCTGGGCAGCCGTGAGGTGCAGTGGGCCATCAGCAGCAGCAGAGTTGTGTTCCAACACAATCTGCAACCCCATGGCTCAGCACATCCCACAACCTACCTTTACCACCAAGCTATGGGTCAGCTGTGGTTCAGTGAAGAGCGCAGGACGGCCTTCCAGTAATGTGAGTATGATTATATCAGGCTGTTGCTTGATTGTGTCAAAATTGTGTTATATCTTGGATGGTAGTTTTGAATTTATTCTTTTTTCAGGTAAATGTTATGATCTCGCATATCAGTAACAGAGGTTTTTGCAGTGGAACTGAGTGGAAAATTTGCCAAAGATCTCAGTGCACCAACCATCTCTTCCCCCATACTTTTTTACACCATCAGTAAAATTCTGCCTTGACTTCCCCACCTTAGTTTTCAATGGGCTCATAACCCTCTGACATTCAGCCATAGAACTACAAAATATCTTAGATTTCATTCAGGGCTGTTTGTAAGGCTTTTGAATTCTCCAACTTTCTTTCCTGTTCCAGTACCACCTAAGCCACCCTACAATGTCATCTTTCCACTGTCTTCCTGCTCCTGAAGATACTGTCTGTCAAACCCCTCTTGTGTTGAGTCTTCTGCCTCTTCATAGGATGAAAAGCTGTGTTGCACTGAGCTGCTACCACTAGAGGGTGAATAAATGTGATATAAATTTGTATATTGAAAAAATATTATTGCCAAGACTGTATTTTAGTCAAGTATAAGGTGAAATGTTTATAAGTGAATGAACTCACATTTTACATTGTGCTGTCTTACTGACTTCTTGTATTGTATTATTATTAGTGTTTGTTCAATGAATTTACTTTCTAGTCTGTGATAGACCCACAGAATGTATGGATAATGGGAATCAGAAAGGTATTAACTGGCTTGGAATATTGATATGAATCCTAAGTCTGGCAATAGTACCAAAAAGAACTCAAATTTGCTTCCCTAAATAATCTGCATTTGTGAAACTTTTGACGTTGTTATAAGTTTGTTGACTGGATCTTATGTAAATGATCTGTGTCTCATGTAAAAGTGAGAAACTAGTTCTGAAATATATATAGCAACTTGGATTCTAAGGTAGTGATGCAGTAATTTGTGAAGTGAGCATGAATTTGCATCCTTGTGATATACTATAGGTAACATTTTTTTAAAGAGCATATCTAACGACAAAGGGTCGCTAACTTGCAAGAGCAAGATCTTCGTTGTTTTCATTAGTCAGTCAGTGCATAAAATTCCTGAATGATGCACAACGCTCATATTTTAGAACTTTGAAGTTCAAAGCTGAAGAAAAGTAGGTCTGTGTATTTCTAAAGCACTTTTCACATCATCAAGGTATCCCGATATGTTTCACAAGCAACAAAGTTTATTTGAAAAATAACAAAAGAACCACAAATGCTGGAAATCAGAAACAGAAATTGCTGCAAAAGCTCAGCAGGTCTGGCAGCATCTGAGAAGAGAAATCAGAGGTAATGTTTCAGGTCCAGCGACCCTTCTTCAGGACACTTTATTTGAAGACTAGAATCAGTAGGAAAGATGGCAAAAACAGCAAAATCCTGGAAGCAGCCGTGAGGACAATGACCAGAGAGTTTAGTGGCAATACTGAAAGGAAAGTGGAAGACCAGGTCACCACACAGACCATCAAAGAGCACATGAGGTTTCTGACCTTGAGTGAGCCTTCAGATTTTAAAGTCTAAGTTAAAAGTTGATGCAAAGCTCACCGTCAGCTCTGTAACGATAGGCTTGATCAATGTTCTCTTTAAATCTTAGAAAATGTGGCCTGTTGGCAGACATGATACATTTTAAAAGGTTTCCAGGCACACATGGAGTACCTTACAGGGAACAGCTTCTGAGAGACATGTATGGTAATCTCTGGGTTGCAATATTGTGCTGTGGAGTGGAAAGAGCCACGACTTGAGCCATGGCTGATACCCAGGCAACTGTGGCCAAACAGAGGGAATGTCTTTTACCATTGTAGTACTAGCTTTTGTGTGGGGAACCGTACACGTAATATTATCATTCCTTATTTCATTCTGTCAAGTTGCTTCTTCAGCAACTATAGGTTTGGCTGAATGCTATGGCTCCTTGGACAGTTTGGCAGGCAGAGATCCTCCTAGTCCTGCATTACCTTTCCCATGAAGCCCTCCCCCTCATTATTCCAGCCCTATTTAAAAAAATGAAAGGAAAGAGCTTTAGAGCCCTTGGTATCATGTTTTAACCCTTAACAGCAATTAACAGTGCTTTAAATAAAAGCAGGTAATAAGGGGTTGTAAAATGTAACCATCTTTTATTTTCAATCCCTGTGCTGGAGCTGTATTACCAACCTCAGTGTATTCTATTCAACCAGGTCCTTCAGATAGTCGGACCAGAGTCAGTGGACCAATTGGACCTCCGGGATTGCCTGGACCAGCCGGACCACCAGGATTCAGGGGAAGCAAAGGATATAAGGGTGAGTAAATGGGTGGGACTGTCCTTGTCTGTGAGTAAGTTTTGTTCATTCAGTGCTCTGATTCAGACCTCCTCCCAAATACTGATTACCCGTTCTCACAGCCACAAGCAGCCCTTGTAAGAAAGTATCTTCAAAGTGTTGTCTCTGTTGGAATCAAGAAGAGATGGCAGCCAACTTGCTCATATTCAGATCTCACAAACACCAACAACACAATGAGTGGCTCATCTGTGATGTTGCTTGATGTGGCAATTAGCCAGGATTCTTGGAATAGAGCTATGGATTCCCTAGCATTCACTGAGATAGCTATATATAGGACCTCAGTTTAACATCTCAACTGCAGGACAGCACCTCTGACAGTGCACTATTTCAATACTCCGTTGGTATGTCGAATTTTAAATTCAGTGGAACTTCCACATCAAACCTTCTGATTCAGGTCAGAATGCTAGCTTATGAACTAATGCCGCTGAGGTTTTGTTGCATTTAGGTCTCACTAAGGCTTCCCAAGCCTCTGCACCATTGTTGCCAAGAGCATTCAGCCCCATTTCACTAGTTTTGTTGTTTTTTCCTTCAGCACCCATTTGGAACTGGAATTAGAGAAGCTTCTTGATGTTGGAGTTTCTAAAGAACTAAAAGCCGTGTTTTTCATGTTAATAGTGAAATGTTGGTGTTGTTAGACATTTTTTTCATCCATCCCCCCCATCATTTGTTCTTTCAATTTTTCATATTTCTGTAGAATACATGCACAAGGGGTATGTGGGGAAAGAAAGGTGGGTGTTAGTGGTTAACGTGTTTCAGATGATGCTTCAGAATGTGAGTTGAAACCCACAGACTAATGAAAACTGTGACGCATTACCTGTCAGTGACTTGGGAAATGGAAAGTCAAAATGCAACAAACACTCAACAGGTCAAACAGCATTTAAAAAGACAGAAAAATAAAATTAATGTTTCAAGTTGACGGCATTTCATTCTAAAGGTGATTGACCTAAATCATTAGCACTCTCACAACATGTCTCTCTCTCTGTCCCCTTGTCTCTCTTTCTCTCTCACACTCTTTCTCTCTCTCTCTCCCTCTCTCTCTCCCTTTCTCCCTATTTCGCTCCCTCTCTCTCCCTCTGCAGATGTTACCAGGACATTGTTTTTTTTTCATTTCCACTCCTAGCATTCACTTTATTTTGGAGCAAACAGCTTCCTATCGGTTTGCGGGAAATTGCAAAGGAAGGATAACATTAATCTCAGTTGTAATTCTGAGATGAATTGCTAGCTATTTCTGCAGTGCCAGTTGTTTGTAGATCAGTCTTGTTAATCCAAGTGATGGGGGAGTTGCAGTGCAGCAGAGACCCAGGTTCAGTGAAGAACTGTAGGCCACACTTCCACTATACCCCTGCCCCACCTAGTCCCCAGAACCCCTCAAGCAAACATTATATTAATTGTCATCAGCATCATAACGTGAGCCATAATTGGGTAGTGATTGGAGTTGGGCCAAGATGGCCACCCAGTGTCTTTCCTGGCTTGGAATAGTTCAGTGGTGGGAGTCCCCAACCAGGACTCACCCAACTGAGTGTGAACTCCAGAGTTCAAAACCCTCAAAGCATCTAATTCCAGCCAATGTCATTGTTTCTCAGAGAACAAGAAGTGACTAATAGCTGCCAAGGCCTGACCTGAAGCTGAACAGGAGTATCAGTACGTCATCATATTGTGGTGGTTTGGTGTGTAAGGCACTGGGAAAAAAAAGTCACATTTTATTATGTGGTGTAACTTTGTTGAGTGCCCTTCTGATGTATGAACATTGCTGAGAGTTTGTATGAGGACTTGCCCTGGGAATGAGTCGATTTTCAGCTGCACTCTGTCATTGAAGGGCACCCAAAATGTTCATAGATTCATAGAATCATAGAATCCCTCCAGTGTGGAAACAGGCCATTCGGTCCATCAAGTCCACACCAATCTTTCGAAGAGTGTCATACCCAGACCCACCTACCCCCACCCTATCCTTGAAACCATGCATTTCCCAAACAACCTAACCTGCACATCTTTATGTCTTTGTTATATCTTTTACATCTTCTGATGAAATTCCACTGACACTGTCCTGATCATAGGCAAGAGCTTTCTCCCATTCACCGTCTAACATCCAGAATGAGGCCGAAGATCTCTGCTCACCTACAATCCTCAGCAAT
Source organism: Stegostoma tigrinum (assembly GCF_030684315.1). Classification (NCBI taxonomy): domain Eukaryota; kingdom Metazoa; phylum Chordata; class Chondrichthyes; order Orectolobiformes; family Stegostomatidae; genus Stegostoma; species Stegostoma tigrinum. Next base: position 19,935,886 of record NC_081368.1, on the reverse strand, counting down.
TTCAATAATGATTCTCTTAAGGCTTAACGTGGATATTTGTGCTTCCTTGTATCAGGTGAGCCTGGTGCTTGCGCGTGCAGTGGAGTAATAACTGGGAATGGAATTCCAGGACCTCCCGGCCCTCCTGGTGAACCAGGAAAGCCTGGCTTCAATAGTGGCAAAGGCCAGTGTGGTGACCCAGGACCCCCAGGACCTCCGGGGCAAAGAGGCCCTCCAGTAAGTAGCACTATCCTTTCACAGCCATGCATTGATCATTGTTAACAATGTCAGAAAATGAGACAAAAAGCGATTTTGTCTACAGTGTGTTCTATCATGAACTGTGCCTAGTTTCTTTAGTTCTCTGAGTTAGACAGAACTCCCTGTCCCACATCCCGTCTTTGGTGATATCTGTCTTTTTGAGGTAGGCCTCTTTTTGCTTCCACAGCGCCGGCAAACTATGAAGAAGAATTTCTTGACAGCACCCCTAAAGTTAGCTTCCACTGTTTAGAAGCTGCTTATTCACTGTCACCATGCATGAATTGCAGTTCTCTAACCTGTTGCCCAGGTGAGACCTACTCAGTTGGCTCAGATCAGGGTCGAAACCTGGCATGTTTGATCGATCTGGCTCAGTGTCCCACCAATTAGCCCACATATTCAGTGATCCATTCCTGGATCTCACAGCCACGTGAGCCAAAGAAAAGTTCATTAATCCTATACATGCATTTGATAAAATGCATGGATTCACCATATAAGTACCGTGGCTACCAGAGTAGGCCAAAGTTTAGGAAATCTTGCAGCGAGTAGCTCACCTCCTGACACCCAAACCCTGTCCACCACCTACAAGGCACAAGTCAGGGGTGTGTTGGAGTATTCCCCACTTGCCTGGATGAGTGCAGCCCCAGTGACACTCAGGAAGTTTGACACCACCCGGGACAAAGTAGTCTGCTTGATTGGCACCACATCCACAAGCATCCACTCCCTCCGCACCAACGCTCAGTGGCAGCAGTATATACTACTTACAAGATGCACTGCAGAAATTCACCAAAGATTCTTAGACAGAACCAAATATTTATTACCTTAATTCTCTTAATTTCCTTAATTTTCTTAATTCCAGATATTTATTGAATTCAAATTCTATCAACGCCATGGTGTGACTTGAACCCAGGTCTCCAAATTATTACCAGGGTCACTGGATTAAAGTCTAGACCATCACCTTCCCTCTCCTGAATATTCAGGATTATGAGGCAAGGCTGCCGAATAATTCAAATTCTGTAATAAGTGGAGGGAACTGGAGAAGTAATGTGACATTGACTATCATTTTATCTTTCTTACACATGATTTGATAAGCTCTAATCCTTTAAAATGAGAAGCTTTGATCCACTTTCTACATTATGTTCCAACAAAGAAAGAGCTAATGTAAATGCTGATCTGCGGAGGTGGACAGCAGTTCTCTTGGAAAACACATGTGGTCTGTTTGTGCTTTTTTTGTGTTCACTCATGGGATGTGAGCATCTGTGGCTGGGCCAGCATTTATTGCCCATCCCTAGGTGCCCTTGAGAAAGTGCTGATGAATTGTATTCTTGAACTGCTGCAGTCTCTGTGTTGGAAGTAGACCAACAATTCTATTAGGGTGCAAATTGCAGGAATCATGATGTATTTCTAAGTCAGGTTGGTGAGTGGCTTGGAGTGGAAGTTACAGGTGGTGGTGTTTGCAAGTATGTGCTGCCCTGGTCCTTCTAGGTGGAAGTGTTGTGGGTTTGAAAGGTGCTGTCTCAAGATCTTAGGTGAATCTCTGCAGTGTAGCTTGTTGATGGTACACACTGCTGCTACTGAGCAGTGTTGAACGCTGTTCCTAGTTTTCTTCAGAAGCAAATTAACAAACACAACCAATAAATGAGAACAAAATTGTCTTTTTATGCCTAAAAGATTCCAGTGTTCTATTCTGTAAAAGTCAAATTAAATCATGAGTTTTTCACTTCTGGACAGTTTCTGGAGTTGGGCGAAGCAATAGCATATGGTTAATAGAATAGCTGGTTGATGGAAGGCCAGTTGAAGTATCCCTTTATATTAAATGCTGGTTATAAATATGGGCAAGCAGACAGAATGTCAAGAAAGGAGGGAGGAAACCTTTACTTCTCTTTGATTTAGACTGTAATCAGTGAAAAGCACAGTATTTCTTGTGTTGCAGATTGTGACACATTCTGAAAGACGACTGCATAAGCACAGGCAGCACTCTGGTATCTCAACCAAGGGGCTAGTCTTCATTCCTGAGCACCTGAGTGACAGTAGGCAGATCAACCATGGGAATCAGAGGTTTCACAGAGAAGCATGTGAGCATGTGGAAACTCACCAGTTGACTAGAGTACATGAAGGGTTAGATACTCACTGTGCATCAAGTGTAGAAATGTAAACCCAATCCTTATAAATTGTGTTGTAATTTACGAAAGAAGCTTCTCCCCTGATGAGACCAAAATGCAGACAATTGAAATACGGCCTTATTTCACAGATTGCCTGACTGCAGATGGAGAATGCTGACCTTTCCTTTTAACTCATAGGGCATTTCAGGCGTGCCAGGAGGATTAGGTCCGAAAGGACAGAAGGGAGACTCATCAGTAACATCTGCAAAAGGTATGAATTACACTTGACCATCGCTGCATGCAATCCCCTTTCAACCTAAAGCACAGACAGCTCAGATTTCTATTGCAACCAATTTGCTTTTTGGACTTGATATTTATTTCTAAATGACGGAAAAATGAGTCTGTGTGGCATGTTTTTCCATTCTTGTGTCTAGACATAATGTGGGATGCAATACTTTGTGGAAGATCAGGTCCTTTAGGCCTGAACATATTGAATGCTGCTTCTGCCAGCCCAGCCTACTCAGTGCAGACCAGCCTCTGTTCGCCATTGTGCAGTGTCTTTACTCATTAAATCACTAGGGAAATCAGTTACTTCACAGAATTCGACAGTGCCAGGGAAATTATAAAGGACTTCTCCAATAATTGCATTTTTGACAGCTGTCTTACTTGGTTGCCTGCATCATGCATGTAAGGAGTTGAGCATGGCCATTCATGTCTTTAGAAAAGCAAGAATGTACTCCAAAGAATGACGGAAACGTCAAAGTTATGGAACCTGTCTCCCTAGAATGGAGCTTTCTCTTGCCCATAGAACCATTTGGAGAAGTGCAGGGAGATCTTCCAGTGTCCTACCAACATTCTTCTATCAATCACCATTGTATGAACCATGGTGACATAATTTGCCATTCAGTAGCAGCAAACAAATTTCAAAGCCTATCATAGCAGATGACAAGTTTTGAGATGTTTCTCAGAGACAGCATTAAGAACTTCATAATTTATTTTTCCTTCCCTGTGCCAATACTGTCTTCCAGAGAATACAGTACGCTTCCAGTCTGATCAGGCAACAGTTCTTCAACAAATGAGCCAGAGCTGTTTCCTGTACTGGAGAGCACATATTTATCAATTCAGCCATTGGGTAGACCTTCCAATGAATAGCAATCTCCAGTTACCATCCCTTGTGTAGCAGATTGCGACACATTCTGAAAGACGACTGCATAAGCACAGGCAGCACTCTGGTATCTTAACCAAGGGGCTAGTCTTCATTCCTGAGCACCTTAGTGACAGTAGGCTGATGAACCATGGGGAATCAGAGGTTTGACAGAGAAGCAGGGAAAAGTAACTGCTCTGCTTTTGTAAGCTCACCACAGTCATCACAACTGTACAGCAGGTCAAGAGAACGTGGTGTCAAGGTGTGGTTAGAGATAATGAGAACTGCAGATGCTGGAGAATCCGAGATAACAAAGTGTGGAGCTGGATGAACACAGCAGGCCAAGCAGCATCCTAGGATCACAAAAGCTTATGTTTCGGGCCGAGAATCTTCATCAGAAAAGACGGATGGGGAGAGGGTGCTGAAATATCTCCTCATCCGCCTTTTCTGATGAAGGGTCTAGGCCTGAAACATCAGCTCTTGTGCTCTTAAGATACTGCTTGGCCTGCTGTGTTCATCCAGCTCCAAACTTTGTTCTCAAGGTGTGGTTAGACAGGTGCAGTCAGACAGGTAGGAGATTCAGTTTTGTGAGGGGAACAGACAGGAAATTCTATAAATGCAGAAGAGACACCAGGATGGTGTGTGACCTCCCAGGTGCTGGGGTCTAGGATATCTCTGAGCAGCTGAGAACATTCTGAAGGGGGAGGGTGACCAGCTAGAGGTCATTTTGCATATTGGTGTGAATGACATAGATGGACAAAGGGATGGAGTACTACAAACTGAGTATAGGGATTTAGGCAAGAAATTAAAAAGCAGAACCTCAAGGGTAGTGATCTCCAGATTACTCCCAGTGCCATGTGCCAGTGAGGCTCAGAATAGAAAGAAAAGCCAGATGATTACATGGCTGAGGGGCTGGTGTAGGGGGTAGGGTTTTCAGTTCTTGAATCATTGGGATCACTTCTGGGGTAGAGCTGACCTGTACAAGAGGGATAAGTTGCATTTGAACTGGAGGAGGTCCAATATCCTTGTGGGAAGATTACCTAGTGTTACCTGGGAGGGTTTAAACTAACTTGGCAGGCATTGTTTGACTCTAAATAAGGGAGGGGCCATCGAGAAGTCAGGGGAAAATGGAATAGCCATTGAGAGCGAGTTTACTGTTCAGGATAGCCAGAGGCACAGTAAAGGGAGGGAAAAGACTTCTGGTGTAAAGTGCATTCATTTTAATGCACAGCTCAGAGTATGGATCAGCTCTGGGGACTGGAATATTATAGCCATCACAGAAATATGGCTGAGAGAAGGGCAGGACTGGCAGCTCAATGTTCCAGCATACAGAAGCTACAGGCGTGACAGAAGTACAAGCAAGCGAGGAAGGGGAGTTGCCCTTTCAATAATGGAAAACATGACAACAGTACTTAGAGAGGATTGACCCCAAATAGCCAGCGGGTACTAGAGGGGTAGATGTGTAGGCAGATTGCAGATACCTGTCAGAATAATAGGGGAGTATTGATTGGAGATTTTAACTTCCCCTGTATTCACTGAGCCATCCAGAGTGTAAATGGTCTGGATGGGGTGGAATTTGTCAAATATGTCCAAGAAAGTTTCCTAACTCAATATGTAGAGGGCCCTACTTGGGAGTGTGCAACACTGGGCCTCCTGTTAGGAAACAAGGTCGGGCAAGTGACTGAAGTGTCTGTCGGAGAGCACTTTGGGTCCAGTGACCATAAATCTCTTAGTTTTAACATTGTTATGGAAAAAGATAGGACAGATTCACAGGTTAAGGTGCTAAATTGGAGCAGGACCAATTTTGGCAGGATCAAGCAGAGTCTGTTTAAAAGGAACAACTGGCAAATGGGAGGCTTTTCAAAGTGTGATATCAAGAGTGCAGGGATAGTATGTCCCTGGTAGAGTGAAGGGAAAAGCTGCCAGGGTTAAGGATCCCTGGGTGATGAGGGATATCGAGGCTCTGGTCAGGAAAAATAAGGCATACATTGGGTTTAAGCGATCAATCTCAAGTGAATCAAGATGGCTAAAGAAAGTGTAGGAGTGCACTTAGGAGGGAAATCAGAACAGCAAAAAGAGTGTATGAGATGGATTTGGCAGATAAGGTTAAAGATAATCCCAAAAGCTTGTACAGCTATATTAAGAGTAAAAGTATGGCTAGGAAGAGAATAGGTCCCCTTAAAGATCAGCATGGCTGTCTATTTGTGGAACCACAGGAGATGGGGAAGATATTTAATGGATATTTCTCCTCAGTGTTTACTGAGGAGAGAATGATGGATGCTAAGGAAATAAGGGAAACAAGTGGGGAAGTTTTAGACTGCATACATATTACCAGAGAGGAGGTGTTTGCAGCCTTAAAGCACATCAGGGTGGCTAGAACCCCTGGGCCTAATGAAGTCCAGCCTCGGATGTTGTGAGAGGCTAAGGAAGAAATTGCAGAGGCCCTTGCAGAGATTTTTGCTTCATCTTTAGCCACTGGTGGAATTCTGGAAGACTGGAGGGTGGCTAATGTTGTTCCACTGTTTAAGAAAGGTAAGAAACTATAGACCAGTGAGCCTGACATCAGTGGTAGGCAAGTTATTGGAGAGGATTCAGAGTGACAAGAACAAAAAGATCAACCAACATTTGGAAAGCCAAGGTCTGATTAAGGATAATCAACATGGATTTGTGCGGGGATGTTGTGTCTGACAAATCTTTTAGAGTTTCTCAGAGGGGTAACCACGCGGATAGCTGAGTGTAGGGCAGACGATGTGCCTAAAAGAACTTTAGTAAGGCCTTTGACAAGGTGCTGCACAGCCAGTTAGTTATAAAGGTTAGGTTGTATGGGATCCAGGGAAAGCTAGCCAATCGGATTCAAAATTGGCTCGATGTTAGGAAGTAGACAGTGATAGTTGAAGGTTGTTTTCTGGTGGCCTGTGTTTAGTGGTGTGCCACAGCAGGTGGTGCCAGGATCTTTGTTATTTGTTATTTACATAAATGATCTGGATGTGAATGTGCAAGGCATGATTAGTAAGCTTGCAGATGATACAAAATGTGGAGATATTGTTGATAGCGAGGAAGCTTATCAAAAATTACAGAGGGATCTTGATCAGATGCGGAAGTGGACTGAAGATTGGCAAATGCAATTCAATACAGATATATGTGGAGTGTTGTACTTTGGAAAGTCAAACCAAGATAGGACTTAAAGAGCAAATGGTAAGGTCCTGAGGAGTGTTGTGGAACAGAGGGACCTAGGAATACTCATACATAGTTTGGTGAAAGCAGCATCACAGGTAGACTGGGTGGTGAAGAAGGCATTTAGCATGATGGTCTTCATGAGTTAGAGCATTGAGTATAGGAGTTGGAACGTTATGTTACAGTTGTATAAATCGTTGGTGAGGCCGCACTGGAGTATTGTGTACAGTTTTGGTCACCCCTTTATAGGAAAGACATAGTTAAACTAGAAAGTGTGCAAATAAGATTTATAAGGATGTTACCAGGTCTAGTAGGCCTGAGCTCAAGGGAGAGGCTGGCAAGGATAGGACTTTATTCCTTGGAACATAGGAGAATGAGGGGTGACCTTATTGAGGTGTATAAAATCATGGGGGATGCAGATAGGCTGCATGTATATAGTCTTTTTCCCAGGGATGGGGAATTGAAGACTAGAGGGTGTAGGTTTAAGGTGAGTGGGGAAAGATTTAAGAAGGACCTGAAGGACAACTTCTTCACACAGATAGTGGTGCGTATATGGAATGGGCTGCTGGAGAAAGTGGTTGAGGCAAGTACAAAAGCAACATTTAAAGAACATTTGGATAGGTACATGGATGGGAAGGATTTAGAGGGATATGGACCAAATGCGGGCAATTGGAACTTGTTGAGTGGGCACCATGGTCAGCATGGACCAGTTTGGGCCAAAGGGCCAGTTTCCATGTGCATTGCTCTATGATTGTATGACTATAACCCAAACACTTGCATTTGTCAGCAGAAATCACAGCACCACAATGAATAAAGAATACTACTCGACCCAAGTTGAACTTAAGTCCAAATATATTCTCAGACTTGTTTCACCGCAATGTCAGTACACCTTCTGAATTACTTCAGGGTTCATGTCTCCACAATGCTGTCTGTTAATCATTTCTTTTTGTGTGAGGAAAACTCCTTTCATCAGTCCTAATGTAATGTCTTCCACTTGCAGCCCGTCTAACCCTCTGCATAGCTTTAGATCAGTTACAGTGCTTGATTCTGAGATCCATTCAGTTAGCATCATTCAGAAAGCAAACCTGGGATGTGCCTTGTCACTCAGCTTAGTATCATTTACCAGCCAGTCCTTTTATCACAGTATCTCACAGTTCAGGTATCTGAAGAGTGAACTCATGAATTCAGTATTGAAGTTCAAACGTACTTCTCACAACTACTGAAGGGGGATGGGCAAGGGTCAGCAGGTCTGGCAGTGTCTGTGCAGAGAGAAATAGAATAAACTTTTCACGAGTGATATGACCCTTCTGCATAAACAATGTAGAAGCTACAATCTAGATGGTCGGTTAAGAAGATTGAAGTAAAAACAGGAATGCAGCGATTACTCCAAATGGATAAACAGGGGCAGAATGCATACAGGCAGACTGACAATATCAGCTGATGGTGAAAAGCTTCATAATTCGCTTGTGGCTGTGCTGCTGATGTCACTGGATACCATGCGCAATGACATTGGTGCCAGAACATGCACAGACTGCACCACCTTCAATTCATAGTAATTCTTTTTTAGAAGAGACAGCCAAAGTTCAGTCGGGAAATGATCGAATCCATTGATTATTTCGGATCCACTTGATTGCTCGAACAGCATGAGCGCAACTGCATTACTGGGGGATAACATATGCACAGGTCGCAGCAAAATGACACCCTCATCCGTGAAAAACTGCAAATGTCTCCGCATCGTGCACTCCATTGCTGGGTAGATGTCACATAGCGACACTGTGTTCCTGGACGTGCACGCATTGCTCCAGTCGACATCCACAAACCAAAAAAAGGAAATGCTAGAAATATTCAGCAAATCATGTACAAAGGATGGCACAGTGGCTCAGTGGTTAGCACTGCAGCCTCACAGTGCAAGGGACCTGGGTTTGATTCCAGCCTTAGGCGAGTGTCTGTGTGGAGTCTGCACATTCTCCCTGTGTCTGTGTGGGTTTCCTCCAGGTGCTCCGGTTTTCTCCCACAGTCGAAAGATGTGCAGGCTCGGTGGATTGGCCATGCCAAATTGCCTGTAGTGTTCAGGGGTGTGTGGGTTATCAGGGGATGGGTCTGGGTGGGATGCTTCAAGGTCAGTGTGGACTTGTTGGGCTGAAGGGCCTGTTTCCACAGTATAAGTAATCTTAAAAGAAAACTGGATAAATAGAGTGAATGCTGCAGGCTGGTGACAGTTCATTACAACAGGACAATTTTAGAGTAACGGAAATTTTTAACCAATTAATCAAGTGTAAAAACAAAAGACAAGGGGGAGGATAGGTAGAGGGCAGGAGTGATTAAGTGACAAGAGAGATGATGGTGTGATGTAAAAGATTCAGCAAAGACAGAGCCAATTCTGAGAAAGAGTTCATTGACCAGAAAACCTGTTTCTTTACACATGGACTTGCTTAGTATTTCAGTTATTTTCTTGTTTTCTGTCAGATTGCTAACATTACCAAAACCTAGCAAACTCCTCTGAAATCCTTTCAATTGTGATTCCATCAGAAGCTTTCTCTCATTTAATGTGAACGGGCAAATGTTTCTGCTAAGGGTTGAAACAAAGACATTTCAAACAAACGTATTAAACATTTGAACGTGGCAGCATAATTTCAGTATCATATATTAGACACTAAAAGAATAATAACTCTGTTTTGAAGGGCAAAAGGGAGATCCTGGTAATCCAGGGCCAAGGGGACCTTCAGGCACTCCAGGAAAACCAGGAAATGATGGCTTCCCAGGTTTAGCCGGACGTCCGGGTGAACCTGTAAGTATCATTAGAGCTTGATGTTGCTTGCCATGCAGCATGTTTTATTGCCGATGAAGGAAAGTGATTGAGCATTTCTAAGAATTTTTGACCCATTCATACCTATTATTACGCAGCTTTGTAGGAAAAGAGTTATATTTACAATTCTGTTCCAGTCACGCCACTTCTTCACTGATTTGTTCGCTGTCTTTTCCACTGATCCAAAAGATTGATTTGTGTCATGAGCTACACTGCATTTGACTGTGAAGGAAGTATACAATTTCACTATGATACCCGCTCATGGTGTTCATATTACTCAGGGTGACAGCGGAACAGGCATTCGTGGTGTTAAAGGTTTCCCAGGCAGTCCTGGTCGAAAGGGTCCTCCAGGTGAGATGGGTCCACCAGGCATCGGATTCCCAGGCCCACCAGGTTTCCAGGGTCCTCCAGGTGATCCAGGAGTTGATGGAATACCAGGACCTCCAGGATTACCAGGGGCACCAGGTATGGAGTGTAGTACAACTTGATATTCATTTGTTTGTAGTCTGACTGCGAAAATTCAACTCAGTTGTTGGTATGTGCAACTGTATGTGCTATGGTTTGTCATCAATGAAATGATCAAGCAGCTTTAAAATGTTGCACAGATTTCTTTGATAACACTCTGGTGATTAACATATATGAAACCATAATGCAATAAGATACATGGTCAACAACAACATATGTGAATTTCATGGTAACTTGTGCTGGAGTGTGCGTCAATTTAAGTTGTATCTGTGGTCTGTGAAGTAGTTTTTATGTGATGGTTATAAATTAGCAATTTAATGAGTGCTGTTGTTCTTGTTACAATGTACAACATCCATTAAGTGCAGTGGAAATTGAGTACATTCCAGTTTAAATCTCTTGCAATCCACCTGGAATCCAACAGAATTCAGATGCCTTGGCTTCGGGTGGTAATCACTGTCAGACAGCAAGTTTTCTGGGAGCATGGCCAGCCCCTAGTTAAGTTTGGATAAAGTGTTTGAGCACAGGAAAGATCTGCGCTTTAGACCAGCCCCAAGACTGGCAAGTGGCATTCAGAGCCCAGAAATAGTGCAGGGATCCAAAAAGTTGGAGTCCCTCTCATTTCCCAATGTTTATCAGTGACTCCTGCCATGTGTGTATCTGGAATCCTGGCAGACCACCCTGAAGAAGTTTGGATCCATAACATCTTTTCCTATAAGCTAATTTGATATTATATTGTCTCTTAAGCAAGTAACAGATCATTTGGCCCATACTTGTGTCTATGCTTCACACAAGCCATCTTATATTTTCCTTCATCTAATCCCATCAATGTTTCTTCAAATTTATTTTTCTTCTTTTGTGTTTAGCCATTATCCCTTCAATGCACCCAGGTTATTCACCTCAGTTTTTCCTTGCACTACTGTGTTCTACATTCCAAGTATTGTTTGATTGAGAAGGTTCCTCCTGAATTCCCTAATGAATTTAGGTGTGGCCTCTTGTCTCTAGTCTGGTCTCACCCATAAGTAGAAATATGTTACCAATGTCTACTCCATTAAACCTTTTCATAAACTTGAAGACATCTGTTAGTTCATTGTGCAGTCTTTTGAGCTCCAATCTGCTCACTCATTTTTCTAAGGAAGAACTTTACAGTTTTAGTACCATTTTCATATAGTTTCATTATACATATTCCAAATATTTCCATAGGATCGCCTCTCATTCTTGAAGCTCCAATGGGTATAAGTCTGACCTGCTCAACCTTTCTTCATAAATCAACTCAGTCATCCATCAATCAACCAATGAATTTTCTCTGAGCTGTTTCTAATGATTCTCTGCAAATAAAGTCACCAACATTGTATATAGTACTCCAGGTGTGATCTCATCAATGCCATGTAAAATTAGAGTATGACTTGCTTCTATCTTATTCTGTCTGTCTTGCAATAAAGACCAACATTCCATCTGCCTTCTTAATTATTTTTCATACCGGCATGCAAACGTCTTTGTGATTCCAGGCATCTAGAAACCTCTGTAATGCAATTGGCCACATGGTGGCTCAGTGATTAGCACTGCTGCCTCACAGCACCAGCGACCTGGGTTTGATTCCACCCTTGTGTCACTGTCTGTGTGGAGTTTGCACATTCTCCTTGTGTCTGCGTGGGTTTCCTTTGGGTGCTCTCATTGCCTCCCACAGTCCAAAGATGTGCAGGCTAGGTGGATTGGCCATGCTAAATTGCCCATGACATTCACGGATGTGTAGATTAGGGAGATAGATTTGGGCAGCATGCTCCGAGGGTCAGTGTGGACTTGTTGGTCGACAGTGCCTGTTTCCATGCTGTAGGTGTTCTATGATCTATGAGCACTCTACAGACAGCCATAATATTCAGCTTCCCTATTCTCCCTGCCAATGAGGACAACCTCACATTTTCCTATAAACAACCCATTTGATAAAGTTCTTCCAAATAAGCTAACCCACCTATGTACTTTTGTAGACTCTATGCATTCTCGTCACAATTTCCTTTTCAATCTATCTTTATGTCATCCGCAAATTTGGCTGCAATACAGTTGGTCCTGTCATCCAATCACTAACGTAGAATGGAAAGCTGAGGCCACAGTACTGATTCTTGCAGCAATTCCTAATTCCAGTTTGCCACTTCAGAATAATCTGTTATCCCCTCCCTGTTTTGCATTAGTTTGCTAACCCTCTCTATGCTAATATATCTCCCACGCTATGATCCATTTTCTTATGTGGTTTCCTTAGCTATGTCACTTTACCGACTACTTTTTGGAAATCCAAATGGGCTATTTCAACTGGTTCCCTTTTATCTACCCTGCTTGTTGCAGCCTCAAAGAACTCTAATAAAATCGTCAAACACAATTTACCATTCACTCATTCGACTCAATTCTTCCTGATTGCATTATTATTTTCCAAAGGTTTTGCTGTTATTTCCTAAAACATTTACTTTCTCCATGGAATTTTCCCAATTCCAGATGTTAGGCGTTGCCCTCTTTTCTGAAATTGAAATGCCCCATTTGTTGTTCGTTTGACTTTTCAACTGTGAGAGCCTGGAAAGGAAGTCTATTTCTGTCCTCACCCAATATCCAACTGCACATGCACACCTCCCAGAAGAGACCACTGAACAGTTGATAGGAAAGTGGTCCTGGCTGATATTGTTCACTGTCAGTTGTAGCACCTAAATGCAATACTGGCTCTGATCAGCTAACGAAGACCAGACAAACTTTAAAATTCCCTGAACTATATGAGTCAAAGATGGGTGGACGTGATTTAAGTTCCAGTTGTGATTCATTTTGACCAGCATTAGATTTAAGAGGGAATGCACTTCAATTTCCATGTTTGCTATGAATCTGATTCAGTTTGGTTTGGAGAGTATTAAGCAACTTGTATTTTTTGGTGAGTGACAAGGATTGGTAAAGAACCACTAAAGTGAATGAGTTACCTGTTCATTCCTATCGGAAGAGAGAAATCAATCACAGTTCCACTGTTGTTTGTGCCCCTCCTGACTGATTTCACAACCTTTGCATGGACACTACAGGTGACTGTTGCTGCGGGGAAACCGCTGGTGAAGGCGACCTTCATACAGAGGGAGGTGAGAGGCCATAATCCTCACAAAAAGGTTACCATGGCAATGATGGCAGGAGCCCCCAAACCCTTACATCATTGCCAAAAGACTTCCGTACCATAGTTTGCATGTTACAGCTGTGCACTGCAGTAGTAACTCACGTTAAATGGAAATTAATTGCACCAACATTATTTCACTGTCTTCTTTCATGCATGCTATTAGTGCACACTGTTATACAGACAATTAAATCATTATGTTGTATCTGGGAAAACATCAATCTATAAATTAATTTTAGTTGCAATATTACTGGTCTGTCGTGAAATAGGTGATTTTCTCATTTGCGTAAAATTCAAACAAAGTTGACCAATCCCTTGCTAGACCAAATAAAAACTTAAAGAACTGCAGATGCTGCACATCAGAAACAAAAGCAGAAACTGCTGGAAAAGCTCAGCAGATCTGGCAGCATCAGTGAAGAGAAATCAGCGTTAATGTTTTGGGTCAAGTGACCCTTCTTCATCTTGGTAGACCTTTGCTAGATCAGTTAGTTTTTGTAAATAAAATCAAGCCCTTCTACTTTTCTGTTGTCCAGTTCCAAAGATGCTGAATTAAGTTTGGGGTACCTTGGGATACCTTTGGAGTAAGGAAATTTTGTATTTGGATCCACCTACTCCTGTTTCACTTCAGCAACTATTTGTTCTGTATGTGTATAGACCATGGGAGTGCTTAATCCCCTGGTTGTCATGTGCCTGAGGTGCTGGTGTTGCAGTGTTCTCAGGACTTGTTAATTTTTCTTTCAATTGCTGCTCAAACTGGATGATCCCAATCTGAAGATTTAAGACTAGAGTTTCCCATGGGCTTTGAGACCTTAATGTCTGGATGAAATGAACTTCCAAGTGTTATATCAATCCTCAGCCAATTAGTTAAGTTTGAAATTAGACACGGATGTTTTACTTGATGCCAGGCTTGATCATACATACCATGTGTTTGCCAGTATTCTAGCAGTCTTTCTTTTATAGGTGTTCTAGGTACTTAATTAGATAATATCCTTCATCTGTGTATTTTAACAACATCATTAACTCATGATTAACTCACACCAAGCCCACATTTACTAGAAGTTGCCTGCTGGGTGATTGTCCCTGAAATAGCCTCCCTATTTGGTGACCTTACAGTTCACTATCCTATTGGATGCAGGCTCGCAATGTTGCTACTATAACTGCAGGGTCGGCAGCTCCATAGTCCTTGCAGCCCTACAATGAAAGGTAGCTTCGGGATAAAAGTAACACGTCAACATTCTCCAAGACACAGATTTAAAGTTACAATTCCTTGGCGTCAAGCAATTTCCATTCTCTTGTGAAGGAAAGGAAACCCCTCCAAGTTCATCATTGAGGCTGCAATAGTACTTTTTTTTTCTGCATCCCTCTACTTGGAGTATGGAGCCTCTGTCTTTGATAGCACACACAACGTACTCCCATCGCCATACCCATGGCAAAATGCTACTGAGGCTGTGAGACCAGATCCATCTGGATCATCATCATCTTGGTATATGCCCATCACCCTGGTGCAAGCAGATGACCTAAACCCTGCCTACCCATGAAAATCTTGGCCAGTGGCAACACTGCAGTGGAGAGTCATCCTGACACTTATCCCCATCTCCTATTCCTCCAACCCCAACACCACACCTGCTGTTAGTGAATGGGAAAAATCCAAACCTTATGTTTAATCCACCCCTGAAGGAGCGCGGGGAGTGAAGACCTTCTGAAACTTATAGGACTTGAGATAGAAACTTGATAAACCAGTGAATCAAGACACCACTTACAAATAGAAGGCAAGCTGTTAACAGCTCAGCCTGACTTTGGAGTGGCATGTCTTGTGACAGAGCACCACCATATCCTCACTTGAACACTTTACAGCATGGCATACTATATGATAGTGAGCAGTTGGTGATTTGTCACTCGATTCCATCCCATCCTCATCTGAAGGCAGTTGTACTGCTTTCCAAAGTCACAGGCTTACTGTATAACTGAAGTCAGATCACTCAGTTTAAAGCAAGGCTCTTTTTATTCGGCATGTCTGAATATTGTACCTTCTGGTGACCTAGCGATCATTTGTGTCTCACCAATCCGTGGCAAGTCACTTCTTTAACAACCAAGTAGATGAATGTATGTGTGTATGATACACAATTAATCTCGTAATTATTCCTGCCAAAGCGCATATGTTGAATAAAGGTGAAAAACAGTGAACCAGTTATTGTTCAAAGAAGAGTAGTGAGGTCATCTGTATTCAAATCTTTCTGACAAAGTGTTCCATTATAAGTTCCCGTGTCAACATTGATAATGAAAGTTGCTGATGTGAATTTGTCACATTGTAATTACATACTCCTGCACATGAAAATGCTACTGCAGCGCAAAGGGCTTGGCCATGTAAATACAGTATGACAGGAGACAGTTTTTGTTCCAAATATTAACATCAAAAATATTAAAATGATGGTAGAATAGACAGTGCTAAAATTGAGGATACCACATTTACAAGCCTAGGGCAAATTATTCCCCATACCGTAATCTTAGCCTTATTCCTATTCTTGCTTTACCAAAATCTAAGTGGAAAACTATCTAGACTATATTTTTCTCCTGTTCGTAGCTTTCTATTGAGGATATAAATTAGCACACTAGTCACACATTCACTCATTCACTCTGAACTGTATCACTGTGATATCTCTTCCTGTAGTTAATGCAAATACTGTGTGCAAATGGTATTCACAGTCATGAAACAGCCATGAGCACAGATTTGCTTCGTTGTCGAAGATGGCTTAGAGTATTTTAATACACTGTCAATGTATCTGTGTGGGTCTGTGAGTTTATGTATGCATGTATCTGCATGCATATGTGTATATGTATGTCTTTGTGTATATGTGTATTTTTGTGGATATTTTGTGCATTTATGTGTGAGCTTTGAAACTATTTTGAATAGTAAATATTTCTGATTTCCTTATTCAATGTGATTTTGCAGGAATCACTCTGCCCTGTGTGATCCCAGGCAATGTAGGTTTGATGGGTAGACCTGGAGTAACAGGACGCCCAGGTAAGCGCTTTCTGTATAACATTGGCATGTTGTATAACTGTGGTGTTTCCCAGAGCAACCCGTCTTTGATAACTGTGGTAATGACTATGCGAATGAGGCAACTTCTTGCCAACTTGGTCTTCATGTTATTTTGTTCAAATTTTCAGTTCTGACAGAGAAGTTTGCCATGATGCAGTTTGCTCATTTAACCCCCTTGCATAATGCAACCTGCTTAGGAAGAAAATTCATCTGCAAAAGGATTGCCCTGAGCCGTATTTCCTTCTGGAAGTGAATCACTGCAGGCCCTGACTGCAGTGTGGCCTTAGGACACCACTTCACTGAGAGGTGTGAGGAATCTGCTATGTAGCACCAAGGATTTCAGCACCTTTGCAGTTAAAGGATAGAACTTGGAGTATATCTTAAGTCATAATTTCTAGGAAATATATCTTACAAGAAATGTTTTTCCAATTTGAATTTTGAGGTCATGCTTCATTTTCACATGATTTGTAGGTCCAAAAGGCCGACCTGGCTTCCCAGGTAGTCCAGGACGACCAGGATCTGATGGACCAAAAGGACCCCCTGGAGATCCAGGCTTACTGGGACAATCAGGCCGCCCAGGTATGTGCTTGCCTATCAAACAGAATAAGCAGTATTTTCAAATATGCATGGCTGTTGGTGATCTGTACGCGTATATAGGTGGAAATTTACTGATTTCTTTCTTATTCATTCATGGGATTAGGGTCTCACTGGCTCAGCCAGCATTTATTAGCCAGCCCTAGTTGCCCAGGGAGCAGTTAAGTGTCAACTACATTGCTGTGCGTCTGGAGTCATATGTAGGCCAGACCGTGTAAGAATGGCAGTTTCCTTCTCCAAAGGACATTTTTTTGGACAGTTGTGTACCTAAGACTTTATAGTCTATATCTACACAGTCAGTTTCATGAGATGAATTAATTTTCAAAATTAATAATAACACCATGAGTTAATGATAATTAATTGTGCTTTAAGGACAAGTTGTGGATACCTATGAGAAAGAGTTAATAAATTTACGGCTATATAATTATATTCTTTTATACATTGAGATCACATCTTCTAATATTCAACAATTGTTTCATGGTCATCATTAGACTCTTAATTCCAGATTTTTGTTGAATTCAAGTTATGCCATTTTACCATGGCAGGATTTCAATCCGTGTCACTAGAACATTGCCTGGGTCTCTGGATTAACAGTCTGTGATAATACCACTAGGCCTTTGGCTCCTCCCTCTGTTTCTTGGTGGTTGGGGTAAAGAAAAATGTTGGCAGGGACAGGTGGGTCCATGCAAATGAGATTGTAGTACAGACTGACATTATTATCAGTAGCCGTTAGTGTTGACCTTTACTTTGGACAGTGAGCATATTTTACAGACTGAACGGTACTGGTAGAATCACAATCCCAACCAACGTTTGGCTCAATTCTGTCATGAAGTTTGTCCTGCGACAGCCATTTCATCAGTTGTGTCCCTCCCAGGAGACAGCCAGTTAAGAAGTTGCCTCCAGGAGTCCCATCCATTTGAGTCCCATGATAGGTAGACCATGGGGATAGGTGTTTGGCAGTTCCACTGGGAGAGTACACCCCTCTGACTCCATAACTGGGTAGGCAGTAGACCGTGCCGGTGGCTGTGCCCTAGTTAGTCACACCTGTATGCAATAGCATGTGGTTTCCAGACAGCAAGACAAGCAGTGACAACTCTAAAATACTACAGCACGGATTTAGAAAAAGTAACAAATATCCTGTCCAGTGCTCTTTACTGGTTGCAGCTCAAATTAGAGATAATTTGATGGAAACTTTGTGGATGTAGCCCGGATCATTAAATTGCTCAGTGTGATTTTCACTCGCTCCCCAATGTAGAACACAAGAGATGAAGTGATTTTGGAATGAGTTAAACAAATCCCAACCCAGAAACTTTTGTGTTGGCCAGATATCTGAGTGCCTGTCATTGGAAAGAAATCTCCTGTTCTATATTTATCCACTGGCTCCATCAGTGAATCTGCAATGTATTAGTAGGAACAGGAGCACAGGTCTTGAACAACAGAGGGCAGAGAGTCGAAAGGTGAAGGCTCATGTATGGGAATGCAGTTCCAACTCTTCCCTGGCTGATGGGAAAGATTTCCAGTTTTGGAAATCTGCAGCCTCTGTCAAGTGGAAGTTTCCATATTCAAGCGCAAACCCTGCTGCAGCCTGCTAATCACCTAGAGGATACATCTGTAAATAACACTTTATAGTCCAGATGCAGTAACATGTTTTTCTGGTTGGACTGAGGGTCTATTTCCATGCTGTATGATTGAATTCCCCTGTATCGCCATGCTGGGACTGAAACATTCAAAGTAGCTTATGCCAATGCACTAGGGATGCTGATTTCTTTTTAACCGTGCAAAAATGTTGCTGAAGGGGAAAGTGACAGCTTCAATGGATCGTAAGGGGGTAAAGTGAAAGATTTAAGTTCTGGAATATTCTGAACCATGTCCCATTGGAAAACAGTTTAACTTTTGGCAGAATTCACTTATGGCATCCTTTATTGTTTTGGACTCTACTGTGATTCCATTGTTAAACTATCGATGATAGTGATTCTAAGAATTTCTCATTTACAACCAACCTGCTACTGATATAACGATTGAGATTGAGAACAGGTTTAAATCAGCAATGTGGAAATTTTGTTTTCTTAGGACTTATTGGTTAGATGCCTTTCAGTCCTGATGAGGAGATATTAGGAGGCAACTCTAAAAGCCCCATTTGTAAATATTGTGTTAGGTGAGACTCTTCATGTGTTCCTGCCTCAGAACTGATCTAGCCAAAGGCAGAACCTCTATGGCAGCAGTCTGACCTGGATAGGCAATTGATGGGTGAACTAGAGGAAGGGTGATGAGATCTTCTTATCACCAGAGGGTTCCCAAGCTGAGGTCAGTGCCCATTGTCCAAATGGAGGTGGTTTCCCAGTCCCCATTGTCCAAATGGAGGTGGTTTCCCAGCGTCTGGCCAGGTGGTGCTCAGTGCCACCTGTGACTTGTCCCAACTACTCTCTCCTGGGGCATGTCAACAACAATTCCAAAGGCCACTCTTCACTCTGATGACCCAATGGCTGCCTGTTGACTGGAGGCAGACAGCCAATCAAATCAATTATTGAAGCAATTCATAGCCAATTGTGCCTCTCCTGACATCTCACTGCTGTTTGGACTGTTGCCGCTGTGTTGAGACTCTATGCTTTGGGTCTCACTGTTTTTCCAACTGAATGTCAGTGTTCAACCCCTTTGCCCTGTTCAAGGGAATGTGTTTGAGGTGAAGTTATCTAGTGAACATGATGGCATTGGTCCTTGCTACTTTTTGAACTGTTGACAATGGTCTTGCTTCTGCTGTTGTCCATCATCAGTGTTGGAAGGCAGAATCTTGTAACCTGCTCTCATGTCATGGTGAGGAATGGCAATGAGTAGGTTGAAGCTGAGTGAAATATGACATTGGTGAAGTGATTTCCAGGAAACTGACAGTCATCTCTCAATCAGTGAATGCACTGTCTGAGAGAAAAAGGCTTTGCAGAACAGTCTGGCTATGGCAGGAGCTCTTCAGTTTTACCGCAGGCAAATTTCCTACCACCGTGATCCAAGCACGAGGCTGACAGGTAGAGAAACAAGTACCCTTTCTAGGAAAGTAAGAAAGTGAAAGAAATTCAGAATGGCCTATTTAATTGTGTTAACAATTCCAAGAGATGTACCTTTTCTCCTCGGAACATGCCCAGGGGAATCCTGGAAAAGAGCGGGATGGAAGGGCATCCAGATTCAATGTTAATTTCAGGGAGTTTAACTTTATACGACATACACACCCACCTTCTCTAGGCTGTGAAAACTCTGCCCACGTCCTCTGCCTGAGGAACTCATTTGGTTTCTCTCCATGAGCACAGACAATTGCAGGCAACATCAGAAATCCTACCTTGTCCATGGCATGAATTTATCTCAAAGGAATGCTTGGAATCCTCAGATGGCTTTTTCCTATTCATTCATCTAGGAGAGAGAGTTGAATTGAGGATATAAGTTTTGATCAAAAGCATTTTTGCTTTATGACGTATCACAGAATTATGTAGTACAGAAGAGGCTCTTTGGCCCATCATACCATTTGAAGTGGATGCTATGCAATTATGGCCTCAATCTTTGAGGATCTTCCAAAATGTTTGACCACATATTTGGCTCCTACCACTGCCTGTCTCTTAACTAAAATTGGCAGATAATCACAGTCTCTTCATTTTTTGATTCATACACTGAAGGAAGTAGTTTTTCAATATTTGTCTCAGAATGAGATTCTCGAGTGTTGGACTAACCAACATTTTTGCACGGTGAATTTTTTCCTTATTTATTCATAGGGTGAGGGCATCACTGGCTATGCCAGCATGGGCACCCATCCTTAATGGCCCAGAGGCAGTTTAAGAGTCAACCTTATTGTTATCGGGTTGGCCACACTAGCTAAGGATTTCTGTTATTTTGCTTATAGGGCATCAGTGAACAAGTTGGGCTTATACAACAATGAACAGTGGATTCATGATCATCATTAGACTCTTAATTCCAGAGTTTTTTATTGAATTCAAATTTCACCGCCTGCTGTGGTGGGATTTGAACCAGGGTTCCCAGAACAATACCCGAATCTCTGGATTAATAGTCTAATGATAATGCCCCTTGGCCATCACCTCCCCACCACATTACTAGATTGAAGTATTATGCCTCCAAGTTTCCGATAAGTGCTGCAGTTGTCACAAGATCATCTTGTGTTGTAAAGGGTAGCAAATTTACCTCTGAACCAGAGGCTCTGTGATCAAGTCTCAACCAAGGATTAGTGGTCACAAACGGCGCATTCATAACATGGCCGATCAGGCTGAGAATCGGCCCAAAGAATCCTACCAACACATTCTGAAGGCAGGTGGTATGAGTAGGGAAGACTCAAGGTCAGCCATTTCGTGGAAAGATACTGAAGTCTCAACCATCACCATCTGAAGCCTCCAGACTGCGTGTTAAACAGAGTGTTACCGCAGCATCCGGACTCCTTTTGTGATCTGTAACACACCACCACTCTCACTCATTTCTCACAAGCTTCTACTTTACTTAACTCTGGCCTGAAACTTTACAGGTTTTCCTGGGCCGCCTGGTGATCAAGGACGGTCTGGCCTCCCTGGACTGGATGGAAATGAAGGGTCTCCTGGAAAAATGGGTGCCCCAGGATTCCCAGGCCAAAAAGGACGCCCAGGTGATGTGTATGGTGCGGAAAGAGGTGCTCCAGGACAACCAGGTCCACCTGGAAAACCAGGATTGAAAGGGATTCCCGGAGATTCCGGGTTTCCAGGAGCCAAAGGTAAGGTTTGTTTTGTTGATGAAGCTTCAAACTTAAAACTAATCTTGCCTCAAGAGCTTCAACTATTATTGCAACATCTTTGGAGATTTGGTCTGTCTGAGTTCTTGTGCAGGTAACTCACAATCAGTTATAAGTTACAACTGATTATAAATTGGCCCAGGCTTATTCTTGTGCCTGAAGTAGGTCACGTGCCAGGAGCACAAGCCAGACTTCTGAGGCCCTGAATTTCCCCTTGTCTGTTTCTCCCCCTCTATTCCTCCCCTTCTGTATCTCACACCATTTTTTCCGAACAACAAGTTGACCTTTGGCCACATTACACAATTTAGGGAAACTATGGAAACCAGTCAGCATCTAGAGATAGCTCACTGATTGCCTGCCCCATTTATTTGGACTGGCAATGGCCTCTCAGTTTAGTTTTGGAAAAGGTGGACGTTAGTTTTGTGAGTGAGCATGGTCTTACAGAGAGCAGAAGGAATTTTCTACCTACGTCCTTGTGATCATTTGCTCAGAAGGGTTGTAACAAATTAGAAACAGCCTTTAGAAACTCCTTGAACAGACTGAAAACACTGGGGACAAAATTGATCAACCTCAACCCATTTGCCTTGTGTGACTTCCTTTCTTGAGCTACACATTCTACAATGAAACTTTGCATGATAAGATAATTTTTACATCAAATTTTTCTCGCAGATTAGAGTTAAGCTTTGAACTTAGTCCGTTTCTTTTAAAATCAAAAGCATTTTTTTTCCCCAGGTGTTGACGGTAGGCCAGGCTTTCCAAGTCGAAAAGGTGAAAGGGGAAATCCTGGCTTTCCTGGCCTTCAGGGCTTGCCAGGACCTCCAGGCCCAAGTGGACCAGGTGCCATACCTGGTTTACCAGGAGAAATGGGAAGGCCTGGTGAGCTTGGACAACCAGGTAAGTCACTGAATGACTGGCTGAAAATGAAGCAGAGTAATCAGGCTCGACTCCCATAAACAGTTGTAAGAGGCAGGCTAACAATGATCAAATCTCTTGTAATCCAGTTGAATGGAATAACGAAAAATTGGAATGTGTGAGGACTAAACCCGTATAATTGTAGCTTATACGGTCTGCTGCTTTGGGATCAAAGGTCGGAGTTTTGCAAGCAAAATGCACATCGTCATGTTTCATGATGAATTAATACATGGTTCTGAATTAATTTTCAGGTCTGCAGCTTCAGTTCCAGTTATATAGTTTAGTTATCACCTCTACGTGTTGTTTGTGAGCTCCATTGAAAGCAACAGGATGCAATTTTAAAATGCCTATTCCAAGAAGAATCAGTCCCTGATCTCAAATTCTAAAACCTCAGATACTTTCCACATAAGTTTATCTGCTTTTCTTTTATTCCATTTCCTTCTGATGCCAACTTACAAGCTGGCCTGCCTGGAGTCATTTTTTCAACTGGCAGAAGGAGACAGGTTTCTCCATCTGTTTCTTGGTGTTTGCCCCTAGTATTGCTTTGCATTGGATGGCTCCTGGAGTTTGGTAACCATTTTGCGCTGCACTCTGATTGAAACAGGGTGAGAGCCTTCGTAGGGGAATCTTGAATTGGGGGAAGTATTGTTTCAGATTAAGGGGTTGTCTGCTTCAGATGCAGATAGAGAGCAATATTTCCTTTGAGGGTGTGAATCTGTACGGTCTGTATTCACCCCTATTTCTTATGCTGTAATATTAACTATCTTTTCCAGGCCAGAAAATCTAGAGGGAACCAGAATTGTGCTGACAGGATTTCACCATGTATCTTCCTTACAGTTGGAGAACAGGGCAGAATACAGAATAACCAGGTCAATCTAAAACCAAGTGTCATTCATCATGTGGAAGAGCAGAATGACTTGGGCTAGCCAGCACTGTAGTCAGTGATAGAGTATCCTAGATTATTCATTCATCATTCTCTGATTGGGATATTCAAAGAGTTCTGGTTACAAATTTTCTTCACGTTTATTACATTTGAAAGGCATCTGAATGGATATATGAGTAGGAAGGACTTAGAGGGTCTGGGCTAAGTGCTAGCAAATGGGGCTAGATTAGTTTAGGATATTTGGTCAGCATGGACAAGTTGAACTGAAGGGTCTGTTTTCATGATATATGACTCTGTGACTCTAAGTACTCAGTATTTTTCCATGATCTATGTATAGAAGTCATTAATGAAATAGTGTGTAGTAAACTGTGTCAAGAATGTTAGAGATAATGGGAACTGCAGATGCTGGAGATTCCAAGATAATAAAATGTGAGGCTGGATGAACACAGCAGGCCAAGCAGCATCTCAGGAGCACAAAAGCTGACGTTTCGGGCCTAGAAACGTCAGCTTTTGTGCTCCTGAGATGCTGCTTGGCCTGCTGTGTTCATCCAGCCTCACATTTTATTATCTGTGTCAAGAATGTTGTTTTTTTTCCCCTCTTTTGCTGCTTGTGATGGAATTTGAATGCTTCAGCATGGGTATTGGTCATGGCCAATAAATTGTTGCTGCCACTTATCTGCCTGAAAAGAGAACATTGCAATCACTGACAACACTGGGGCTTGCACTTGCTGCTTACTGGTCAGGAGTCAGGATTGCAATCATTTGAGATGATGGTTCACTTGGTTTGTTTTGTTTTAGACGGAGGGGATCAGTTTGTCATCTCTTGATATATTTTAAGGGGAAATTCTTCCTTTTTTTTAATCTTTCTGTTCATCTGTTCACACATGTTATATTTTTCCATGCTTCTGTTCCATTCATCACCCACCAACTTTCCACATCTGGTCTCAATCGAATTGGGTGTGGTTACTGCATGTAGGCTGCCAAGGTGAGAGGGAGCTGCCTGCAGCAATAAGCAAAATGGCCTAACACTCCTGCTTTATCAAGCTTTGGTTGTTGCTGTAATTATTCTGCTTGCAGAGTGGAGCCTGCTTATTATACTTCAATTGTCCATTCGAAATATTTCAAGAGGTACATTCTCTGCCTCTTTTCATGTACTGAAAAGCTTGCTGGAGTTGGCTGAGAAATTGCAGTTTTAAAATGACAGCTTAGGATGGGGAAGAAGAGACTCAGAGCTAATGACGTTACCAAGAAAAAAAGTTGCAAAGAAATTTTCTGTCATTACTGTTGGATAATTGGATTAAAAAAACACATTTATATTCTGATTAAAAGAAAAAGAATTCAAGGAAAGGAACTGGGACTTGGTGCCTTACCAATGACGATCTTAACCTGACTACAAGGGTATGGAGATACTCTCATCCTGTTTATGACATCAACAAAATTAGCTTGATTCTTCAAAACTGAACTGAAAGTTGCGGCATCGTTTTGATTTTTTTAAGCAATTTGCAAATTCATAATACTTCAAAATTCTCCCCCCAAACAATGAGCAGGCTCCACTGTAAATGTGCTTGTGGCTGAAGCTATACCAGTGGGTGGTCAACCACAGCAGTGAGCATACAGTTAATGTTACCACCAGACTATTGATGTGATGCTTGTTTTCAAACTGTTCTAGCTTCTTAACATAACAGCTTAAATATTCGTGGTAGTGGTAGAGTTGTCTGGTATGGTGATATTCACACTCGTTCGTACAAACAAGTTGTCACTTTTATGATTTCAAAATCCATTCTTCATAGCTATTTGATGCACAAAATTTTTGCAGAGTAACAACAGTCGAGTGTGATTTTTTTTTTACTACTGGGCAGGTGATTACCACCTTGGCTCAGGCAGTGGTTCTCATGTGTAAGCCAGTAATGCATTCAATACAACATATCTTTCGTTACTTTTTGAGACTGTTTAGTGTTCCCTCAGTATTTTAATCTGGCTAACGTGGTTGAACTTGACACAAAGGATGAGGCTCTGAGCATAATTCCTGCTATCAGTGGTGCACAGCACGAAAGTACAATCTCCACTGCTCTTGTTCTGAAGTGTAATGATGAATTTTACAAATGTAAGTGCCTGACCAAGGGAATTGTTATTCTTAATGTGTGAAGTTGTACAGTGAGTGTTGCTATGTGAGTGAACACTGTCCTGTCTCCTCCAATATTCTTGATTCTCTTTTGCATTGTGTTGCAAAAAAGATTTTGTGTGCCACAGCTTCCTCACCCAGGATACAAATGACTCCCTTAATGATCAAGTTGAATGAAACTCACCACAGAGAAGGATCAAATCTGGATATTTGACATCAACTATGTTAATGCAAAATGCTAGTGCGGCCTCATTTGGAATATTGCGTGCAGTTCTGATTGCCCCATTACATGAAGAATGGGGAAGCATTGGAAAAAGTATAGAGGAGATTTACCAGGATGTTGCCTGGTCTGGAGCGCAGGCCCTATGAAGAAAGGCTGAGGGACTTGGGTCTGTTCTCATTGGAGAGAAGGAGGCTAAGAGGGGATTTAATAGAAACATACAAGATGATCAGAGGATTAGATCGAAAGTCTTTTTCCGAGGATGATGACTTCAGCTTGTACAAGGGGGCATAGCTACAAATTGAGGGGTGATAGATTTAAGACAGATGTCAGAGGCAGGTTCTTTACTCAGAGAGTGGTAAGGACATGGAACGCCCTGCCTGCCAACGTAGTTAACTCAGCCACGTTAGGAACATTTAAACAGTCCTTGGATAAGCATATGGATAATGATGGGATAGTGTAGGGGGAGGGGCTTAGATTAGTTCACAGGTTGCCGCAACATCGAGGGCCAAAGGACCTATTCTGCGCTGTATTGTTCTATGTTCTATGTTCTGTATACCAACAGAATTAGTATAGACCTTTGTACATTATTAGAAGAGTATGAAACTGAAGAGGATTTTGTTTCTTTGACATCTCTGTGTGTTTTCTAAATTTACATTCCTAGAAGAGACCTGGGAGAGCATATTAGATATGCAGGCGTATAAACATTTAGCAGCATATTTCACATTTCTGAACTTTGCCTTATCTTAAACAGCAAGTCAGAAAACCATCCTTTTAATTGTATATTGAAACAAATAAAGAGCATTAAACTGCAGGACTACACCCCCAGTGTAGATACAGGCAAAGCATTGTGGCTGTGGTGTTGTAAACCTACCACAAACAGATATAACACTGAGGTAGTAACTACTGCAGTTGCTGGAGTCAGAGATAACACAGTGTGGAGCTGGAGGCACACAGCAGGCCTGGCAGCATCAGAGGAGCAGGAAAGCTGATGTTTCGGGTCGGGAACCCTTCTTCAGAAATGAAGTGGGGTCCTGACCCAAAACATCAGCTTTCCTGTTCCTCTGATGCTGCCTGGCCTGCTGTGCTCCTCCAGCTCCACACTTTGTCATAACCAACCAGTATAAACATGTTTTCCATTTGATCTAATAATTTAAAACCTGCGTGTACAATACCCCATTTTATAATGTTTGAACAAGTTCTTAAAATTTATTTTACAAAATTAGATTCACACCCACAATGTGAATGCGATATATCACCAGCTAACATGATTTTAGTGACTCCCCTTATTCCACTTCGGGTATGAGGTGGGACTACCACTTTAGTTCTCATGCACTAAGTTCAATAGACCAATGGCTATTTTTCCTCTTGGTTGGGCTCTTTTTCAGGGAAGAATATTCTGAATGGACCTAATCCTGTGATTAGTAAATGTTTGATAGATGTACATTGCCAAATTCCTGGCAAGATAGTAACTGGTTTGAAGAAACTCTTGTCTCCTTATTTCAGGGATACAAAATTGGCACCAGAACTTTGCTACCACCCTATATACCTTTGTGGTATGTAACAGATCCCACTAGAAGTTCGAATTGCAATGGCTACATGCCTTTTCACATGGATATTGTAGCCTGGAGCTGTGGGTAGTGATGGTTGAGGCTCCAACTTTACTTGCATTTCATGGCCAACCAGGAATCCATCCTGCCCTTACCATCTGCTAGTGGTGTGTTTTGGAAGGTTGATGATCAAACTGTTAGGTTACATTATAAATGCACTTTACGTGGCCAGCGAGCTTTGGGTTTGGATTTAAACCCAGAGCTTCCAGCTCAGAGATTGGGGCAATACCCTCTGCCACCACAAGACCTTAATCACCTTTGACACGTACTTCCTACAATAAGACATGCTGACTCAGCATTATTTTACCAAGCACTTCTGAGTTCTCTGCAATCTCATCCTTAACAATGGATGCTAAAATTTTACCAGTGACCCCCAAGATCAGGCTAAACAGCCTATAGTTTTCTTCCTTCTGCCTCTTTCCCTTCTTAAGCAGGAGTGTTACATTAGCCATTTCCTTTCCCTCTGGGACACTCCGTGGCTGCAGTGATGCCTGAAAGATCACACCAATGTCTCTATGATCTCCTCAACTATTCCCTTTAGAAATCTAGATTGTAGTCCATCTGGTCCAGGTGATTTATCTACCTTCAGACCTTTCGGCCTCCTCAGCACCTTCTCCTTCATTATAGCCACAGCTCCGTGACTCCCTAAAAATTATGGCGTACTGCTGGAGTCCTCCTCTGTGAAAACTGATGCACTGGTCAAATGTCCACTGGCCTCTCTCTTACCTATTAGACATCTAAAAATAGTTATTGCAATCTCCTATTATATCACGAACAAGTTCACACCCATTTTATCTTCTCCATGCTTTTTTTTGTTGTCCTCTTCAGGTTTAAAGGCTTCCCAATCCTCTGGCTTCCCACTAATCTTCACCACATTGTATGCAATTCTTCTGCTTTTATACGGTCCCTGACTTCCCCTATCAGCCATGGTTGCCTCATCCTCCACTTTGTGTATTTTTTCTTCCCAGGGATGCATTTCTGCTGAGCCTCCTGATTTACCCCTCAGTCTGCATTGACTGGGCCACTTCTGATAGTTGTCTCCTTATCTGCTGTGCTCAAAGTTAGATTGCTGAGCCTTTCCATATTCCCTGTCCGCTATTATTTGTTTTGGAAGCTTTAATAATCTCTGGTGAGCCATCCCACTTTAATTTTTTTCCATAATTTTCAGTGCAACTAAGCCTCTACTATTTGGTTTGAAGCCCGACCAGTTATCATGTATGAGGAAGACCTGATAAGGACTTGCCACCTGCCCTGAGCACTTGTTGATATTCCTTATTTCTGTGTACTGGTATTTACAATCTGTCAATCACTTTTGGCCAGTGACTATGGACAACTACTCATGAAATCAAGACAATTGTTGCACACTTGCCTGCCTTCCAAGGTTAGTTTATTATTATTTCTAAGGACAAAACTCATTTTCCCAAACAGTGCACTGACAAGAAGGTCCATGTGCCCACATAAATCTTTGACTTCCATTCAATGGACCATCATAATCGTGGTGCAAGCTGCTCAAAGATGTCTTGTGGTGCAATAGTAGTGTCCATGCCCCTTGGCCAGATGGCCTGGGTTCACATCCCATCTGCCCTAGAGATGTGTCAGAATAGGTTGAATTTTTTTTTAAGTATTTGTTTGGGTGCTCCTCTGGTACAGTTAGAGTAGAGCACCTGTGCTCTATTTGCGATAAATGACAACAGCTTCCAATCGCAAACCATTTCAACTCCCCCTCCCATGCCCTATCTAGCCTGGACCACCTCCAGTATCACAAAGACACACCCAGAACTGGAGGAGCAGCACCTCACATTCTGCGTTGGAAGCCTACAGCCCAGTGGCCTAAACGTGGATTTTACCAGTTTCAAAATCTCCTCACCCCCAGTCTGTTCCCATGACTAAACCCCCCCTCTCATCCCCACTTCCTTGACCTGACACAACCTGCCCATCCTCTCTCCCACCTATCTGCCCCTCCCACCTCAATGACCAATCCCCACCACTGCCTACCTGCACTCACCTACCACCATCCCACCTATCTTCCCAACTCCATTCCTCCTCTTGCTATTTATTTCTGAGCTCCCTTCCCCCTCCCCGTTTCTGAAGAAGGATTCTGACCTGAAACGTCACCTTTCCTGCTCCTCTGATGCTGCCTGGCCTGCTGTGTTCCTCCAGCTCCTCACTTTGTTATCTCTGACTCCAGCATCTGCAGTTCTTGCTACCTCTGGGTTAGATAGCCAGGGCTCAAGTCCCACCTCCTCCCGAGGTGGGGAGAAACACTTTTGAACAGCTTGTTTGAAATTGTCGACTAGTTTGTTGCTGATAGATTTGTATTGGCTTGTTGCTGACACTGTGGGAGGTGATTAATATCAAGGCAAGTTTGGGTTTTGTGAAGGATCAATATTGTTTGTGAAGGAAAATATTGCACTAACTTGTGTAATTTATTTGAATGATCCAGCACAGTAATCCCTTTGTTGAAAAATTTTGTTTTATTCTCTCATAGTTAGGCTAAAATACTATTTCCAATTTCTTTTAGGCTCAACCTTTGGTACTGAGCATTTGAGAAGCAACCAACACTTGGTCTGAAATATGACCAGGCATTAGTCTAGCTTTCTGTTTGTATCTGCAGAGAGGTAATTGAATGTAATGTTTTGTGTTCCTGCCCTGTTGCTGCATTGAGTTGATGGGCTGACAAGTTAAGAAATTTGTCAGTCCAGGATAAATTTCTTCTCTAAAATAGATTTAATTTCAAGATTTATAATTAACCTAGCTGAAACCCATTTCCAATTCAAGCTCTTAAAAGTAATAACATCTTACCCTGAATATAACAATATATGCTAATCATGAACACATGCAATAAATGCTGCTAAATGCACTTTTTTTGTAGGCAATATATTTCCTTGAGTTTCTTGAGCTTGTCACTTCATATGATAACTAAATGCTATTTCCTTTGAAAAGTGCCACTGAATGAAATGTTGAACCAGTGTTCTCCCATCTTCCTCCAGCATGTGACTCTTCAGAAATTTAATTTTCATTCTATTTCTTACTCTGTATTTTCAAGAAAAAACTTTAGGATTCATTTTCTGTATTTGTCTTTACTTACCTCAAGAGACGAGTCATTGCTAGGGCTTAGGGAAGCAAGTATGTATTCATTGTGTGGCAGATATTTTGAATGTGGGTCAGGCATTATATAGTGATAATGGGAACTGCAGATGCTGGAGAATCCAAGATAATAAAATGTGGGGCTGGATGGACACAGCAGGCCAAGCAGCATCTCAGGAGCACAAAAGCTGACGTTTCGGGCCTAGACCCTGCTCTCTGATGAAGGGTCTAGGCCCGAAACGTCAGCTTTTGTGCTCCTGAGATGCTGCTGGGCCTGCTGTGTTCATCCAGCCTCACATTTTATTATCAGCATTATATAGGCATGCTGCTCCTTTACTGCTTCTCATTGTCACATGCTCAAATATACAGTATAGCACTGAGGAATAGCATGGGGTGAAATTCTGTGCCATAAAAGCCCAATTACACCCATATATCTGCTATTTATTAGGTACCTCAACGGATATATACTTGGGTGTACTTGTGATTCTAGCATTGCTTCAACTTAAACTTGAAGTGGCGAGTATGAACTGTAACCAAATAGACCAAAAGATGTCATGTTTGATCCCAGTCTGTGCTGAGTTATCTCATGTTATCAGAGGTTGTGGTCAGAGCAAGCGACTGCCCTGTTCCTGAGAAAGTAGAGGTCAGCCACAGTTTCTGTGTGCATTGAAATGGACGACTTGCTGTCTGGGTTTAACAAAGGGAATGTCAGCAGTATGAGGTGTTGGTGGATGGTTGTTGTCTGTGATGTTGTACTCTGAGTTCATGGGAGTATGGCCCAACAACTAAGAGTATTTAGTGGCATGGTTTGAAAGGAAAGAAAACAAAAGACTTACATTTTGATATTGTCTTTCACTACCTTAGGACATTTTTGATGAGAATTAAATGTTGTACTCTGAGTTCATGGGAGTATGGCCCAACAACTAAGAGTATTTAGTGGCATGGTTTGAAAGGAAAGAAAACAAAAGACTTACATTTTGATATTGTCTTTCACTACCTCAGGACATTTTTGACGAGAATTAAATGCTCAGTTGAACACAATTTAAAACAATCAGTGCAGAGCGAGTGGATTTTGTCACCCCAGCAAATGCTAACCAGTTAAACCAGAAAGTAAAAAGAAAAACGCTGTCTACCTTAGTTGCTTATTCGCTTTGCAGTAGTTGAAAAAATGTTGAAAATAGTTGAAAATGTTGCATCTTTTCCACATTTTGTTATCCTCATGTCTTGAAATTGAAAGGTTAATGATCTTATCTGCAGGTTTCCCCGGACCAAAAGGTTCAGTTGGAGATCGTGGACCCCCAGGTCCTGCGGGTATGAAGGGATTTCCAGGAATTCCAGGAGATCGAGGTCTCCCTGGATCACCAGGTCGCCCTGGTGTTCCAGGAGAGCCTGGTCGTACAGCTCAATTTAATCGATATGGATTGAAAGGTATACAATTTTTATTTCTGCTGTGACAGATTTATCATTAATTGTAGCAGTATTATTTGTGATTTAACAAATACTTGCGAGGTGTTAATTAAAATTTAGACTTTGAGGGTGTAAAAACTTTGACTCTTGTGGCAAAACAAAACAGTGAAGGTCAGCACAATTTTGGCTACCCATCTTACAGCTCAAAGGACGAAGAAATTCGGATTGCGTGAGAGGGGAGTGACACCAGCTTTATCATGACTCTGAGTGACATGAAAACTCAATCTAAACCTACAATTGCCCCAAATGTTTGAGCCCTTTAGTGTTTGTTTTACCTTTGGGGCTATATGGGTGGTGTGAAGCTTTGTGATTGTCCTGAGTCTGACTGTGCACATGGCTTGGAGAAGATATAGGCATCTGTACTGATGTCAGGGCTAAATGGACCAAGGTTTACTGGTTGAGGAAGCCTTCCTCCACTTTACACAGAGTTCATTTGGATTGCATGCATGATTTACATTAACAGCACAGCACTGGTGTAAGGCGTTTTCATTTCTGCACCAATAGTGCCTTTCACTATCAGTGCTGTGAGTTTAAAAGCTGCTGGAGCACTTGTACTTTAATGGAAGCAATAATCTTTTCAAAAGAACTGCTCAATGTTCATGTGGGTACAATTGCTGACACCAATTTCTATCTTCAAATCACAGCCGGGAATCAGATATCCATTGAAGCCTGTGTTTCTTTTTCCAACACTTCACTGAGAATTGATTGGATCGAGAAATCAGGCTGGGGCAAATTGCTTCAATTCTACCACTAAACCTGTTGAGATCGTTACAGACTAAAGGACAGAAATTGACTTATTATTGAAGAACATCACCATCCTGATGAACTAGCTTGCAAGTCACTTTACTGCAATATCATAAAACACAATGATTTTATGTTTTTTATGATACAGCCCCTGAATATCGTGAGTACAAAGTAGCCTGAGTTTCAGTTCAAAAATGGTACAAATATTGGCACATGGCTAGAGTAACAAATATCTACAGCAACGTGGATGGTAGCTAGATGAATGGAAATACTCACCTGGATAACAGGGCTTTTATCCACTGAGACTGAAGTTAAAGTACTGAAAAACTCAAAAGCTTTTCATTTAAGTGAGCTTTACATGCTGGCAGCTTTGCTGCACAAGTTTTTCAGTGGAAGCATAAGGAAGCTGTCAGTGTCTGTATGTGGTTCTAGATACATCCTTTGAAGAGTTGGACAACAGGCTCACAACTGCCTGACATATATATATTTAGCTGAGATGTGAAACTGTACAGAGTGACATGATTCCATCAGACAGCTAATAGTTACCATTATGCATAGGATAAGATGTTTTTTTTAATTCATTCATGGGATGAACGTATGACTGGCTAGGCAGCATTTGTTGCCCATCCTTAATTACCCAGAGGGCAGTTAAGAGGCAGCCACATTTGCTATGGGTTTGGAGTCACATGTAGGCCAGACAAGGTAAAGATGGCAGTTTCCTTCCCAAAATGACATTAGCGAACCAAATGGGTTTTCCTGATAATTGACAATGGTTTCATGGTCATCGTTAGATTCTTAATTCTGGATATTTTATTGAACTCAAATGCCACCATCTGCCGTAGCAGGATTTGAACCTGGGCCCCAGAACATTATCTGGGTCTCTGGATTAACAGTCCAGCGATAATACCACTAGGCCATCACCTTCCCTTTTTTTTAAGGTGTCTCATATGTTCATATTTTTGCCGTGTTGCAGCAAAGAAATTGTACAAAAGGAAAGAGAGCATGTTTTGGATTTGATGTACTGTCTACTTTGTGCGGTTTTCTGTGTCTTCTTGACCCTTTCTCGGGTTTGTACCTCGTTTGTGGAAAAAAGCATGGATGAAGTAGCTTTTCCTTGTTCCATGCTTTCTAGTGCTGTCACCTTTGTTGTTCGTGCGATTTTATGTTGAGCTGATAAAAACAACCAGCTTACTTGGCCAAGATCCATTTTCTCAGCGAGTCTATTTACAAAGGTACATATATTTGTACTTTACAGTTTAATTTTCATCCGTCATGAAAACTGACGTCTGTGTGCCTGTGTCCTCATTCTCCACAAGCATTCCATTTTTATGTGTTTGCATGGAACAGATGAAAAGTTTACCATCGTTGCGTGCCTCCACAGTTGGGCACTGTATGTCTCTTGTTGGCTCAATACTTCCTGACCATATTGTTTCTGTTTTAATATTTACTATCTTTCCATTTCACTGAGTAGAGTTTGGCCACAGATTGAAGTTTATATTGCATGTTCTTTTCTATCTTGATTTACCACAGGCGAGAAAGGCTCTCCTGGCGTAGTTGGCTTCCCAGGCATTCCTGGTTTACAAGGTCGGCCAGGGTTTGATGGAAACAAAGGAGAAATGGGTAGCCCAGGTAGACCAGGCTTCCCTGGTTCCCAAGGCAGGAAAGGAATAAAAGGTGAGCTGCAATTCCAAAGCAGATTTGTCCTTCTTCTAAGTGGATGCCATTTCCATCAGCTTGTTTCAGGTAGATAAATTAATAAGCCTTTTGGCTGGGACTGCCTTAAATGACAAATAAGAATGGCATACAATGTAAGATGCAACATACTTGTAGCTTGTATTGTGTGTGCGTAAAGCAGAATCTGAAGGGGTGATTTTAACTCCATCTGACTCGTGGAAACTGGTTGAAGTACCCAGATTATTTGGTCACCTAGCCTGAGTTCTTGTTCCTTATTTTAAGATGTTATTTTGATTGGGCGTATGGTGCATGGGACATCGAGCAGTATCCTTCTTGAAATCTGTGGATGGTTCTTCAATGGTGTTACAGGCAATGTTTAATCATAGAATCTCTACAGTGTAGAAGCAGACCATTTAGTCCATCAAGTCCACACTGGCCTTCTGAAGAGCATCCCACCTAGCCCTACTCCACCCTACCTTATCCCTATAACTTTACATTTCCCGTGGCAAACCCACCTAGCCTGAACATCCCCAAACACTGTTGGCAACTTAGCATGGGCAATCCAACTAACCTGCAGGGTTTTGGACTGTGGGAGTAAACTGGAGCGCACAGAAGAAACCCATGCAGAGACAGGAAGAATTTGGAAACTCCACACAGTCACCCAAGGAGAATGTGCAAACTCCAAACAGGCAGTTACCTGGGTCCTTGATGCTGTGAAACAGCAGTGCTAACTAATACAGCCTTCTCCTGCTTTGCAGTTCCTCTCCACTCCACTACTCCCACTCCTAGCATTCCCACATGCTTGGCTATCAATTGGCAGCATCCTTAGTTCAGACAGTGTGCTCCTACCCATTGATGGCGAAGAGGCTCACAGCATTGAGACCTAGGAGGTAAAACTTGCAGGCCTCTAACAAGCAACAAAACCTTCCAGTTTTCTTTGTTTTCCCATGATTGAGTACAGTGGTCAATTGTAGCCTGTTTCTGTAATGGTGTCTGAGTGGAGC
Organism: Stegostoma tigrinum; assembly: GCF_030684315.1. NCBI lineage: Eukaryota > Metazoa > Chordata > Chondrichthyes > Orectolobiformes > Stegostomatidae > Stegostoma > Stegostoma tigrinum. The sequence goes on along the minus strand of NC_081368.1, from coordinate 19,900,727 downwards.
TCAACAAATTTTTCACCAAATGTGAATAAAGCATTTATAATTAAAAGGTTCAGTCTACGTCAAGCGCAACATCCACTCATTAAGCTAATAGAGAAACATGTATATCATAAACCAATTTCAAATACAATTTTATTTGATTGGCACAAACCAATGTTCAGATGTGTAATAATTTCTTTGACAATATTTGGACCAGTTCCGGACCATTTGATAATTGAAGCCATTCTAACAATGCCCAGCTTATACGGAAAATTGTTCTCTGTGCTTTGGATACATTTAATGTCTTAGATTTCACGTGAATAATTTTTATGAGACAGTTAAATTCCCATTCATGTGTGCAATTGGCTGTTTACTACTTGATGCCTTTGTTCTCCTTCAGGTGATAGGGGTGACATTGGATTCCCCGGGCCTCCACCTCCTTTTAGAGGTGGCTTTCCAGGACCAAGAGGTGACCCTGGTAATCCTGGGAATCCAGGCTTCCCTGGGATGAGAGGTAATCTGTTTTAAATTTTAATATTTTTACCATCTTGTCTGATTTTGATCGGATGTAGCATTTTGATGGTAGATGCATGCGGTACTTGAATACCTGCTGTGGCTTCATTTTATAGTTGCACCTTTCTTGGATCCATCAACATGCAGTCGGCCAGCACACGGCTATTCATACAGGCCCCAGAAATCCACGTTAGGGCCTCAGGCCTCCAGTACATCTTTGATGTGCTTGAGCCTGTTGTGCATCCAGACTGAGGAGAGCAGCTATCGGTTTGGGGTGTGGAAGGAAGATCGGGTAACTGGGGCTGTGGGAGTGGGTGATGACCATTGAGATGTGGAGTTAGGGTTGGGGGACGCACATCTGTTTCTCCTGGCTTCACGTAATCATAGAGAATTACAGCATGGAAAGAGGCCTTTTTGATCTGTTGTGTCTTAATTCAGGAAGTCCCTCCTTAATGGCATTGTGGGTCAATGCACAGTAGGTAGAATGAAGTGTTTCAAGAAGGTAACTCACCACCATCACCTCAAAGGCAACCAGGGTCGGACAATAAATGCTGGGCCAGCCAGCAACATCCAGATCCCAAAAATGATTAAAAAAAAAAATCAGTAACCTGTCCACTCAGTCCCTTTATCCAGCCATTGGCCCACGGCTTCATTTGCTTCAGCACTTCAAATGTTCATCTAAATACTTCTTAAATGTTGTGATGGTTCCTGCTTCTATCATCCCTTTGGGCAGTGAGTTGCAGATACCCAGCCAAGATTTTCTTAAAAACCCCCAGGCCCCTAAAATTGATGTCACTGTCTATGCCAGCATTTATTGTCCATCCCTAATTTAAAACTTGCTGTGTAAATCAGATCAGATAAGGATTAGTGAACCAGATGGGTTTTTCCTACAACCAACATTGTTAGAGTTTTAAATCTAGATATTTATTGAACTCAAATTCCATCACCTGCCATGGCAGGATTTGAACCCAGGTCTCTGGAACATTGCTTGAGTCTCTGACTCAAAAGTCCAGCAATAATATCCCTGGGCCATCAACTTCCCTGTGATTGCTACCTATCAATGCCACTCATAATTTTGTACACCTTAAACAGGTTCCCCCCTTCAGCCTTCCCTGGTCTCAGAAAAAGAAAATAACTGGGCCTATCTAAAGTGTGGTGAGGAAATACTGTCCACTATTTCGGCTGTGACCTAACTAGCATCTCGTACAGCTCCATTGTAACCTCCTTGCCTGTGAATTCGATACTTATAACTTATAAAGGCAAGTATCCCATACACTTTCTTAATGATATTAACCACCTGTCATGTTATCTTCAAGGATCCATGGACGTGCACAGCAAGGGCCCTCTGATCCTCTATACTTCCAAAGGTCCTACCATTCATCGTGTACTCTTCTGCCTTGTTAGTCCTTCAAAATATATCACCTCCCACTTTCCCCCATTAAATTCCATTTATCATTGTTCTGCCCGTCTGACCAGCCCATCTGTATCATCCTCTAGCTTAAGGCTTTCCTCCTTGCTACTTACCACACGTGCCACCAATTTTCATGTCATCTGTGAAAGTACTGACCAGACCCCCTCAGGATTAAGGTGAAATCTGAAATGGTACACTATCACATGTAAAAATGTAGAAAAATCATAATAAAGCCAAAAAATAACAGGATTTGCTACTTGCCTTTACCTGGAACAAGTGTCATGCACTGACAAGTGCTCAGGGAGAACAGTGAGAATTACGTCTGATAAGAAGGCTGAAACGAGTGATAAATCACGTAAAAACATTCAGAGAGATTACGCAGACAATTAATGAATGTATTCACGTATTGTGCCAACTGCATCCTCCTCAGAAGTACTTCAATAATTAGATTTTCTCTAACACAATGTCCAGTTATAGATATTTAATTTTAACCGGATATCTTTACTTATGTGGTCAACGTCTTGAAATAGCTTCAAAGTAAGATGACAACCCTGGAATTAATTTTGGACACCATGATCCCTAAGGGGTTCTTTCTGGAAGGATTAAATATTGGTTTACGCATTTGTACTCATCATTTAATCTTGTGATTTGCTGGTTTAATTAAATGGACAAGGTATAATACTTTAGCTAGTCTGTTGTTATTCTGGCATAAACTCTGTAAAATCTTCATAAAATCAGATGACACCATTTAATCCTTCTTTGTTATAAAATATTGATGGTGTTTGGAGATCTACACTAGTACTATATTTGGATTAAAATGACTATCATTTACCAATGACCTCCCAGATCTGTGTCAAGTGACCTTTCCCATGAGGTGCACACACGACAGGCAGCCACCCTATTGACACTTCAGTAATGAAGCTATTCTCATCAAACTGTTGCCTCTTCAGCTCAGAACACGGTGTCAGAAATAGAACTGAAATTGATTGTGTAAAAATTCACAGCTGCTGGCAGGATGACAAAAGAATGTTCAGAGTGAAATCTGCTATAAGCAACTCAAATAAATGAAAGTATCACAAAAGAACAGCATACATTTGAAACACAGGTAAGAGATAATGGCAGCAAATTTACTCCCCCAGGTCCAGTCAAACTGAAAGGTGGCCTGAAGCAAAATTGTCAATTTTCCCATGCACAATGACTAATTTACAAAATAACAACATATATGTTTAAAAATCCAGAGCATTTACATATTGCTATATGCTAATCACTATTAAGAAGAGACTATTTCATGGTTCTCACTTTGAATCTTCTCTTTGAAGAATGGAGTGAGCCATCTGCAGAAATTTGATTTGATTTAATTTATTGTAGTCATATGCACCTAAGTACAGTGTAAAGCTTTGTTTTGTGAGCAGTACAGGCAGATCATAGTAAACAGATCAGACGGTGTTTAGACAGTGAGGTATATGAGGTTACAGCTGCACAGGAGGTGCACAAAGCAGGATTAGCATCAGCAAGATCAACATTGTTTGAAGTTAGAGAGCCCATTCAGTGGCCTCATAATGGCAGGGAAAAAAACCGTACCTGAAATATTTGGTGCATGTGTTCAATCTTCTGTATCTTCTGTCTGACAGGAATACTGAGCTATGGCTCTTTTTGCTCATTTCCTTCTCTACACCAGTGGACACAGAATTGACAGTGACACTGAAGATGTAGTAGAAAGGTCTTATTGTCTCTTTCTGACCTATTATAAACATTGCAGAAAATACCCAAATTTAGGTCAATGTCTGGACTGTTATTCGTCATCCAGGTCTATTGACGTGAGCTAAACTTAACACGCATGGGACAGGGTTCCAGTTGGTAGTGTTTTTTATCACACAATTTACATAAAATTGACATAACAAGCATGCAAGGTTGCAGAATTTCAAGCACAAACTCAGGTCATTACAAGCTGAGTTTCTGAAAACTTTTTCCCCAATTTAATATCTTTTCATAGGAACGGGCCATGTTCACGAAATGGATCATATTCCCACCAGTGGGGTTTTCTGCTAATTGCACTCACTCACGGGCCTTCTAGGAGACTTGGGAATCTTTTGAATGTAGTGACAAAAATGAGCACTCTTTGTAATGTTTTTAAGTTTTTTTTATTTAATGCAATATGAAGCTGACAAGTGCACTCCCAATCTGAGCAGCAAATATTTTAACTATTCTCATTTAACCAAGGTGGTAGCAGAGTATGGCTCCTGAGCCAGAGTCCGTCTGCTCTGACTGATTTTCTTTTCTTTTTTTTCTCTTTTCTTGGTTTTTCATCATCTCCTATTTTCCTTACTTACCTCCTGACCTTGGATGGCGTTTGTCAGTGGACTTCACTGACCTTCAGTGAACCCAGTGCAGAGGATCGTAGGCCCGTCACAGACCTTTAGCATTCATAAAACTGGCACTGTGTGGTGTGACATTGTACACTTTTCATTGTACTTGTGTACCCCGCACTTGAGTACACATGACCAAGTAACCTAAATCTAAATTTAAATCCAAATCTATTTGAAGTCAGCTTACTCGCAAAGTTTTGATGACTACCATTAAAAAATATTTTATTGTAAACCCGATATTGCATGCATTTACCAAGATGCTCCAATTTACCATTCTTGAATATATTTTAAAGCACTTTTTATTTTAAGAAAAAGAACAGTTTTAAACTGTTGCTCAGTTCTACTTGTCCGTGACAAAGTTTACATTTTGTGATATGAAAGTGAGCTTGAGAGAAGATTGGGAGGGGTAAATGTTTTTAAGAATATTTGCTTTAAATGTATAGAATTTTATTTACACATTGCACCCATTTTTCCAATTTCACTGAAAGTGGAGACATGATCTCACGGAATTCATTTTAAATGCTAAAACGAACACTGTATTTGCTTTCAAACAGGAGACAAAGGTTTTCCAGGGTCACTTGGTCGCCCTGGACTCCCAGGACCAAGAGGCCGTTCTGGGTTCGGGAAAGGTAGACCAGGTGATCCGGGGCCTCCAGGGTATTCTGGACCACCAGGACAACCAGGGCTGAAGGGCTCCTTTGGCATTATTGGATTCCCTGGATCGACAGGAGAATTGGTAGGGATCCTGTTCAATCTGTGTCACTTCTTTGCCAAAGAAACTTGCTCATTTTCTATCCTCCAATTGTAAAGGCAGTCAGTCAGGCTGAATTAGGTGGATAATGGGGGCAAGAAAATGCTCTTGTTTACATAACATCACAAACCTCTGGCATCTCAAAGCACTTTACAATCAATTAAATACTTTTTTAGAAGTGTAGTCATTGAGGTAATGCAAAAAAAAATAGCAATTGATTCCTGCACAGCCAGCAGTCTGATACTGTAATGTGATATTGACTAGAAAATCTGACATTGTATTATCTTGTAGCAGATACTGAGGATGACTTCCTGACTCTTCTTCAAAATAGTACCATCTAGTACCATAGTAAATAGTTTACATCTACCTGAGGGCCAATGGGGCTTTGGTGTAATGTATCAGTCAAAACCAATAACACCACCAGCAAAGCAACACTCCCTCAGTATTACGCTGGAGAGTTAGCACAGATTCTGCGCTCAAATCTCCAGAGTGGGCCTTAAACTCTCAACTTTGTGATTCAAAGACAAATGCTACAAAAGTGACCACAGCTAAAATCATCCTTTGAATCAATGATCATTCTTTGTATGTGAATTCAGCAGGCAGATACCTATAAGCTGTAGGAGACATAGAGATATTCGCTCTTATTTGACATCTATTAGGAGTTGCTGACCTGGAGCAGAGCCTCTGATTTTCATCTTGGCACAGACCAGGAATCAAATCTGGGATCATTTTGAACAGTTTCATTCCATCAGGAATGAACTTACACACCAACCTAGTTTACTACTGTAACTAGTGTTTTACAATTGATTAAAAAAACAAGTAGAACATAACTCATCTGGAGATGACAGCAACATACTCATTCCACATAGTCATCTGTAGTTTCTGAAGGTTATGTTTATTTCGGTACATTTTGATTGAAATCAGCAATCCCAGTGATTGTGGATTGTGGAATTTCATACTCAAATTAGGTCCAGAGCAAATCAGGTTTCTGTGACGATTTGCATAGGTTCTGCCCACAAAATAAATTATAACAGTAATTTAATTCACCATTATTGCTGGATTCCAATAATTCTGTCAACTTCTAAACCTTTGCCCTTAAAGTGATCTTTTAGTCACAATGACACCAAAAAATACAATTTAAAAGCTTTGAATTATTTATGATTTATTAAAAAAAACTATGGTTCTGAAGGGTTTTAAAAATCATGCTCAGTCACTTAAAATGGTGTTATGGTGCTCAGTTGGAGGATTGACATTGATTAAAAATGTTGATGTTTTTAAGTGCTATTAATTAAACTGAACCAGGTTAGCACTCTTTAATGTATCAAAAAATATTGTTGAAGCCAAAGACAATTTTAAAAAAATTAAGATGCAGCCCAATTTTACATTTGGTGATATGTAAATGATGATGTGTGCTCCTATTACCAGAAGCAGAAGCTTTACCTCAGAATAGTCAGAATACATATGTAAAAATAAGTTTGATTTGTTTGCTAAACTGCATTAAGTACTAATGTATGCATGTGCAGTTTAGGAAAATATATTGAGCTTACCTGAAGATCTCTACAAACGATAGATAGAAATGATTGATTTTGAAATATTTTCCTCAAAGCATTTGAAGGATTCATATTGCCTTCAAAATAATGCAAATTTACTTCATGAAAAAATTATTAACCTTCTGAATATGGAGATGTTCCTAAGTGAAGTTTTACCATGTGACATTGAATTTGTCTTTGACATTCTGCACCGATAGTTGATTCTATATTGTCCTGATTAATTTGATTCTCTGAGGTCAAGACAACAGGATTTGACCCTTCTTTAGGGCTCCATTAATGTAGCTCTTGCTTCGGTTGTGAATAGCCCATAGTTGTTACTTGTTGTCTAACCTTTCTCGTTATTGGGAAATACCTTTTACATTGACTTGGCTGAGTGTATCCCGCTAACCTTTCGAACTGGAGCACTGAATTGATCTAAGTGATCTTGTCCCACTCATTCCATATCAGAAACTTGAGAAAGTGCACAGCCAGCACTGTGAGCTTCACAAGTGGCCTAGTGGTATTATTGCTAGAGTATTAACCCAGAGACCCAGGTAATGTTCTTAGGATTTGGGCTCGAAATCCATCATGGTAAAATTTGAATTCAATAAAAGTCTGGAAATACAACTCTAATTGTTTTACCAATGTCCTTTGGGGAAAGAAATTGCTGTCCTTACCTGGTCTGGCCTACGAGTGACTCCAGACCCACAGTAATGTGGTAGACTCTTAACTACCCTCTGGGCAATTAGGGATGGGCAATATCTGCTGGCTACCCTGTGAATTTTTCATTTAGTGGTGCAGAATGGTGGTGGTGGTGTGTTTGAGACTGGGTGATTAGCAAAGAAGAGGGTTCAAACCTGCATCCATTCAGTCAATAAGATTGCAAGATGAACAGAACTCCATCATGCCAAGATAACATCACTCAGTAAGATTCAGAAGTCAGCAGAGTGTAGAAGGGAGCTTGTATCATCACACAACAGTGCTGTAGCACACTTCACATTATTATACTGACTAATTGGTTGACTGTTAATTATTTTGTTTGATTTTAACTTCGTTGTTATGTAAACTCAACGACAAAAGTACAGGAGTACAATGAAAAGTGTACAAGGCACCATCCTATGTACAAGTACCTGGGCACAGAATCATAAAAACAAGATAGATAGAAAGAACAAAGTTAAAAGTTAAACATTGCAGTAATTATAGCATAGCATAAAACATATGAAATAAGGTTGAAAGTTACACATTGCAGACCTTCTTAGCTTTAAGTAGAAATTAAGGAAATAATGCTGGAAGTTCAAATATTACAGTCTTTCTTAGTCATGGTGGGATCGCGTCAAGATGGAAGATGAATGGTGGTCATTATAAGATGCATTATGGATAATTAAAACAATTCCTCAGGTTTGTCAGTAGTTTGACATGGTAAAACTATGTTGGAATGTGGATTAGATGTCATGAATCTTGAATACCCACCTGGAGCTCACTGTACAATATTTTATTTAACAGGGTAATGTTGGTCTACCAGGTCCTCCTGGGTACCCTGGTGAATGGGGTCTTGTTGGTCCAAAAGGTAAGAAGTTGGCCAGCTCTGCTTCGCTCCAGTTTCTCTTTGCTGTGGGACAATTGTTCATTGCACTGTATGGTCTCTTCAAGGTCACCGTGAAGCTGCTCCTGTGCACGACATTGGTTGTGTCATAGCCTGTTTGTTTCTTCCATGCTAAATCCTGGATTGCTGTGCTGTTACAAACCCATGCAGATTAGAATGAAGATTGCTCCTTACCCATTGCTACTTCCATGAATTAAACATTTGACTCCTTACTGGAATTTTTGCTATAATTGATATAACAAATTTCAAATGTACATTTGTTTTGCTCAACTCTCAATTTAAGAAACAAATCAAACAGCGCTTGGTAATACCAGCCTCTGTGAGTTACTTGTGTTCCACTGATCCGTGGGATTGGCAATTCAGTGGTAAATAGAATCAAACCTGTGACTCACCATTCTATGAGGTCACAAATTTAACAACATGGGAGGAAACTGCGTCTCTGTTTATTTTGAAGGAGTTGGAGGAACATCAGTTGACTGCAATATTGTTCAGCAAAGTGGTTTTAAAACATCTAAATTACTGTAGGTTTATAGAGACAAATAGAATCGTAAAAGAAATAAAATATGCCGCAATTGTATAAATCATTTGTTCAGCCCCAGTTGGAGTACTTTGGATCAGTCCGGGTACCACACTGCAGAATGGCCCTAGAAAGTCAAAGAGGACCTTCACCAGAATGTTACAATAGATGAACTTGAAATGTTAACAATGTTCTCCTTGAAACAGAGAAGGTGAAGAGGTAACCTAATAGAGGTTTTCAAGATGATGGGACAGAGATAAAGAGGAATAAAAACAGAAGTCGCTGGAAAAGCTCAGCAGGTCTGGCAGCATCAGAGAAAATCAGAGTGGACGTTTCGGGTCCGGTGACCCTTCCTCAGAACTGTGTGAGAGATGAGGAGGAATTTCTTCTCTGAGTGTAGTGAATCATTACCTCAAAAGGATATCAAGACTAGGACATTAAACATACTCATGGCTGGGATAGATTTTTAATCAGTAAAGGAACCAAAGATTGTGAGGGAAAAGGCAAAGTAGAATTGTTGATTATTAGATCAGCAATTATCTCATTGAATGGCAGAACAGACTGAATGAGTGGAAGCCTATTCCTACATCTTATGGTCTTATAGTGGTATATTTGGGAGGGCAGGTGAAATAATTCCACAGAGGCTGGTATGCCACCACCAAGTCACCCTTTATTTAGATATGGAAAATCCTTGACATTGATCCAGCTCCCTCAGAGTAGCTCTCAGAGTGAGCAGAACTTCTGACACTCCCTGACTGAATCAGGTTAACAGCCCTCAACAGGGGACAGATATTCTGTGAGGTCCGCCTGACTAACCTCATTACAGCCACAGCAGGTACACTTGATCAACTGCCAAGCCACACACTGCATCTGACATCCTGTGTATAGGAGTTCCGTGACTCTGCCTCTTACTTACAACTCTAAGTAGCTGGTTATGCACAAGTGTGCAGTTTGTCAGTTTCGGCAAGAATGTGACCTTCCAATGAAACCTGGGAATGACAGATGAGGCAGAGGATCCGAATAACTCAATACAATGATACCTTGGAATACAGAGATCTGGAAGGTGTGTGCAACATCCAGGATACTGCCGTAACACAAAGGTGCCAACTTTGTCTGGTGGCAAAAGTAGCAGAGATGTCCAAAATGCAAAATTCTGCTCCTGAACACATTATCTCCCATTTTCATCAGGGAAAGAATGGGAGCAGGGAATGTTTCACACCTGTATGTTTTACAGTAGTAACAGACCATGTAAATCATCAGTTGTCTCCACTGAAGTAGGCTTTTGGTAGCTTTAGAGTGTGAAGTCCAAAGTATGCTGATGAAATCTGAAAAGAGAGGATCTGAACATGGTGGGTTTATTTAGATAGTCAGGGTACCTCTTTTGAGAGATAAAGTACTCCTTTCTATTTGGTGCCAGGATACTTTTTGTAGAGGTTGGGTGCTCTTTGGGGAAGACTTGAGGAGATAAGGTGGCTTTTGGACCTGTTAAACAAAGACATAAATGCACATTAAAATTGAATAAACATGTTACTGTCAAACTCATTGCAACTGCCAATTCAATTGCCAAATAACATATAAAATAAAACTGTCACATGGAACCTGTCAAAAGGATCAGGAGGAAACTGTCAAAATCACCTAGCAAAGGAAACTGCCAATGCATTTAAAAAACCCATTTATAAAATCACATCTGGGAGGGTTAAAATGGAAAGGTTGCTTGCTGCTGCACTGTGACTGTTCACAAATTCCTGAGGTCTCCATTTTTGGATTACTGCTACAGGACTGATTCACAACCATCCATTCTCACAGTAGGGTCCCAGCTATTTCACAGTTTGCTAATTACAAGTATTTTCACATGCTTTGAAATCAGACGATAAGAAACTGCTAATTCTTATAAATGATTGTGCATTTGAATTAAATGAGTTGAAGGCCTCGTGCAAGTTGAAGGAATGTGAATATAGTAATTATGAACGAAACCAGGAGTTACAGATCAGAATAAGGCTATTCAGCCCATCAGTCTGTTCCAACATTCAACCCTGGCTAATATGTTTCTGAACCCCATTCTCCTGCCCTCTCCCTATAATCTTGATCCCCTTAATAATCAAGAAACTGTCTGTCTCTGCCTTAAATACTGCTCAAAGAGTTCTAACAAATCTGAAAAGCATGCCCTCCCCTTGATGACGACACACTGATTCAGCCCTATTTTAATGTGCACTTCCAAGCACTCCACAATCTCATCCTTATTAATTGACTCTTAAAATCTTGCCAACGACTGAGGTCGGGCTAATCGGCTGATAGTTTTCAGTCCTCTGCCTCTGTCCCTCCCTTCTGAAACAGGGGAAACATTAGCTATTTTCCAGACCATTCCTAAAAGATCGGCACAAATGCCTCTACAGTGTCCTCAGCTATCACCTTCAGAACTCTGGGGTATAGTTTATTTAGCCTGGGAGATTTATCGACCTTGTGAACTTTCAGCTTCCCAGCACCTTCCCCTTAGCGATGGCCATAGCATTCACCTCTGACCCCAAATCTCATGAAGTTCTGGTATGCTGCTGATGTCTCCTACTGTGATGCAAACTACCTATTCAGTTCCTCCACAATTTCTTTGTTTGCTATTATTACTTGTTTAGCCTCATTTTCCAGTGGTCCAGTGTCCATTGTTGCCTTTGTCTTACCTTTTATAGATCCAGAAAAAAGCTCTTGCAATCCCTTTTTATGTTACTCGCTACAGAGCTCTCATATTCCAACTTTTCCTCACTTACTTGCTGTTTTTTCTTTGTGGTCCTCTAATGCTTTTTAAAGGCTTCCCACTAAACTTTAAAACATTGTATGCATTTCCTTTAGTCCAATATCCAATAGACAACCATTTTCATGTGGACAGTCACCTTAATTTCTCTGCACCAACACCCCAATTCCCCTCCTTTCCATTCGTACCTACCTCTCTCTGAATTGACTGCTGTCAGAGCCAACCCTGACTTTATAACTAAACCTGCTAACATGGGTGGTACTGTTGTTATTTGGCATACTGACCTCTACATTGCAGAGATTGAGCATCAGTGTTTGGGCTCTTCCTTCCTTTCTCTCTCAGACCATGACTGTTCTGTTGAACATCAGGCTATTATGTCCACAATGATCACTAATCTCATTTCAATTAGTAATCTCTTCACTCCACCCTGTCCCCAACTACCTCCAAGTTCATTGACCCCCAACCCAGCACAGCCCGTTTTTACCTCCTTCCCAAAATCCACAAACAGATTTACCTGGCCCTACCCATTGTTTCTGCCTACTCGTGCCCCACAGAACTCATCTCTTTCTACTTCTTGTTCTCCCCTTGTCCAGTTCTTTTCCATGTACATCTACAATTCCTCTGACACTTTATGTCACTTTACTTCAGAATTTCCAGCTTGTGGCCTCCTGCTGCCTTTTCACCACAGATGTGCAATCCCTTTAACATTCATCCCCTATCAGATAGTCTCAGAGTTCTCTGCCTCTTTCTGGAAAAAAGGCCTGAACTGTCCCCATCCCCCACCACCCTCTTCTGCCTGGCTGAGCTTACCCTCACTGTGAACAATGTTTCTTTGAACTCCTCTCACATACTTCAGGTGAAAGGTGTGGCCACATGTACCTGCATGGGGGTGGAACATTCTATGTTCCAGTCCTGCTCTGGCCCCCACCCACAACTCTTTGTCCACTACATCGATGATATCATCAGTGCTGCTTCCTTCCCTTATCCAAATGTGTAAAAATTTATCAATTTTGTTTCCAATTTCCACCCTGCTTTCACCTTCACTCGGTCCATCTCTGATGCCTCCCTTCCCTCCCTTGACATCTCTGTTCCATTCCGGGATGGGCTGGCCACCAATGTCAAGTACAAATTCACTGACTCCCACAGTTACCCGGATTATACATCCTTAAACTTCTCTTCCTGTAAAGACTCCATTCCATTCTCCCAGATTCTCTGCCTGTGGCTCATCTGTTCTGATGGTGCCAACTTCGACAAGGTGCCTTCCAAATGCCCACCTTCCTCCTCAATTGAGGATTCCCCACCACAACAGCTGACAGGGCCCCAGCCGTGTCCCACCCATCTCCCACAGTTTGGCCAACACCCGTTTCTTCCCTTCTACAATACTGATAGTGCACCCTTTGTCCTCACCTACCATCTCCACCAGCACCCACATCCAAAGGATCAACATCCATCACTTCCAGTGGGATGCCACCACCAGTTACACTTCCCATGTCAGCCTTCTGCAGGGATCGTTTCCTCCAGGACACCCTGGCCAGTTCTCCTTCACACTCAACACGATCCCACAGCCTCATGGCACATTCCCCTGCAATCGCAGAAGGTGAAACACCTGTTCACTTACTTCCTCCTTTTCCACTGCCCAAGGCCCCAGTCACACCTTCCAGGTGAAGCAGTGAGTTACCTGGATTTGTATTCTCTGTTCACTATCGGATCTCCATTGAGAGACAAAAGGCAGACTAGGTGAATACTTTGTGGGACACCACGTTCTGCCCGCAAAAAGGACCCTGATCTTCCAGTTGCCTGCTATTTCAGCACCCCACCTCCTTTCCTGGCTCAACGTCTCTGTCTCAGGTTTGCTGCAGTGCTTGAGCAAAACAAGCTGGAAGAACAGCATCTCATTTTCTGCTTGGGAACCCTGCAGCTTTCAGGACTCAATGCAGAGTTCAATAATTCTAGGGCTTGAGCACTTTCTCTCATGTCCTTGCTCAACTCCCACACCCTAGACCTTGTCAGCACATAGTCAGTTACCAAAGCCAACCCATTGTCAGCTACTAATAGTCCCTATACACGGCTATTCATTCTACCTGGCTGAACGTCACCCATTCCTTTGTCTGCCCAACTACTGTTCTCTCTTTCTGGGCTTTATCTCCACCCTTCTCCCCAGCCCATCTCCAGCATATATACCAATCTTTCTGCAGCTACCATTAGTTCTGAAGAATGGTCACAGCACCCAAAATGTAAATTCTGTTTTCTGTCCACAGATGCAGCCAGACCTGTTGGGTTTTTCTAGCAATTTGTACTTTTGTCTGTGAGGCATTTTTAAAGGGTAGGATTTCATCTCTCTCTGTGCTCCCAACCCTGGAGCAAAATCAGGGCTCACCGAGGCAAATGACCAGTTACCTGCGACATAATTGAAGATTTCACAAAGTATAAGCCCCATCATTAGTTATAGAACATTGTAGTAAAACATGCCATGACAGCAGGTTCCCTGTTGGAATACCTCCATATGAGATGGCTGGGAGATAAAAAGTCTATTCTTTTTCACAGGTAGGTCCAGACTCAAAGCTCATTTATGTAATGGCATTGGCAAAAACCCAAGTGAAAGGTGAGGACATTGGTTTCACTGGAAGAATTGTTGAGACTTGGAGACCTCAACCTGAAAACGTGTTGGAAGCAGATTGCTTAATCAATTTTAAAAGGAGTTGGAAATATATTCGAGGGCGAAGATTTCATTGGGCAGTAGGCAAGATGCAAGGATTTGTGAGAATAAACATTACTGTTCTTTTAAAGAACCAGCACAGGCACTTTGAACTGAATTGACTCCTGTGTTGTTAACTTTTATGATTCTATGATGACCACAACAGGGTGAGATTAATATCAGTAGAATGGCATTATGTTTTTAACTTCAGTTATGGTTGAGGTTTATTAAGTATGTGTTGCAGTTTTGACAGTCCAATCATATTAATTTAGGATATCTGGTCGGCATGGATGAGTTGGACTAAAGGGTCAGTTACAATGCTTTACAGCTCTATGACCCTATTGCATTATATCTTTGAAGTAATCACAAACCTTTTGAGCCTTTCTAAATTCTTTCTTACAGTGGTTGAGATGGTAAGAATAACTTCTGGTGGAATTATTACATCACTGATTCATTTCTTGTTTCCTTCAGTGGCTCAAGTCTTGCAGCAGTGGAGCATCTTGTATGATGTTAGACTGTTTGCTGTAGACTTCAGTGCAAATGTTTTGAATCTAAAAGCTTGCAATAAAGTCTATGCAATCCCAGTGTTTATCATATTGGTGAAATTCCTCTATTAAAATATGAGGGTTCATTATTATATACACCTCACGGAAGATTGTCTTTTGCTGATACAGGTGAACCTGGTGATCGACTAGCTGTGCCAGGCCTAGTAGGAAGAAAAGGAGAACGTGGGCAACCAGGGTATCCAGGTGAGGTAACTGGTGTTTTTCTCACATGAGATGCACATTATCTTGCATTCAGTGTCCCTGTTGCTACTCTGCTGAAGGTGGAGCCTATCAAGCCTTTTGACATCAGTGACCTGACTGGATAATGGGAGTGGGACTTTGGGTAGCAGTAGGCTGGTGGGATTTGTCACCAGCAGAAAACCCAGCAGTCCATGTGTGCACAGCAAGTTCTCACAGATAACAGCGTGATAATGACCAGATAATCTGTTTACATGGTTGGGGGATGAATATTAGTCAGGATGTCATAGTCTTGTCATCCCTGATATCAACTTAGTGAACCTCAGCTGCATTTCCTCTATGTCAAGAATGGCCTCTCTTAGGTAGAGAGATCAAAGCTGCCTTAATACTCTAGGTGTGGTCTCATCAAAGCCCTGTACAACTATAATAACACATCCCGACTTCTGAATTGAAATCCTCTTGAGGTGAAGGCCTTTTTATTTGATCATTTGTGGGAAGTGGGCGTAACTGGATGGCCAGCATTTCTTGCTCATCCCCAATTCCCCTCAAGAAGGTGATGGTGAGCTGCTTTCTTGAACCACTGCAGGCCACCTGCTGTTGGTTGACCCACAATGCCATTAGGGAGGGAATTCCAAGACTTTGACCCAGTGACAGAGAAGGAACAGCGATATATTTCCATGTCAGGATGGTGGGTGGCTTCGCAGGGGGATGCTTGAAAGTGGTGGTATTCCCATATATCTGCTGCCACAATCCTTCTGGATGGAGTGGTCATGAGTTTGGAAGATTCTGTCTGTAGATCTTTGGTGAATTTTTGCAGTGCATCTTGTAGATCATATACACTGCTACTACTACAGTGGTTGAGGGAGTGGATGCTTGTGGATGTAGTGCCAATCAAATGGGCTGCTTTGTCCTGGATGGTGTCAAGCTCTTGTGTTGCATTCATCCAGGCAAGTGGGCAGTATTCCATCACACTCCTGACTTGTGCCTTGTTGATGGTGGACAGGCTTTGGGGAGTCAACAGCATAAGACCATAAGACCATCAGACATAGGATTGGAAGTAAGGACATTTGGCCCATCAAGTCCACTCTGCCATTTAATCATGGCTGATGGGCATTTCAACTCCACTTACCTGCACTCTCCCCGTAGCCCTTAATTCCTTGTGAGATCAAGAAATTATAATCTCTGCCTTAAAGACGTTTAATGTCCCGGCCTCCACTGCGCTCCGTGGCAATGAATTCCACAGGCCCACCACTCTCTGGCTGAAGAAATGTCTCCTCATTTCCATTCTAAATTTACCCCCTCTAATTCTAAGGCTGTGCCCATGGGTCCTAGTCTCCCCGTCTAACAGAAACAACCCCCCAGCGTCCACCCTTTCTAAGCCGTGCATTATCTTGTACGTTTCTATCAGATCTCCCCTCAACCTTCTAAACTCTAATGAGTACAATCCCAGGATCCTCAGCCGTTCATCATATATTAGGCCTACCTTTTTAGGGATCATCCGTGTGAATCTCCGCTGGACACGCTCCAGGGCCAGTATGTTCTTCCTGAAGTGTGAAGCCCAAAATTGGACACAGTGTTCTAAATGGGGCCGAATTACAGCTTTATAAAGTATCAGAAGCACATCACTGCTTTTATATTCCAACTCCCTTGAAATAAGTGACAACATTGCATTCGCTTTCTTAATCACGGACTCTACCTGCAAATTAACCTTTAGAGAATCCTGGACCAACACTCCCAGATCCCTTTGTACTTCGGCTTTATGAATTTTCTCATCGTTTAGAAAATAGTCCATGCTTGTATTCTTTTTTCCAATGTGCAAGACCTCGCACTTGCTCATGTTGAATTCCATCAGCCATTTCCTGGACCACTCTCCTAAACTGTCTCAATCTTTCTGCAGCCTCCCCACCTCCTCAGTACTACCTGCCTGACCACCTAACTTCGTATCATCGGCAAACTTCACCAGAATGCCCCCAGTCCCTTCATCCAGATCATTAATATATAAAGTGAACAGCTGCGGCCCCAACACTGAACCCTGCGGGACACCACTCGTCACCGGTTGCTATTCCGACAAAGTGCCTTTTATCCCAACTCTCTGCCTTCCGTCAGACAGCCAATCCTCAATCCAAGCCAGTAGCTTACCTCGAACACCATGGGCCCTCACCTTACTGAGCAGCCACTCAGCAAGAGGTACTATTGTACCATTTGATCTCCTAAATGCTTGCTACATTTGCCTGTTTACTTTCAGTGACTGATGTACAAGGACATCCAGATTCCTTTGTATAACTACATTTCCAAGTATATCGCCATTTAAATAATACTTTCTTTTTGTTTTTCACACCAAAGTCATAACTTCACATTTAAACACATTGTATTGCATATACCTTGTGTTTGTTTGCTCACTCAACTTGTCTAAATCAGTTTGAAGGCTCTTTGCTACATACTCCTCACAGCTCACCAGACCTACCAATCTTGTGTTGTCAGCAAACTTGGAAATGTTGCATATGGTTTCCTCATCCAAGTCATATCTATAAATTGTAAATAGCTGGGGCCCAAGCACTGATTGTTTCAGACCCAACTGGTCACTTCCCGCCACCTGGGAAAATGACAATTTGTTCCCACTCTCAGTCCATACCAATATATTACCCCTTATCCTTTCTGCTTACATTTAGTTCCTAATTTTGTTGAGGGACGTTAGCAAAAGCCTTCTGAAAATCAAATGCATCACATCTGCTGGTTCTCTCTCATCTATTCTAGTCATATCCTCAAAAAAAATCTCCAGTAGATTTGTTAAGCGTGATTTGCCTTTCATAAACCCATGCTGGTTTTGTCCAATCCCATTAATGCTTTCAAGTGTTCTGTCATTGCACCTTTTATAACAGACTCGATAGTATTTTTTCGAGTACTGATGTTAGGCTAACTGATCTGTAATTATCTGTTTTTTCTCTACCTTCTTAAGTAGTCTGATTACATTTTCCACACTACAACCTGCAGGAACTGCTCCAGAGTCTGTAGAACATTGGAAGATAGCCACCAATGCATCCAATATTTCCAGGGCTACTTCCTGAAGTACTCTGTAGATTGTCAGGCCCTGGTGATATGTTGGTCTTTAGTTGCATCAATTTCCCAACACCATTTCCCTTCTAATATTGATTTCCTTCACTTCCACCCTTTTACTAAATCCTTGGTCCCCTAACATTTCTGGGAGGTTATACATGTCCTCTTTTAGGAAGACAGAAACAAAGTATGTGTTCAATTCTTCTGCCATTTCTCTATTCCCCATTATAATTTCCCCAGCTTCTGACTGTAAGAGATCTACATTTGCCTCAATCTTCTCTTTGCATCTTTATAAAAGCTTTTATGACGAGTTTCTGTGTTTGCTGCAGTTTTACTCTCGTACTCTATTTTGTCTCTCTTGATCAAAACATTTATCCTTGTTTGCTGAATTCTGAAATGCTCCCAATGCTCAGTCTTGCTTCTTTTTCTGATTCTCAGTTAAGAGCAGATAATGCCCAGAGGTTGTTAGCATTATTTACAACTTTTCTCAACTGTTCTCTGGAGCGTACAAAAATTGTTGGGCAGGAAAATACTGGTCGCTGTGTATAACGTTACTTCATTCATGCAAAAAATATTCCCTCCTCACCCAGAGACATGAAATCCACTGGAAGAGATAGAGTGCAAAGTTTTAAAAAGACCAGGCCAATTGGAGGAGAGAAATCTTGAAAATACTTCCTGACTCCCCTTAGCTGATAAAAACTAATCCAAGACAGCACGTTAATCCTGACTTCTGTTCATAGCATCAAGTTGTTCCTCCCAATCATTGGAAGTTATTCTTATATTTTAGATGCTTAATCTTGCTGTTCCTTTCTAAAATTTCAGGTGAAAGAGGGCAGACTGGTTTGCGTGGTGATCCTGGTCTCTCGGGTAGCCCTGGGCCTCCTGGACTTAAAGGATTACCAGGTGAAAGAGGTCGACTGGCTGGCCAAGGTGAGAATCTTATAAAATATTGTTTGACCATGGAAGTGTGGCATAGAGGAGATCATTCACCTCAACAGATCAGCATCATTTCTTCGACAGAATCTATCAGTCTTATCCTGTTCCCCTTACTATCTCCATCTGATGTCATATATCGACTTATTTTCTCCTCTCCTAACATTGTTTGATGAAAGGCGCCTTCTTTGTGCAGAATAGCTGAAGACTGAAGGAAATCAAGCTCATGACCTATTGTTCAGATGTCACAGACATGTACAATTTCAAATGGGCATGTCATTGGCTGTGGTACTGTTCTGATGTTTGTTCTGTGCCTGCTCAGTAGGATTGCTTCAGTGAGTATAAACTGATCTGCGTGATCACGAGGTTTCCCAAGGTGCAATGTTTCTCAGCTTCATCAAAGCCACAGCGATAAGGACGTTTCAAAAAATATTATTTTGTAATCATCTCACCAATCTGTTTCTTCTGTGCGTAGGTGCTCCAGGGCTGCAAGGGCCATCTGGGAATTCAGGTTATCAGGGACCTCGAGGATATCCAGGTCCCCCAGGACCTCCAGGTCGACCTTATCAACCAGGACAGAAAGGTGCCGACCATAACTATCTTACTCTTACACTTTGATATCAGAAGGATTGTAGTCAATTAAAAAGACAAGTCATCCTATTTATGTTAGTCTCATACCCAGATCCTGGGTCAGGGTGCAGACAAATCATTGCATTGTCAACTTCTTTTCACATTCCATATTACTCTCCTCGCTGCATTGGTCATCAATTCACCTCTCATGGATGTGAACCCAAAGACTGCACTGTATTCTGATCACTCCAAGCTTGAGATTGGTTTATGTATTCTTCAAAGAGTAATAATACTGATTCTCTCCATCCTATCAGATCTGTTAGGATACCCTTTCCTCTTTCAGGTCCCTGCTGTGTCTCTGACAGGCTGTAGAGACAGGCTGTACCTGCAACTTAAGGGGATTTCCCACTCGTGGATCTAAAGCAGATCTTTCCATGCTACTGGTGTGTGTCTGCCTTGCGCACATATTCGATATAACGATGGGGATAGACTGAAATGTACATCGCTATGGCTGCCTGCAGCTGATTCTGGGGCAAGGAGAGTCCATGACATTGAGAAGCAGTCGAAAAATCACTACCCACCATCAAGTTAACATAGAACATACAACAGTACAGCAGAGTACAGGCCCTTTGGCCCATAAAGCTGTGCTGACCTATTATCCAACTCTAAGGTCAAACTACCCTGCATAACCTACATTTCCTACATTGTAGTTGTCCTGTGACATGTCCACAGACTGTCTAACTTGCAGGAGTCTAAGCACAAACCTCAACACACAATCACTTTAAGGATCTCTTTGTGGAGGTGATCAAGGGAAACAACAGGGAAATTGAATGAGGAGCCTGGGAATGCAGCCTCTCATCTCCTTACCATTCTCATTTTGCACCCACTGAGGTGCCAGTTTTGGACTGGCGTGGACAAAGTCTGAAGTCACACGACACCAGTTTATAGTCCAACAGGTTTGTTTGAAATTACAAGCTTTTGGAGATTGAAGACTTCACCTGGTGACTTAACTACATGTAACATTCAATACATTAGATTTTCCACCAGATAACTTTCCAACTCCCTCTTAATGTTACTGATACTTCAACCTCAGTCACAGCCCATTCCAAAACTTCTACCAGCTCCATTCATTTCTCCCTTCTGCATTTTCTTCCATATCCCTTGGTGTCATTCATTGAACCATAATATAGTTTCTCAGATGTCAGTTTAAGGATCTTAAATGTCTGGCGTACTTTCTTCCAATATCCCTTAATTTGACTTCATTTCCATCAAACCTTCCTTCGCCCAATATTCTTTGTGAGATAAAACCTACTTAACTGGATGCATCATCCTCGGTACAGCAACTGCTCTACCCAGGACTGTCAGGAACTACCAAGAGTTGTTGACAAAGTCCAGTCCATCGTGCAAACCAACTTTCCATCCACTGGAGATAACACGGTGTGAAGCTGGATGAACACAGCAGGCCAAGCAGCATCAGAGGAGCAGGAAAGTTTGACGTTTCGGGTCGGGTCCCTTCTTCAGAATTGGCTCTATTTACACATCTCGCTGCCTCGGAAAGGCAGCCAACATAATGAAAGACCCCTCCCATCCCAGTGATAATCTCTTCCAACCTCTACCACTGGAGCAGAAGATAGAAAACTTAAACACGTTCAAGACCAGCATTTTCTCTGCCGTTTTTAGATTTCTGAATGGACCACTCAGATTTCAAATCTAATGTTGATCTTGCTTTTGTGCACGTTTTTTGCAGCCATAACTTTGTATTCTTCATTCTGTTCAATGATCTTTGTATGTTTTGCCTGTGCTGTACTTAGGTACATGTGACAATTTTTAATAAATCAAATCAAATAGGTTTTTGATACTATTATAGTGCATCTGGCACTTTACTGGGGCTCATTGATGCTTGAGCAAAGGGTATCTGGTCGTGTAGCATTAAGTAACTATTAGTGGTTTGGCGTTAATTTAGTTCGCTGTATCAATAATAACATTTGGTTTTGTTCCACCAGGACTCCCAGGCTCTCCAGGACTAGATGGTTTGAATGGTTTGCCTGGACCTAAAGGACCCAGAGGAACACCAGGTACTTAGTAATAGGAGCTTCATTAAATTCTGTTTGGGATTAAGATATTGCCTGATCCCTATAAGACCATAAGACCTGGATGGCACGGTGGCTCAGTGGTTAGCACTGCAGCCTCACAGCACCAGGGGCCCAGGTTCATTTCCAGCCTCAGGCTACTGGTTGTATGAGTTTGCACATTCTCCCCATGTCTGTGTGGGTTTCCTTCACGTGCTTTGGTTTCCTCCCACAGGCCAAAGATGTGCAGACTAGGTGGATCAGCCATGCTAAATTATCTATAGTGTATACAGGTGTGGAGCCTTTTGGGGAATGGGTCTGGGTGGGATGCTGCAAGGGGTGGTGTGGACTTGTTGGGCCAAAGGGCCTGTTTCCATACTGTAGGGAATCTAATCATTTAGGAGCAGAAGTAGGAATCCTAGCACACGTTGACCTAAAGTTTCTTATTGAGGCATAGAGAGTGCATTTCTACTCTTCCTGGTCCCATAAGAAGTTTTTTATTTATGAAAAGGAAAAGATTTTGTCTTGTTATGGCCCAGTTTCTGCTACTTTTGGACTGAAGCAAGACATGATTGGCTGATTTTAATTGTCAATTTAGTCAATTTTAGTCAGGCAATTAGTGTCAAAATCATCACCTTTGTTTGGTTTCTGAATATGAAGTCATAAGAAAAGTAATGCAATTTTTTAAACATATTGTATAATGTTCGCTGTGAATTCATTTAATGGACTGACTCAAAGCAATGACACTCAATGAAAACTATTCACAAAAATCTAAAGACCTCTGTGAACTTGCTCCTTCCCAAAGACATGTTTAATGTTGTGTTAAAAACATCAGCAGCAGTGAAGTCAACAAGCAGACTCAGCAACCAATCAGATTAAACTGTTCTCACAAGCAAAACTCACTGATCCCTTTTACATCCGATTTTAAATTTTACAGACAGAGAATGAAATAACTAGTGCGTACGCATGGGATTGAACTGAAGTGTAAAGTAGATAAACTGTAAATACAGAGATAGTGGGAACTGCAGATGCTGGAGAATCTGAGATAACAAGGTGTAGAGCTGGATGAACACAGCAGGCCAAGCAGCGTCAGAGGAGCAGGAAAGTTGGCATTTCGGGCCAAGACCCTCCTTCAGAAAAAGAAGGGTCTAGGTCTGAAACGTCTGCCTTGCTGCTCCTCTGATGCTGCTTGGCCTGCTGTGTTCATCCAGCTCTACACCTTGTTATCGCAAACTGTAAATACAATACTGTTTTTTTAAAGTGAAGTTTCTTAAAACATTAGCAAAATTTTACATTCAGTAAATTGGAAATTCTACCTTTAGAAGGCCTGAGTGCAAGATCCATCTGTCCTGGAAATGTGCCATAGCATGTCTAGCTTGGTTGATTAAAATAAGAATTAAGCTTTCACAGCCACTAAGACTGTTCATTAATAATTATGAAACCTGGAGACATTGAAAATATGAGCAGGAGTAGGCCATTCAGCCCTTTGAAGCTGCTCCAATACCCCAATTTAATATCGTCATAACCAATCATTCAATTCAGTATCCTGTTCCCACTTCCTCTCTCATTAAAGATCCAGTTACACTTTTGTGAAAAACGGATCCAGGATTTTAAAGGGATTTGACAGTGAGACCAAGAGTGCAAGAATAGGAGCTCTCATCTCTTCATTAAGTTCCAGATGATAGCATTTTTTTCCTTTATTCATAAGATATAACTGGCTAGGCTAGCATTTATAGTGCAGAGGATTGCTAAGGGTCCATTACGTTGCAGTGGGTCTGGAGTCACAGGAAGGCCAGAGATCAGCTAAGGAGGCCAGATATTTTTTTCCCCTAAGAATCATTGGTAAATCAGATCACTTTTGCAACTATCAGCAGTGGTTACATGGTTACCATTAGTCTAGCTTTTAATTACAGATTTTCATTGATTTAACTCTCACCTTCTGTCACATAGGTTGAAAACCAATGTTTCCACAACATTAAGATAATAAAATGTGAGGCTGGATGAACACAGCAGGCCCAGCAGCATCTCAGGAGCACAAAAGCTGACGTTTCGGGCCTAGACCCTCCTCTGACGAAGGGTCTAGGCCCGAAACATCAGCTTTTGTGCTCCTGAGATGCTGCTGGGCCTGCTGTGTTCATCCAGCCTCACATTTTATTATCTTGAATTCTCCAGCATCTGCAGTTCCCATTATCACTGATACAGTTTCCACAACATTATTGGGCATTATAGAGTAATAGAGTAATAGAGCTGTACAGCATGGAAACAGACCCGTTGGCCCAACTTGTCCATATATCCTACATTAATCTAGTTCCATTTGCCAGCATTTGGCTCATTTCCTTCTAAATCTTTCCTATTAATATACCCATTCAGATCCCTTTTAACTCTTGTAATTTCATCAGCCTCCACTACTTCCTCTGGCATCTCATTCCATACATGCACCACTCTCTGCATGAAAAAATTGCCCTTAGGTCGCTTTTAAATCTTTCCCCTCTCACCTTAAATCTATGCCCTCTAGTTTTGGACTCCACCATACTGGGGAAAAGACCTTGCCTACTTACCCTGTCTATGATCCTCATGATTTTATAAATCTCTATAAGGTCACCCCTCAGCCTCCCGTGCTCCAGGGAAAACAGCTCCATCCTATTCAGCCTGTCCGTATACCTGAAACCGTACAACCCTGGCAATGTCCTCGTAAATCTTTTCTAAACCCTTTCATGTTTCATAACATCCTTCTTACAGCAGGGAGACTAGAATTGTGTGCAGCATTCCAAAAGTGTCACACTGTCACCCCTCAGGATCTTATGTATTTCAATAAGATCACCTTTGAATTTCTAAACTCCATTAACTACAGGTCTAACTTGTCAAATCTTTCCTTCTAAGATAACCTCTTCATTCTAGGAACTAGAATATTGTTTCTATGCTGAACTACTTTTATTGCATTTATATGCTTTATTGAGTGAGGAGACCAAAACTGTGAGGAGTACTCCAATATGGCCTCACCAAAGCCCTGTAGAAGTACAGCAAAACCTACCATTGTAATAAATAACAATATTCCATTTGCCACCCTAATCATTTGCTGTATCTTTTTTTTTGTAGAATATGGATAGCCCCAGTTAGGCCTATCCCTAATTGCCCTGGAGAAGGTGGTGGCCATCTGCCTTTTTGAACCACTTCAATTCTTGTAGCTTAGGGACACCCACAAATCTGTTAGGAAGGAAGTTCCAAGGTTCGACACAGACACCATGAAGTAGCAGTTATCTATTTCCCAGTCTCTTTGCAAGCTTCTTATTTCTCATTCGTGTACCGGGCACCCAGATCCCTCTGTACTGCAAAGTTCTGCAATCTTTGTCCATTTAAATAATATACTCCTTTCTCATTGCTCCAACCAAAGTGGATCCATGCACATTTTCCACATTACACCATCATTACTGTTGCAAATTCGGTCCAAAACGCTTTACAGATTCTATTTAGGAGACCATAAATAAAGCGTGAATAGGTTGTAAATGGAGCAGGGAATTCTTTCTGCTTTAATTCCACTGTAACGTTTGTCAATTTCTCCAAGGGCTGCTCCCTTGAGTTTCCACCACCCAATAGCTTTTGATGTGGCAGTGATGCAAGGGTCACTTTGAGGATATTCCCAGAAATTGTCCCGATAGCAAATGAATATTTATCTTCTGATGCTCTGTTTAGGTGCTGCTTTGGCGGCAGTGCCAGGGCCTCCTGGTTTTCCTGGGTTAAAAGGTGAATACGGTGCACCAGGCATTGGTGTCGGGGCACCAGGATATCCTGGACAAAAGGGACCTCGAGGAGATCCAGGTAATTTAGAAAAAATAGACTGTTACTTATTCACTACTATTTTACAGGATGTTGTGCTGGCAGGCCTGGTGACAAACTTGGTAATTTTCTTTCTGACAATAGTGATAACTGCATCATTGCAAGGAATTTGTACCTCAGTATTTTTACTGCAGTGTTTCACTGTGTATCAGAAGGCATGATGTTTCTTGTGGAATTTGTTTGCATGTTACATTTGTGAAAAAATATCCCGTTGTATGGAGACTCATTGGGTTGAATCTTGACAGGCAGTGGGAAAATGGGGGTTCTCGAGTTTTGGTCAGGGAATACAAATGTTCAGATTTCTCCATGTACTTTGCAAGTTTGAGTTGAGCTCACAGCTTTTTTTTTGACAAGTTCTCCACTTGTCTACATTAGCCTAAACACACCCAGCTTCCCTCTGAGCAGAGAGCACTCCACGTGAGGCTACAGTTGCATTTACATCACTCGGTGCTGCTCGTGGGAGACGTGCTTCTGATAACCCATTGATGAAAGAAATATAAAAATCGGCCTTCACTTGAAATTGATTTATTCGTGGACTGAAACATTACAGTCATTTATCTCCTGACTCTGTTTTAATTCTGAGTCAGTAAATGTCTCTCTTATCTGTGCTGAAGTAACCAACCAATCGAGTAACCATCCACGCTTTCATTTATACGTATTTATTGACCATCACATGTGTCAACTGAGTTTATGACAGTAAGATTAGGGTATGGGCAATTGTGTAGGGAGGTGCTCACAATCATCTCATCCGAACTCAACCCACACTTCTTTGGTGCTTACGATTCCACCCAATGAATTTAATATTGCAATATCTACAATTCTATCATAAATTGTGTCAATGTCTGCTCCGTTGTTACCTGTGGCCAGCCAGTAATTAAAATCTATCAAAGGAGATATAGGTATTTTGCTCCCAGGACAGGCAATGAGAAAAGTGAACCAGTGTTATTGTTGCTGATTTTTATTCATTGACTCCTCGTGCTAAATAAGGACATGAGTGAGAAAGGAATAGAAAGTTGTGCAGATCTATTGAGATGAGGTAGGGATATAGAGCGTAAATACTAACGTAGATGAGTTGGGCTGAAGCCCTCCTGCTGCTGTACTATGATTGCAATGTAATTCTGTGAAAGGGCAGTGGGTAAGGGTAAGTGATTATATCTATATTTCACTGTCCAAGAGGCCAAATGTGGCACACGTGGACATGTTATTGTAGAAACTGCTCATTCACGCTCTGGTATAAACAGTGTGTCATGGGTAGAACAAAGACATAAAGAGGAGATGGTCATTTTTACCCCTGGCTTTTTACCCCTTGAACTTTAAGTTATCACTATCATTTATATCCAAAGGTCCTAAACTACAAAATTACTTGTTGACTGAGTGACATTTACATCTTATTGCTGCTGTACATGGATGAAATATGTCACAGCTACGCTATATATTATAGCATAGTATATTTTGGCCATTGACCATTAAAGTGAAATTCATATGCTGGTAGTATAGCTAGTTGGTGCAAAAATTAGTGCTATGTAGTGGTTAAAATTCTCTAATCTTAAAGGATAGTCCAAGGTAGAGAAATCCCTCCCAAGTAGGAATAGAAAATTATAATTCAGGAACTGGGTAAATATGGCAATAAGTTTAATTTGGTTCTCATAGACAGAAGCTTATGTGACCAAATTGGCTTCCGATTTCACACCCTACCTATTCTTCTGTTCACTCACAGGATGTTGGTGATGTTGGCTAGGCCAGCATTTATGGCCTATCTTTATTTGCTCTTGAGAAAGTGGTGGTGAGCAATTTGTGTTGCTATTGTATTTCCTGCCAGCCAGGCATATTAATATTGCCTCAATGTACCACTCGGGTTTAAGGCGTGTTTCTCCAGAACTGAAAGTGGAGGACATGCCTATCTTGTGTTCCATGTTGAACTTTTTAGGACCAGGCAATGAATCCTTCAGGAACACTCAATTACGCTTCCACATCAAAACTATAGTAGCCCCAACACAGTATGTTGGGCACCTGGAGGAAAGGTTGAGCAGAATTTCAATGCCATCCCACACATTCTACCTCTTTGAGCGCTGGTCAGAGTACAAAGGTGGCAGATACAATTACTGCACATTATTGCCACCAGTGGAACTCCCTGTGGCCATTTATTTCAGACAGAGACTCAGCAATATTAAGTCCCTTCCTATTTCTGTACTTACTTGCTCAGATTACGCCAGCTGAACACAAAGAAAATGTAGGGCCATTAAGTTAAGTGAAGTGCTGAAGAACAAGATGTTTAGCGAATGCCCATGAAGAGGGTAGTGTGTGATGCAGGGAGAGATGAGGAGAGAAGCTGATTTCAATGGACACAATCATAGTTCTGAAAAAGAATCAAAACAGACTTGAAATGTTAACTCTCTCCACAGATGTAGCCAGGCACGCTGACTTTCTGTTTGTTTCAGATTTCCAGCAGCTGCCGTAGTTTGCACAACCATACCTTTGTACCATTTTACAAACTGCCACTGTTTTATGTTGTTTAAGAAAAATGGTGAAAAGAGATTAAGTCGATTGTTTATAATTGTCAGTCAAATCAATTGATCTAATCCATGACTCCTTATTCCTCCATTAGGCCGTGCTGGGTCATTGGGTCCTCCAGGGAAACCAGGTGCTCCAGGAATTACCATCCCTTCAAACATTCCTGGTAAGCCAGGTGATGTTGGTCCTCCTGGATATGATGGTGAACAAGGTAAGATATTGCTCACTTCACAAAAAATTATTCACAAAGATGGTAAATCTTTCCTGTCAGTTTGCGGGTGTATGTGAAAAATCAACACAATCAGTGAGTTTGTGTTCAGCAATTATTCCAGGTGCAATTTAGTTGCTAACCTCAACCATAGACACATGAGCTATCATTTTTGCTTATTTCATATTAACAAGCTTGTGTTTATACGGCATCTTTGAAAAGATCTATAAAGAGAAAACTGATATTAAACCAAAGGACCAAAGTTTAGAGCTGTAAAGCGATTGCTTGCCGAAAGTGATAAGTTGGCTGCAGGCTCTCAAAGTGGATGAGAGACGAGAGGATGTAGAGGCAGCAAAATAATGAAGTCCAATTTCGAACAACAAAAATGACCAAATTGAACTTTGTTCAGTCCATGTTTCAGGCATCCTTGGTGGTCACCTCAAACAGGCATTCAGCCCATTATATAAGTGAGTGGCTTGGCATCTAGCTATCCCTGTTCAAAACTTGGTTGCAACAAATAAGCGTAGGCCTTCAGTGCACAGGATTAGGCAGTTATTATAACCTAAACAATGACAACTTACTAAATATTATGTGTTTGTTTTATTTTTTAATTTAAATATCTTCCTGTGGAGCCAGGAGAGATGGGTTAGGTCCCCAACTTTGCAATCATCATGATTCTGTCCTCTTACTTGCTAATGCCTGCTCCAACCACCCACATGGACATACCTTTGAGTCATTGTTTTAGATTAGATTCCCTACAGAGTGGAAATAGGCCCTTCGGCCCAACAAGTCCACACCGCCCCTTGAAGCATCCCCCCCAGACCTATCCCCCTATAACCCACACACCCCTGAACACTACGGGCAATTTAGCATGGCCAATCCACCTAACCTGCACACCTTTGGACTGTGGGAGGAAACCAGAGGAAACCCATGCAGACACGGGGAGAATGTGCAAACTCCACACAGACAGTCGCCCGAGACAGGAATCGAACCCGGGTCCTGGTGCTGTGAGGCTGCAGTGCTAACCACTGAGCCACCGTGCCGTCCATAGTTGATCGCAATGCACAGACTTTGATAACATTTACAGTTCTGCTCAGGCTCTCACTACATGACATTCTATGAGCTGTTTTGACCTGATGTCAAGCTTCCTTTGTATTGTTGGAGTAACACCTGTCCAGGTAAATGGAGAGTATTCCATCACATTCCTGACTTGTGCCTCATAGATGATGGATGGGCACAGAGGAGTCAGGAGGCCCGCAATGTCAGCTTTTGTGGTCCTGAGATGCTGCTTGGCCTGCTGTGTTCATCCAGCTCCACACTTTGTTATCTTGGATTCTCCAGCATCTGCAGTTCCCATTATCTCAGGTACTCACAGCAGGTTGCTTAGCCTTCGATATGCCATCATAGTGACAACTTTTGAATGGTTGGTTCAGTTCAGCATCTTAACTCTGTGTCTAACATTGCATTGCCTTCCTTACTATAAACTGAACCTACATGGTAACCTTAAGAGAATCCTGAACTAGAATTCCACGTCTTTGTGCTTCAGTTTCCCGAAGCCTTTCCTGTTCAGAAAATACACCTGAAGTCTTCTTACCAAAGTGCATAACCTCACATCTTTCCACATTGTGTTCCATCTGCCATCTCTCCCTTCGCCCACTCTCCTGGTCTGTCCAAGTCCTTCTGTGGCCCTCTTGCTTCCTCAACACTACCTTGTTCCTGCACCTATCTTTGTGTCATCTGCAAACTCAGTAATAATGCCCTCAGTTCCTTCGTCCAGATTATTAATGTGCAATGTAAATTGTTGTGGGCCCAACACTCACCCGTGTGGACTGGCTGCCATCCTGAGAAAAGTTCCCTGCATTCTGCCAGTCGGCCAATCCTCTCTCCATGCCAGAACCATGTCCTAACATTCAGCGTTGTCCTGTGCAGCATCTTGTCAGAGGCTTTGTGGAAATCCAGGCAGATCATGTTCACTGCTTCTCCTTTGTCTAACTTGCTTGTTTCCTCCTCAAAGAATTCTAACAGATTTGCCAACCATGATCTCCCTTGGACAAAGCTGTGATAACTCAGCCCTATTTTACCAGGCACTTCCAAGTACTACGCCATCTCATCCTTAATAAAGGAAACTAAAATCTTACCAACAACTGAGGTCAGGCTACCTGGCCTACAGTTTCCTGTTTTCTGTCTCCCTCCCTTCTTAAACAGAGGTGTTACATTGGGCATTTTCCAGGGCTTTGGGACTCTCCCTGATTCCAGTGATTCCTGAAAGATCACCACCAATGTCTCTATATTTTCCTTAGCTATTTCCTTCAGAATTCTGAGGGGTAGTCCATCTGGCCCGAGTGATTTATCTGCCTTCAGACCTTTCAGCTTCCCAGCACCTTCTCTTCAGTGATGGTCACTATACTCACCTCTGTTCCCCGACTCTCCTGAAGTCTGGCATGCTGCAGGTATCTTCTACTGTCTATGGTTAGATTTGTGCTTGTTGGAAATGATCGCTGCCTGTGCTTATACAAACATAGCTGATCTAATTTCAACCTCATCTCTACATTCCTGTATGCCCTTCGAAATCAATGATCTATGCACTTTTGCCCATGCAAATGCAAGGTTTTGCACTTTGGAAAAGAGAATACAGGCATGGACTATTTTCTAAACGGTGAGAAAATTCATGAAGCCGAAGTACAAAGGAATCTGGGAGTGCTAGTCTAGGATTCTCTAAAGGTTAACTTGCAGGTTGAGTCCGTGATTAAGAAAGCAAGTGTAATGTTGTCACTTATCTCAAGAGGGTTGGAATATAAAAGCAGCGATGTGCTTCTGAGACTTTATGAAGTGATAGTTAGGCCCCACTTAGAACACTGTGTCCAATTTTGGGACCCACAACTCAGCAAGGACATACTAGCCCTGGAGCGTGTTCAGCGGAGATTCACATGGATGATCCCTGGAATGGTAGGATTAACGTATGATGAACGGCTAAGGATCCTGGGATTGTATTCATTAGAGTTTAGAAGGTTGAGGGGAGATCTAATAGAAACTTACAAGATAATGCATGGCTTAGAAAGGGTGGACGCTGGGAGGTTGTTTCCGTTAGGCGGGGAGACTAGGACCTGTGGGCACAGCCTTAGAATTAGAGAGGGTAAATTTAGAACAGAAATGAGGAGACATTTCTTCAGCCAGAGGGTGGTGGGTCTGTGGAATTCATTGCCACAGAGCGCAGTGGAGGCCGGGACGTTAAATGTCTTCGAGGCAGAGATTGATAATTTCTTGATCTCGCAAGGAATTAAGGGCTATGGGGAGAGTGCGGGTAAGTGGAGTTGAAATGCCCATCAGCCATGATTAAATGGCGGAGTGGACTTGATGGGCTGAATGGCCTTACTTCCACTCCTATGTCTTGTGGCCTTAAAATGATAGGGGATATGATGGCCTCATGGTATTACTGTTAGCCTATTAACCTAAAGACCCAGGTAATGTTTTGGGGACCTAGGTTTAGTTACTAACATGGCAGATGGTGGAATTTAAATTCAGCAAAAATCTAGAATTAAGAGTCGACTGATAACCACGAAACCATTGCTGATTATTGGAAAAACATACCTGGTTCACCAATGTCCCTTAGGGAAAGAAATTTCTGTCCTTATCTGGCCTGGCCTCCCTGTGCATGAATAAAACAAAAAAAAAGTTGAAGATTCTTCATCCACCGCTTTGTGAGGAAGGAAATTCCAAAGGCTCACAACACTCTGAAAAAAAAGTTTCCTCATCTTTGTTTTAAATGGGTGCCCCCTTATTTTTAAGCTATGACCATTAGCTCTAGATTGTCCCATGTGGCATTCTCTTATTATGTGGCGCAAGTGTACACTGAGCATGAGCCTGGTTATTGTCCATGTCTGTCTGCATATGGACACTGTCTGCTTCAGTATTTGAGGGAGTGATGAATAATCTGCAGTCATCAAAGAACAGATAACTTCTGGCCTATTGAAGGAGGCCTAATGAACTCCTTCAACAGAGCTGAACCCAACCTTACGGCTGAGATGATTGACCTCAAATAATCACAATCATCTTCCTTTGTGCTGGGCATGTCTTCAGCCAACGGAGAGCTCGCCCCTTATTTCCTGTAATTTCCAGTTCTCTTAGGGCTCATTGATGCCACAATCTGTCGAATGCTGCCTCGATATCAAAGGCACTCTCACTTCATCACTGGAGTTCAGTCTTACAATTGGAAAGTTCTCACCATTGTCACTATCTTGTAATGAGATATATGATTCGAGATATCTTGGGTAGACTTGCTTACAGATATTAATCTAGCCAATTTATACCATGTTCTGAAAGATACTAACATGACACCTGACTGAACAGCAACAGGTTTATCACAGATGTGCTGAGCAAAATGGCCCTCAATACAGACATCTTTCCATTTGTATATATCACAATGTGAAGTAAACAGTGTGAAATAATGGATATGTATACGTAACAGTGTGAAGTAACAATTAGTCACATCATTATTTTAATGCTTATTTTCAATGTAGGCAACACTTTTCATAAATCGCATTCACCTTCAATGAGTCAATTCTCTGTAATCTCACCACCTATCTCCCTATGGAAACTGGCTGTTCTGAAATTACATGTTTACACCTCAGTGCTTTCCCTAATAGGCAAATTATTTTTGTCTTGATTTTTGAAACAAATTGATGCAAATAAAAAGGTATTGGAAAATATTTACATCATTCATATTTACATCCGAAAAGAGATTAAGTGGAAGTTAGTTTCAGCCTCCATCGTTTCTGTGAGACTGTTATGTTTATCCGCCCATCTATTTTCATACCACCTATTCACTTTTTCTTGAGATTGCTGGCCATATCATGGTGATGTGATTGTGAAAAGGATTGAATTTCCTTTTTAATTCTCCCACTATAATGCTGTACTTGCAGCAGGACTTCATCTGAAACCCTGTTTGCAGGGGTAAAAGCTTGAGGTGGTAGAGCACAATAAAGAAATCAAAGGAAATCCATCCAAATTAACATTAGTTCACCGAGCAGTGATCCAGGCACTTGAGATTTCAAATAAACCTGTTGGGCTACAACCTGGTGACGTGTGACTTCTGACTTTGTTCACCCCAGTCCAACCCTGGCACCTCCACATCATAACATTAGCTCGCTGAAAATATTGCAGGGAGACTTTCCTCCAGTAGATGGCAGTCTATCCCTTGCTGTTCAATAACATTGTCATTGCTCAGTCCCCATAATGAATGACCTCGGGGCCACCATTGGCCAGAATCTGAATGGCATCAGACATGTAAATATAACAGCCATTCAGCAGCTGAGAATTCTGGAGCAAGTAAGTCAGCTCCTGACTGTCCAAAGCCTGTTTACCTTCCACAGAATTCAAGCTTAGAGTATGATGGAATACTCCCCAATTGCCTGGATCAGTGCAGCTCCAACAGCACTCAAGAACCGTAATACCACTTAGGACAAAGCAGCCCTACTTGATAAGTATCCCACCCATCACCTTAAGCATTTACCCCCTCTACCACCAGTAACATAAGTGTGTATCATTTACAAGTTGCACTGTTTCCACTGGCCAAGCTTCCTTTGACACCTGCGTCCAAACCCAAGGATGCTACCACCTAGAAGGACAAAGGGAAATGCATAGGAATGCATCACTTGAGGATGTGATGGCCTAGTAGCATTATTGCTTGATCATTACTCTAATAATCTAGGCTATAATCCATAGACCCAGGTAATGCTGTGGATACCTGGGTATGAATTCTGCCATGGAAGATGGTGGAATTTAAATTCCAGAACACAAATCTGGAATTGAGAGTCTAATGATGATCATGAAACTGTTGTTGATGATTGTAAAAACCCATCTGGTTCAGTAATGTCCTTTAGGCAATGTAACTGTCCTTACCTGGTCTGGCCTACGTTTGGCCCACAGCACTCTTAACTGTCCTCTGGGCAGTAAGGGATGGGCATAAAGACTGGCCTGGCCAACAATGTCCTCATCCCATGAATGATTTTTTTAATGAAGGTCATCTCCAAGTTACACATCATTCTGGCTTGGAACTATATTGTTGCTCCTTCATTGTGGTTGGGTCATAATCCTGACATTCCCTTCCTAATTGCACTGGATGTCTCCTTACACCACATGGGCTTCAACAGTTTAGGAAGGCAACTTACCACCATCTTCTCAAGGCCAATTACACATAGCAATAGCTGTTGACCTTACCAATCCAGCTCATGTCGGACAAAGGAGGCATGATACTTCATTTTACTTCTTCCCTTGTCCCTCCACTCCCAATAATCCCGGACCTTCTTGCCCATCAAGACTCAGCTGAGCATTGAATAACTTCAATGGCCAAATTGCTGCTGTTTTTTCTATTCTGCAGACGTCTGAGAGAGGAAAAGATCTCCTCAACTCTAACTTGAATATGTGAATATGTGACCTCTCATTCTTAAACTGTTGGCCTTGGTTCTAGTTTCTCCAACAATGGGCAAACATCCTGTCAGAACCCACCTTGTCAACTCTCCCAGGATCTTATGTGTTTCAGTTAGATGTGCCACACTTGTTTGACTTAAATTGACATCATTATCCAGGGGCTTGGTGATAATGATGGTGACTTTGTCTTGGAGTATTACATGAGAAAATGTGCCGCAGCCTTTATCCTAACCTGCATCAAATCTTGGTCAACCATTACCCTTAGGCCCTAATACCTTCAATTTAAAATAATCACCTCCATGTTTGCATGTGTTTTGGTGCTCTCCCTCCAATATTTTTTCACTTCTGCAATCTTGTGAAACCACTGCATGGATCCAGTTCCAGCCTCTTCTGTTTTCCCCACATCCTTCACCTCACTGTTGACAATTGTGTTTTCAGCTGCCTTGGACCCAAGATCTGGATCTTGCTGCCTAACCTTTACCCTTCTTTTCTGCTTTTATCTCTCGGGAGATTGAGTTAGTTGGTGCCTCTTACAATTTGGAAATACATATCATTGGTTCAGGTAGCATTGTTTCAAAAAGCTGGTTATGAGATCCATTGCTTATCCTGAATGGTTTGTTGAACAATTACTGAAAAATTTGAATCATTCATGTTGATGCTGACTTATTTTCATACACTTTGCAGGTCCTCCAGGTCCACTTGGTCCTCCTGGGCCACCAGGCTTGGGTTTTGAAAGAGGAGATCCTGGTGATCCTGGTTTTTCCGGTATCCCTGGGTCACAAGGTGCAAGGGGGAACGTTGGGTCTCCTGGACTGCCAGGAGTTCCTGGTCGTCCTGGATTGAAAGGTGACTTTTATCCACCTTAATTAAACATTGCATGAGTTACAACAAAGGGTTCAGTGTCCATTGAAAAATAAATATATATATGACACTATCTCGGCCCACCTTCTGTACCTCCCTGATCAGTGTCTGTAATGCTTCACAATCCCTTGAATTGTTTCTCTCTGATAGAGAGAGAGTGACGGCAGTACTACATGAGGGACTCAGACGCAGCATTCTTGATTTGTGTTTTAGTCATGATGTAGATTAGGAGAAAGGATAGTTTGTTCTAAAAATGGCCCCTTCATTCATTTGTCAACTTCCTCCTTTAATCTCCTATTTTCAATTTCATACGTTGCCAAATTTATGTAACATGCAGCTCTTACTTGTCTCAAGTGAGCACTTATCGTTTTTATATTTGTAATGGATATTTTCTAATTGTGAGTTCTTTGCATTTGAATGTTAATTTGATATGCTGCAAACTATATTCTCCAGAGAAACTCCCTAATGGTACATTCGGCAAAAATATTGCCTGATGTAGAAATAAGCTGAGTACCTCCAAAGGTTGATTTCCACGTCCAATGGTGTTAGGTGGGCAGCAGTGGACTGTACCATTTGATCGTGACTCCATTCGAAAGGGCTTGAAAATGTCAGTAAATGATCCTTTTTGTTTTGATTGCTGTCACGTGACCTGCCCAGTACTGTCAACATATAGATATTACGATGTGATGACTTGAGATGTTCTCATCATTGAATAGCTTGTTGACAACCAATACCTGTGGGTGGTGACCAGATCAGTAGAGTGTTGGAAGTCATAGTTAGAGTGGAATCATTCTGAACTATAAAACTTCTGCCTAATGTCACTCCTGAACCCTGACATTAAGGTTATTCCCTCTTATTCCTGAGTTTCCCAGCAAAGAAAATTGTTTCTCGTTGTCTGCCCTTTCAGTCCATTAATCATCTTAAGTGCTTCAGATGATCACTCCTTAACTTCTGTGCTCAAAACAACAGGAGCCAGTCTCCTAGTTGTCTGGGTTGGAGATCTGCAGATATGAAAATAGATTGGACAGGCTAAAGAGGGAGGAGGATTTCCACTGAGGTCTTTCAGAGGGAGGACAGACTACAGTTGTTTTCCTTACAGCTAAGCAGACTGAGAGGGTAGACAAAGCATAGGAAGGGAAGACAGGGAATGACTGTTACCCCTGATGGAGGGGGCAGGAGCTTTAGAGGGAATGCGGGAAAATGTGTTTTCAGCCAGAGGGTGGTGGGAATCTGAATTCACTGTCTGTAAGGGTGGTAGAGGCAGAAACACACATAACATTTAAGAATTATTGAGATGTACACTTATCAGGTAAGTGTACCTTGCTACATTACTTGTTTAGGCACACTGTGAAGAGAAGACCAAGGCTACAATATGATCAAGTGGTGTGGAAAGGATGGAAGGGTACCCTTTATTTTGATGAAGCTTTACAACAATAGTAATATTTTGAAATTCTTTATTAGGGTGATGTGGATGGCTAATAAGTTGGGTGTTGGCTGGCAATGATAAACAAAGTAATAATGAATAATAAAATTCTGTGTTTAGGTGAAAGGCCAGAACCAGGCAGAATGGGATTTCCAGGAACAGATGGCCCTCCTGGTGATCCAGGATACCCAGGGCCCAAGGGGGATCTTGGTGCTCCAGGTAAGAGATGACATTATTTCAGTGACTTATATGGAGAGCTTTCTCTGTGGGAATCTGATATTTATGGCAAACCCCTTTCAATTAATAATGTATAATCCTGAGAGATTGGCAATTTGGTCAAGTACCATAACATAATTTCTTCAAATTGGGAACTTTACACAGTCAGAAGGCACACAACACCAGGTTATAGTCCAACAGGTTCGTTTGAATTCACAAGCTTTTTGAACCCTGCTCCTTCATCACCCATTGAGGAGACAGTGCAAAGAATCAGAGGTGAGGGCAAAGTAGAGTGAGGGGAAGGAATCTAAATGAAAATGGAATTGGGGCCCTCATGCTTCCCAGCTACAGAACTGGCTGGGAAGCAGCTGCCTTGTCAAATGAAGGCGGGAAGTTAATTAAAGGCCGTTAATTAAGAGCCATTTTCATGACGTGTCTACATTTTGCCACAGCCCCGTCAACCCCCATGACAAAGCCACCAGAACAGGAGCTTGACAACAGGAAAAGCAGGCTCCGATGTCCCAGAGAGGTTTCTTTCCAACCTCAAACCACCTGCAGGTGGCGCCAAAGTCTGTCTCAGCTCCTCCTGTCTCTCCCGCTGATTGAAGCTTCACACCTCTGATTGGCCCAGCACCATCTTGAGTCCAACTATTGCCCTGAATTGGGGGGCCTGGGAGCTACCGCGGGTAGAATGGCTGAGCCGATCCCACTGTCAGCAAGTTCAGGGCTGGGACCCCCTTTGCCTCAGATGTTGGGGCCCTGAAACCTAGATTAAAACTCAGCCAAAAGATTTGAGGGATTGCCTAAAGTGGCTCCAGGTTCCAACGGAGTTTAGAAGAGTAACAGATGATTCGACTGAAATGTATTGAACACTCAGGGGGTTTGACGGACTGCGAGTTGAGAGACTATGTCATTCCCCCCACTCAGCTAAACATTGTAGAGCTACAGGCCCAACGCTCTAAATAAAGGGTCAGCCATTTAGTCGTAAGGTGGGGAGAAAGCTCTTCTGTCAGAGAGTTACAAATATTTTGAATTTTCTACTTCAAAGAGCTGTGGGCATATGTTCCAGACCTGTATTGATAGATTCTTGGATACAGTGCAAATCAAAGGATTTGAGGAAAGGGTGGGAAACTAGACTTAGCATAACGGTTCAGGCATGATCTTATTGACTGGCAGAGCAGGTTTGCGGCGTTATATATGACCTATCCTTCTCATTTCTCATGATCTGACTGTGTTCTGCTTTTAAAACATTCCTTTTCAACTGATATACAGCTGTTCTCTTTCTTTACACGGTAAATAATCAATGAATTACCATCTTCTGTGCAGGTTTTCCGGGACAAAAAGGCTTAATGGGACCAGTATCAGAAGTTATACCAACACCGCCAATCCCAGGTCCCTCAGGTCTCCATGGGTCTGAGGGGATACCTGGTCTCCTGGGGAACCCAGGCAACCCTGGTTATGTGGGATTTCCAGGTA
Source organism: Stegostoma tigrinum (assembly GCF_030684315.1). Lineage (NCBI taxonomy): Eukaryota > Metazoa > Chordata > Chondrichthyes > Orectolobiformes > Stegostomatidae > Stegostoma > Stegostoma tigrinum. Next base: position 19,862,299 of record NC_081368.1, on the reverse strand, counting down.
AGCTTGACTGATGTCAGATTGCATGTTTTCAATGTCACTGCATTAGTTCTATTTCACAGTCAATCAAATTGTTTTCGATTTTAAAAAAAAGGCTCAGGGTTACAGTACAAAAGACACTTGAGTCAACAACATGAAAATTGTAAAGAAAATGAAATAATTGCAGATGTTGTGGTGAAGTTCCCTGCCTCGGTTTGAACTTTTAAAAACCCTTTTTGAGCGTATGAGGTAGGGAGGCTGAGTGAAGTAAGGTTTGCCTTCGGAGTAAGGGTGGATCACCTGTCTGGTCAGGAATCTACTAATGAGTTGAAAATTGGGCAGTTTCTGTACTGAGCAAGCTTCCCTCTGCTACAGCTCTGCCCAGAAAAGAGAAATTTGCCCCAGATTCTAACAAAAGACAAAATATGAGGCGTGGTGAAAATATGAGGAGAAGAATTTTTTTAGGACTGCATGCTTGGAGCACAGGACCATATTAATGTGACAATAATGTCCGAGAATAGGTACAGAGCATTTTTCACAGCTTCCCAACTTGCAGATGTGAAAACATTACTGTTTCTATAGTGAGCCATTAAAAACTGCATTTAAAACAAAATTGCCAATTAGTGGCTATTTTAGACATTTATAATCCTCTCCCTTTCATATTGTATTTTTTGCTCCTGGAAATCTGAAAGGAAGTTAGGATTTTTTTTCCCCCATAATCCTTCCCAGGTTCCGTAGGAACAAGCTTGATGCAGGGCAGAACTGACTCAACCCATTCCTAATTCTGGGAGAACAACACAGAAATGGGTTAATACCTTTAGAGGCCTGGCAGTACTGGACAACCAACCCATATAATGAAGTGATTATTTATTAGAATAGAAACAGGCCATTCAGCCCAACAGGTCCACACTGCCCCTCTGAAGAGCATCCCACCCCACTCCCCTACCTCTACATTTCCCTTGTCTAACCCACCTAACCTAAACATCCCTGGGCACCATGGGCAACTTAGCATGGCCAATCCACCTACCCTGCACATCTTTGGACTGTGGGAGGAAACCAGAGCACCTAGAGCAAACCAATGCAGAGAATGTGCAAACTCCACACAGACAGTTGCCTGAGGCTGGAATTGAACCTGGGTCCCTGGTGCTGTGAGGCAGCAGTGTTAACCACTGGGCCACTGTGTTGCCATATTATTTGGGGATGGATTAAGTTCTGTCCAGAACCACACCCCCACCCCGAATTATTAGTTCCAACAAGTGCCTGACAGAAGCTGTCCAGGGAGGAAGTGATCCAGTGGTATTATCACTGGGCAGTTAATTCAGACTTGGGTTCAAATCCTGCTGCAGCTGATGGTGTAACTTGAATTCAAATCAAAGGAAAAAAATCTAGGATTAAGAGTCTAATGATAACGGTGAAACCATGGTTGGTTGTCAGGAAAATCCCACCCGGATTACTGGTGCCCTTTAGGGAAGAAAACTGCTATCGTTGCATGGTTTGGCCTTCTTGTGTCTCTGCACCCACAGCAATGTGGTTGACTGTTAATTGCCATCTGGGCATTTAGGGATGGGCAATAAATGTTGGCCTCGCTGGTGACACCCTCATCTGTGAATGAATGAAATAAAATCAGGTGATCTTAGCTGTCACAAAATTTCCAACCAAACCCTGCCAGAACTGGAGTGTCAGTGTGGTTGCCAACACTCCTGTTGTCGAAGGGTTTTCCTTCCCTATGGCTCTGGCTGATTTTTAACAAAATGGAAATGCAGTCTCTCAGAGGTGCCACAAGGTAGATATGTTTCCCCCTCTGCCAGTGGGCCTGCGGTCTCTGACGCCCTCCGCCCATCATCATTGTTAGTTGGTAAATCCAGAAACGGTCTCTTAATTTTTCCATCTTTGGGGAGATCGCACACCTTGACAGTCAGAGCAAAGTTACAAGCCGAATCTGGCCCTGGCTCACGACTTTAGGGCAACATTTTCCTCAACTCCCCCATGTTAATGAAGGCACCTGCCAGAATTTGTTCTCACTTGTTGGAACAGTATAAAGGGGATAACAATTTACCCCATTCTCTGGCCATTATGTTGTGGATACGTGAGGATTCATCTGGCAGAATGTAAATGTTCTAAACATATAAATAACTTGAGGTGAATTATTCTATTCTGTTTTCCCTCATTAGCACAGAAGAGCATTGTTGCTCAAACAACACCTTTGTCCGGTTCCTCTCCTAAGTAGTTATTGTGCAAACCAGGTCTTTGAACACTGGTGTGATTATCTTCCAGTTGTGATTTGCATTGTTGTGTAGCCATAAGTGTGTCTGAGTGCAGTGCCACAACAGGACACCTCAAAGTAGCTCTACTTTGATACCAGCTTGAGACTATCGTTTGCTGCTGCATTCAGCCTCCCTGTGAAAACTGCGAGCGCCCACATTGTTGGAGTTAGATCGATGATAAATATTCCCTGTCTTTGTTATTAATTTAGGTGTCAAAGGTCAGCCTGGAAAACCAGGGAGAGTGGGACCAAATGGTTTACCTGGCCCTCCAGGTCTGATAGGAGACCCAGGCTTGAAGGGATATCCTGGACCACCTGGATTAGAAGGTAAGCCAAATATGGAAACAATTTAAAGCTAGCTATCTGTAAACTCAACAGAGTGGCACTATTGTAACTCTTGGAATATCTTCATCAAGTTTGAAGAGATAAGGATGCAGAATTACACTTTTAGGAAATGTTTTTCATGTTGTTGTCAATATAGAACAGATATTCTATTCATTTTGAGATTGCTTTGTACACTAGCTGCCTGAACATCAGTGCAACTTGTGGAAAATGATCAAGCTCTTCATTATGCTATTATGTTTAAATATTATTTCTATAACGTTTGACAATCTGTCACATGAAGGGGGATTAGGACTAGCTTGATCCTGTTGAGAGCTTCGAGCTAGTGAGAGGCTCCTGACTGCTGGTTATACTACCAGAATTGCCAAAGGATCCAATCAGATGGACAATGGTGGAAGAGAAATTATGGGATGGGGGCTGTGAGCAAGCGAGAAGGGTGAGCCCTGAGGGCAAGGACAGCTTTCATGTCCCGTCCCCAAAATATGGATCCCCCCAATCCCGAAGAAGCTCATAAGTAACCCTGTCAAAGTTTACTTGTGTAGCCTCCATTATGGTGAGCTGCCCACCCAGCACTGAGTAAAAATCAATTGCCTACTTCAGGGCTTTAACTGGTGACAGGGTAATAAAGTTGTCCACAGGAGAGTTAGTAAGGTGATGGGCTTCCTACCTGCCATCTTTCTGCCAGGTGAACCACGTGTCCCTGTACTATTCACCTCTGCCTGCAAACCCACCATGAGGCAGAACATTGAAACTCATCTATGTCTTCAGCTCCCTGGTCCTCAACTCTAGAACTCTCTTCCTAAAGCTCTGCGGTGTCTCCAGCATTAAAATGCTTCTCAAAAACCATCCTTTTTTTAATCATTTGATTGATAATACTAATACCTCTTTCTCTAACGCCTTGAGAGATTTTCCCTGTCTGCAGTTATCCAGCTGAAGCCTAAACAGTATTTTTTATAAAGGTTTGGCACATTTCCCTTGCATTGGTAAATGATTTGGCTTTACTTATAAAGCCGAGAAATCTGTCTACTTCTTTATAGCCTTATCTACTTGCCCTAGCCATGCATAAATTCCTCCACTGACATTTCACTGTACTATTTTAGTTTATACTGCTCCTTGTAAGTCTACCTTTCGAAATACACCACTTCTCACTTCTCCATGCTAAATTAAATCCTTCGTCTATTCTTCTTTGTCCAATGCGATGTGTGCCTTGCTGAACTGGGCCAGCATTTAATTCCCTTCCTTAGTTACCCATGAGATACTGGTGGTAGGTCATTTTCTTGAAGTGCTGCTGTCGATTTTGTGTAGGTACAACACCCACAGTGTTGTTGAGAATGGAGTTCCAGAGTTTTGGCTTGGTGATAGTGAAGTAATGGCCATATATTTCTAAGTCAGCATGGTGTACAGTTGAAGGGGAGATTGCAGGTGGTACATCTCCCATGTATATGGAAAAGGTTGCACAATTGGACCGTGCTGTTGAAAGACTCTTAGTGAGTCGCTGCAGTGTGTTTTGTAGAAACAGGAGCCACTGTGTACCTGTTATGGAGATGTCAGGCAAGTAGACTGCTTTGTTGTAAAGGCTGTCAAAGTGTTAGAGCTGCACTCATCTGAGAAATGGAGCATATTCTATCATATTCCTGCCTTGTAACTTCTAAGTAATAGACAATCTTTGGGAAAATAGGTTATTTCATTTGGAGCAGAAGAGACTTAGGGGTCACATGGCTGAGATGTATAAAATTGAGAGGCATTGGGAAAAAATATCCTTGTTGAGGTTGGTTGGCTCACCGAGCTGATTTGTTGTTCCGCGGACGTTTCGTTACCATGCTTGGTAACATCCTCAGTGCAGCGGTGGTGTGTTTTCCCGCCTGGCTTTTAAACTCTGGGGTCCGTTACAATGGATGGCCTTACTTCCGGGTTTCCTCCGTAGTGGAATGTATATGGGGTCGAGTTCAATGTCTTTATTATTAGCCTGCTTTGTGGAGTGCCAGGCTTCCAGGAATTCTTGTGCTTGTCTTTGCCCAGCCTGTGCCAGGATCTTGGTGTTGTCCCAGTCAAAGTCATAATTGTCCTTGTCCATGTGGATTGAGATGAATGAGTATTGGTTGTGTATTTTTGTAGCCAGTTAGTGTTCATGTTCTCTTGTTGTTAGTTTCCTTCCTGTTTGTCTGATGTAGTGCGTCTGGCAGTCTCTGTAGGGGATCTTGTAGATGACATTAGTCCTGTCCATGGCGGGGAGTGGGTCTTTAGTTCGGGTGAGCACTTGTCGTAGGGTTGATGTGGGTTTGTGTGCCACTCTGATGCCCAGCGGCCGTAGAAGTCTTGTGGTGAGTTCCTGATGTAGAGCAGTATGATGAGTGTGTCGTGTGAGTAGAATCATTCTGATGCTGTTCCTGTAGGCATCTCCTAACCCAGTTCTTTGGATAACCATTATCCTTGAACACTCAAAAGTGTTCTTTCCCTTGGTGGAGAGATCAATGACTAGGGATCTTAGGTTTAAGATTAGGGACAAGAGTTTAGAGGGAATGTGGGAATTTTATTTTTTCACCCATAGGATGGTGGGGATCTGGAACTCGCTGTCTTTAAGGGTAACATTTGAGAAATGGTTTGATGTGAGCTGATAGACAAAGCAAATGGACAAAACTGTGGCAGATGGAGTCCAATGTGAACAACTGTGAACTTTTCCATTTTAGACTGAAAAAAGGATAGAACAGGGTACTTTCTAGATGATATGAAGTTAAGCACAGTGGATGTCCAAAGAGAGGTCACAAATAGGTAACAAAAATAACCAAGCAAGCTAAGAGAATGCTGGCCTTTATAGTTAGAGGATTGGAGTACAAAGGCAAAGATATTACACTGCAGTTACACAAAAACCTGGTTGGCCCCCATTTTAAGTACTGTGAGCAGATCCAGGCAACACAACTTTGGAAAGATATATTGGCCTTGGAGGGAGTTCACATAGGTTTCCAAGAATGATTCCTACACTTCAGCAGTTGTTATGAGGAAAAAAAATACACAAATTAGGCCAATTTTTTCTCGAATTTAGAAGGGCAAGGAGTGATTGATCAAAGCCTTAAAGGTATTAACCGGAAAAGCCCAGATAAAGATAAATTATTCCCACTGGTTAGGGATTCTAGAATCAGGAGGTATTGTCTGAGAACTAGGATCAGACCATTCAGGAGAGATATTAGCAAGTGCTTCTATACACAAAGGATGGTAGATGTTTGGAAATTTCTGCCACAAGTGGCAATGGATGCTGGATCAGTTGTTAATTTCAAATCTGAGATTTTTTTTTGTTAAGCAAAGGTGTTAGGGTAGATGGTCAAAGACCATATTGAGTTATCAGATCAGCCATGGATAACTCAAGGGGCTGAATGGCCTACTGCTGTTCTTATGTTTCTATATGTATTTGTGATGCCAAGGCTGCGGGCCAAATACTGGCATATGAGATTAGAATAGTTAGGTGATTGTTTTGACTAGTGTAGACATGATGGGCCAAAGAGCCTTTTACTTTGCTGTAGATTTCTGTGCCTCTATCACTGTGATTTATGAATTACTTGATCATTGCCTAGCATTTCTGTAGTACAAATTTTAACTGCCAATTATCAGGTTTGTGAGGGCAGCATGAAACAGGCAGATATGCTCGAACAGGTTGATGCTTGGAAGGAGGATGTGCTAGAAATTTTGAAAAACATGAGGATAGATAAGTCCCCTGGGCCAGATGGGACATACCTTTGGTTTCTTCAGGAATCGAAGGAAGCGTTTGCTGACCCTTTGGCGATGATCTTTGCATCTTCACTGTCCACTGGATTAGTACCAGATGATTGGAGGCTGGCAAATGACATTCCCTTGTTCAAGAAAGGGAATTGGTCTAATCCTGGGAATTATAGACCAGTTGGTCTTACTTCTGTAGTGGGCAATTTATTGGAGAGGATTGTAAGAGATAGTATTTATAATTATTTGGAAAAGCACAGTTTGGTTAGAAATAGTCAGCATGGTTTTGTGAGGGGCAGGTCATACCTCACAAGCCTTATTAAATTCTTTGAAGATGTGACATAACACATGATGAAGGCAAAGCAGTGGATGTGGTCTATATGGATTTTGGCAAGGCATTTGATAAGGTCCCCCATGGTAGGCTCATTTAGAAAGTAAAGAGGCATGAGATACAGGGAAAGTTGGCTGTCTGGATATAAAACTGGCCATCCAATAGAAGGCAGAGGGTAGTATTAGATAGAAATTTTTCAGCCTGGAGCTTGGTGACCAGTGGTGATCTGCAGGGATCTGCTCTGGCACCTCTGCTCTTTGTGTTCTTTGTCAATGATTTGGATGAGGAAGCAGAAGGGCTAGTAAGTTCACCGATGACACGAAGGTTGGTGGAGTTGTGGACAGCATGGAGGGCTGTTGTAGGTTGTTGCAGGACATTGACAGGATGCAGAGCTGGGCAAAGATGTGGCAGATGCAATTCAACCCAGAAAAGTGTGAAGTGATTCATTTTGGAAGGTCGAATTTGAATGCAGAATACATAGTTAATGACTGGATTCTTGGCACTGTGGAGGAACAGAGGGATCTTGGGGTCTACTTCCATAGATGCCTCAATGTTGCTACCCAAGTTGGTCGGGTTGTAAAAAAGGTGTATAGTGTGTTGGCCTTCATTGGCAGGGGAATTGAGTTTAAGAGCAGCAAAGTTATGCTGCAGCTCTATAAAACTCTGGTTAGACCAAGCTTGGAATACTATGTTCAGTTCTGGTCACCTCATTATAGGAAGGATGTGGAATCTTTAGATAGGGTGCAGAACAGATTTACCAGGATGCTGCCCGGTCTGGAGAGCAGGTCTTACTTGGAAAGGTTGAGGGAGCTTGGGCTTTTTTCATTAGAGCGAAGAAGGATGAGAGCTGACTTGATAGAGGTGTACTAGATGATGAGAGGCATGGATAGATTGGATAGCCAGAGACTTTTTCCCAGGGCAAAAATGACTATTATGAGGGGGCATAATTTTAAGGTGATTGGAGGAAGGTATAGGGGAGATGTCAGAGGTAGGCTCTTTACACAGAGAGTGGTGGGCATGTGGAATGTGCTGCCAGCTGTGGTAGTGGAGTTAGGTACTTTAGACACTTTTTAAAGCAATTCTTGGATAGGCACATGGATGACAGTATAATGTCGGGTATGCAGGGTAGTTTAATCTAAGTAGGATAATAAATTGGCACAACATCGTGGGCCGAAGAGCCTGCACTGTGCTGTACTATTCTACGTTCTAAGTTCTATCTTTCTTTGTGGAGCGCTTTTCCCAATTCCCAATGACTCGAGTTTTGCTCGGCTCCTTGGTCACATGGTTGACTTTCACCTCACCCTAAAACTCAACTGTTTTATCCATGTTAGGACCAAGGATATTTTACATGTACTCGATGAAACCACAGATTAATGCCCAATAGACAGTACCTTCAACAGAGTTTAACAGATTTTCCAGTTGACACTGTGTTCTCAAGTCTCTGACATGAAATCTGAATTTTCGTCTGCCTGACTCCGAGACTGGAGCACTCCCATTGCGCTCCTGCTTGCAGACAGGATAAAACGGAAAGAAATTACTGCCATTAGTCTGGATTTGAGTTCTGACATTCGTGCGGAGTTTGCATTAACTGGAACTTACATTAACTTCAGTAACTGCCAAAATCACAGCGGTATCCACAAAATGCACACAAGACATTTGAAAAACCACAGAAGACTTCTTTCTCGCTAATTATTTCTCCTTCCCCAACCAACCCCCAACAGGTAGCCCTGGGAAGCCAGGAACAGCAGGACTTCCAGGAATGCCAGCTCGTAGTGTGAATGTTGGCTACACACTAGTAAAACACAGTCAATCCGATACAGTGCCACCCTGCCCATTGGGAATGAACAGACTGTGGGAAGGATACAGCTTACTGTTTGTGGAAGGTCAAGAAAAGAGTCATGACCAAGATTTGGGTGAGTGCACGGATACTATGCCCCAGACTACCCCATATATCCAGAGATGCTGCTAGAGTCATTATATCATTCCGGTTTTGCCTAAACAGCCTGCCAGTTTAATTAAATATCTCGCTGCACCAAACCATTTCCTCTAAGTAGATTGGGTGTCTCAGTTTTTGCACTTTTCCTTTTCATCAGCAATAAACTGGCCGTTTGAGAAGAGACCACTGGGTGAAATTTCATTCTTCTACTGGTAAACACCCACCATATTGCATCACACTGCATGCAGTGGACCTGTGCACCCCTTAACCTATTATCGTCTACAGGAGATACTTTGTCCAGTGTCTACAATTCCATTGCTGATGAATCGTTTTTAACAGTCTAGAGAGTAGTTTCCAACTCCAGCTGAACTTACTCTGGGAGATGTCATTAGGTGACATCCCACCTTCAACTGTCTCTCCCTCAGTTGCCTGCAATTGGTTGCCAAATGTACCAATCCCATGGATTTTCAATATGTCCTGTTTTGAATTTTGAGAATCTGGTAATCCTAAAAACTGTGAAAACCAGAAACACATCAATATCATGACATAAAGTATGAAACCTCAGTGAGGCACTGTGAAAAAGCTGCTTTATATGCCTCTGACATCAATATCCACATGAACCCAGTGAACTGTGGCTTTAACTCATCATATCTGAATTCTTGTAGTTTGTGGTCAAGTACCATGTATGAATCAATTCCACAGACAGAGATCTCAACAAGCATAATTTATTGCAAAAAAATTAACAGCAATAACAGGAAAAAAAACACCATTGAAAAGCAAGAATTGACCATTTGTCACTTGAACATCCTCCTCTGATTGGTCTAGTCTCTGCTGCTGTCTGGGGAAGAGAATTCCATACCGTAACAATCCTAAACAAACAGAATTCTCCTCATCTCTGTCTTAAATGGGAGATATCTAATTTCTAAACTGTGTCCCTAAATACACTACATGGAGTGGAGTTCCCCATGCCGAAGACAGTACCTTATCTGGAAGAAATAGGGCCTGAACTTACCTGATTACTGACTATGTTGTAGAAGATAATCATTTATGGCGAGGAATGAGGTTCATGTCATATACAATGGGTGGATAAATTATTGTACCAGTGATCATGTGATATATTCTTGAAACCATGTAAGAGAATGCACACTATGTAGTGTTAAAATAATCTTGTGTTTGCCCTTCTGCAGGAATGGCTGGCTCATGCTTGCCTCGATTCACCACTATGCCTTTCCTCTACTGTAATGTGGATGAGGTGTGCCACTACGCAAACAGGAACGACAAGTCTTATTGGCTTTCTACAACTGCCCCAATCCCTATGATGCCCGTCTCCAACCAGCAGATCCAACGCTACATCAGTCGCTGCTCAGTCTGTGAGGTGCCATCACAGGCTATTGCCGTGCACAGCCAGGACATAACCATTCCACAGTGTCCTGAAGGCTGGCGGAGTCTGTGGATCGGTTACTCTTTCCTCATGGTTAGTGCTAATTTCTTTTGGCGGTGATTGTTCTTGCCAGTGGCACTTCACTCGTGTTAAACAAGGTGCTGGAGGAATAGAGGGTTTGAGTCAGCAACAGCAAGTAGTAGGCCAGCCCAGGAGTTAGCTCCTGAGGAGGCAAGACATTCTTCCAACTCTGCTGAGGGGGCCAGAGATGAGCAAATCAGGAGCCCAGATACAAGTTATCAGCTCACATGAAATCTATCCCAGTTTCTTCCTCTTTCCCACCTATTGGGCAGATTGTGTATTGCATTATTGAAGTGTTCATTCTTCATATAGATAATGAGTGTCAGCAAGTCATTTATCTTGGATCCAGAATCAAACTCTGCCATGTTTTGTGCTCGTCTGTCTTGTATTTTACTGTTGTCCTTACACACCCACAAGGTTTGGAAGAAAGGAAGAGATGAATCAAGAAATACACATTACAGGCAACACTAAACTTTGAATTTTAAAGGGTGAAAGAGGAACTGTGGAGGTGATAAGGTTATGTTGTTTGAAAGAATGAGTTTGAATATTTAAAATCAGGAGCAGATATTGCTAAAATACCATTTGCTAGTTTACACACCAAAGATAGCTGCCTCCCTGCTTAGAAGTCACATTGGAGCTGTAGAGAACCTTGGTCATGCCACAGCTGTGTGCAGTTCTGGTCACCATACAATAGGAAGGATGTGACTGCACTGGAGAGGATGCAGAGGAGATTCACCAGGATGTTGCTTGGTTTGGAGCATTTCAGCGATGAAGAGAGATTGGACAAGTGCAGTTAACAAAAAAAAAGCCTGAAAGAACTGCAGATGCTGTAAATCAGGAACAAAAACAAAGTTGCTGGAAAAGCTTAGCAGCACCTGTGAAGGAAAAAAACAGAGTTAATGTTTTGGGTCCAGTGACCCTTCCTCAGAAGTTCAGCTTGTTTTCTTTGGGACAGACAAGATTGAGATGTATAAGATTACAAGGGGCAGAGATAGAATAGAAAACAGCTGTCCCCCTTAGTTGAGGGATTAATAACAAAGGGACATAATTTTAAAGTGAAAGGCAGGGGGTTTAGAGGTGAACGTTTTTTCACCCAGAACTTAATGAGAGTCTGGAATGTACTGCCTGGGAAGGTAGTTGAGGCAGGAAACTTCAACTTTTAAAAAGTACTCGGATGAGCACTTGAAATGTCATAGTTTTTATGGCTGTGGGCCTAATGCGGCAAAGTGGGACTAGTGTAGGTAACAGTATATTTTAAATGGTACAGACTCGATCGGTTGAAGGGCCTGTTCTGTACTGTATGATTCTTCCCTAGTGTAATGCTAAGGGTATGCTTGAGCTCGCTTGGTCAGTTCACTCCATTGTAAATGTTTTTGCTTGCCATGTCTTCAGTTAGCGTGACGTTTCATGCAGCTGTTGATCAATTGGGGGCCAACAGCTCTGCAGACTCTGTGCTGCCAATGAGAAGTGGTGGCCAATACTAGTACTGCACCCAAGGTCAACGGTGGGCCTGGACCTCCAGGATCTCCAGGCAGGCCCCAAGAAGGGTCCTGTGCAGGACAAGTAAAGGAGGCAGGGTTTTGGGACATGTTAGACAGGGATGGGTGGCCGGGGGGTTGCTGAGCGCGGAAAAGCATAACCAACGGGCACTGTCGGCTTTCAGTTAGCACCAAGACAGAAAGGAGGCAACCCATTTCACTGGGCAGCAGTTTGTAGGGACAAACCTGCTGTCTCCGCATTGGACACGCGCCTGCCTGTTAAATCTAAACAACACTGGGATGAAACCTCTCGGTAGGGATTAATCCAGCATGCTTGCCTTCATTGGTCAGTGTGTTGAATATAGGAATTGAGCTGTCATGATGCGGCTATACATGATATTGGTGAGACCACTTTTGGAATACTGCATTAAGTTCTGGTCACCCTGCTGTAGGAAAGATATTGTTAAACTTGAAAGGGTTCTGAAAAAATTTACAAGGATGTTGCCGGGTTTGGAAGGTTTGAGCTATAGGGAGAGGCTGAGTAGGCTGGGGTTATTTTTTCCTGGAGCTTTGGAGGTTTATAAAACCATGAGGGGCATGGATATGGTGAATAGCTAAGGTCTCTTTTCCAGAGTGGAGGAAATAGACAGTGTTGGTTTAAGGTAAGAGAGGAAAGATTTAAAAGAGACCGAAGGGGCAACATTTTCAAGCCAAAGATGGTGCATGTATGGAAGAAGCTGCCAGACGATATGGTGGAGATGTGTACAATTACAACATTTAAAATGCATCTGGATGGCTACATGAACAGGAAGGATTTTGAGAGTTATGGCCCAAATGCTGGCAAATGGGACTAGTTCAGTTTAAGACAGCTGGTTGGTGCGGATGAGTTGGACTGGAGGGTCTGTTTCTGGCACTGGTTGCCCCTCAGATGCTTCAATCAAGTCATGGTGGATTAACACTTATAAAATTGCAGCAGTAGAGGGGAAGAGGGAGATAGGCAACTGGTGCAGCATCGATAGTCGAGCAGCTATGATTCCAGTCTGCCTTTCCATTCTGTGGGTGGTCAATAACACCAAGCCTCATCAGTGTGCTTTAGAGGTGGCGGTCATCACTCAAAGGATGCAGTCGCTTGAAATATCTCTGTTTTCACTCACTTGGACTCTTTCTGTTTACAGCACACAGCTGCTGGTGCTGAAGGTGGGGGCCAGTCTCTTGTGTCGCCAGGCTCCTGCCTGGAGGACTTCCGCTCCACCCCCTTCATCGAATGCAATGGCGCCCGCGGCACATGCCACTACTTTGCCAACAAGTACAGCTTCTGGCTGACCATCGTGGAGGAGGGCCAGCAGTTTGTGGAGTTGCCACCCTCGGAGACACTGAAAGCGGGTCAGCTGCGCACCCGGGTCAGTCGCTGTCAAGTCTGCATCAAGTATTTGTAGCAACTGGCTGGCTCAAAGCTGCCTGAGAGGCGTGACTGTTGTTCTGCTGACAGACACAGAGGTCTTTCTTATGAATCAACAGCCAGCTTTACAAACTTTGTATATTAGGAAGAGACAGTCTCAAAAACAGATTGTATTTTTAAATAAAAGGCATAACTTGATTCCTACAACTATGCAAAGCTCCCCTGCACCCCACTCGTGTACCCGTCTCCCTTTTTTTGATTAATCTGTTGAGCTTCCACTGAGCAAATAATAGACTGCCTAAAGTCGTTATTCACTGGGCCTGCTCAAACCTATTTAGGTGCAGTTTATTTTCAGTAGCTCCTGTAAGATTGATCAGGCTGATACTATGCCTGAGTGCAGTATGGGTGGAGTTCACCACACTGTAAAAAAGGTGCAGGATGTTCTGTGTTCATTCGTGTATAGTAAAGCTGGGGATGCCTCTTCAGCTTCTCATGTACTTCTGATGGGTTGTGCCACTCTGTATGCCACCCCCCACTTGCCACCTCTTCCACAGGCATTTTTAAAATTTGGGCATGGAGTTGAGTTCTTTTTTTAACACATCTCTGCCAGTTGTTTTTGTTCATATGCCTAACAGTTCAGTGCAAACTATGAATCCTCCTATAAATTATTCAAGGTATTATCACACATGGTACCCTTCCCCAAGTTGGCATCATGCTAAAGCATTTTCTTCTCTGCCATTACATTGCAACTTACCTCCATTGTAGCTTCCCTACTCTAAGCTGTGTCCCAAAAGGCTGGCGTTGGGATTGGGACAGAAGATGGTAAGCTTTAAGGCAAGGAAAACCATTTTACAAGTTTAGTCATGAAGAGCTGTAATAATGTTACTCAAGCACCAAAAACAATGACAAAGAAGACAAGGCATATTTCAAAAATATTTTTGTTTATTGAATTCCTTCTTGGAAAGTACAATGTTAATAAAAGAAAAAAATAAAACAACCTGTTTAATTGTCAAAAAGAATGAATTTGATCAATTTAGATTGGGAGTCGCATGCGTCTTTAATGATCGCATGTGATTCACGACGAGAAGTTGCAGACATGGAGACAGGGCATAGGAATGCTGAACAAAAGAGGTCTGACAGTACAGAAAGTGGGTTAATGTCAATGTTATCTACTGAACATAAACTGGCCTATGTTTCAAAGGCTTATATATATACTGTAAATACATTAGTTTGCTTGATCGTGGAACTTGATTTTAAAAGTTGTGCACTGATCCCCCTTCCCCATCCCAATTACAAAAAAAACTAAAATTTACTGTCCTGAAATAGGAATACTTTCTGTAATTCTCACAGAAAAAGTATTGTTTTAATTATTCATTGTGCAAGATATTTTTCCGCAATACCAACTTGTGTACGGGATTAGGTTTAAAGCTATCGCGTGCACTTCTTAGATCATGAGCCACATTTGAAAAGGGCTGGAGAAGGAATAGCAGGAAACAAAAAATATTGTGGAAGGTTCATGTTTACTTGTCACAAAGGTGCTCTTTTTGCAGTTCACGGCTACCTCAGAAAGTGAAATTGTTGCCTAACTTTCTCTGCTACCACAGAATAGGTTTGACATAGATGCAGTCACTGAAATCAATAAACGCATGTGTACCTGCACTGATATATCTAACTGGCTTTCATTCATGTTCGCACAATGGAGCTTCTATTTTTGCTTCTGCTGTTTATAAAACAAACTTCTCATTGTCAAGTGGAGAGGTCATAAGTAACAACTCTACCAAAGACTGTTAGTGGCAATTAATTAGCAGATTTATTACCTTTAACTGGCAGATGTAGCGAATTTTGTCAATTGCCATTAATTGTTAGCCCAGAATTCTTTGACACAGAATTAAGTCCATCTTCTCCTCTCTTTACTCACAGGTCTAATTGGTTTTGGCACAGACAGACCCACATTTGGTACACTTAACTGCTGTATTCACTGTTAATCATTACATAATAGAATCACATAAATCCCCAGGTACACTCACTAAATGTGTTGCACTGGTTCAAATTTCAATATTTAGCAATTGATACCAAAAAAAGAATAGAAACATGGTGAACTTGCGTTCTGTTATTGATTAGAGTATAACAGCCGGTCAATACAGAGGTGCCAACTGACAGGGAGGACTTTGTTTTCCTATTTGCTTAGAGAAGAGATTTGGCAATCTTAGATGAGAGCTTAGAAAGGATCTGGTGCTTAGTATATAGATCAAATCCAATAAAAAGGGGTCTGTCACACCATAACCTACAAATGCCAGAACTTTTGTTTCTTCAATCTAACACTGAGGAACTTTTGTTGAGTTGGTTGCATGTAACATCAGCTTGAGCCATTTTTGTCACAATGCAAACTGCAGTGATTTATTGTCAGTCCTTCGCATTGCAGTGCAGGGTTGAATGGCTCCTGAACTTCATATGCTATCAACTTAATGAACCACTGATCACTTCACTATTTACAAACCAAAAAAGCTTTGGGTCCCCAGACATTTTACTGAGTGCAGAAACTGGCTTCACTGAAGTAGTTTTTAGTACTACAGTTTTGTCTTTAATCAAGAATAAGTGATAAAGAAATGTCAGCGATAGAAAAGACAATTAGGCTCAGGCTGAAGTTCAGCTGAAAAAGGACCTTTATGAAAAGCTCTGTTTTTGAATTGAGTAGCCATTCAAATGCACAGTATTGTAGGATGCAGAGTTGCGATATTTTGCCATTTTCAAAAGCCAACTGAGAACATAAGAGGTCTGGTAAGGATTTAAATCATGGCTTAAGTTCTGAGAGTAGAATTTCCAAATCCTCAAATGACTTAAGAGAAAATTGGAAAATTGTGTGCACTTCAAAACCAGACAGTGGCAAACTCTTATTGTGCCAAAGAAAAACAACATTTTTAAAACCCACAAGTGTTTGTATTCAAAATGGTGCTATTTTACATTGCTTCATTGCACTTAGAAAATTCAATCCATTTACTTATGGCAGAGCATCATGTGTTCAGTATGTAATCTCTTGAACATGCTTCTGGGTCCATGAAAACTTCAATCATCACCCCAATTTGGGAAGAATTGTACATTTCAGAATTTGGATGAATTGCTTTTAATTGTATTCTTGTCATTGTATCTGGATATGATTTATTTCTGATTTTAAAGAAAATAATTCCAAATTTCAACTCCTATTTTTGTTGTTGTTGCTTAATGCTTAGTCACAAAGAATTATTGCTGGCAGGTTTGTATTTTAAATGGCTTTTGGTACTATTGAAATTTAAAATTTAAATATTTATACTAAAAAAAACTCTGAAGCTGTAGAAATTTAATTAATAATTGTTTGAACAAATAACCGAATTTTAAGTGCTTGTAAGGCAACATTGCTTTCACGAGACCAGCGATGTTGCAGAGATATATAAACTGCCAAATGAATGTATACAATAAATTCATGTATTCTTGTCAAAAAAACTCTGTAAAATCTCCTCTGTCTGCTGACTGTAAGGTACTAGCCTAAAATATACTTGAGTTAGTCCCAACTGAGATCTTGGAGGATATGGGCAAAAAATGCAACATTTTCCTAAATTTGGCATTAATTGGCAGCTCTGCTCCAAGTGGAAAGGGAGAGATAAATCACTGGGTTTTGAAGTCCTTTCCTGCGACTGGCATGAAGGCATCTGGCTGGAACTGAATATGGAAAGCTCAACCAAGCTGGAAACACTTGAAACAAGAGGTTGTCAACTCTCCAGTCTGGAATGATTGTGTTCATGCAGTTTCTGGATTTTGAAATTTTCTGGATTATACGATACTGGAAGGTCTAGTCACCAAGTGTGAGATCAGAAAACAATGTAGATGGAAATATTTGCATAAACCAAAACAATGATTAAAACAATCATATTCCTTATTCAAACAACTTTCATGGTTTTACTCCCAAAGTATTGCACTAAAATGATGCCTATGACATTGAACAAATGCTCAAAACATTTTCAAATAATATATTTTTTCTGAAAAACAGATTTTTGGATTAGAGAGATTAGATTACCAATTTGGGGAAAGTATTTCTTAAATGAAAAACCAGTAGTGACTAGTAGATCAAATAGTTATTTTATGTGTTGTATGTTCCATACAATATCCCCCATCCGAATGAGCCAGAAAGTTAAGGAGTGAATTAGAAATGCCTCCATTACCGTACAACATAAACATACATTCGTACTAAATTGGCATCATCTGAGGTAACACACAAAGGAAGACTTTTCCCTTGTGCAGGTGGAAACAACAGTAATCTCCTTCTCCTTAGCAAAAGTCATGCTCTGAGGAAGAATAGGTTGGTCATAGCTCTTCAGGCTTTTGTTCTGTTCAGGTATTTTTTATGCATAGGTGCACAGAAGTACTGAATTTACCTTATACTCTCATTTCTTTTTATTATACTGAGCAAAATGGGGTCTAAAACTTGATGAAAAAATTTGACTAAACTATCTTTTATATGCTTTTTGGTAGTCTTTGTTTTGCCGATGCAAAAGTAGCTCATTACCTTACCTATTTGTCTCTGATTGGAAATGATTTGCTCAATGAGCTGCCTGCTCTATAGCTGAAAGAAATCTGAGCTGAAGGAAGATTGATGTTCTTCCCAGTTTTGGAAGTCTATGAGAAAATTCAACACTGACCAGGATTCCATTGGTGCTGTTCTAGTCAGGTCTAGAGTATGATTCTAAGGTAAAACAAGATATAAGTAATTTTGCTGGAGAGACAAGAGCAAACCTGATGAAAATACCCATTAAATAATTTTTTGATTGTTCAAATTTGCAAGAAATTCTGTATGATTCCTTTGGAAAAACCAAAATCTCCCAAAAATAATTGCTCAACATGCAAAGTTGTTATAAAGAATTGGAATCAGTAAGATTTGATAGTATAAAATAAAACAATTTTTCTCTCCCTTTTCTTTGTGCAGCTCTCAATTCCATTCAGTTAAAAATATGTTGGCCCTTTATCAGAAATCTACAGTTCTAATACAATCATGTAGTACCTCTTCACATAAACAACACTGGAACTAATTAGAACACACTGGAGAGATAACTGGCTAGGCTCAGATGTCATATTTGCAATGGCTTCCAGAGATTCTGCAGTGACAGACTTTCTTGTGTGCAAATTTGGTGATTGCCCTTTGTGATGATTTGGACGAAAGCCAGCATCTATGGATGTCGCTATATTTTTTCTCTTGGCGCTAATAGTCATCATCTTAACAGTACCTAGTCTCTATGCTGAAAGTACAACCTGCTCCCGTGACTCCTGTTTGAGTGCTTAATTTTCTGCCAGATCTCTTACATTTTCTTAAATGAATATTATTAATGGACTTTTTTTTGCAGCCACGTATTTATTAAGCAGATGATTGCCAAAATCTGTTCTTCCCATGTTGAACTTATTGGAGCCATAAATGGGGTATGTATTGTGAATGTCCTGGACCCTAATTCTTGGCTCTGGGTGGTGCTACAGTTGTACCAGGAGTGGGTGTGTGTCCATTTTAGTAACATTCCAATAAATCATTATACTTTCTTCTTATGCTTAGTACCATTTTGCTTTTCCCTTCACTTTTTAGCTCTCTGATTTTTCTTTCCCTGCACTCCTCACAGGAAATAGTCCGCCTTGTTTTTGCTGTACTCATGAAATGGCATAAATTGAGAAACAACCTCGGAAGTCCTTAAGTAGGGGATTTCAGTCAGAATGTTGCAGTGTGTAATTCAAGATCTCCTGGCATACGGGTGTAGCTTTTTAGAGTGCATTGTCTAACTGGAAACATACAACAGGCGTTCTAAAGCGCCAGCCTTTAAAAAGAAAAGCCAGATCTGAAAAAAAAGCTTGGTTCTTGTCTGCATCAGCCAATTTGCTTTTCTATTGATGTTGCCCTTCCACTGCACTCTTTCATTTTTGCACACCGAGTGTAGTTGCTAGGAGATTGAATCAAATAATGTGTTCGCCTCAGTAAATTTTGTGTTCTATGCAATCCTTTAAACAATCATCGTGTTTTAATTATTTAACAACTGTGTGGAGATAACTGAATAATTGATGGGCTGTATTAGGTTTGAAGGATTGAACCAGTGTACTAATTCTGAATAATAAACTTTTCATCAACTTTACATTTTGGTGGACTGTTTTGTTCATTTAATCATTGCACATAAATAATTTTAAGTGTGGGGCCAGGAGCTAAGGACGGAATATTTGGGTCACACTGTGTCCTTTTTACGGACGTTTAAAGGAAACTGAAAAAATCCAATATGGCAGAAAAGATGGGCAAGCTTATTCCAGGTTGGATATGTGCACATGGGCTCTTCCAGGGTATTGAATTCCTTTTGCACATGCAAAATGATGTCACAGGCTGAGGATCTCCTTGCAAAATTTGCTGCAATTGAATATGCCTTGTGCTGAAGTTATAGGTGATATCACCTCCAAACACCATCTTCTTGGTGGTGGAAGTTACACCGTTGAGAGATGCTGCAGAAGAAGTCTTCAAGGCCATACATACAGATGTAATGTGAATTGTGGAAGGAGTGAGTGTTTAGGCTTTGTATATGTGGTATTAATCACATAGAACACTTTTTATCTAGATAGCATCAAATATCATCAATGTCATTGCAACTACAGATAAGTCGTTGAAGTTCCATTTGTCTTGTGCTTTGTATGAGTTAGGAGGTGAACTATTCCTTACAGATTATACAACTTCCAAATAGCTCCAGTGCCTTAAGAGATTTCTACGTCTAGCCAGCTACATTTTTGGCCACTGATCCCAGCTAAGTCTTAATCTGGTAGCATCCATCTACCAAAGGAAGGAGCAGGAACTAGTTTGACACCTACATAGTGTTGGGAAAATATATTTATACTCAAAGACCATGGAGGACAGGAATAAGAAACTGTATGGAGGTTCTGGATTAATAAAGCGTTTACCAAGGTTTTGCAGTGACGTGAGATTTCTCTCATTATGCACCAATAATATGAGGTGAGGTGTAATGTGATTCATCTGATATTACTGAAAGGACAGTTAACTTTGGAAAGGAGACAGAGCTTTTAAGAGAGAAAGAAAAATAGGTTTATGGCTTTAATTGCTGCACAACTTAGTTTGATGACGTGGTCTATGTAATGAGTTATGCCTACTAACATTCTGGTGATGTTGGACTCTGTTTTTACAAAGACACCTCGGTGCGTCAGTAGAAGGGAAATACATCCAATGTGTGCAGTAAGCAAATCTGCCTTCTAAATAAAGTAAAAAGAAACTTTACAAGGACGAATTGCATGGATCTCATTAGCCTCATTAACCCTGAGGTTGAACTGTTATTTTTATAAAGATATAGAGACAGTCTAACTGACTTTCCATCTGAATTAAAGTCTATTCTGAATAATTTCCCTCAGTCTACGGCAGTCAGCATTCCATTGACATGAACAGAAAACTCAGGGAATTGAGAGACATCATCCTATTTTGATCTTTAGACCTATAGGGATGTTACACTGCTCTCCCCCCACCCGACTTTTTGCCTTTTAAAAAATACATCATCTCTGCAGAGCTGAGATAACACGGTGTGAAGCTGGATGAGCACAGCAGGCCTGAAATGTCAACTTTCCTGCTCCTCTGATGCTGCTCGGCCTGCTGTATTCATTGAGCTTCACACTGTGTTTTCTTAGATTCTCCAGCATCAGCAGTTCCTATTATCTCTGCGGAGCTGTATTAGTTTGTTTATCACATGCATGTTTTTAGACTCAGGGGATGTAGTTTAATTCTGGATTTTGACTTAGTCATTAATCAGCTTTTCCATTTATTTAAAGAATGAGTTTGCTTATAATAAATGAGTTATTCTTATATTTATTAGAGAAACCTGTTAGAAGTTTCTTTTATTTTGGATAACTTTAATAAAGGTAAGCAATTTGACTATTTTGGTGATTGAATCCTAGCTTTTTCATTTATAGAATGACTCAGAGTAGTGGGATTTTATTACAGCTCATTTTCCTGATCAAAGTGATGGCAGTAGGCTAATATAACATGCTCAATTCAGCATAAGCTTTTCCACAGAGTGGCCCTGACCAGGTGGAAATTTATTCTTTTACAAGAACCTTTCTAAAATTAGCACTGTAACTAGAACATGCATCTATACATATTCAATTAACACAGCATTTACGATGTTGATATTGATGATTATTGAGTTGGTGTTGAATGTCAAGGGAAGCTGTTTTGGCTTCATTGTTGAAAATGTTCATTGTCCTGCAGTAACATGATACAAGACGTGATAATGGGAACTGCAGATGCTGGAGAATCCAAGATAACAAAGTGTGGAGCTGAATGATACAAGACATATTGTTTTTTGTTGTAAATGTTTGTGGTTCTGAGGAAGGAACCTAAAACGTGAATCTTTCTCTCCTCGCTATGGGTCATGCCTAAATTGCTTAGCCTTTATTATTTCACTATCCCCCTTTTGTACCTTCATTCTTATATAGGTTGTAAAACAATTCCCAACAGTCCCTCAATGAAATCTTACTGGCCAAGAGGTTCTATTGCACATACCAGTTAGTAGCGACATGGTTTAGATCCCTTTTCATCTTATTATTTGTGATTGGGAAGACTGTACTAATAAATGAGCCTCACTACTCCACAAGTAAGAAATATGAACAAAGAACAAAGAAACCTACAGCACGGGAACAGGCCCTTCAGCCCTCCAAGCCGGCGCCGATCAAGATCCTCTGTCTAACCTGTCATCTATTTTCTAATGGCTTGTGTCCATTTGCTCCCTGCCCATCCATGTACCTGTCTAAATATATCTTAAAAGACGCTAACGTGTCTGCATCTACCACCTCTGCTGGCACCGTGTTCCAGGCACCCAACACCCTCTGAACTTTCCACGCGTATCTCCCCTAAACTTTCCTCCTCTCACTTTGAACTCATAGCCCCTAGTAATTGAGTCCTCCACTCTGGGGAAAAGCTTTTTGCTATCCAACCTGTCTATACCCCTCATGATTTTGTAGACCTCAATTAGGTCCCCCCTCAATCTCTGTCTTTCTAATGAAAATAATCCTAATCTACTCAACCTCTCTTCATAGATAGGACACACCATACCAGGCAACATCCTGGTGAACCTCCTCTGCACCGTCTCCAAAGCATCCGCATCCTTTTTGTAATGTGGCGACCAGAACTGTACACAGAATGGTTCAGAAACAACTCCGCTAAATTGAAATATGGGTAACTACATAGGGATAAGCTTAGACTTGGCTGTAATGGAGGGGAGAGGTGCAAAAGAGATAGTTGAGGAAGAATGATACACATTTGAGAAAATAGTTCATGACTCAGAGTAAATATCTATATTATATATATATACAAAATATAGAGAAGAATGTTAGGAATGTTAAACTGTATATAGCTGCCCAAGAATGTTAAGGATAATGTCACATAGAAAAAAAAATACAATGCAGCAAAGATTAATGGTAAACCAAAGGATTAGAGAAGTTGAAAAGCCAAAAGATGACTGGAAGAAAATAATAGAGAAGAAAATAAACTATGAGGAAAGCTAGCAAGTAATTTTAAAGCAGTCAGTAAGAGCTTCTTTAAAGGTACAAGGAAGAGAGAGGTCAAAGTGAATATAGGCATCTTAGAGAATGAAGGTGGGGAAGCAATAATGAGGAACTAGAAAATGGCAGAGGAGTTAGCTAGTGGTAGTAATCTTCTAAGACTATCTAGATTTTGTAGAAGTCCCGGAGTTTTGGAAAACTGTCACTGTAACAGCATTATATAAAAAGGGAGGTAGACAAAAACAAACAGATAGATACCTATAGACCAGTTAGCATAACATGTGTCATTGGGAAAATGTTCAAGTCTATTATGAAGAATGTTAAGCATTTAGAATAAGATGACATAATCAGAGTCAGCATGAACTCGAGAGAGAAATCATACCTCATGAATTTATTAGAATTCTCTGAGGAGATGTCAGACAGGATAAAAGGCAACCAGCAGTAATAATATATTTAGACTTTCAAAACCATATTTGATAAGGCACTCACACAAGGTTTTTAAATAAATTTAAAACCCATGGTTTATTCATAGTATATTAACAGATAATGTTTGGCTATCTAACTGGAGACAAGAGAGTTGTGAGAAAGGGAACATTATCATGATGGTGACCCATAAATAGTGGAGTGACACAGGTATCAGTGCTGGGGACATAATTCTTTATAATATCTACCAATCACTCAGGGAGGGAAATGAATGTACTATTGCTAAGTTTGCAGATGACACAGAAGTAGATGGGAAGGCTAGTAGTGAGGATGCTATCAAAAGTCCACACAGCAATAGAGACAAGTTAATTGAATGACCAAAGATTTGCCAGATGGAATATATTGTGGGAAAATGAGAGGTTATAGAGTTTGGCAGGAAAATAGAGGAGCTGAATATTATTTAAATGAAGAAAGTCATACAAAAGCTAGAAGCCAATTTCAGTGGGAATACAAATGGACTGTTGGCCTTTATTTCAAAGGGAATGCTGTATAAAAATAGGAACGTTTTGCTAAAAATATTCAAGTCACTGGTGTTGAGAAGTTGGGTGGATTTGGAGGCAGGATGTTAGAATTGGTCTTTGTAAAATATTGATGTTTGTAAAATGCTAGGGGGGAAAGCAATGCATGGTGCCTTTAAACGATGATGTCCTTTTTCTGTGCTTAGAGATTCAAAAAGGATGTCTGTGGGGAGCAGGTTGTGGGTTTATAGGTGCACAGAGATTACTTGAATCAAAACATTTGTATCAAAAGTCTATACAATTAGCAAGCCAAGCAGCAGTTTTGTTTTGTTACCAAGACAACAAGCTTTGAATTTCACCAATCAATTTGAACCAGGCACATAGAATACCAAAATCAAATTAAATAGAAATCTGATTGTTTTGACAGCATAGGACCAATATTAGTGTAGGAAATTGATATGCCATAAAGGGTATAAAAGAAAATGGCAGTTGGGCAATGACAGGAGAGCTAACTGCTAGAGATAACAGCTCACAGCTCTCAGAGGAAGCATCATCTATTCACAATGGTACCACGGCACTCCTAGCCAAAATTCCTGACCAGAAGAATTGATAAGAGAAAGCATTCCTGACAGATGAATCAACAAAAAAGATACAGAACATTCCAGAAGATGTAATCTGGCTGAAATTTTGATAGACTAAATTCTATTCTTTTATTATTTAAGCGTATTTATTTGAATAGCATATCATTAGACTCTTACATTATTCGGGAATAGTTAGGAGTTAGAAGGGATTTGTACGGTTTGTTAAAAGTTTAGTTAATTTGTTCACTGTTGGAATTAGATAAGTAAAGTGTAACTTGTTGGTTGTGAAATGAATAACAGGGATTTATTTGATTTAACCACTAGAAGTTGCTGAAAGGCAGGTTACACTCATTCTCACAGTCTGTTTCACAGACTATAGGGCGAGATGCTTCTCTTCGGGTGTTTCTGGGGCGCGGAGTTAACCTCCACTTACATTAGTCAGACCATGGCTAGAGTTCTCTGAATAGATTCGGTCCCCATAACTAAAGAAAGATATATTGGCATTGGCGTTAGTACAGAAAGAGTTTATTAGGTTGAATCTGGATATGGAGGGATTTTATGATGAAATTTTGAGTAAGATGGGCTTGCACTTATTGGAGGTTAGAAGAACGAGAGGAAATCTTATTGAAATATAGAATTCTTAGAGGAGTAATAGTGTAGAGGCTGAGAGCATAGTTCCAGTGAAAGGTCACTGAACCCAAAATGTTCAGTCTGTTTACATTCCACAGATTCAGCCAGACCTGCTGAGATTCTCCAGAAGTTTCTGTTTTTGTTTTAGATGCTGAAAGGTCATACCCCTTTAAGATAAAGGTATAAACCAATAGATTTTTCAAGTTGTAAAGTTCTCCTGGTATTTCAACTGCACAGTAGTATCTGACTTCTGCGCCAGTTTACAATTCAAAATGGAAAAAATATGCCTTCCTTTACAAACTGAAAACTTGTCGTCATTCAACTTACGACCTTGCACAATATCTTAAACTCAGCCAATAGTGCCGTTGGATGTAATTTGTGGTCTGCAAGAATGGGCAGTTGAAAAATTTGACCCTCAGCAAATCTCCAAATTCCCAGACAGCAAATTGCCTCTGACAATAATGTATTGCTTTTGCTGAAACCAACACTTCAGAGAAAGAAGGAATGGAATTGTCAGAGTAATGCATGATCATGTCAGAAAAATATGGCTACAACTTCTAAGAATGTAACTATCCATTTATGGGTCTTTGCAATGCCTTTACCCATATCTTGACTTGTTTTATTTGATTTGATTTATTTATTGTTACATCTGTTGCTACAAAATACAGTGAAAAGTGTGGTAAAGTGTCGCCACTGCCCTGCACCACCTTAAAACACAGAATAATAGACCGACCAGGAATATAAAAACAGAAAAATAAAGATATAATGTGCAATTCTACGTTCTTTCTTGTTAGGTGCTCTCATCTTAATCCTATGCCTTCTAGTTTTGGACTCCCCTTCCCTGGGAAAAGAAATCTTAGCTCCAGATCCCATCCATGCCCCTCATGACTTTATAAACCTCTAGAAGGTCACCCCTCAGCTTCCGTCACTCCAGAGAAGATAGCCCCAGCCTATTCAGGATCGTGTCAAATGTCTTCTTCACCACCCTGTCTACCTGTGACTCCACTTTCAAGGAACAATGTACCCGCAATCAAAGGTCTCTTTGTTTGACACTACCTGGGGCCCTAAAATTAATGTATAAGCCCTGCCCAGGTTTGCCTCACCAAAATGCAAAAACTCACATTTGTCTAAATTAAACTTCATCTGCTACTCCTCCACCCAATGGTCCATTTGATCAAGGTGCCGTTGTATTCTGAGGTAATCTTCTTCACTGTGTGTGAAGAACTGAACCAACAATTTTAGTGTCATCTGCAAACTTATTAACCATGCCTCCTATGTTCATATCCAAACAATTTATGTCAATGGTGAAAAGAGTGCGCCTAGCACTGACCCTTGTGGCACACTGCTGGTCATCAGCTTCCGGTCTGAAGAGCAATCCTTGACCACTATCCTCTGTCTCCTACCTTCACGCCAATTTTGTATCCAATTGGCTAATACCCCCTGGATTCCATGTGATCTAACCTTACTAACCAGTCAATCATGCCAAAACTTGTCAAATGCTTTGCTAAATTCCATACAGACAACATCCGCTGCTCTGCATTCATCAATCTTCTTTGCCACCTCTTCAAAAAACTCAATCAAGTTAGTGAGACACGATTTCCCACACACAAGGCCATGTTGGCTGTCCCTAATCAGTTCCTGCCTTTCCAAATGCATGTAAATCCTGTCCCTTAGAATCCCCTATCCATTACTGATGTAAGGCCCCCAGGCCTATAGTTCCCTGGCTTCTCTTTACAGCCTTTCTTAAATAATGGTACCCCATTAGCCAATCTCCCGTCTTTCGGCATTACACCTGTGGCTGCTGTTGATGCAAATATCTCAGCACGGGGACCATTGTCTTCCCTGGCTTCCTACAAAGTTCTGCGAAACAATTGATCAGGAACTAATGGATGTGTGGAGTCTTAGATACATTATAATCACTGAGCCACTGTCTTTCTTGTGATTTTATGAAAATGGTGCCAATTAATTTTCATACAAAGCACAGGGAATTCCTTTATAAGTGAACATCTTAAAAGAAGCTGTTGTGATTCTGAGTCACTTTGCACCCTGCCTCAAGAACAGCATAAGGAAAGAAAATTAATTCCACATAGTCTTTTTCATTCTTTATTCATTAACGGGATCAGAGCGTCGCTGGCTAGACAGCATTTATCGCGCATCCCTAATTGCCCTGAGGGCAGTTCAGAGTCAACCACACATTGCTGTGGGTCTGGAGAAGATGTATCCAGGGTGAGTAACAAGAGATTGCAGACTATAACTCATCTTGGCAATTAAAATGATTCACAAGACTTTCAAATTTGATTACATTATGCTTTTACATCCCAACCATACAAAATCCAGTCTTTTGTCTGCAACAATAAAAGAGAGCTTTGAATTTACATGGCATTGTATATACACACACTTCAAGAAGTCCCAATTTTACAACCAATGCGATATTTTTAAACTGTGATAACTGTTGTAATGGAAGCACAGTAGTCAAATTGTGGGATAATAGTGACAAAGAGAATTACCATGGTCATCTCTTTTAGGTGGTGATTATGGGTTAAACCATGGCATAATGGTATTATGCATTGTCATAATTTTGTTGTTCCATCCAGCAGAACATACCTACTTTATAGACACTTGCCCCTCCTGTGGCTTATGCGCTCTAATGTCCTTTTTGAATTTCCAAGATCTGTGTGTACTCTTGCGTACACACAAGTAACATATTCAGCATGTCTTATGTGTATATTATGTGCATATGTTGTACAATGATCACAGATGGTTTATGATATACAACCAAAACTATTTCATGCCATTATTGTTCATTTTGGACCAGATAATTTCGACTCCGTATTTCTCCTTTCTCTCCTGGTTGAGCCTGGGCTCAACTTAAGGATTATGGGAGTGTGTTTATTGACACAGATGCAGACAATATCAACAGTTAATGTTCTTACATTCTCTATGATCTCGTTTGCAATGGTTCAATGTTTATTTGCACAAGAGGTACCAAGTGTTTATGCTTTCTGCTACAAATAGAAAGTAATTAACCTCATCTCCACCTTAAAAAAGGAGACATCTTATTGTTAAACTGTTTCCTTGTAGCAGTCACCCTCACAAGGGGAAGCATTCACACCAGTAAGTCTCCTCAGGATCATATATGGTTCAATAAGATTACTTGATGAAAAAGGGGGTTTCAAGCTGGAGCAGTCCATCAAACTTAAGTTCAGACAAACTTTCTATCCAATTTTCACATTTGTTAACCTGGATATCATTTCATGCATATTCTATTCCCCATTCATCTAATGTGAATCACCACTGGGTTGGAGTTTTCAAGTTGAGGGGTAATATCCCCCAGATTTCTATTTTATAAAATGAGAGAGCATCTCATATTTGTGGGGAGATGCCAATAGTGTGGAGCCATACTTCCATTTGGACAGTTATTTCACAGATGGAGCAGATGGATGGAAGCAAACAACATCCCCTCTTCCACAGTGGTGAGCTGCTGTATCCTGATATTTAAAGATCCCAATAGCCCCGTTGACAGCTACTGTCAAACTGTCAGTACATAAGCTACAGTACAGCGGAGATTCACACGGATGATCTCTGGAATGGTAGGTTTAACGTATGATGAACGGCTAAGGATCCTGGGATTGTACTCATTAGAGTTTAGAAGGTTGAGGGGAGATCTAATAGAAACTTACAAGATAATGTATGGTTTAGAAGAGGTGGACGCTAGGAAGTTGTTTCCGTTAGGCAGGGAGACTAGGACCCGTGGGCACAGCCTTAAAATTAGAGGGGGTAAATTTAAAACTGAAATGAGATGACATTTCTTCAGCCAGAGAGTGGTGGGCTTGTGGAATTCATTGCCACGGAGTGCAGTGGAGGCCGGGACGGTGGATGCCTTCAAGGCAGAGATCAATAAATTCTTGATCTCAGAAGGAATCAAGGGTTACGGGGAGAGTGCAGGGAAGTGGAGTTGAAATGCCCATCAGCCATGATTTAAATGGCGAAGTGAACTTGATGGGCCGAATGGCCTTGCTTGCACTCCTACGTCTTATGGTCTTATGCTGGGTTGCTGGAATGGTAAGGTGTCAGATGGTAGGGGACTTAGGGTGTCGGGTACATAGCGTTTCAGCTGAGTAAGGGTATGGTACAAAGGGTTAGAATACCAGTTAAATAAAGGTAGGGTGCCAGGTAAAATGGTTCCAGGTGGATAGGTGCCAGGCAGGTAGGCAACCAGATAGGTAAGATGTTAACTGCGGTGGGTGTATCAGGAATAGGATGCTAGATGTGTACGGGTTAGGCTATCAGGTAAGAAGGATGACATCTGGGCAGGAGTGAGGAGGAGGTGGGTGGGGAGATTGCCAAGTTGGAAGGTATCAATTACGTAAAGTGCCAGGGTGAAAGGCGACAAGGGGTCCAGTTAACTGATGCTGCATTTAGGGCAGGCCTGGGCAGGTGGAATAAATCGGGTCTAGGTGGGTGAAAAGGAGTGTGTTAGGGTGGGTGGGTGTGAGCCCAGAGGTGTTGGGTCATGGTTTGGGGGTTTTAAAGCGTCCATGGGGAGTGCAGTGGTGGGCCATCAGGTAAGTATGCAGGTCTGTGGATTGGATACTCAGGAGTTGCAGAATTTTTTAATATTCTAACTTTTCCTGAGCATGGGCAGCACGGGGGCTCATTGGTTAACATTCTGCCTCACAACGCCAAGCACCTGGGTTTGATTCCATGTTCAGGTGACTGTCTGTGCAGAGTTTCCACATTCTCCTCATATCAGTGTGGGTTTCCTCTGGGTGCTCCGGTTTCCTCGCACAGTCCAAAGATGTGCAGGTTAGATGGATTGGCCAGGCTAAATTCCCGTAGTGTCTCGAGATGTGCAGGCTAGGTAGATTAGCCATGGAAAATGCAGGGTTACAGGGACAGGGTGGGGTTGGGGTAGGGGATGGTCATCCAGTGTTTTTAATCAACCTGTTCAAAAATGTGGTTATACACCTCTGGAGCGGATGGAACTTGACTGCAGGGTTTCTGCATCAGAGGTAGGGATACTACCACTGTGTCACATGACCCCTTGTTTCACATGAGCCTCCACAGTCTCTTACTAAACAAAATGACCAATTTAGTGCCAATTTATGAGAAATTTTGTGCAATAATAATTGAATGCAACTGCCAGATCTTTGTTCAATGGAACATGGTTGGATCACTGTATTTTCCAGAGAGGTGGGAAAAGACAGCATGGATTCATTGAAGCTCACATTCAATTTGAGAAGCCTTCCTACATTCTCTAGAGTCTCTCCAGGGCTAACCCGTGTGAATCTAGTCAGGTGAACACAGCCTCTCCACAAACAAGCTAAATTTTGCAGCCAGTGATTGATATTGTTTTGATTACTGCTAGTGATGACCAGACTACAACTTAAACTGTGTCTCGGCCAATTCATGCAAACGGCAGTTAATTGAGACATTCACTGAACAAAAGAGATGGATTAGGTAACAGCAGATTCTATCTCTATTATAAAAATTATACCCATACATCATCCCAATTTCATTGAAATGCTAAATAAAAACCAAAAGGACTGCAGATGCTGTAAATTAGAAACAAAAGCAGAAGTTACTGGAAAAGCTCAGCAGGTGTGGCTGCATCTGTAGAGGAGAAATCAGAGTTTCGGGTCCAGTGACCCTTCCTCAGCACCTTGAAATACTGATACCTACTGGAACACTATTTAATGAACACTAATAACTCTCAGAAACTTATCTGATCATTTTTCCTTTACATGTATGCATATGTCATTCAACAGTGGACAACATAGCAGCCACTCATAACCTAGACATTTCTTGTAAAGCTGTGTGCTGGTTGGACATTTTAAAGCATAACTCAATGCGAATATCTGTCCAATAACTGGCATCAGGGTAGTGTAACAAACAGATTCTGAAGATGATCTTGAAGAAGGGTCACTGAACCCGACATTAACTCTGCTTTCTCTCCATAGACGTTGCCAGGCCTGCTGAGTTTCTGATTTCCAGCATCCACGGTTCTTTGTTCTGGGTATTTGTTGAGGTTCCTTCTTTATTTCCTTCTTATTTTTCCAACTTTATCCATTTCAGGGTTGAGGATTTAATCCAACTCATTTATTCAAAAAATGCGATCCGTTCATCTAGTTTGGGTCAAGATGCTCTGACATGTCGATAAGGAAATATGAAACCACAAGCAGAGACTACTCACAAGCCTAGGATAAAAGGGTCGAGTTTACAGATAAATTTCAACTGAGTTTAGGTCTATTGTTACAATATCAGTTTGCTTTAAATTTCTTCTTACATCTTTGACGGCTTAATTTTAAGTTCTTCATCTCTTTTGGGGAATTAAGTGAATTAGAGAGGTAATTAATTAGTTCCAATTGTACATAAATGTTTGAAACGAATGGCCTGATAGGCACATTGGCTCTTATTATCTGTGATTCATGTGTTCTGCATCCCCTAAGAAGGTTGGCAGTACATCTTTGGCTGTTGGTGGCCAAAAGTGTGGGTAGAATGACAGAATTAAACTAAAATATCCAGGGACAGTTACTGTTTCTGACTCAGAAGTTTTTGGCTTCAAGTCCCACCACAGGACTTCAGCACAAATAATGAAAGCCGAGACTGTAGTGCAGTTTACAGAGAGTGCTACACTGCAGAAGGTGGGGTCTTTCAGATGAGAAGTTAAAGCAAGGTTTCATCTGTCCTTTCAAATACAGGTGAAAGAATCCATAACACTGTTACAAAGGCTAGTAGAGGATTTATCCCCAGAGGCCTGGCCAATAGTTATCCCCCAATTAACATCACAAAAATGGATTTTCGGTTCATTATTGCATTGTTGTCTGAGATTTTGTGGTACAAAACTACATTACAAACTTCACAAGTGCATCATTGGTGGCAAAGCATGAAAGATGTCAGAATTCCTTGGCACACGTTTAAAGCAAAAGCATTATCGTGCTTGGAAGAGCAAAAATGGAAATCTCCAGTTCGCCAACATGACTCAGAGGACACCAAGGGATAAATGAGGAGACCAGGCAACTCAATTGAATTTCTCTAAGCAGATGGCCATGATTGGTGATTGCATCTTCAGCAGCCATGGCCCTAAATTTAAGAATTCCCCCTTTCCCTTCTCTGCCTATCTAGTACCTTGCATCCTCAGCTTAAAATTTGCCTCTTTGACCAAGTTTTTCATTACATACCTTAACACTTCCTTATGTCGCGTGATATCAAATTTTATTGATGTTCCTGTGAATTGTACTGCAGCATTTTACCACCAATCAACACTCAGTCTGAAGATAGTGTTCTGTTTTGTTTAAAAAAGCACAAGGAGGCATCTGATCCTTGGAAAGGTTGGAAAGAGCAAACACAAGATTGATCCTGAGAACATTGAAAAATTCACAAGCTCAGGAATGTAATGAGCTGACCAGAAGTAGGTCTTTTCTTAAGCTAGTAGGTGATTTGGAAAAATGGAACACTATCTTAAGTTAAACTATGATTGAAGGAGAATGGAAGCAAGATGTAAATTGGTAAAGGCGAAGTTTTGGGATTCATGTCGAAAAATGTATTTGGATTATATCTTCCACATGGAGGCAAAATCTCTTGAATAATGAAATGTTACTTGGAATTGAACATTTCTAGGTGAAGATGAGTTATATGAGAAGAATAGCCTCTTTCACTTCCACTGTCATCAGTCGCTGTCTAAAAGCAAAGTTTGAGCAAATTTGAAACGTGTGGTGTTTGTGAGTGTTTCTTGATGAGTAGCTACCACTGTTAATCCAGATCTTTAGCATGTCATGCTGCAAGAGGACTCTGTAAGATGGAAAATTGCCACCTCATGAACATGGCTGTGAAAGTGATATTGTGTATTAGCCGTAAAACCTAACACAACAAAACGCACCAGTCAGAATATTATTTTAGCCTTCACTTAAAAAAAAGGCTACATTTGCAAAGATTGCATGCAATTATATATCCCTATTTTCAAAGTCAAAGTCCAACAACTTCTGGCTTTGTTCCATAGAAATACTGATTGGTGGGGCAGGTTGAGCAAGTACATGCCAGATAAATGACAGCAGATATATTCAGAACAGTGGTGGGAAAACTGTTTCTAATTCGAATGAAACTATGAACACCAAATTTCTTGTAAGAGGCAGAATAATAATTTTGCTTCACTTTAGATTAGATTAGATTCCCTACAGTGTGGAAACAGGGCTTTCGGCCCAACAAATCCACACTGCCCCTCGAAGCATCCCACCCAGACCCAGCCCCCTGTAACCCACACATCCATGAACACTATGGGCAATTTACTTCCATGGCCAATCCACCTAGCCCGCACATCTTTGGACTGTGGGAGGAAACCGGAGCACCCGGAGGAAACCCACACAGACACGGGGAGAATGTGCAAACTCTACACAGACAGTCACCCGAGGCGGGAATTGAACCTGGGTCCCTGGCACTGTGAGGCTGCAGTGTTAACCACTGAGCCACCATGCTGCCCTGAAAATTCAGGAAAATGCAGGTTAGAAAGGCACTAAAGGGAACATCCATCATTTCAATCTCGAAGGGAAAAAAAGTTAATATCCTCTGAAGCGAATACACAAGGTCCAAAGGCATTGTTTAATGAGGACGAGTGGAATTCCTGTAATAGCCTAATTATTCCTTCACCAAGATTGTTTGAACAAAGTATCTCTGTTTGGCTGGAAGTGTAATCATGTTGAAATATCCTTTCTGTTCTGCCATACTCATGTGATCTGTAGGCAAACTCACTTTAAGACCTCCTGTTGAACACATTACTGTGCTGTGTACTCTTAGCATGTTGTCACCAGTGAAGCTGAGGTGAGTGGTTGGAGCTCTGAAGCACAGCTATAGCCAGAGAGACACAGGGGTTTGCAAAGCTGTGCACTGCCACCATAAGAAACAACCCAAAAGTAAAGTTGAGATCCTATGATAGATTGATGCTCACTCCAACAAGAAAAATTGCCTGAGAGCCCAATGCTATGACAAGACTGAAGATCTGCAATGCCAGGTATTGGACATTAAGGTACACTCAAGAACCTTAGCAGAAACAAATTGGAAGCTCAGACTAATAACCCTAAATATTATAGAAGAGATTTACCAGTACAGTGACCGATGTACACACAAGCTGCTATATCAAATGATACACACACAAACTACACAAGGCGGAAAGTTTGACTACAGAGACAAAGATGAAACTTGATGCTGAAGTTACAAAAGGATTTCCTTGTCTGACACAGCTAAGGCAACGAAAGAAATAGGTGTCTTGGAACAGTGAAAGTCCGCAGAATCAGCTGAGAAGATTTTTAATCTGAGCCAGAGAACGATTTTTTGCAACCAGCAGAACATTAAAGAAAAAGCAGATACTTGGCATGCTTTCTATCAGAAGGCGCAAACACTTTAAAGACAAGTGCGCAATGCATGTAAATAAACACCTGGTGCGGCTAGTTGGAATAATAACAGTTGTTCAAGCATAAGAACCATCATTTATTTAATAGTAATAGTAATAGGCTTAATAAATTGAGCAAGTCAAGAACTTGTCGTCATTTATAGTTACATTGGCCATTAAAGGTTAGGCCAGAAATTAACATTAGGAGATCGGATTCTGGACCTTCCAATGGACTAACAGCAATACGTTCATAAATACATGGTGGTAGTGTTACGAAATTAAGAAAGAATAAAAAGAATGTAACATTTTCTTTTAAGGAATCTGTGAAAACATTTTCAATACAACACAAGATCTAGAAGGGTAATTTAGCCGTAAGGTCAAACAGATGTTTAACTAGTTTTGGAATAATGAAGGGAATGCTGGAAGTTAGGCAAAAGTCATCTCCAGATTGCCGGCAAGATTATTAGTACATTGTAATTGAAAACTGCCTTGCTGAAAACAATAGGATAAATCCATATTTTAAAACTGAATATTAGTAACCTGGAATGGGGATGGGGAATCTTTCCTCAGTTAAGAAATTGTATTCATTTATGAAAAACAGATTTAAGATTTTGCTGAACACAGATAATAGTTTACTCTGGTTAGGAATAAAAGTGGGAAAAGATTCAGAAGTAGTAGATGAATTCACTTGATTCTTTCCTTCAGTCTTAGGACAAGTCCAACCTGGCCAATTACAGCCCCATCAGTCTACTCTCAACCATCAGTAAAGTGAAGAAACGTGTCATCAACAGTGCTATCTAGCAGCACCTGTTCAGCAATAATCTGCCCAGTGATGCCCAGTTTGGGTTCTGCCAGGGCCACTCAGCTCCTGACCTTGATTCAAACATGGGCAAAAGAGCTGAATTCCAGAGTTGAGGTGACAGCCCTTGATATCAAGGCTGCATTCAAATGAGTGTGGCATTAAAGATCCCTAGCAAAACAGGAATCTATGGGTATCAGGGAGCAAATCTCCAATGGTTGGAGTCATACCTGACACATAGGAAGATGGTCGTGGTTGTTGGAGGTCAGTCATCTTAGCTCCAGGGCAGCTCTGCAGGAGTTCCTCAGGATAGTCTCCTGGGCCCAACCATTTTCAGCTGCCTCAGCAATGACCTTCCCTCCATCATAAGGTCAGAATTGGGGATGTGTGCCGATGATTGTACAGATTTCAGCACCATTCGGGACTTCTCAGACCTAAAGCAGTCCACATCCAAATGCAAAAAGATCTGGACAATATCCAGACTTGGGCTGATACGTGGCAAATATCATTTGGGCCACACAATTGCCAGACTCCAACCATCACCAATAAGAGACAATCTAACCACCACCCTTCAACAGTCAATGGTGTTACTATCACTGATCCCCCACTATCAACATCCTGGGGGTTATTATTGATGAGAAACTCACCTGGGTTCACCACATAAATTCAGTGGCTACAAGAGCAGGTCAGAGGCTAGGAATACTGTGGCGAGCAATTCACCTCCTGACTCCCCAGAGCCTGTCCAACATCTACAAGGCACAAATCAGGAGCATGATGGAATATTCCCCACTTTCCTCAACGAGTGCAGTCCCAACAACACTCAAGAAGCTTGACACCATCCAGGACAAAACAGCCCACTTGAGTGGCACCACATCCACATTCACTCCCTCCACCACCAACGCTCAGTTGTAGCAGTGTGTACTATCTATAAAGTGCACTGCAGAAATTCACCAAAGATCCTTAGATAGCACCTTCCAACCCCACAACCATTTCCAACTAGAAGGACAAGGGCAGCAGATACATGGGAACATCTTCAGCTTCAAGTTCACCTCCAAGCCACACATCACCCTGACTTGATCACTTATTACTGTTTGTTCACTGTTGCTGGGTCAACATCCTGGAATTCCCTCCCTAATGGCATTGTGGGTCAACCCACAGCAGGTGGTCTGCGGGGTTCAAGAAGGCAGCTCACCACCACCTTCTCAACAGCAACTAGGGATAGGCAAGAAGTGCTAGCCAGCCAGCGATGCCCACCCGCCCACAAAGTAAATAAGCATATTTTAAAAAGTATTGGCAAAAAGGATGTGGTGAAATCAACAAGTTCAACTCTAATACTGGCCCCATTATGTGATGGAGTCTGACCTGGTCAGAAAAATGTTTGAGATTAATTAAAATAATTAAATGAGATCGGCATATTTCAAAGGACATGTACAGCTTTAATAATCATTATATGCACTCAATTTTTAAACAGTTTTGGCAACTTAGTGTACAACATGTGAGCTGCTGGTCCAAACATTTAAATTGTTGTGCAATTAATAAAAAAATATATACAATACAAATAAATTACGTCAAAGACTAAAGAACACACCTCAGCACTGACCCATTTCCACACAAACTTATCCCATCATTGGAACGAGATGGCTCCCTTGGCCAATTTGGTTGCTCAAGGATTAACATTCCAGAACATCTAAATTTAAATCATTATATCATTGAGGCACATTATTATTACTTAAACAATATATTTACAATAAAATACAATACAGAAGCAGGAGCAAAACAGGACTAAGATGCAATGGAACTGGAAATCATCAAGAGTGCAAGAAGCCCTCTATAACCCTGACCTTCAACGTTGAACAGTATCATATCCTGGATAGCATCATGTCCTGGACCATTTCACCTCAGTCCAATTTATCCCCTTTTAAAACTAAAATCTCTCATTATTACAAGACATTTCTCAGTTTCAAAACAAGAGCCATTTTGACAATACCGATTGTTGTAATTTGCTTGTGAGTGCAGGATGACATAATAAGGCCAACACAGGTGTTGATTACTATAGGATACACAATGTAACAGGACACTAGAGGAAGAAAAAACATCAGTAGATCAAGGGAGACTTCAGAACAATGAAAATCATACATGGCAGGTTTGTCATTTGAGGACAGACTGGGTTGATACAGGTCTGTATTCACTGAAGTTTAAGTGAATGAGAAGGGATCTCGCTGAAGCCTATAAACTTCTGACAGAGCTGGACAGACAGGATGGATGGTTTATGTTTCCACTGACTGGAAAGTCCAGAACAAGGAATAATCGTCTCACTATACATGGTAAACCATTTTGGATTGAGCTTAGGAGAATTTTTTCACTAAAGGCTGGTGCAATTCTCTGTAGAAATCAAATCACTGAATATATTTCAGAAAAAGTACAGGTAATATTTCTAAAGGGTAAAGTGTCAAAGGGGTATGGGGAGAGATTGTGAGAATGGCATAGAATTACGGGATAAGTTGTGGTCATGTTGAATGGATTGATGGTCAAAATAGCCCATTCCTACGGTTCTACGTTTATGCAGCTTTAGTGGTTGAGAGCTATCTTAATTTCTTTCCCTTTCACTTTTCTCTCCATGTTCAGCCATTTTTGCCTCAGGGTATTGTTAACTGTCTGCCCAAATGGGCAAGAACTACTGGAACGTTAACTGAGTCCCTCCTGCCCGCTTGCAGCAGATTATCAATGAGTCTAGGACCAGAGGGCATACGCTCAGAATTGTGGAGTACCGACTTAAAACTGAGATGAGAATTTCCTGTCTGAGATGGTTGAGTATCTTCAGAACTCCTTTTCATAGACAGCAGTGGGACAGGGTCTTTGTATTTATTTAAGGGTGAGACAGATAAGATTCCTGAGCGGTAGTGCAATGAGGGGCTACAGTGAAAGGACAGCAAAGTGGATACGGGGAATGTCAGATCAGCTATGATCCTTCTGAATTGGATGGCCTACTCCTGTTTCTATTTCTTATGGTATTATGATCAGTAATGATTCATGTGGAAACCTATAGCGACTCTTCATTTTCTGTAGCCAACCCGGACATAGCTGTCAAATGTCTTGCTTGCCTTGGTGGAACGATAACAAGATCAGTAAGAGTTTCAGACTGAAGTTTGATTGGTTAGTATGACTGGTTTTATAGCAGGCTTTGTCTTACCAACTGAAATATCAGGAAAGAGCATATATTTAAGAAATAATCATAACAGGTATAGAGCTTTACTATTTATTCACACATACTTCGGTTTATTCATAAATTTTGTCTGCAGTGTCTCACCTTCACAAGGCTGAAATGCTATTTTGTGAGAGAGAAAGCATAAACGTTGACAATTTGGGCCTATCAGATTAGAAGCTAGGTAGTTTTGGTTATCACCACATCCATCCTTACAACCTTATTACTGACACTTCTTTTCAGGTTGAAAAGGTTTAGTTTGCACCACTCCACCCTGCCCAGTTTCATCTCTTTTGTTTTAATTCAAATAATATCAAGCATTTCAAAAGATGGCTGATTCATCAAGCAAATCACCAACAAACAATGTAGTTTTGACCTATCCAGTATCACAGTATCTGCAGCACATCAGCATTTCAGATCTTTATTGCATAGTATTTTCATCTCCATCATTTCCTGACACAGTACAGATTTAATAATGGGATTGTCTCACTGCCCATCAATCAGTTCACTGCAAGCTGCCACTTCCCAATCTATCACAAAATGTCAGAATTGTGCATATGTTCCAGAAAGGGGAAAGTTTAGGCATTCAAACTGCACCAGATTACAGGCATCCTAAACATGTCAAATAGATCTATATTCTCATTCTCAGAAACTAGATGATCAGTGCAGGCACGATTGGTAGAACTTGTGCACCATAAAAATTCTGCGATTAACTAATCCAATTTGTGACTCTATGCAAGTTAAAGACTTAACAGGATTCAAGCCTGGCATGAATGCCTATATGATAGAACATGTTCATTATCATTATATCAGCAATACTTTTTCAAACACAAGTTTTTGCAATAATGGAGATTTATTGCATTTTAATTCATTGGCACTAATTTTTAAAATCTGGTTTTGGAAATGACAAATAGGATTTTTTTTCTAATGGAGTGCAAAATTACCATAGAACCTTAATGTATGGGTTGGTTTCAAGCCAACTATTTAACAGGTCCAAAGCTGCAGTTGCAAATCATGCCACAAGTTTTAACACAAATGTTTGTGAGGGAATTAGAAGTTACTTTTGTAGCTGTTTTTTCCTTCACAGATGCTGCCAGATCTGCTGAGCTTTTCCAGCAAATTTATTTTTGTCCCTGATTTACAGCATCCGCAGTTCTTTCGGTTTTTATCTGAATTTGTAGTTAGCTTTGTTATGATCGCTAGAAATGAGATAAAGACTATTCCTAAACCAATTTAACATTGCATACACATATAATCCAAACTTTCTCCTGCGTCCAGACTGGAGTTAAAAATTGATCCCAGGTGAAATGAAGGGTCTAGGCCCGAAACGTCAGCTTTTGTGCTCCTGAGATGCTGCTTGACCTGCTGTGTTCATCCAGCTTCACACTTTATTATCTTGAAATGATGGCCTACCGCTCAGAGTTTATGGATTCTGCATAAAATTAAATTACTGTGAAAATGTTGTCCAAGCAAACATTGAAAGAATGCAAAAAAACTCTGCTTTCTCTCCACAGATGCTACCAGATCTGCTGAGTTTTCCCTGTTTTCTGTTACTGAAAGAATGCAATTATGTTGGGAGATTGTTTACCTAGACACCAATTCCCTACCAGCTCAAAAGATCTGAGTCTTCAGAATACTGATTTATGTTCTCCCAGAAGAAGCTGCCTGTTTCATTGAGATCACTCAGTGTTTTCTCCCTCTGGCTTCCCATTTTTAAACTGCCTCGACCTCAGATAATGGTCTGCAATTTGCAGTGGTGACAATAGCAAGGCTGTCAGTGATCATTGTCACAATTGCATGCAACTTGCAGCAACTTCTGCCATTGTCACATGAGCAGTTAAATGCAGAGATCCCTAAGCTGCTGTCAATGACGACAGGATGAACTGTCAGAAGGATTTCAAGGTAGAATCAATGGCAAATCACATGTCTGTCACCAACTTAACTGTTTACAATATTTACAACTGCAGTCAAATTCTCTCAGAATTTTTAGGAATGTAGATTTTTTGAAGAGAAGTATTAACTAAGTTTGTTTTCTGATTTTTATTTTACTTTCTTAATTCGATGCACAAGTTTCGATCTATGTTTTCCTTTCTATACAATTCTTTCAATGAGATTTTTATTTCCTAACTTTTACACCTGGTTTTGGTGTCTGCAAAATACTTTAATCTGATTGATTGATCAGAGATAGAAGGAACTGCAGATGCTGGAGAATCTGAGATGACAAGGTGTAGAGCTGGATGAACACAGCAGGTCAAGCAGCATCATAGGAGCAGGAAAGCTGATGTTTTGGGCCTAGACTCTTCTTCAGAAAAGGGTCTTCTTCTGAAAAAGGGTCTAGGCCCAAACCGTCAGCTCTCCTGCTCCTATGATGCTGCTTGGCCTGCAGATTGATTGATCAGCCTGCTCTCTTGAACCTGCTAAAAACTTTGTGGGCAGTTTTGCTTTGAGGGCAGTGGCAAGCTGTGTTAACTGAAAATTGAAAAATTCAATGCCACATACAAACGGAACTATTCACCCTGTTTCTAGCAATGCGGTACACAAGACCAAGTACAGAGTCAGTTTCATACCCATCAGCGAAACTGTGTGACAGATCGTTACCTACTGTGTTTCCTTCGAAGTAAAAGGGAAAGCACTACTTCCACCATGATGATGTTCCGTATTAAGGAATCCCTTAAGTGCACTGCTTAAATAGACTCCATCCCTCTTGTGGTTGCATGGAAAGCCATCTTTTATATAGTTATAACAGAGGCTTGTTAAGGAGTCGTATCATAAATGGGGCAAGAGTTTCAGCTTGGTGTTTGGTATTAAACCTACAGCTGATTACCAATCCCCCCCCCCCCCCCCAACTCCCTCAATCAATGGTCCTCCATGTTGAACACCAACTGGAGGAAGCACTGGGAAAGTAGTAGGGGAGGGGATGACATGACTTCAATGCCCATCAACAAGAATGGCTTGAGTGCACCACTTCTGCAGAACTTGCCAAGTCCTAAATGACAAAGC
Organism: Stegostoma tigrinum; assembly: GCF_030684315.1. Lineage (NCBI taxonomy): Eukaryota > Metazoa > Chordata > Chondrichthyes > Orectolobiformes > Stegostomatidae > Stegostoma > Stegostoma tigrinum. The sequence continues at coordinate 19,821,323 of NC_081368.1, read as the reverse complement.
TGGGTCTGCAACCGGTGGTGAGGAAACTAACAAGAGGGAAAATCTATTTGACCTCATCTTACCCAATCTGCGTGCTGCAGATATGTCTATCCATGACAGTATGAGTAGAGTGGTCACCTCACAGTCCTTATAGAGATGGTGTCCCGACTTCACATTAACAATAAATTCCATGGTGTTGTGTATGGGACCATTGCCATGCGATGTGGGATGGATTTTGAGCAGATCTAGCAACTCAAGAGTGGGTGTTCATGAGGTGCTGCAGGCCATCATAGCAGTGGAATGGTATTCAACCATAATCTGTAACTGCATGACCTAGCATAGCCCCATTCTACTATCCCCATCAAGCCAGGGGGTCAACCATGGTTTAGTGAGGAGTGCAGGTGGGTATGCCAGGAGCAGCATCAAGGATACCGCAAATGAGGTTTCAACTTGCTGAAGCTAAAACATTTGTGTTCCAAACAGCATAAGCAGCAAGTGATAGATGGAACTATGTGATCCCACAACCAAATGATCAGGTCTAAATTCTGCAGTTCTGTCACATCCAGTTGTAAATAGTGACAGACAATTAAGGAACTCACTGGAGGGAACCCACCACAAATATCTCCGTGCACAAAGTGAAGGAGCTGAGCAAATCATGCCAATGGAAAGGTTGAAATGAGAGGTTTATCAAATCATGAGGTGCACAGATAATGTGAATAGCAAAGGTCTTTTCCCTAGGGTGGTGGAATTCAAAACTAGAGGGCATATTTTAAGATCCAAGCATAAAGATTTAAAAGGGACCTGAGGGGCAACTTTTTTTTTTACACAGAGTATGGTTCATATCTGGAATGAACTGCCAAACAAAGTGGTAGATGCAAATACAGTTACAACATTTAAAAGACATTTGGATAGGTACATGAATAGGAAATGTTTGAAGGGAAACAAAAACTGAAAGAACTGTCGATGTTGTAAATCAGGAACAAAATCGCAAGTTGCTGGAAGCCCAGCAGGTCTGGCAGTGTCTGTGAAGCAAAAAAACAGAGTTACGTTTCAGGTCTGGTGACCCTTCCTCAGAATTGGGCGCCAAACCCAAAATGTTAATGCTAATATTTTCTTCACAGATGCTGCCAGACCTGCTGAGCTTCCAGCAACTTCTGTTTTTATTCAAGGTTCAGAGGGATGTGGGCTGAATGCAGGCAAGTAGGACAAGTTTAGTCTGGGAAATTTGCTTAGCATGGACAAGTTGGATCAAAGGGTCTGTCTTCTTGCTGTATGGCTCCATGACTGTATGAAGTGCTGAAGTGGATGACCTGCCTTGCTCTCTACCTTGAGATCTCCAGATTCACAGATGTGAGTCCTCAGCCATCGATATAGCGTAATATTAAGAAATAACTGAAGGCATTGAACCCTGAAAAGTTTAGGGGCCCTGACAACATTCTGATATTAATACTGAAGTTTGTTCCCCTGAACGAAGCATGCACATTGTCAAGCTGTTCTAGTACAATTAAAACACTGGAATCTACTCAACAATGTGTAAAGTTGTCCTGGTATGTCCTGGCCAAAAAAAAGCAGGCCGATTATCGCCCTATCCGTGTTCCGAGTAAGATTATGGAAGGTGTCATTGCCATTCCTGTTTAAGAGGCACCTGTAAAAGAAAAACCTGCTCAGTGACGCCCAGCTTGGGTTCTACCAGGGCCACTCAGCTCCTGACTTCATTCAGCCTTGGTTCAAACATGGACAAAAGAGTTGAATTCCAGAAGGGAATTCAGAGCGACTGCATTTGGCATCAAAGCAGCATCCAAATGAGTGTGGCATTGAGGACTTGAGCAAAATTGGAGTAAGTCGTAAACTGGGGAAAAGTCTCTGCTGGTTGGAGTCATACCACACACAATGGAAGGTGATTGTGGTGGTTGGAGTCAATCATCTCAGCTACAGGACTTCTTTTCTGGAGTTCCTCAGGGTACTGTTCTAGTCCCAACCATTTTCATCCTAAGTTCAGAATTGGGGATACTCATGGATGATTGTTCAATGTTCAGCACCAATTGTGGCTCCTCGGGTACTGAAGCAATCCATGCCGAAATTCAGTGGGACCCTGATAACCTGGACTCATGAATCAAGTAAATTTGTGCCAGTTAATGATCACTGCCAATGAGAAAGAATCTAACCATTGCCATTTGATGTTTAATGGCATTAACCAGCTATATAAACATAGTGGTTACAAGAATAACTCAGATGCTAGGAATTCCAACAAGTAGCTCACCTCCTGACTAACAACTGTAAGGTTTAGGAGCGCTGGATGGATAGAGCTTGAACAATACTTAAGATGCTAGTGATCAGGACTAGTAGCCTGGCTGACTGGCACCCAATCAATCACTTTGAATATTCACTCCCTTCACCACTGACATACAGTGGGCAGCAGTATATATCATCCACAAGATGCTCTACAATAACACACCAAGCCAGTTCTGACATCATCTCCGAAAACCTCTGCCACCTTGAAGGAAAAGACAGTGTAAGCATGGGGACACCATTACCTGCAAGTTCACCTTGAAGTCATACACCATCCTGACTTAGAACCATAATACTGTTCCCTCACTTTTGCTGAGCCAAAATCCTGGAACTCCTTTTCTAACTGCACCTTAGATATCTCTACACCCCAGCAAATGTCCCAGTAAGCTCAAGAATTTACCTTACTGCTCCTTTTCCAGGGCAGTTAGGGATCGGCAATAAATGCTGGTCCATGCTGATGCTGACAGCCAATAAATGAATAATGAAGGAAGTAAACTGGTATTGTTGCACAGATAATGGGAACTGCAGATGCTGGAGATACAGCAACTCATATTCCGCCTGGGAACCCTGCAGCCATATGGTATCAATGTGGACTTCACCAGTTTCAAAATCTCCCCTTCCCCCACTGCATCCCTAAACCAGCCCAGTTCATCCCCTCCCCCCACTGCACCACACAACCAGCCCAGCTCTTCCCCCCCACCCACTGCATCCCAAAACCAGTCCAACCTGTCTCTGCCTCCCTAACCGGTTCTTCCTCTCACCCATCCCTTCCTCCCACCCCAAGCCGCACCCCCAGCTACCTACTAACCTCATCCCACCTCCTTGACCTGTCCGTCTTCCCTGGACTGACCTATCCCCTCCCTACCTCCCCACCCACACCTTCTCCACCTATCTTCTTTACTCTCCATCTTCGGTCCGCCTCCCCCTCTCTCCCTATTTATTCCAGTTCCCTCCCCCCCATCCCCCTCTCTGATGAAGGGTCTAGGCCCGAAACGTCAGCTTTTGTGCTCCTGAGATGCTGCTTGGCCTGCTGTGTTCATCCAGCCTCACATTTTATTATATTGTTGCACAGATGTTCATCCTGATTTGCAAATCCTGATAGTAAGCTGAAAATCTGCCTTCATGTATTTTTACAATTGCATATTTGTACGGAAAGCTTTACTGAACATTTTCTCACCAGTGCACTTGAATTAACACTCCTCCAATTTAAATTCCTTGTAAGAAAAAAATACTTATATGAGATGGTGCAAAACAGCAAGCAGGAGGGTATTTCATAATGCAGAACTGGCATGGTAAACCTCAACTGCACTCCAACAGTGCTCATCCTCGTTCATGCAGCATTTTAATGGATTTCCTCTAGGTTTCAGTATTCAACTGTTTCTTCCATATTTCTGACTACATATTGAGGTTGATCAGAGGACAAGACATTATTATTTCTCTCTACTTATCCATATAAAGAACACCGCTCTTCCCTCCCTCCAGTTTCCATTGTGATTGCAACAAAAAACAAAAGCTGCAATGTCAATGCCAGTTGAATAATTTGCATTACTCCAGCCTCCGGAGGAGACAGGGACCGGAGGAATCCAACTGATTAGAAATGCAGTGTTAAACTCATCAGGAAAAATAGACGACAGAGTTTGCTACAAGGGTGACAGACTTGTGCACGTCCTGCTGATTTCCAAATACAAGTAAGTTACGCTTGTTCACACAAGTACGCGTCAGGAAAAAGGGAAACTATTTGATTTGGGTAAATAAAAGAAATTTGACTCCAAGCTCCCTATGGTCCTAAACTCTTTATCCCTCCACCCAAACACCGCACTCCCAATTTCATCCTTGGATGAATTCTTTCAGGGTACGTTCTTGTCATTTTTCTTTGCCTGTGCACTGTGCAGTCCCGATTCTATGGAGAGTCGCTTAGTCGCACCGCCCCAAAGAAAGTTGTATGTTGACTCATGTTAACGACCGTATCTTCGTACGTCATCTTGACTGTGATCTTCTGTCTCGCCTTGAGTAGGCAGACTCCTGCAGTGTAGCAAGTATTGAATTTTGACTTGCGGTTCTCAATGCTGCGCGTGCACTGTAAGAATGGCTTATCATCCACCAGCACCTCGTAGCTTGCAAAATCCGTGAAGTTTATGTAATAAACCTAAAATGAAAAAAAAGTAAAACGTGAGTTTTTTTTGTCTATTCAGTTAATGGGTAAGGTTTCTCAATTGTTACATTTTTCCAGTCTAAATTCTCCTTTCTAGTCAATCATAAATAATTTTATATTTTTGAAGGTGCATTGGAGAAGAATGGATATTTTCTGCTTCTGTAGCTGAAGGAAATGTACAACAATGTTCAATAAAAGCAATGAGATCTCAGTAAATTGTACAGGGTGTTGAGTGACCTGTGTTGAGTGAAATAAAAGCAGTACTATTGACGAAAACATGTTGGATTTATCAGCTATCTCTGTACATAACCACATTTAACAAGAACTGTTTTAATTGAGGAGAGCAAAGAAACAGCTGCTCAGAAATTAATCAAAACTGAAAAGAAAGAACTCTGTTTCCCCTTAAGTAGACCATCTGATTTCTGATTCATTCAAGAAGGTGAGCATATGGTTTCCTCGCAGATATCCCACTCCCAGAGACAGCAAATAATGTTTTGGAAACACATTTTACACTTGCTAGCTGGAAATCCATTTCCATGCTAGTTCATCCTCTCAATAGAAAATGTTGAAATACAATGTGCATGCATCTCTGTCCTTGATCATTATTCTTAAAAAAAACCAGCTTGACTGCTATTGTAAAGCTCACCTGCAACTGCGTGATAGTTAAAACATCTCCAAAGCAAGTGGAACATTTCTTCTCAACACTCAGGCCTATAACTTTGGCCATTAGGAAGCACAGATGGCAAAGGTTTTGTTTGGTAGGAAGTTTGATGTCTGTCTCTCTCCTTACATTGTGCTTAACAAACTGAGCCATGTCAGAATAGAATACTTTTCACTTAATTTTACAGTTTTTTTAAGTAAAGGATTTTTTTTCTTTGTGGGCATTTCCACATCTTGGAACACAGCATGAAGCTGTCTGAATTCAGATAAAATGACTGAAGTCAGTTCAGCAACACAGCAGTTCTGTGCAGTTCAGACATGGTAGTCAGTCACCACTTATGCATGTTAGTGCGTGCAACACACCAGAATCGTCATCTGGGTTTTAAATCTTTAGAAATGTACAACTTGTGCACAAGTAAATACATTCACAACTAACAATCGCTCAGACAGTTTCAGTGCGTTAGATTAGATTCCCTACAGTGTGGAAACAGGCCCTTCAGCCCAACAAGTGCACACTGCCCCTTGAAGCATCCCACCCAGACTCACCCCCCTATGACCCGCACACCCCTGAACGCTACGGGCAATTTAGCATGGCCAATCCACCTAGCCTGCACATCTTTGGACTGTGGGAGAAAACCGGAGCACACGGAGGAAACCCACACAGACACAGGGAGAATGTGCAAACTCCACACAGACAGTCGACCGAGGCTGGAATTGAACACGGGTCCCTGGCGCTGTGAGGCTGCAGTGCTAACCACTGAGCCGCCCCTAATTTGTACGTTAACACAAAACCAAATCAAAATCAGAGTCAAACAATTTCACAAATCCTGTTTCCACCTTTTTTGCTCATAACATTGACCACCTTATTTTCAATGCTATATGTTACCGCAAGTAGCTCGAAGACCAAACATAACTTGGTTTTATATGGTGGCCAACATGCAAAGAAAGAAAACATCGATAGAAAATAGACAGAGAAGTGGATGCTGAGTCATGGCAGCAAAGAGATCAAAAGTTTGAACAAAAAGATGGATTTTTGGAAACTAAAGGATGTGGTAAACAGTGACTTAAGCAGGAGTTTACAAGTTATAGAGTCATACAGCATGGAAACAGACTCTTCAGTCCAAATTGTGCATGTCAACCAAGTTTCCCACACAAAATTAATTCTGCTTGCCTGTGTTTGACCCATATCTTTCTAAATCGTTCTTATTCTTGTACCTGTCCAAATGTCTGTTAAACATTGTAACTGTTCCTGCATCTACCCCTGACACTTTATTCCATGTATGAACCACCCTGTGTGAAAATGTTGTCTACCAGGTCCCTTTTAAATCTTTCTCCTCTTACCTTAAAAATATCGCCCCCAGTTTTGAACTCTCCCCAATCCTAGGGACCAGAACTCCAGAGCAAGAGGCCAAGACCATCAAATGTTCTCTCATCAAATTTTGTCCTTCGGCTTATTCCTCAGAGCACCTCCCCTTAACACCTTCGGCCCTGGAACTTTCTCTTCAAGCTCTTTTGCTCAAAGGTCTGAAAACTTTGTTAAAATTGGGAAAACTACTGGTTAACTTCCTTTTTTACTGCATGAACTCCATCAAGTCCCACTACCAGAATTGCTCTCCATTGGCATATATCCCATTGAAAATCTGATGGCAACACTGAAAAGCACATTTTCACGTCTCTGTCAATTATCTTTCATGAGAAGTATTGATAAAATGTGCCTATAACCACTCTCTCTCCTTGCCAATCCTTTTCTTGCCTGGTGCCTTGCTCCAAGTATGTTTGTGCCCTGTGCTGGTAAATTCTTGGGAGATTATTGAGTGAAGCTCAGGAATATAAAGAGCATAGAGGAATGCCAAGAGCTCATCGGGAAAACTGCGTGTATCAACCCGCGTCCTACCAGTGAATCACTTGAGTGTTGCCATGTGCTAACCCTCTGCATCCGAGAGGATCTGACATTTTTGAACTTCAAACATTGTGTGCAAGTTTTGCCAGATCAAATGGTGCTTGTATTGAATTTAAAGACTTACTAAAATAAATATTAGCCTGAGCTCTGACTATTTTACAGCAAGCTCTTAAATCATAAATCCAAAAGAACACAAATATGTTATGAAAAACAGATTACAGGAAGATCAAACAGTGTATGCAGATCAGCTAGGCATAAATTTGTTTCTTTCTTCTTTAGTTCCAAGCTTAATCTTTGCAAAGTTTGCCAACATTCTCTGCTGTTGCTGTTTTCAATTTAAACAGTGTAGTTTGACACCATCTCATCCACTGCTGATGATAAATACAGCAGTCAGTTACAATATAGCACACTTTCCCTGCTCTTCCTTCTAGGTTCTTCTGTCTTGGCTCAAAGGTGTGTGTTAGCAGCCAGCTGGGCTGCAATGTTGTTTGTAATTTAAGAGTACATTATCTTCTCCTCCGCCTTTTGTTTTAAATCTGTGCTTTTTTCTCATCTACTGCTATGACAGAAAACAGGCCACAAGATCGACAGGTCAATTAATGTATCAGTTTTTAAATTCATGCCTCTGCCCGTGCCATTTTAGCTTAACATTTCTGACTTTTCACTCATGTAGTGACTTTTAACATAGCAAAACATTCAATGGCCCTTCAGTGAAGATTTGTCAAACAAAATGTGACTTTAAGTCAGGTGATCAAAAGCTTGACCTAAGAGGTAGGCTTTGAGGACCGTTACAGGAGGGTAGTGAGTTAGAGGGGCTTACAGTGGGGCTTCCAGAGCTTTGGACCTGGACCCCTAGGTTGCTCACGTGACTAGAAAGAGAGGACTGCCGAGATCTCACAATATTGTCGGCCTGGAGGAGATGATAAAGGTAGGGAAATCCTGAAAGCATTGACCGTTTCATGTGGTATACTGGGGGGTTATAATTGTGGCTTTATAGTGCCACATTTTTTCTGTTAAACCATGCTAATGACTTTGACATGAATTCTTCATAGATACCATAGCCATCGAAATCTTACCATGCAAACATTTACACTTTGAGTGAGCATTATGATCTCTATTTATTGTTTGCAAGGTTTCTGCAAAATGGGCCGATCTAACTGCTCCAACGGGAGCAGATGTAATGTGTGAAGCTCATGCTGGGACATCTGTAAGTACATTTGGTGTCAGAGATATTTGAGGAGCAGCTGCAGGAGCTTGTGTTCCTACTTAAACTGAAGTTCTGTTGAGTTGCCAGCAACTCTTTGTGATCTTAGTCCAGTCCTAGACTCTTAAAGGCATTGATGGCACAACCATATATCTTTGTTTTTGGCAAAGGTGTTTGATATATTATAAACTAGGGGGGCTGTATTCCAGTGAGAAATCTCCTTAAAATGGTTACAGTAACTGCATTGGGAGATTAAGCCTTTTGGGGTGCTCTCACAGGAGGGGTTCTTCACAGCCTTTCTTATGTGGCTGCTCTGAACACTTCAGCTCATCCTAGACCTCCACTCTTTCGCAGATTATGATTACAGTCAGTGGAATGGGCCAGGTTAGCACAGCAGATAACTATCCTGTTGGGCTTCTGCCAGAGTGATATTTTGGCCATGTACTGCATGCCAGTAACCCTCATCAGCTACAGTTCTGTATTTGCTAAAATCAACGAGAAAAGTTTTCTCTTCAGTTTATTAAATAGGGTCGGAATAATCCATCACTTCAGTGGTTAGTGTGCAGGGTTAGTGTGCATGGCTACTGTACAGAGTGTGCAGTTGTAGGACATGCAGAAACTGCTAACAGTGACAAGCCACGTAAAGCATTCTAAATTGAATTGAGTTATGACCTATTTCACTATGCCAGAGTCACTGCCCAGACAGGACATTCTCCCCACTTCCATTCCCTTCGTGATGCAGAATATGTAGGTAAAATGAAGCTGTCTTAGTTGGAATCAGCAATTAGCACTGACTGGGAGTACAGGAGATAATACAATAGTGCATTTATTTATTACACCATTGAGAATGCTGGATCATATTTTTGTCACGGGAGTTCCAGAACTTAGTGAATTATATATTCCCTGTCGCACACACCAAGAAATTTCTATGTTTGTTATTCTCGCTTGATGTATGTACATCTAACCTATAACTTATATTTAAACTTGTATAGCTGCTTGGATTAAATAAAAAAGGACCATCCCAAATGTTTCACCTTGCAAGAAACCTTGTCTATGATAATATTTTAGACTATTATTATTGTTTAATAGACCGATATCCATATGCTGAATTAGGCAGCAAAGATTTTCAGAGATTTACAAAGGTTTTTTACAGTTTAGCACCAACTAGTTTCTGCCTTGCCCTTATGGATCTACTTCCTATCCAGAATCCAATTACAAATTGGGTAAGAACTTAACCCTTTGTTGCGATGTAAATAAACTCATCATCAAATTCACCTATCACCCAGTGAACAAATTACAAGAAATAAGCACTTGAACGTGAAGTCATCTGCTCTGAAGCAACTCTGGAGTTGTCCTTGTACATTTAAAGGGGCCTAGATTTCTAACTTTGACAATCTTATGAAACCCCTATCCCTCATTTTCCAGACTCTGTAGTGTGACTTACTGAGGTTAAATATTTAACTCCTAACAAAAGCATAATATTGTGGATGTTGGAAATCTGAAATATGAACAGCAAGTATTGGAACCATTCAACAGTTCTGGCAACATCTGTGAAGACAGAAAGAGTTAATGTCTTGAATCAAACATTACTTGTTACAGTAGAGATGTAGAAATGTGATGGGTGTTATTCTGTTGCAAAAGAGCACAGAACCAAATAAAACCATAAAGAAGATCAAGGATAGATTAGAGGGTGGAAGAAAGAAAATCACATGGATGTCACCTAATAGAAGGCAAAGAGACTGGTTTGTTTATAGTAAATTGTCTTTCCAGAGTGTCAATGGCAGACAAAACCATAAATTCAAATACCAAAAACATGAAACTAAAATACTAAATGGCAATTGTGTTTTGAGGATTTATGATAAGATATTATTATATGGAAATTTGAGGTCTAAAGTGAACTGTACTAAGTTCGATTAGTATTCCTATCCTGTAAGAGTTTCGAAGGGAAGTAAGTACTTCGTGTCATTTTTGAGTTCTGTGTGTGGTGCTGATTAATCTGGAAATTTGTTTTGATGGGTTTAAATTAAGTTGTTAAAACCTCTTGAGGTGAACAGTTCAGCACTTTGGTAAACAAACATTATTAGAGGGAAAGAAATCAGGCCACTGCCCAGCAACAAGCTGTTGTCGGACTTAGGGAGACAGAAACAGAAAGTCTCCATTAGAAAGAGAGACTGATTGAGAGGGTTAGTGAGCATGCATATTTATTTCAGTAAGTATGCAGGCTTCTACCAGAGAGATCAGGTCTTTAGTAGCAAAGGTACTAATAGCTTGGCAGATTCCAAAGCAGACCAGGTTGAATGGAAGTTCTAACTGGTTTAATGTTAATGATTGAAATCTCCTGAAACAGAAAGCTGTGGAAGAGAATTTAAAGAAATCCATGTTAAGAAATAGATGGCCTGTGTTCGAGGTTTGTTTTTAAGGGTCTCAGGAAGACAAATTAACTAAAGAAGACAGCATTGAATTGAAAGCAGAGGCTTGCAAGAAAGAAAACAACAGACATGTAGACTGAACAAGGAACTTTAAAGAGGAAACAGAGTTAACATTCATGGCAGTTTCAGTATTGAGAAGGTTGTGGTTAGGTACAATTACAATTTTTAAAAGGTATCTAGATGGGTATACGAATAGGAAGGGTTTAAAGGGATATGGGCCAAATGCTAGCAAAAAGACATAGATTAATTTAAGATATCTGGTTGGCATGGACTAGTAAGACAGAAAGGTCTGTTTCCAGCTTTACATCTCCATGACTCCATGAATCTAAGTGTTGAATTTTTATTTCTGATACTTGTAATAAGAGACCTTCAAGCATTTCTTTGTAATTAACTTCAATCTCCTTTTGTTAAAAGTACATTGGCAGCCTCTTGTGGATATGAGGCTGAGCACCATCATAAGTAAATCTCGAAAATAAAGTCTGTTATCAATTAAATCGCATTTCACTTTGGGATCTAACTTGTCCAGTATTACCATCAGCTGGGATCATAACACTTGGCAAAAAAAAATCTCACCAGAGGGCAGAACTTGTAGTTTGAGGTCATGGATCCATATTGAGTCTGGAAGGTTGTAACTACTTGTTGTCTCACACCATATTCAAAGCCTTTTGGTAAATGGGCCAGGAAGCCTTTTTTGTCAGGCCATATTAAAGTGTAGGCATGTATGCGAATAGCTGATATTAATTTTAAAAAAGCCATGCCTTACATAAAACAACCTTACTTTTTTGTGTCAACAAAATGTGAGGCTGGATGAACACAGCAGGCCAAGCAGCATCTCAGGACCACAAAAGCTGATGTTTCGGGCCTAGACCCTTCATCAGAGAGGGGGATGGGGTGAGTGTTCTGGAATAAATAGGGAGAGAGGGGGAGGCGGACCGAAGATGGAGAGAAAAGAAGATAGGTGGAGAGAGTATAGGTGGGGAGGTAGGGAGGGGACAGGTCAGTCCAGGGAAGACGGACAGGTCAAGGAGGTGGGATGAGGTTAGTAGGTAGGAGATGGGGATGCGGCTTGGGGTGGGAGGAAGGGATGGGTGAGAGGAAGAACAGGTTAGGGAGGCAGAGACAGGTTGGACTGGTTTCGGGATGCAGTGGGTGGAGGGGAAGAGCTGGGCTGGTTGTGTGGTGCAGTGGGGGGAGGGGACGAGCTGGGCTGGTTTAGGGATGCTTTAGGGATTTACTTTTTTGTGTATTTTCTTTTAAAAATGATTCAAGAAAAAGGTCATTTCAGTTCTCCCACTGGGCAATGTGCCACGGAATCCTGAGACTGAAAGTTGGTCAGTTAATTCCAGTGACGCTCTCCCATTCATCAGCAGCTGACCATGGGGCCAATCCACCGTCTTTCAGCAAAGTACAGTTTGAATTACACTACATTGATCTTTTAGGGATTATTTTGATCGTTTTGAAGATGTTAAACATATTTCTGGATTATGTCTAGCTTCTGATGAGGATCAAGGTCAATATTATGCCCAGATCAGCCTGGCAATGAGTTGTCCATTGTTTCCTATTGGCTGCATTATTTCCATCACTGGCCAAATCTCATTCAGAACGCACTGGCTTCTGGTATAAAACAAACATGAGCTCTGTCTCACTATGCTTTCCAACAAAACAAGTGCAGTTTGAGAAAAAAATAACTTCTGGAAGCCATCTGAGTCATGGCTCTTTACTCTATTGCTATACTCTTATCTACTCCAAAAGAATTTGTTCATTAGGTAGCAGACTAGTGATGTGATTTGCCATTGAATGTCTTTCTTGTAAATGTACTATTCTAATGAAAATTAATGATTAGGCCATTCTACCTCCTTCAGTGAACAATGGAGTTTTTTTTTTGTTTTGATTTTATCTTCTCATAGATGTCAAACATAGTTGATCCTTCATTACTGTCTCAAGGCATTACAAATCTACATGATGCCAGATTATTGAATTGCTAAAACATTCGTTATCAAGCCAATGAATTTCACTTAGTTTTGATTGTCAAATGCATTGCCTTTTGAACAGGTGGTTTACAAAGGTCCATGGTAGCATTTAAGAGCAGAGAATCATATTGATGTGCCAGTCAATGTTCCATTCTCAACAAAATGCATGATAAATAGATGATGTATTTGATCTAACTCACTATCAAATGAATTAGATAATTTCATGTGCTGTCTGTGTAAACTGTGTGTAAACCGGCTTCCAACCCAAGCAACACTTCAATGTTAGCAACATGGGTCTCTTACCAGACTCATAAACTCATGTTAGTCATGATGAAGTTGAATCTATCGGATTATTAGAAAAATAATTTCCAATTTCCCAATGTCCTCTCAGGAAGGAAATCTGCCACCTTCACCTTATATGGCCTAAATGTGTAATCTGAACCAGCAATGTCTTAGCAGCTCTCTGACTGTCACTCAGTTGTTTCAAAGCCCACTTTAAATAACTCACAGAGCTTTACCAACTGCACATGGGTTGTGAACAGTCAAGAAGATGGCTAATCATGACTACATTCCAAAGGAAAAATAGAAATGGAAACTAATGTAGCTGACCTTGCCAACAATGTAGCCACTTACTGGAATAAAGATTCTACAATTACATTAAGGACAAAGTGGTAACTTGGTAGAGATTAGGACCCTTAAAGATCAGCAAGACCTCCTATGTGTGGAACCGCAGGAGGTGGGGGAGAGACGAAAAAGAAGTTTGCATCGGGGTTACAGTGGACAAGGATATAGAAGAGTGGGGAATAAATAGCGACATTTTGAAAAATGTCCATATCACAGAGAGAGGAGCGGAACTTCCTAAAACGCATAAAGGTGGATAAATCCCCAGGACCTGATCAGGTGTACCCTAGAACTCTGTGGGAAGCCACGGAAGTGATTGCTGGGCCTCAAGCCAAGATATTTGTATCATCGGTAGGCACAGGTGAGGTGCCAGAAGACTGGAGGTTGGCTAACATGGTGCCACTATTTAAGAAAGGTGGTAAGGAAAAGCCAGGGTACTATGGGCCAGCGAGCCTGACGTCAGTGGTGGGCAAATTATTGGAGGGAATCCTGAGGGACAGGATTTACATATATTTGGAAAGGCAGGGATTGATTAGGAATAGTCAACATGGCTGTGTGCATGGAAATTGAGTCTCATTAACTTGATTGAGTTTTTTGAAGAAGTAAGAAAAGATTGAGGAGGGCAGGATGGTGGACATGATCTATTTGGCACTCAGTAAGGCGTTCAACAAGGTTCCTCATGGTAGGCTGGTTAGATTACATGGAATACAGGGAGAACTAGCCATTATGATACAGAACTGTCTTGAAGGAAGTAGACAGAGGGTGGTGGTGGAGGGTTGCTTTTCAGACTGGAGGCCTGTGACCAGTGGTGTACAACAAGGAACAGTGCTGAGTCCATTGCTTTTCATCATTTACATAAACGATTTGGATGTGAACATAGCAGGTATGGTTAGCAAGTTTGCAGATGACACCAAAATTGGAGGTGTAGTGAACAGTGAGGAATGTTACCTCAGAATACAATGGGATCTTGATCAAATGGGCCAATGGGCCAAGGAATAGCAGATGGAGTTTAATTTAGATAAATGTAAGGTAAGGCATTTTGGTAAGACAAATCAGGGCAGGACTTATACAGTTCATGGTAACGTCCTGGGGAGTGTTGCTGAACAAAGAGACTTTGGAGTGGAGGTTCATTGTTTCTTGAAAGCAGAGTCCCAGATAGACAGGAGAGTGAAAAAGGTGCTTGGTATGCTTGCCTTTATTGATCAACGCATTGAGCATACGAGTTGGGAGGTCATGTTGCAACTGTATGGGACATTGGTTCAGCCACTTTTGTAATACTGCATACAATTCTGGTCTCCCTGCTGTAAGAAGGATGTCGTGAAACTCAAAAGGGTTCAGAAAGGATGTACAAGGATGTTACCAGGGTTGGAGGGTTTGAGACATAGGGACAGGCTGAATAGGCTGGGACTATTTTTCCTGGAGAGTTGGAGGCTGAGGGGTGTCCTTACAGAGGTATAAAATCATGAAGGACATGGATAGGGTAAATAGATAAGGTCTTTTCCTTGCAGTGGGGGAGTCCAAAACTATAGGGCATAGGTTTAATATGAGAGTGGAAAGATTTAAAAGGGACCTAATGGGCAATTTTTTCAAGCAATGGGTACTGAGTGTTTGGAGTGAGCTGCCAGAGGAAGTGGTGGAGGCTGGTACAATTACAACGTTTAAAAGGCATCTGGATAGGTATATGAATAAAAGGGTTTAGAGGGGTACGGGCCAAATGTTGACAAATGGGGCAAGATTTATTGAGGACATCTGGTCAGTGTGGACGAGTTGAACTGAAGGGTCTATTTCTACTCTATACATCTCTATGAGTCTATGATATAGGCAATCCACTGGCAAAGTGCTTGGGGAATATCCTGGTTTCAGGAAAAGCATCACGTCAATGCAGGATTTGTTTTATAAATCGTTTAATGTACATTTTCCTCCATTTTCCATGATTGGCTCCTCAAACTGCACGGTAAATAAAGGAAGATAAAAAAGTGTTGAAAAAGCGAGAAACTTAACTGATTCACTTTGTGTATCCAGTGAGCACCTGATCATCACAAAACAGTAAAACTCCTGATCTCAGCCAGAGCACAAGTGTTGGCCTCAGAAACCACAGGATTGGCCTGCATCTGATCATTATCATAGGATCAAAACTGACAGTGGACATGTGAATTGATCCTACAGTCAACTAACGTATTCACCTGTGAATTACGATCCCTGGGAGATACCACACTTGGCTGTCAAGAGTTTACTTCCTCAGGGTGGGAAGAAAATCAATAATGGGAAAGTGTAATCAGGGAAGCATTCAAAATTTACCTTTACATCTTAAAATTTGTGCCTTATTTTTATTTGCAAGTTACAGGATTAAAAAATACCCTCAAAGTTTAAATGCAAAATATTAGGCAGTTATCAATAATTAATTCTAAAACACTCCAGAGGCCACCAAGCTAGGCAAGCATTTATTCCCAAATTCTTCAATCAGTCTGGTTGGACATGTTATGATACATTGCAGGAACAAGTGTGACTTGAAGCCAAATCTTCAAGATCAGAGGCAGGGAGACCATCACTGTGCCAGAAGAACCCTTCTGAACGTGGTTATAATACAGAAAACACAGACAAATGGGGTAAACAGCTGATTTTATTTTTTAAAAAAGCAAGGTAAAATAGACAAATAATTTGCTTGCACTCTCTGGGAGATGGTTTCACTGCTGAAGTCAATAAGGTGACAGGAGAGTGAACAGGGAGGAAGAGGGCTCTTGTGGCACAACAGAAGCATCTCTAACTCAGAGCTGTAAAATCCAGGTTCAAGCCCTACCTACTTCAAATGTGTGCCATGACAAAGCTTCAGGGCTTGGTTTAAAAACAGGATGAATGAGGAGGATGCTGACTATTGAAATAGATTCTCAAGCTGCTGGCTGACAACCAGTTTTCAAGAAACAATCTTCAGAGATTGCAATTCATGATAAATTTAAAAATTCTTACGTTGTAAACTTCTGAATGGAGACCCAGCGTTCTGCTGTTCCCCACTGATTACTTGTGGTGCCAATCCAATTACTCAAATCAGGCACTTTGGAAAACAGTGATAATGGGAACTGCAGATGTTGGAAAATCCAAGATAACAAAGTGTGAAGCTGGATGAACACAGCAGGCCAAGCAGCATCTCAGGAGCATAAAAGCTGATGTTTCGGGCCTAGATACTTTGTTACTTTGAAAAACAGTAATTGTTGCCTGTAACAAGTCCACTCTAACCAAAGTTGACCTACACTGAATTCCATTGAAACAATGCTTCACTTTAGATTTTTTTTATCCTCATTTTCAAATCAATCCATGGGTTTGCTTTTCTCTATCTCTGCAACACCCCAAAAAAAGCCCGCAGATATCAGCATTCCTCCAGTTTTAGATGCTATTGTATCTTTGATTTGATTTATCATTGTCACATATACCTAAATACAGTGAAAAGTTTTGCTTTGTGTGCAATACAGGCAGATCATAACATACAATGATCATAGGGTGACTGAACAGAGCAAAGAATCCAAAGTTGTGGCTGTAAAGTAAGATCAATATTAGATTTGAAATTTGAGAGATGCATTAAAAGTCTGACAACAGCAGGGGAGAATCTCCAGTTGTGATCACTGCGTAACCTTCAGCTGTGCCTTCAGCTCCTAGCTCTGGAATTCCCTTCCTGAAACTCTCTACCTCTCTTGAAACCTAACCTTAACTTTAAGAAATTACTTAGCCCTACCTTTTTAACTCAGCTTTTAGTTATCTGTTCTATTACCTGCTAATGAAGCTTGGTGCCGTACCTTATTTGACAACATTCTTGCCCAGTTGGACATTTTACTATGTTAATGAGGGGTATATGAATGTGAGTTATTGTTGGGAAAATAAAGGCTTGGAAACTGAATGTTCTTACAATCATAAGTGATATAAGAAAGGACTGATGGTGAAGGCCTCCCTTATTAATTAAAGTGGCAAAATCTGCTTGGGGAGACTATCTGCATGGACTGGCAGCACCTGCAGAGAGAAACAGGTGGAACATTTCAAATATTTTTTCGGTTCGGATGAAGGGTTGTTATCAACCTGATACATTAGCACTGTCCCTCTCCACAGAAAGTGCTGAACCTGCTAAGTATTTCCAGCATTTTGTGGTTTGATTTTAGATTTCCGGCATCTGCAGTATTTGCTTTTGTAGGATCGTAAAAACAATGGACAAAAAAATGGAAACAAAAGCTAACATATGTTTTTATTGAAAAGTAATTACTAAAAGCTCAATTCTTCCCAGAAAAGGTGAAGATTAGAAAACAAAATACTGGGACATTGGAAATTGTCCCCATAAGAATACAAAATGAAAATAGAAGCTAAGTATTTGCTCATTTCTTGGCCATTTCCTTATTATTCACTGTTAACTCCCCATTCTCAATCTCTAGAGGAGCAACACTCACTTTACTTACTCTTTTCCTTTTAAGTACCTGTATAAACTCTTACTATCCATTTTACATTTCCAGCTTGCATCCTCTTGTGCTTTAATTTCGTTCTTCTGCGCAAACTTCTAGCAATTCTCTGCTGCTCTTTATACGCTGTCTAATCAACTGATCTTCTCCAGTACAGTTGTCTCTTTTTTTGACTAAGTTTGATGCTTTTGTTGACTTCTTTAGTTAACCATCATGTGGGTCCTCCGCTTAGAACTTTTTTAATAGTCCGAATATATTTATTATGAGCATTCTGAGTTATCAACTTAAAACTCTGCCATGCTTCCTTATTGATCTACTCCTTTGCTCAATATCCCAGTTCACTTCTGCTAGCTCAGCTTACATGCCAACACAGCTCACTTATTTAAATTTAAAACCTAGTCTTAGACCCAACGTTCTCCCATTCAAACTGAACAGAAATTTCAATCATACTTGTCATGTATTTTTCAATCATAATTATGGTTCGTTCCTCTGCTCTGCCATCACTAATTAGTTCTGTCATCTTCCATAATAACCAGAATAGTATATCTTGCACAAACACAAACAGAAGTTGCTGAAAAAGCTCAGCAGGTCTGCCAGCATTTGGGAGGGCAGATCAGAGGAAAAGTTTCAGATCAGGTGACTCTTCCTCAGAATTCTTCCTTCCTCATCCAGGTTACTCTACCAATCCAAATTTCTCGTTGATATAAACAGTAAAATCACCCATATTGTTTCTGACCCTTTCACATAGCACATAATATTGAGTTGTATAGTTCAGCCTATATTGCAGCTACTGTTAGGGAGCCTACAGACTACTCACTCTTCTTTAATTAGCTTTATTTTCCAAGTTCCTTCTTGCCATTCTATGATCCTGATTTCCCAAATTACTATTTTATTTTCTTGCCTTGACTCCACCCCTTGATTTGCTATAACTGCCCAGGTTTAAACTTAAGACATGTACAAGTTTCCAGGAGACAGTATTTTCATGTTTATAGATATACGTAGCTTCTCACTAGCAAAGTGAGCTACAATGTAATCCCAACTAATAATCTTAAATGGGTCATTACCAGAATCCGTAGCACACTTGGGATTGTTCATTAAGTGCAAGGGTGTAATGTTAGAGATTCTGAGATGTGCAAGTATGGGCTGATTGAGGGTTTCGGAGTAAAAAATGCTTTCAGAGGCAACAGCGATGATTGTTTCAAAATTGGTGTGTTTGTACAGAACCACAGGATCCAATTTCTTTGTTTTGAATTGACTGTGGCTCATCATTTATTAGGAACTAATGATTTTGACAGCTGGATAACAGGTACCAAGCAACAACTACCCACCACGTCCCAGCAGCTAGTCATTAGGGACAAGACCGTACTCACTTCTACCTGACTATAGATGAAGTAGGTGCCATCCACGAGTACCTCCAGCTGTCCACTTCGGCTGTGCAACCGGAAGACCTTGTGGCTCAGTGAAGATCGGACCCAGTCAGCCAGAACACCACCTATGAGATCTCAGCGTGAGAAGGGCAGTCACTCAATATATGGAAAAATATTCAGAGAAGTTCTACAGCAAAAAAACACAAACAGCTCACACACACACACACACATTCTCATTGTTTCAATGATGAACAGCACTTCAATTCCTGTAAATTTCACCACATCTTCATTTTAAATTAAAATGCAATTGTCCCTTACTTGAAATGCACGTATCTATGTCCAACATTAAATAAGAACAGAGTATCTAATTCTCCTAAATAATATCACTTTCAGTATTGATGCTCTTTCTGTAGATTATTTTGAGTGTGAGGTTGTGAATTAGTGCACAATGACAGTTTTATTGTTTTTCCCCGAGCTATTTAAGAATTGATTTGCACTTATTCAAACAAAATACAATTCCTGCGAAGAAACTGGTATCCTTTTGAGTCCAACCTGGATTTGACAAGTTTCCTGAAATGAAAGTACTAAGTTGAAATCCATTGATTTTAGTTAATTTTCAAACAGCAAATCTGCACGGTTCAAACAGATGTGTAAAAATAACTCTTTGACTCCCTTAGTAAATCAGTTACACCCTAACATTTTTCTGAAGAAGGGTCCCGATCTGAAATGTCAGCTTTCCTGCTCCTATGATGCTGCCTGGCCTGCTGTGTTCCTCCAGCTCTACACTGTGTTATCTCTGACTCCAACATCAGCAGTTCTTACTACACCTTATCACTTTGCTGCTTTGGCTCTAAACTAAACTTCAACTGCCTTTTAAATCCTGTACAAATATGATGAAAGATTAAAGGACTTCCCTCAATATATTGTTAAGCCCAGTTTTCGACATACTGTCAAAAGCAATGGTTACTTATTTTTTTTTTGGTCGTTCAGCAGATTAAAACAAGAAAATTAATCGGGTATAATAAAAATAAACTTTTTTCTGTCACATCAGTCAACGTTTTGTGGTCTGTATGATTACTTTAGGATTACTTTTGGAAACTGAAACATGCCAGAATGATTTAGTAGTTATCTGGCAAACACTTTAAAAAACATGTCATTTTGATTTGATCAGCTGGCTCAAGCTTTTAATTTCTTGACTTTTAAATGGCTTTGGAAAGGTAATTCCCTCCATTGCTTTTCCAGAACCGACTAGGTGAATATGAATAGAATAACCACCATACTAAAATATTGGTTTGTTCAAAGTTTATTTTTCAACAGTCATTTGGGTATTGCCGATTTGCAACTTATAGTCACATCTAAAAATCTTGTTAATGTTATCACTTGATTTAGAAGACATGTTGTAATGAGAGATCACAGTCAGTTTTTTTTTGCCAATCAACCATAGAGTTTAAGATCGAGCAAACAGTAGAAACACTCAGTAAGGTAGCAGCATCTGTGGAAAACGCACAGGCCACTGGAAAGGACCGAGGGACCAGAAATGACAATATGAAACAAAGTCCTGTCAACTCTGTAAGGTCCTCTTCGCTTGTATCTGTGGGCTTGTGCCAAAATTGGGTGAGCTGTTCCTTAGACTAATCAAGCAACAACTTGGCATAGTCACATTTACTATATCTTAACTTACACACAATGTTCCAGACCCTGCCGTCACTATGTCTGGGTATGTCCTATCCCATGGCAAAGTCAGACCTACCAGACCTGGCAGCATAGCAGTATACAGGAAGGAAGGCATTGCCTTGGGAGTTCTCAATATTGACTCTGGATCGCATCTAGTTGAATGACATCTGGTAAAACTTGAAAAGAAAACATCCTGCTGGTTTCCACTTACTGCCTCCCCTGGCTAATTTGTCAGGACTCCTCCATGTTGAACACCAATTGGAAGAAGCATTGAACATCGTAACAGCACAACTTCAAAGTCCATCACTAAGAGTGGCTCGGTAGCACCACTACAGGGCATATCTACGAGGCAGGATCTGTGCCAAGTGACAGGGGAACCAAAAGGAGGGAAATACTTAGTTGACCACATCCTCACAAATCTACCTGCTGCAGATGCATCCGTCATGATGATATTTGTAGGAACAACCACCGCACATTCTTATTCTGGTGAACTTCCATCTTCACTTTGATGATATTGCCCATTATGTTGTGTGGCATTACCAACATGATAAATGTAACAGACTTTAAATAGATCTAATAACTCAAAACCAGCATTCATGAAGCACTGTGGGCCATCAACAAAAGCAAAATTTTACTCAATCACAACCTGTAATCTCATGGTCAGCCGTGTCTCCCATACTTCAATTACCATTCAGTCAGGATGAGAAATGAGGGAGGGCATACCAGGAGCAGCACCAGGTGTATCTAAGAATGAGGTGTCAACCTGGAGAAGTTACAACGCTTGTGTGTCAAAACAATGGAAGCAGTTTGCAACAGGCAGGGCTAAGTGATCCCATACACAATCGATAGATCTAAGCTCCAAAGTCCTGCCACATCCTGTTATGAATGTTGGTGAATCATTACACACTAACAGAAGGAGGATGTTGCAAACATATTCCCATCTTCAATGATGGGGGATGCCAACACATTAGTGCAAAAGGTAAGAATGAAATATTTGCATCTATTTTTAGCTAAAGGTGCCAAACGGCTGATCTGTCTCAGCCTCTTCTGCATCACACTTCTCAATCTTCAGTGAATTTAATAAATACCACCTTATACCAAGAAATAGATGAAGGGACTGGAGCATAGCAGAGGCACGTTCAACCATGGAATGGCTGCAGCACCGAATGGCATCATTTGGTGTGTCATAAAAACCGAAAGAACTGCAAATGCTGAAAATCAGAAACTAAAAGGGAAGTGGGTGGAATAGCTCAGCTGGTCAGGCAGCATCTGTGAAAAGAAATCAGAGTTAATGTTTCGGGATGAGTGACCCTTTCTCAGGCCCATTCTGAGAAAGGTCACCACGCCTAAAACATTAACTCTGATTTCTCTTCATAGATGCTGCTAGGCTTGCTGAGCTCTTCCAGCAATTTCTGCTTTTGCATTTGGTATATCATGCCTGAATCAGTTCTCTGACAAATCCATTTACATACTTCTCTTCTTGCCTTCTCCCCACAGCCTTGTGTGTTTTTCCTTTCACATAATACAAATGAAATGCGACTGAAATGCCTCCATTGAACTGGCCACCATTCCACTCTCAAGCATTGTATTCAAGATCCGACTACTCGTTCTGTCTGAGCTTCATTCTGAAGGTCTAAGCATGCCAACTGTCTTACTGTAACATTCTTTTCCAGTTTCTCCCAACCCTGCCACAGAAAGCTTGCAGGGTTCCATGCAGTGGCTTGAGAAATTAGAGGGAACCTAGCTATTGAGCATCCTCAGCATTTTCTGTTCTTATTTCAGATTTCAAACCTCCACAGCATTTTGCATTTTACCTGGGCTTCCAACTCAGACTGCAAAATCTACGGTCTCTACCCTCGTCTCTAATCCCCACCCTCTTCAGATTCAGTTGGATAAATGGTGAATGCAATCATTCAGTCAGGATTTATTTTTGACAAGTGAAAAAACACAAGAAATTTACCACGCTGTCTACAGTAGCCAGGTTTTAAATCCTATAAGTCTGATTAGCACTGCAACCATTTTACATCAGCTGCAAAAATAACTTTTATTTACTCAGCAGTCGCTAACTGGTTTAAGGAGATCAATTTGTCATCAGATCATCTGATACCTTTTGTTGACAGATTTATTGCAATTGGAACATAAGCATCAACTGGACATATCAGTATAGATTCTTTTTTAATTGTTCAGGAGAATGGAGATCTGTGGTTGTAGACATGCTCACTGAGCCAGTGGGTTTAGTTGCAGACATTGCATCAGCCTGCTGGGTAACATCGTCAGTGCGCCTCTGGTGATGTGTTAGTGTTCTGTCCTGCTTGTTATTTATATGTCTCAGTTTGCTGGGGTGGTTGGCATGACTTCTGGTTCTGTTTTTCTGTGGTTTGTATATCAGATCCAGTTCAATATGTTTGCTGATGGAGTTCTGGTTGGAAAGCCTGGCCTCCAGGAATTCCCTGGCATGTCTCTGTTTGGCTCATGCTATTATGGACGTGTTGTCCTGGTTGAATTTGTGTTCTTCTTTGTCTTTGTGAACTGAGGCCAGTGAGAATTAGCTGTGACTCTTGGTGGCTAGTTGGTGTTCATGTATTTTTATTATCAGCTTTCTTCCAGTTTGGCCGATATAAAGCTTCTCACAGTCCTTGCATGGTATTTTGAATATTACATCAGTTTTATTGGTTGTGGGCATGGGATAGTTTATGTTCATCAGTAGCTGTCACAGGTGTTGATTCGTTTGTGGGCGACCCTGATACCTAAGGGTCTGAATAGTCTTGTGGTCATCTTTGATGTATAGTAGGGTGACGTGTTGTGTCTTCTCGTTGAGGTTTGTTGTGGAGATAATAGTAGATTGTGCTTTTTGGGTATCCATTCCTTTTTAAAGTTCTGTATAAGTGCTCCTGTTCTGTTTTGTGCAATTCCACACTGCTTTAGTGTGTTTGAATAACGTCTGATGCAGCTCCATTTATGGGTGTTTCAGGTGTAATTAGGTATCTGGTCCTCGCGTGTGGTCTTTCTGTATACGTTAGTCTGGAGTTCCCTGTGATTCTTATGTCTCATTATGTCTAGGAATGGTGGTCGGTTATTGTTCTCTTCCTCTTTTGTGGGTTTTATTTCGATGAGGATGTTGCTTATGTGTCGGTAGGTTTGTTCTCGTCTTGTTCATCTGATAATCATGAAGGTGTTATTTACCTAGCAGACCCAGAGTTTGAGTTATATAGTGCGGAGTGCTGTCTGGTCTAACCTTTACATTACTGCTTCTACACTCAGTCCTGATATTGGGGATCCCATTGGTGCTCTGTTGATTGGTTTGAATATACGCTTGTGGAAGGTGAAGTGGGTTGTGAGGCACAGATCCAGCAGTTTCAGGCTGCTGTCCTTGTTGATGCTGTTGGTGTCATGAGGTGCCTGCCTTCCTGATCTGTCCAACAGTGTGACAATTGTCTCTTTGGTTAGACCGATGATTATGGATGTAAATAGTGCTATTATGTTGAAGGATTTTGTTATCTCGTCCTCATTTATCCTGGTGTCCTTGATGGTGTTGAGCAATTTCTGGGAGGAGTGATTGAGTGGGTACTGTTGTCTACTGAGGACTTCAGTTTCCGTTATAGTTCTTTGGCTAGTCTCTACGTTGGTGTGCCTGATAGAGAGACAATGGGTCTGAGGTGGACCCCTGGCTTGGGAGTCCATAGAAGTGAGGTGTGGTGGATCCCTCTGGCTTTATTTTTTTATAGTCTGTCTTGCTGATTGCCCCTAGTTGCATAATTTCTTC
Organism: Stegostoma tigrinum; assembly: GCF_030684315.1. Lineage (NCBI taxonomy): Eukaryota > Metazoa > Chordata > Chondrichthyes > Orectolobiformes > Stegostomatidae > Stegostoma > Stegostoma tigrinum. Next base: position 19,796,882 of record NC_081368.1, on the reverse strand, counting down.
AAGGTTTGCTTGATCTGGTTCTCTAACTGTGGTGTTGGGTCAGGGGACTTCAGCAAGACAGAGCAGGGTGCCGACATGTCTGCAACCAAACCCACTGGTTTGGTGATCAAGTCTAAAACCTCATCCACAACCTTCAAATCTTCTCAAAAACTTTAAATGGAGATCTAGAGGAAAACCTTTAAATTAAAATTTTTCCAAGTTCAATATTCAGACAATGGGTTCGTTAGGATAAATTATAGAATTGTTATGGTGTGGAAGGAGGCTATTCATTCCTGCCCACTTCTATTACCTAGAACTAATCTCCTGTCTTTTCCCCAATATTCTTGCACATCATTTCTATCCAGGCAACCATGTAATGCCCTCTCGAATGTTTGATTGAACCTGCCTACAGCACACTCTCAGGCAGGACATCCCATATCTCAAATACTCGCTGTGTGGAAAAAGTTTGTCCAGCCTGCTCATGATTTTGAAAGCTTCTATCAAATCTTCTCCTCAACTTTTATTCTCTCCAGGGAGAGCAGTCCTAGTTTCTTTCACCTACATCATAACTGAAGTTTCTCATTCCGAAAACTATCCTTGTCAATCTCAAGTTGCATAATATACGGCATTTTTTTATGTTCAATAATGTTGCAAACACACTTTACAAGGCCCAATCAAGATAATAGGCAACAAATCAAAGATGGTGATCTACAGTGAGGTGACTGAAGATTTATTTGAGGAAGGGGGTTTGAAAGAAGGTCTTAAGAGGTAGAGCAGTAGAAGGATTCAGGGGGAAAAAGAACAGAACTGAAGCAAAATGATCTCAGGAGAGGTTGTTGGCTAAAGGAGATACCAGAAATAGTGAGGGTTCAAAGCATGTATTGATTTCAACATGGCAATAAAACTGGTCGTTTGAAGGCCTTGAGGGAATCGAGAGCCTATGCCGGTCAACATTGACCTTGATGAGACCTTGTATGGGGCACAATACTGGCAACATTGTGTGCCAGTGTAGATGTGCTGATGTTGATGGAGTGTGGAAGATAGATGGCCATCCAGAACAACATTGAAATAGTCAAGGCTGGTTGTGACGATTAATGTCCCAGCAGCAGATGAGCTGAGAAAAGGCTTCAAATAGGTGACGCAAGAGTTGTAAGTTAGGAATGATTTACTACGTAAGAAAAGTGCATGGCATTCTTGTCAGGGCATTCATTAGGTTGAAGTCACGTTCTTGGTGTTTCATGGCACATGGAGATTAGAAAAGTCTATTGACTTCAAGCCTGAGAGAGTAGTTGGGGAGTGGGGTGGATTAACAGCAGGAGAATAGTTCTCAAAAGTAGTATCTGAATCTTCCAAGTGTTTAACTAGAGAAAAATGCAGCTCATCCAAGGTGACTTCCAGCGAAGCACAATAACGAGAAAGACACTGTTACACAGGAGGTGCACGGGTTTTTGCATGGTCTTGGAAATATACGTATGAAGCTGATGATATGTCTGAGTAGGAGAATAATTTTACTAAAGGGCAGCAATTAGAGCAGAGACCAAGTATAGCAGAAAATTGTATGAATAGGTAAGGACTGATAAGGACAGAACTAAGTGAGGGTAATCTCTCCATATTGACCTGTGTTGGGCCTGTCCAAACAGCTTTTCCACATGAACTTCTGAAAGGAGATGCCTTTAAGCTATGGTACCCATATCCCTGTGGATACTGGAGGTATATCTGAGAGTCGGTATGCAAGAAAAATTGCCTTATGGTGGATTTAACAGTCAATGGAAACAATGAATCATTTTTATTCTTAATTTCTTTAATTAATTGCTTTCTCATTTGGCATATGTGAAGAAATAAAAAAATTAGGATATTTCCCAGTGATATTTTTGCTAAGTGCAAGGAAATATGGCATAGTCCAGGGTAGGCTGGAGTTTTTAACCCGGGGGCCAGGTCTCTGCTATTGGGCACCAGAAATCCTTTGGCTCGCCTTTTGAGATTCCTAGCCTGGGTTGGCAGTCTCCATTGAGGACTCGACATCTTTCAAACCTCTTGGGTCACCAAGAACAATGGATGCTGAGACCATCACCTACAGGAGCAGTGGAGCAAGCCATCTTCTGCTGTCTTAATGGAATGATGCAGGATTCCGAGAAAACTGTGTGCCTCTGAGTAGACTATTTTGGAGAAGCAGGACTGTCTTGTCTGCTGCCATTTGGAGCCTCTACTTCCAGACAGTAGCCTGGTTCTTCCAGCAGCTGAAGAAGGTTCCATGTTCCCAATATGATTAATTGCTAACCACAGGACTTTTTTAGAAGCTTAATTCAGTTGAGTAACAAATGCAGATTTTTCATAGATGTTTTAAAAAAAACTTACCTTTCACACCAAAGCAATAGAAAATATATGTTATTTAAATCTCTACTTATGAAATACCTCATTTACATTTTATATTAAATTGTACATGAATGAAGGGGTACTGTCCTGATGATAGAAGTTCAATTGATTTACATGCAGCCATAACATAATAACCTGAACAGCAATATTCAAACAAACGCTTGCATGCATTTTGCAACTCTAATGGAAATAAAAATCTTCTTGTAGGCTTCAGAAACAGAATTTGGTAAGTACTGGGGTTGTTAGTGGACATTAAGAGATGACAAAACTTTGGCCAGAAAGGTGGTTTTGGAGAAGATTTTTAAAAAAGCAAGGAAGTATGGGTAAACCTTTATCAAACACTAGTTTGGCTGTGAGTGGAGTATTGCGGAGTTTTGGATATCACACTGAAGGAAGAATAGGATAGCCTTAGAAAGAGTGCAAATATACACTGGAATCGGTTCAGGGATGAGGCACTATTTGGACAGATGGATGAAGCTAACGATGTTCACCTTAGCATAGAAAAGTGGAAAATAGAGTAGAGAAATTTGTAAACCTTCTCTATGATTATCAAGGCTTTAGACAGTACATCAGGACTAACTATTTACATTTCAAGAAGGATTGAGAACGAGAGAACACAGAATTAACAGGTGAATAGCAAATTCAAATACAGGTGAAGTGAGGAGAAACATTTTCATGAAGTTAGGTAGTTATCTGGAATGCACAGGGCTATGGGGAAATGGTGATGTTTAGGACAAGCAGGATTGATCCTGCAGAAAGCAACAGGGACTTAACAGCTGGAATGACCTCCTATGCTGGAGCCATTTGATGAAAAGTCACTAGGGTTATATCGTTTTAAATCATATAATGCAAAAAGAGATGATTAACACTGAACTGGCAGCTTTTATAATGCCTTTAAAATATGAACATTGTTGATAATTTCTTGAATTTAAATCTTACCTTGTTTGACTTGAATGACTGAATCATGCCCCTGGAGGTGCACTACTGCCATCTGCAAGCAATAATGCAAATATTACACGTGGAATAGCAAACCAGCGAATGAACCAAGAACATTAACACTAAGAGTTGTAATGACAGCCTCACATAAAACATCAAATCATTTAAGATAAAGTTGATAAAAATGAAAATGAACAATGGACTAATTAGTACTGCAAACAGGAACATTCACCTGTATTTCTCAGGGCTAATATCTGGGTTATGTTCAACTACAATGCGTTAACTCAAAGGACTACCACACCATCAGTTCATTCGATATTTTCTGGCAACAGAATACTAATGAAAAGCTAATCTTTTATTTTAGGTGCTAATAAACCACTGCGTATTTCCAGTACTTTGTGCTTGTATCTCATGTTTCAGATTTTCACAATGTTTTCCTTGTCTCAAAGTTATAGCATGATTTCTGCACGGCCTGTTTAGAACACTGGTCAGAAATTTGCATCTGATAATGTACAATGCACACAATGCTGTAGTAAAATAACTGCACTGGGAATGTTCTCCTAACTCCAGCTTCATACACTGAATGTTAGATTTTCAATATTTGTCAGAATCAACAAGCATGTTCATTAAAGATTCGGAAATCAAGGAAAGTAGATGGAGTTAAAATACAATCAGCCATATCTCCTTGAATTGCACAAGCCTAAGGGCCCAAATAGCTTTAGCTACTATATTTTGCCAATGGATCCATGACCATGCAAAATCATCACTATGTTTCATGATGCACTCTAGTTCACTAAGTGCAATTCTTTAAAAGCTGACCTGCCATCTGAATGAAGGTCATAAAATCAATACATTTACAGAATTCACTTTGATTCTTGAATCCCACTTCCTACTGATGGCACTGACTCTTGCTGATGTATGATTTCACCAAAACCATATCCACATCTAATATCTGGTGATAAATCTGATAATACCACTGGCAAGGAGGTCATGGGATAGCAGTGATTATTGGACACCCAGGATAATTCACCCCACTTCTCTGTTCAGAAACAGTACATGGAAATCTTCCCAATCTCTAAACGATGCAGGGATTGGTGAGAAATTCTGAACAATCACGTGAGATCGGAAGTAAGATGCTTTCCCACCATTGAGAGTATAAAGTCCCATTTTCCAATCAAATGTAGAATGGTGAGATGAGTTTCTCCTTAGTGAACAGCGAGTGGCCTATTTGCAAGTGTTAGCAAGAACTAGCATCAGATCATTACATCATCTTGCCTTAATGATAAATGGCTTCCCGTTCTCCCAGCAGCTGCACAGAAACCAGTCGGTGAGAATTACCAACATGAAAGCCGCAACGTTAACTGGCAGCTCCATCAACTCCACTGACCTCCACCAATCAACATTTCAGGGAACTCTCCATGGGTAGTGAACACACATAATCCATCTTCATGAGCAGGACCTCCAGATCCCCATCAGCAAAACTGGATGACAATTACCATCTATCTGACTTGTCTTGGGTAAATGACATGAACCGTCCAGGGCAGCTGCGGACTGCACATGCTTGACTGGGTGCACACCTGGCCTGTAAAGATGGTGCTGGCACCTGGAATATGCCAGCCTGCAGCGAATGAAACAAGATGAAGTCTGACTCGCCATCGGGGTACGGTGCATAGTTAATAAGGCAAGTTTGGGAAGATAGCACAAGAAAACTCACTAAGACTCACGGACAGAAATCCTCCATGAAATCAGCAAAAACAACACTTTGCTGATTCTGGTAAGATTCAGACAAACATGCCTGATAAGACTATCTATACCCCCAACTACTGATCCACCATTACCCTCCAGCTCTTTCATCTACTGCACATTTGAGGCAAACTTCTGCTTCAAAAGTTGCTAAGAACTTCTGGGATACTGTGTTCAGTTCTGGTCACCCTGTGATAGGAAGGATACTATCAAGCTGGAGAGGATTCGGAAAAGATTTACCAAGATGTTGGCAGAATGGAAGGTTTGAATTACAGGGAGAAGCTGGATAGTTTGAGACATTTTTCACTGGAGCATAGGAGGTTGAGGGGTGACCTTTTGAGGTTTTTTTAAAATCACAAAGGCTATAGATATGGTGAATGGCAAATGTCTTTTCCCTATGGTGGGGGAGTTCAAAACAAGAGGGCAGTTTTATAAGGTGGGAGGAGAAAGATTTAAAAAGGATATGGGGGCATTTTTTTTTACACAGCGTGGTTCGTGTGTGGAATGAACTTCCAGATGAAGTGGTGGATGAGGATACTGCCTACACCATTGAAAAGACATTTGGACAAGTACATGAATAAGAAATGTTTGCAGGGATATGGGCCAAGCACAGGCAGGTGGGACTACTTTAGCTTGGGTACTGTGGTCAGCACGGACTGTTTGGTCCAAAGGGTCTGTTTCTGTACTGTACGACTGTGTAAGTGTATAACACGCTCCTCTGAGTTTCCAATCATGTGTCTCTATGTCTATGCATGTGTTAAGTTATTTCACTAACTTAACAGCTCCTTGTAGTTCCAAATCCTCTCCCCAGTCACTGCTTCTGAGGGATTTTCCACACTGATCTGTGCCCTGAACTGTCCAGAGCTATTGTACAGGTAGCCAGAATCTGGAAAGTACAATTCGCAAATACTGATGTTCAGTTCCAAGAGCAACTGTTGGCTTCTATATCCTCACTGAACAATGCTTAAACTTGTGTTTAAATTGTGGCGGTCAACAAGTTATTCAACTAACAGTGTGATATCACTGACCTCAATCCTTTCCTTGTTTTACATTCACCCACTGAATCTACTCCAACTCTTGTGACAACAATCCAGTTAATCTCACTCCCAATTGTTTCCTTACATCACTACAAATGATTCATCTTCAACTATTTATCCAATAAGAATCTCTATTGAATGCCCAGCATGCATTCCAAATCCTAAACACCCTTTGTCAAAGGAGTTTCTCAACATATTGCTCACTGAAATCTTTTGCAGGAGATTGCATGCATCTATTTTAACAATTATGTTTTGTAATTGCTGTTGGCTGTGTTTACGCAGGAATCCCAGCAGAAAAATGGAGGTAAAAAATGCCTCACACATGGCAAAAGTGTCTTTACAGCACTGCTTGTGGGCCATGAAGAGCCGGAATGATTACTCTGGCTTACAAACTTATCTCTGCAGCTACTCCCACGATTTATGATCTCCTTCCCAGTTTGTCAACACCTACTTCTCAGATGGTTTCCTAGCTGACAATTTGGCCAACTAAGAGGCAGGAACTTGACCAGAAGAAAATGACAAAACAACGTCCTACAGTTGAATTCTTCAGGATAAACGGGAAACATTTACTCCCAATAGATCTTCATCCATTGCCCAACAACCCCGCTCACAGCTTTCTTTATTAGCTTGAGTAGGTCCTGGGGACACCTTAATCCTGAAGGCTATTCCCATAATGAGATGGTCTCATTCAGCACACTGGCACTTTTCTAGTCTGTACAACTCACCACATTTTCATCTGCTGTGTTTTTTCTCTCAGAATCAGCCATTGATTCTCTCAGCATTGGTGTGGTCTGTAGCAATGTAACCCACTCCTAGGCCATGCTTCATCCCTTCTGTGCAAGTGCTGACCCATTATAAAAAATAAGAGGAGCTGCTGGTGCTCACACACAGGCTCTAAGCCACAGCCTGGGAGCATGCATTAGAGAAAGCCTACACCTCTTCCCAGCTCAGGTAAGTGGAACGAACAGGGTAGACGAACTACCCTGCCCTGAATTGAATTGCAATAGGACAGTCATTCTGCACCACCGCCCCCCCTACCCCTGCATTTGATACCAGCATTTGCCTTCCACGAGTTTAAAAGATGTACTTACCTTGCCCCCACCTCTGCAATTCCTTCACCACCACCCAACCCTGACCCCATCTCTTATCCAATTTAAGACTGAATGCTGACATAGGTCCTGCCTCAGCTCTGGAAATGCATTCACATCCTCATGTCTCTGTGGGAAGAAGTTACCCCTCCTCTCGACTGTAAACCTCTTGTGTGTTATATTCCTATTTTCTCATTTCAAATCTTGGAAAAAGTGGAACATTCCACAATTATCAGTCTTCTGGAAATGACTTGGATTTTATTCTTTGGATTTTGAAGGTCAATCTTTGGTGGGCTTTGGAAGCTCAAGTATTGAACATGTTCAAGCTGGAAATTTTCTGGCTAATAATGACATTAAGTGATATATAGATAGTGGGGGAAACAAATGGCAGGAGGCAGATGATTAATCGTGGTCTACATTAATAATGGAGCAGGTTCAATGGGCCAAATGGCCTAATCCTTTTGCAGTGCTCTTATCCTCTCACCATTTTATGATCCATCTAATCATCACTACAAAGAGACATTCATTTTTTTTTACATTTTGTAATAGAATCCTGACAGTGTGCAAAGTGGCCATTTTGCCTCCAAAGAGCATTCCATCCAGACCCAGCCTATCCCCATAATTACCCTGGCCAATCCACCTAACCTGCCCATCTTTGGGCAATGGGAAGAAACCAGAGGACCCAGTAGTAACAGACATGGTGGGTGGGAAAATGAAAACTCCACACAGGCAGAAACTTAATCCTGGGATAACAAGGTGTGAAGCTAGACGAACACAGCAGGCCAAGCAGCATCAGAGGAGCAGGATCTGCAGTTCCTACTATCTCTGGAATTGAACCCTCGTCCCCAGCACCATGAGACAGCTGTGCTAAACACTGAGTCACCATTCCACTTCTCTTGCTGCAATCTGTACTTCCTCATAACATCTGGAATCACAGTCAATTTGCCTTGTTAAAATATTAAAGTTGAATTAACATAGAGTTCTGACTGATTTCGATGGGTCTCTCACCCAATATATTGCAGGCCTCAATCACTTCAGACAATCTGAGACCCATTTTCAAAGAGATGTAGCCCTGGTAAGTAAAAAGGAGTAGCAAAAGCAGGTTGAAGTGTCTTAAATGTATCTGATGTGCTTACCTTGTAAGTGCCTCTCAGTGAAAAGCCAGGGACTTAATTTGAGACTGAGTCTAGATGTGGTCATTGCCTAGCACTGCTAAATTCTTAGAACTCTGCTGTTCTAAATTATCTTGCACCAAAATCAAAGGAGATTAATTCAGAAACCTTTATAAATGGTTGAATTTCTCAATGTTCTCCTTCTAGAGTAAAAGCCAACTAAACATACACGATAATTACACGTTAACATTGCATACTTACTGGTGGCCGACTGTCTGCAGCTTTGTCTGACGTACCTGAAAGATAAAGTTAGTCAGCAATGAAAATAAAAATTGCGACTGGCAATATATCTTTGAATTGTCCTCTCCGAAATTAGTGTGCTTATTCTTAATATTGTTGAAGTATTCATGTTATTGCCGAGATTGACTTTCTTCCAGTGGAAATGGAACACTAAAGCAGTTCAAATTCCCACCGTGATTTACTGCTGATAGCCAGCCATTCCCAATTTTCACTGACACTTTCTTCAAATATGTCAGTATGATAGAGGATTCCATTGGGGTTCAAATGCAATCCTTGCCCCAGTCTGAGGAAAGAAGTCACTGTGAACTCTTGCCAAGTAAAGACCAGAAACAGAAAAGACTATTCAAACAGAGGGTTTTCTTTATCTCCCCTCTGAATTTACCTTTGAGAGGCCAGGAGGAGCAAAAGCACTCCCCTGGCACTGATTTTGATAGTCTAGTCCCTTCAAGACTCCAACTCACCATCCCAACTCCTGTTCTACTGGGTGACACCACCAAAATTCCAGTGCCAACATATACCAAAGTGTGGGTGGATGACTGGGGTGGGGGTGGGGGTGGTCACCCAAATTTCTGCAGGTGCAGGCCGCACCTCCCCCCACAACCCTCCACCCAATCCTGTTCACCAGCAGCAAATTAACATTATTTCCACTTTATTCAGCCAGAAATGTGTCTCAGAGGAAAAGAATATGATCTTGAATGATAATGCAAAAAGCAATATATTCAGTTAACAAGTTTTAAAAATTCATTTTAGAAATTAAGTATGATTGAAGGAATTAGTTTATCCATTCACAAGGACCTCAAACAGCCTCACAGTATTAATTTGATTCATAAATAATTAATGCTATTGCCTCCACTATTCAACACAGAAATTAATGTTATGTTTGATCACTTGAAAGGATGATACTAGCCCAATATTAGGAATTCACCACTTTAGACAATAATCATATCTTAAGAGGATGTGAATTTTATTTTAAATAATGTTTTAAATTCATCATTTTGATAATGTTTATTCTGTTACATTAGTCCAGAACAATGCTTCTTTGTTGTTTTGTTGCAAAGCTGAATAATCCAGGTTTCCCGCAAACTCTTCAATTCTCACATTCAATACCTGAATGTTTGCAGCTGGGCCGATGAATTGACGGCAACACGTGGAAATAAATATGGGATAACAAGATATAGACCTGAATGAATACAGCAGGCCAATCAGCATCAGAGGAGCAGGAAAGCTGATGTATCAGGTCTGGACCCTTCTTCAGAAATGGAAATAAGTATGTATGCCCTCACAGCCATTTCAGGGATGTGGTACCAAATGCGAGGACTTAGACATTTCAGCGTATTTGTCATTTTGGCAAGATGGGAAGTGAGGAAAAGCCAGTGGTGTAGCTCTGTTAATTAAAGATACCATTAGTACAGTTGTGAGAGATTACCCTCGTGCAGAAGATCATGGCTCACTTAGATCTATTTTTGATTGACAACTGAGTCAAAGGTTATGTGGGTAGTCAGGAGAATGAAGTTATGGTTGTTATCAGATTTGTCATGACCTTAATGAATGGTTATGTAGGGCCAAGACACTTAATGGCCCACTGCTGCTTCCAGGTCTTTTGTTCTTGTCTGGGGGAACAATCTTGACTTGTTGTTATCCAGCCTTGGAAACTTCCTTTGTGGTTAGATGGCAATTTCACAATGAATTAACAGGCACAAATGATAATGCTGCAAATTCAAATTGAAATCACCTTGCCAACTTTAAATGGCAAAGATACTCATTAAACAACTATGACTGCTGTCAGTTATTGCAACTTTAACAAAGTGTTATGCCAGGTTTGCAGTTGACATTATTTTGAATGCCAAGTCTAATGTCTACAGCGTGTTACTGTTCAACTGTCAGAGGTTATTTTGTCAGAGATCACACAGCATGTGAGAAGTCTTTTAATTTGACAACAGAATTCAGCAGAAAATAAGCCGAGTTTGACTTCTTGGGCACCAATATGTGACAATGTGCACTTCAATTAGCTCTCTGTAAGAATAGCCTTTTTAATTTTGGAAACTTCATCAAATATGTCAAGGCCTTAGACAGGGAACAGAGGAACTTTGTCGGATTGTCTCCAGAAGTGACCGGAGAAAGGGAGGCTGTTCACTTCAGAGCACAGCATGTGAAACAGCAAGTTAGAGGTGCTCAAAATTCTGAATGGTTACTGTACAACAAACAAGAAAAAAATGCTTCCTGTGATACAGGGTCACTAATAAAGAAGTCACAGGTTTACAATTACGGGCAGGTAAATCATAGGCTGAATCAGGAGTTCTTTCTTCATTTTGACAGGGAGTTGTTACATGAAAAAAGCAGTGGAAGTAGATTCAATCATAATCTTTAAAAGGATTGAAAAGAATACAAGAGGTTCCTCAAATTCATAAATATATGCTCATGTATTCTGAAATTTAATGCTTAACATAGAAGCAGAAGAACATGAATAGGCCATTCAGTCCCTCAAGCCCGCTATGCCACTCAATGGGATCATGACTGATCTGTGGCACAACTCCATATACCTTGTTTTTGGTCCATCTCCCTTAACACCTTTGCTTAAGGAGAAATTATCTATCTCTGATATAAAATTAACAACGCATCCACTGCAGTTTTGTGCAAGAATGTTCCAAACATCTACCACCCTTGTATGTCAGTGATTCATAACACCTCTGCTGTACAATCTGGCCCCAATTCTCAGGTTATGCCCTGTAGTTCTCAAATTTCCAACAGGAGGAAATAGATTGTCTTTATCTGCCCTGTTTCTTCCTCCTAACATACTGGGGAGGCGATGGCCTAGTAGTATTATCGCTGTACTGTTAATCCAGAGACCCACATAATGTTCTGGGGACCCAGGGTCAAATCCTGCTGCAGAATTTGAATTCAATAAACACCTAGACTTAAGAATCTAATGATGACCATGAATTGATTGTTGGGGAAAAATCCATCTGGTTCTTTAGGGGAGGGAATGGCCTGGCCTACATGTGACCCCAGACTCACAGTGATGAGGCAGACACTGAACTGCTCCCTGGGCAATTAGGGATTGACAATAAATGCTGCCTAGCCAGTGATTGCCTCATTCCATGAACGAATGAAGGGGTGAAAAGACTTCAAGGCTTTGATCAGATTGTCCCCTAACCTTCTCAATTCCATCTACTACTTTTTATGGAGCTGTTAGGACCAGGTAGAGTTACACAGAGTGTACAGTGGGGTTGGGCCAAATAGCCTTCTCCTTCTGTCTTCTACTTTTCTACAATTCGAAGAGCAAAGTGAAAAGATATTAAGTTTACAATAAAAAAATCTAATAATTGTAACACTGTGTCCTTCACAAAAATCACATCATATTTAACTTGCCCTTCTTTCATAGGTTGTTCTGTATAAATCAGGTCGAAACTAGTGACTGGTTTTCCAAAGTAGCTCTCTCTCATACAAACACAATGAAGCTCTTTAAAGAAAGTTATTCCCATTGGAAACATTCTGAAATCTAACCTTAGTCCACAGAAATGACCCTAAATACCAAGACCCCTGCCAGCCTTGAATAGCACTGTATCTGATTTCATTCTGCCATTCCAAGATCTATGATCTTGGTGAGATTAAACAGTATATACTTCCAATCACATTCTCAGCTAGAATCTCCATTGATTTTGTGGACTAAACCAGCCCCGTTACATTATATAAACATATAAATTAAGAACGGAAGTAGGCCATTCAGCCCCTTAGGATTCTACATGGGATGAGAGTGTCATTGGCTAGGTCAGCATTTTTTGCCTATCCCTAATTGCCCAGAGGGCAGTTAAGGGTCAATCACATTGCTGTGAGTCTAGAGTCACATGTAGGCCAGGCCAAGGATGGTAGCTTCCTTCCCTGAAGGTCACCAGTGAACCACATGGGTTTTTCCTGACAATCAACAATGGATTCACAGTTATTACTAGACTCTTAATTCCAGATTTTGTGTTGAATTCAAATTCCAACAAGACAGGATTCAAACCTGGGTTCCCCAGAGCACTACCTGCATCTCTGGATTAACAGTCCAGTGAGAATACCACTAGGCCACCGCTTCCCCCACTCTACCATTTGATAAGCTCATGATCTGATGGTGGCATCAATTCCATTTTAATTCTGTTGTAAGTCAAGAATCCATTGAATGCAGCCTTCAAAATATTCAATGATCCTGCCTCAGCTACACCATCAAGAACAGTTCCAACGAACAGCGACGCCTGCAGAAAAAAAAGAAATTCTCCTCATCTCCATTTTAAAGTAGACACCTCATATTTTTTAACTGTATTTCTCAATTCTATACTCTTCCCACAAGAAGAAACATCTTCTCAGCAGCCACCATGTCCTGTCCCCTAAGGATATATGTTCCAATGAGATTGCCTCTCATTCTTCTAAACTTTCATGGATACAGGCCCAAACTGTTAAACCTAACATCATAAGGTAACCCCTTCATCTGAAAAGTCAATCGAGTGAACCTTTTCTCATGTTACTACACCCTTACTAAGTAAAGAGACCAAAACTATACACAGTAGATGCTCAATACAACTGTTGTAAAATATTTCTACTTCTGCAGTTCATTGTCCTTGCGATAAACACGAGCGTTACATTTGCTTTCCTACTCACTTGTTGCAACTTGCATACTCTTCTAATTTTGTGATTGATGTTGCAAAACATCCAGATCCCTCTATACAATTGTTATTCAGTATTTGTCAATTTAAATCATTATATTTTCTTATTCCTCCTGTCAAAGTGAATGATTTCAATTTTCTCAATTTATACTTCATCTTACAATTTTTTCCCACTCATTTCACTGACATCAATCCCATTGTAGCACCTCAGAAGGGTAAGAGTAATGTGGGCTGTGGTGAAATGCAGGGAAGAATCCAGTGATATTGAGGCCCATCTCAACATCAAGATCATCTTACTCCATCTTTTATGCTTTTCATAAGCAGTGTGGTGATATTCTTGCAAGGCAGTGATGAGATGTCAAACGGACAGTCACTATTGCTTGTTAAGTGCCTTGTTAACAGCCCAACTCATCCTGTGCACACTTCCATCTTACCTAACTCACCAAAATAAACATTGGGAAAATAACAACTTGCCACTTTCACCAAATGATCTCAGTATTAGAAGCCAGGCACCAACATCTCAAAGCACACTCCACAGGCATGAGCTGTACACAAGCTTGTTACGTCCCAGCTTTTAAGATTCCTCACAGCTCATCCCTGGTTTGTTTGCAGGTCACTTCTGGACTTCAACGCAGTATTTGCAAGCTGTACCCAGGAACGATCACTGTAAAGCTGCAACAAGGAGACTGTACACTCAGGGAAGGATATGCACCAAGCTCAAGGAGCAGGGATAGATTGAGAGTGAGTTTTTTTATTCATTTGTGGGATGTGGGCATTGCTGGCTGGGCCAGAAATTATTTCCCATCCCTAGTTGCCTTTGAGAAGGTGGTGGTGAGTTGCCTTTTTGAACTGCTGCAGTCCACCTGTTTTTATTTGACTCACAATGCCCTTAGGAAGGGAATTCCAGGAATTTGACCCAGAAAAAGTGAATGTTATGGACAGAGGTAATGGCACTTACCCTGGAAAAGTGGAGAATGTCAGTGACTTTCTTTCTGCAGTACTAGGCATTCCTCTAGACAGCTGAGACTGTTTTAATGCGGTTCACAACCTCAAACCAGGCTGGCATGGTCTGGTATCTCCTGGTCCTGGGGAAGAGGAAGTCCAGGCCTCTATACCAATCATCCAGCAGGAGCTTGCCTGCCATTTCTGGGGTAAATGTCAGGAACCGTGCAGAGAACTGTGCTCTGGACTCATAGTGCTGGTTCAGGGTCATGATGGGGTTTTAAAGATGGCACAGCCAGTGGGATTCTGGGCTGTCCATCAAGTGGCGAGTTGTTGTGGGAAAGAGCACTTATTAACATGGAGTGGAAGTTGGATGTGAGAGGCATCCTCAGATATGGTAGGTGATTAATCAAGTGAGTTTGTTAAGATATAGTGTGAGAACTTGCTAAGCAGCACTTCGATAATTTCACCCAGAAAAAAACTCAATGGAATTTGAACCTCGACAAAAGAAAAGCAAGATTTGGTCCATGACTTTTTTTTCACAATTTGCTTCCCAACTTACATTTTGTCATCAGTGAATTTGGCAACAACACACTCAGTCCCATCGTTAAGCCATTTGCGTACATTGTAAATAGTTAAAGCCCTTGAACAGATCACTGTGGCATCCTGCTAGTATACCTAAAACTGAACCACTTTGCTTTCCTCTCTGCTTCCTCTTTGCCAACTTATGCTCTCTTCATGACACGTTTGCTGTACATCATGAACTCATATTTTGAGTAAGTGAGAATCCTGTGTCATACCTTGCCATGAAAAATAGCAAGGACTTTGACAAATAACTAATCTCAGATTGGGAAATACTGTTTTATATATATTCATTCACAGTGTGTGCGTGTCACCAGCAGAGCCAGCAGTGTTTGTGCATCACACAGCCTCTCTAAGGTTCCTCCTTTAGCACATACCAATTGATATGCTGATGTACTAGTTTCTGGTTTTGGAAGTTGATGCCATTTGCGAACATTGGACGTCTGCATGCTGAAAAGAAGAATTTAGCACGGATTGCCTGCAGTGCCATGAAGGAGGGGATCCAGGATTTTGATTCAGTGACAGTGAAAGAACTGTGATATATTTCCAAGTCAGGATGGTGAGTAGCTTGGAGTGAAATTTTCAGGTGGCGGTGTTCCCATGTATCCTTTGCCTTTATCCTTCTGAGTGCAGGTGATCACGGGTTTAGCTGCTGCTGTCTGAAAAACCATAGTGAACTTCTGCAGTATATCTTGTAGACACTACACATTGCTGCAATTGAAAATCAGTGGTGAAATGACTAAGTATTTGTGGATCTGGTCCAAATCAAGCAGGTGCTTTGTCCTGAATGGTGTCGAAGTAGCATGTCATTGAACGACAATGGGTGTTGGTTAGAGTCTCTCTTGTTGGAGATGGCACTTGATTGGTGCAAAAGGTAAGTGGGGTGTATTCCATCACATGCCTGACTTGTGTGTTCTAGATGGTGGGCAGGTTTTAGAGAGTCAGGAGCTGAGTCATTTGTTATAGGATTCCTAGCCTCTGGTCTGTTCTTGTCACCATGGTATTTACATGTTTAGTTCAGTTCAGCTTCTAGTCAATGGTATCTCACAGGATGTGGGTGGAATAATTGACAATGATGTCATTGAACGTCACTGGGTGATGGTTAGAGTCTCTCTTGTTGGAGATGGCACTTGAGTGGTGCAAAAGCTGTTTGCCACTTGTCAGCCCAAACCCGGATATTGTCCAGGTCTTGCTGATTTGCTTCAGTATCTGGGGAGTCATGAATAGCACTGCACATTATGCAATCGTCAGTGGATGATTCTACTTTTGACATTATCATGGACGAAAGCAATTGATGAAAAAGCTGAAGATTGTTCATATATCGTGAATACATTAGGATGTGGAAAATAAAGAAGCAGCAGGGTTCAACTGCTCAAGTGTTTAGATGTCAGGTGAGGACAATGCCTGACTATGATAGCCCCTATTATCAAAGAGTTTGCCTGCACTGTACCTGTTAAAACAACACAACAGCTTTAAGGCACATTGTGAATGCAGTCCAGGGTGGCTCCTTTACCTACATTCCCTGTATATATTTTTGTTTTATACTTCATGCCTCTACAATGGAATTCCCATTCCAAGAGAGTATGGAATCAAATCAACCCACGTTCTGCAGTAGCAGATCGCCACATCAATGTAATAATGCTATGAACAGAAATTGTTGGTCAAACTTCATTGTTTTATTCACAAATGTGAACACTTCAACATGTCCCTTACTGCATCCAGGCCATTCATGGTGCTGCAACAACAGCTTCCCATCGAGGTAAGTGAATGCCAAAAGGCACTTGACTTGACTATAACCTTTGCACCTTAGATAAAACATTGCTGGTCAAAGTCTGCCAGGAAAGAATCCAGTTTGAGTCAGGGAATTGAAAGATTATAAGTCCTGATATTAATTTATTTAAAATTGAATGAAGAGGTTGGAGTGCACATTTGTTCAACGATCTCTGGATGATTAGCTATTCAGAGTTGAATATAGCTAAGAAATGGAAAGGAAGCGATGTTGAGGGGAACCATTTAGTGCACTCTGCTTATTGTTAAGTAATGTGATCACATGTCCAAGTATTATCTTTTCACTGAGCTGTTTTTTGAAGAGATGTACCCTTTCCCGGTAATCTGGTGCATACACGTACCTTATATCAAGGTGCAACTGAGAAGAAAATTCACGTTTAAATTTGTTCGGTAATATTTTCAATGGTTACAATCTGTGATCTAGCATTTTCTCCCACGGTATTATTAGGGAGGTGGCAATGAAGTGGTGTGGGATTGAACAAGCTCTGAGATTATCCCAATGTTTGGAGGAATTTTCTAAAAAAGATCATCATAAAGTAATTAATGCACTCAGAAATCTACTGAAATATCACTCTGGTGCACCTACTTAGCTTGAAAAGAAATCAGTGGATACAAACAGCAATATACAAAGTACTGAGTAAAAGCCGTAAGAACACGGGATGCTGTAAATCAGAAACAAAACCAGAAGTTGCTGGAAAAGCTCAACAGGTCTGACAGCATCTGTGAAGAAAAAAAAATCAGAGTTATCACTTCGGGTCCGGTGAGCCTTCCTACAATATGTTTTGAGGAAGTGTCACTGGACCCGAAACGTTAACTCTGATATTTTCTTCACATGTGCTGCCAGATTTTCTGAGCTTTTCCAGCGACTTCTGTTTTTGTACAAAGTACTGAGCCGCTTCGAGGTTTACATACCATCGGACACAAAGACAGACATAAATGATTGCTCAGATCTAATTCACTTACCTGGTGGTCCTGGAGGCCCTGGAGGTCCTGGCTGGCCAGGTGGACCGGGTGGCCCTGGTGCTGCCAACACGGCTGTTCCTGGTATGCCAGGGATTCCTGGGATTCCTGGAGGGCCTTGGGGTCCTGGTGGACCCGGAGGGCCCTGGGGACCTTGTGGACCAGGGGGACCCATTTTCTTGCCTGTGAGGTAAGTCAAACAGAGAATGGCATCAAACACCAATTCCAGGGAGTGGGTGACTAGCAGGCAAACTTCAGGTGACTTGGTTGGATTATGAAAGCATCAATTGCACCTTGCCTTTCTTAAAAATGATATGGTGGTTGTCATACAGTTCAGTAATGCTTCAAATCAACAGAGGAATACTAAGAAGCTCCTAGTTACGGATTCTATTGAATGGCAGAGCAGGCCTGAGCAGCCAGACAGCCAACTCCTGTTTCTTATGGCCCTATGGTAATTTTACAATTATATTTCAGGTAAGGATTCCTATGGAGATTTTTATTATTTTGATGAGTTGATTGAAGGCGACTTCCAGTTTGTCTTTGGCTTCAGGAAGAGGTGACATTCAACAAACCATAACCAAAAGGGAACAAATATTTCCCATCAATGTCCCTACACTCCCCCACCCATCCATATTACCCAGGTGTGAACATCTTTTACCAATCTTAACAGTGGAGATTGCTGAAGAATTTCCATGATGTGTGTTCTTGAACCACTTGAGATTTCTGAAGAACACAGAACTTAAAGTCATAAGCATCACATACTGTGTTCCCAGTTTTAAATTTACAGCTGTGAATGAATGTTCTCCACCACCACCACTGCATCCCCATCAAAAAAACCATAGTACATGTCATGGATGATAATTTTTACAAATTAATGAAGGACAAAATAAATGTAACTGGGATTTGGGAACTGATGGTTTGCTGTCACAGAGAAATAAGGTTAACTTAAGGCAAGGTGAATAGATTGAAGTGAAACAAATGAGTAACAACTAAAATTAAATAGAGTACATCAGAAAAGTCTCATTTCAATACACTTGTACAAACTGAATGGATTTCAATACTGTAATTTATATTTGTGACCAAAGTGTCTCTGTGTTCTACAATCAAGCAAACATTTGAGTTAGTTTATTTGTGATCCGTTGTCAAGTAGTGTCTTTTCAGCTGTCCTTTCGCTTGGTGCCCTCAGCGGTCTACACTGGGAGGTTTCTTGGTGTTCATTCACTGATTTATGCTGGAGCTCATATCTGTCCATGGCATCGATGAGACTGCATTATTGCTTGGCGTCGGGCGTTCCCTGGGATTTTGGGATGTTCTGCTTCTGACTTTGAATGCTCCTGCCATCAATTGAATGGCCTGGGCGTTTTACTGGGTGAGGAGTTCACCGTCATTGTCACCACATTGTGAAATCATACCGAGGTTGTACAGAGAAGTGAGTCACTCCTCATACTGCTGAACACCACCCTTATTAACTATTTACACTCAATACATAATTGGGGTTAGGAGTGAGCATTCTTCAAAGCCTGCAGCCTCAATTCTACTTCCCAGTGTGTCTTAGCAGGTATCATTGATGATTTGTGCTATTTATTGCCAGAATGAGACTTACCTATTATCCTATAGTCACCCTACCTTCTAACCATCTTGGAATATGTTTCAAAATCTGAAATTTCTGGAGAAACTCAGCAAATCTGGCAGCACATTTAGGAAGAAAGCACAGTCAATGTTTCGGGTTCAGTGACCTTTCTTCAGAAGGGCCTGGAGCTAGGAAAAGCTTGGTATATATGCTGACCATGTGGTTTTCTGAAGAAGGGTCTAGGCCCGAAACGTCAGCCTTCCTGCTCCTCTGATGCTGCTTGGCCTGCTGCGTTCATCCAGCTCTACACCTTGTTATCTCAGATTTTCCAGCATCTGCAGTTCCTACTGTCTCTGAAACAATTTTAACCCCCAAATTGGTCGCCCAGCCTGCATTTTGTCCACATTGTGAGCAGTGAATATGGCGAAAATGGCAACTTAAGATCCTTTGGGTATGGATGTTGGTGGGCGGGTTGGCAAGGACCAGGGCGACCCTACAGGTATTGTAGGAGGGAAGAGAAAGGGTGAGGGTAACAGTGTGGAAAATGTGCTGGACATAGCTGAAGGTCCTGTCAAACATGATGGTTGAGGAAAAAAGTGGACATTTCCAAGGCCTCCCTGGTGAAAGCAGTATCATCAGAACAGATGCAATGGGCATGGAGAAACTGGGAGAAAGGGATGGAATCTTTACAGGAAGCAGAGTGTGAGGATGTATAACTGTGGAAGTTGCTGGGTTTGTGGTGGTTATTGGTGGTCAGTTCATCCCCAGAAATGGAATCAGAGATGTTGAGGAAGGGAAGGGAGGGGTGAGAAATGATGGTGAAGATGAAAGCAGGGTTGGGAGCGAAATTGAAATTGGAAGTGAAATTGATGAATTGTCTTTTTCTGGAAGAGGCAGGAAAGCAACACTGATGGTGCATTTATGTATTGGAGAAAGAATTATGGGCGGAGGCTGTAGGAGATTTGGAACAAAGCTTGGTTTCCATTCTTGGGAATAAACTGGCCACTCTGCCAACAATTCTCAATTTGTATTTCAGGTTTACAGCATCAATAGCCAGTTGCTTTCGTCCGCCATTCAATCCATATAGTTCGTGCTGACATAGCAGATCTCAGGCACACCTACAGCACAGGCCCTGCGGTCAGCTTTAAGGATCCTGTACTCAAGGAACAGGTTTGGAAAGCATCCGGATTCTCACTTCTCATCAGCAAACTTCACCAGAAAGTGCATGCATTGATTAGATTAGATTAGATTAGATTCCCTCCAGTGTGGAAACAGGCCCTTCGGCCCAACAAGTCCACACCGCCCCTTGGAGCATCCCACCCAGACCTATAACCCTATAACCCACACATCCCTGAACACTATGGGCAATTTGGCATGGCCAATCCACCTAGCCTGCACATCTTTGGGCTGTGGGAGGAAACTGGAGCTCCTGGAGGAAACCCACGCAGGCACGGGGAGAACGTGCAAACTCCGCACAGACAGTTACCCGAGGCTGGAATCGAATCCGAGTCCCTGGTGCTGTGAGGTTGCAGTGCTAACCACTGAGCCACCGTGCCGCCTGATGTTGGGCTAGGACAGAAGTCAGTTTGGGTTATAATGATGCATAATTGTACAACTGCTTTTACTCTCACTGCCTCAGCTTGCACGCAAAGACAAACAATTTGTACAAGGGTTCTGCTCTGGCAAACTAGTATCCATGGTACCAAGCCAGAGTATGAGTCAATCCCCTAGGGTGTGGAAAAAAAAATATTTGTAAAAGAAACTGCCCGCAAATGGATTGCAGGGCAGTGAAAGGCTGTAACATTCTCATTCTTTTGCCTAAATTACAATGGGGTCAGAGGGCATCAAAATCCTCAGTGGAAAACAGTGACATATAAAAATATCATTTTCATCAATAAAGGGCTCCAACACGTCTTGGCATGTTAACACGAAGCACAAGCAGACAGTCATACATGGAATTTTTATACACTACCAAAGTGAATGTCCCAATCTCTGAATCCTAACATAAGGAGGTTTCTCCTGGCCACTACCTTATACCTTTTGATATGGCCCCTAGTTATTGATCTATGAACTATTTGGATCAATCAGCCTCCATTAAACCTATCACAGTCTTTCAAAATTTGAAACACCGCCTTCATATTACCCGTAATGTAATGCTTCGATTATTCCATAGTCTTCTTCATATGTGTATTTCCTTATCAAAGGCAGTGCCCAGTAACTCAGCACTGTGTCTTTTTGAAAGCATACATCTAGTGTGCTGCCCAATACCATGGCCCATCAGGGCTGGCAACATTCCAGAATTTGCAAAGGAATCTCTTGGATACAGCTGTGTGAACCCTGAGGAAAAGCCATAGCAATATTAAAATTATATATTTTTTGTCAGCTTCTTTGAACATTTCTCTTTAAAACCATTTAAAATTGAGGTAAAAACAGTTGGTCAGCTCCTAGTCAAGCATCAAGCTGGATTATGAATTTTTTCGATTTCTAACTGGAAATTCATCACAAGAATGGAGATAATAGCTAATTAATGGCTAGAGTGTGGGCCAAGTCATGAGAAGTCACCCTCAGGAATACAATGCATCACAGTTAGCAAAACTATGGAAAACACTGTGGCTTTATATAAATATATCATTCCTGCATTAAATCATAAAAATACAACCCAGAGAGATACCACTTGGTTCATTGGGATGTGGCAGCTTTTTGGAATGTCTATCCAATTTGTCCCCTTCTCTTTCCCTATAGCTGATTACATATTCCCCTTCAACTGCATATATCTCAGTATCATGAGAATTATCATTGGACTGCTTCTCCCACCTATTCAGGCAGTGTATTCCAAATCACGTAAAATATCTTCATTTTTTTTTCTAACCTTTTATGAAGTAAGTTAAATCTGTATCAGAGATAACAGGAACTGCAGATGCTGGAGAATCCAAGATAACAAGATGTAAAGCTTGATGAACACAGCAGGCCAAGCACCATCTTAGGAGCAGGAAAGCTGACGTTTTGGGCCTAGACCCTTCATCAGAAAATTTTCTGATGAAGGGTCTAGGCCTAAAACGTCAGCTTTCCTGCTCCTAAGATGGTGCTTGGCCTGCTGTGTTCATCAAGCTCTACAGCTTGTTATCTAAGGTAAATTTGTAGCTTCTGGTTGCTGAAACGTTCTGTCATTAGAAAGTGCGCTTCCTTATTTGCTCTACCGCAACCTTTCAAGACTTTAAATAAATTTATGAGAACTCTCCTTAACCTTCTCTGCATTTATAATTTGTACCTCCCATAAAATAAATCTAGGGTTTCATTCATCAATTTGTTGTTACATTCCCTCTTGTATTCACTGCAACACAAGAGGATGTCTCAGCATAGTTTAATGTTAGCAGGTATGATTTGGCCATTCTTGTGAATAATGGGTGGGACAAGCATGGTGTGGATCAAGAACTGCAGAGTTTGAGTAATGAAGAATATTTGACAGTCATGCCAACTTTAATTATCATTGGGTCCACATTATAAGAGAAATTGACTTTGTAAGGAAGTAATCTTTTAATATTACCTTTTCCTTTTCCTTTGCTTTTACCTAGAAGGGGGAGAAAAGCATAAGTCAGAAAGCAAACTTTTGGTTATTGACCATCTTTCCTTCATTAAAAGAATTACTTTGTCAAAAGTACTTTATTGGCTGCAAAATACTTTGAGACATTCCATAGTCATCAAAGGAGCTACAACTTTTTTTTAACTGAAGTTACAGTAATGCTGCATTTGTTTAGAACTTGTGAAGGAGATAAATTAAGTCCATCACACCTGTGCCTAAGCTGACAAGCTGTTCAATATCATTAAGAATACAGAAAATGCTAATACACAGCAAAAGAAGGAACGTCTACAATGTTTATTAACATCTCCAAGTGTGGACTTTGTGCAGGTTTTTTAAGTAAATAGATCATTAGGCATAGATAAACTCAAGAGTCATTCACTCAGTAGCTAAGTGACAGTTTGACGCAAATGTCTGGACCGCAGTGTTTTAGGTAGCCAAGATGTGGAGGTGCTGGTTTTGGACTGAGGCATACAAAGTCAGAAGTCATACGACACCAGGTTAAAGCCCAACAGATTTATTTGAAATCACAAGCTTTCTGAGCTCTGAAACCTGTTGGACTATAACTTGATGTTATGTGATTCTTGACTTGGGTAGTCAACAGGGAGAAGCCAGGAGGAATACAATGAAAACCAGGCAGTGTGGAGTTCTGAGCTAAGATTTTCTTCTGTTACAATTTACAGTAATTATAAATATACCAGTGAAGAATTTGGTATTGTAAAAACAGAACCAAATTACAGAAAGTCCTGTTCTAGAAACAGCAGAAGAAATCTTTACAACTACATTAATTATATTACAATATCGAGCAACTCAAGAAATTCTGAGAAGCAAAGGAAATACCACAGATGGTGAGCATCAGAAAGATCTGCTTTTGATTCAAAGTCAATTTTCTTTTACAGTTAATATCCAAAATGACAGACCTAGGTTGGTCTGTGCAAGCCTGTTCAGAGAATTCATCCAATGCTTAAAGTTGAAATAACTGGGGTAATTAAGAGAACAATGGCACTAAAAAAAAGATGAGTTGAAATGATATTAATCTTCCCCATACAGCTAAACGCCATAAGATACTGGTACAGAATAATGCCATTTGATCCATTGTGTATTCTCTGCCATTCAATCATGGCTGATAAGTTTGATTGACTGATTGATTTGTTGTCAAATGTGCCAAAATACAGTGAAAAGCTTTGTTTATGAGCGGTACAGGCAGATCATAGTAAGCAAAGGATGTACAGATCAAAAAGATTTAGATAGAGACATACAGGTTACAATGCGTAGGTCGTGTGCTAGGCAAGATCAACGTTAGCAAGATCAGTGTTATCTGAGGCTAGAGACTTCATTCATCATTCTACTAATGGACAGGAAGAAGCTGTCCTGAACCAGCTGGTGTATATATTTAAGCTTCTGTATCTTCTGCCTGACAGAAGAGATTGTAGGAGATCATTACGGGGCTGCAATGGGTCCTTAATGATTTTGAGATAATGGGAACTGCAGATGCTGGAGAATCCAAGATAATAAAATGTGAGGCTGGATGAACACAGCAGGCCAAGCAGCATCTCAGGAGCACAAAACCTGACGTTTCGGGCCTAGACCCTTCATCAGAGATGATGATGGGGTCTAGGCCCGAAACGTCAGCTTTTGTGCTCCTGAGATGCTGCTTGGCCTGCTGTGTTCATCCAGCCTCACATTTTATTACCTTAATGATTTTGGCAGGTTTTCCATGGCAGCAAGCTGTGTAAATGCAGTCCATGGATGGATGGTTGGCTTCTGTGAATGATCTGGGCAGTACATATCATTTTCTGTAGCTTCTTAACAATCCTGGGCAGAGAGGTTGCAGTACCGAGCCATTATGCACCCAGACAGTATGCTTTCAATGATGCATCCGTAGAAGTTGGTGAGGGACTTTATGGATAAGCCAAATTTCCTGAGCTGCCTGAAGAAGAACAGGCATTGTTGTGCCTCCTTGACTGTTGCATCTACGTGGGAAATTCAGGGCAGATTGTTGGTTATTGTCACCCCGAGGAACTTGATGCTCTTCACCCTCGCAACCTCAGTTCTGTTGATGTAGATGAGAGCATGTTCTCCTCCTTTCTTTCTGAAGCCCATTTTTTCTCAACCCCACTCTCCTGCCTTCTCCATATAACCTTTGATCCCCACACTAATCATGAACCTATCTATCTCTGACTTCAACACACTCAATGACTTGGCCTCCACAGGCTTCTGTGGCAATGAGTTCCACAGATTTACCAACCCTGGCTGAAGAAATGCTCCCTCATCTCAGTTCAAAAGGGTTGTCCCTTCACTCTGAGGCTGTGTACTCATGACCTAGTCTCGCCTACTAGTGGAAACATCTTCTCCACATCTACTCTGTCCAGGCGTCTCAATATTCTGTAAGTTTCAATGAGATCCCTCCTCATCCTTCTAAACTCCATCAAGTACAGACCTAGAGACATCAACTGCTCCTCATATGACAAGCCCTTCATCTCCTGTGATCATTCTTGTGAACGTTCTCTGGAACGCCTCCAGGGCTAGCATATCCTTCCTTATTTCACAGATCTGTGGGCGGATCGGGGAACCACAGCTTCGCAAGGGTGTTTTGACCCTGGAGCGAGTTCAATGCAGGTTTACAAGGTTGAGATCTGACCCTCAGGGATTAGGTTATGAGGAGAGATTAGACAATTTTGGCCTTTTGTCTGTAGAATTTAGAAGGATAGGGGGTGAACTAATCAAGGTTTAGGATTTTAACAGGGAAAGATACCGGATGAAGTTTCTAGAACTAGGAGGCACAGTCCTTAAATTAGAACCAGGCCATTCAGGAGAGATGTTAGAAAGCACTAAGTGAACTCTCCTCCCCAAATGGTGTTTGATGCTACTTCAATTACTAAATTTAAATCTGGGATAGAGAATTTTTTTATTAGGCTAAAGTATCAAGAGATAGAGGCCAAGGCAGGCATTTGAAATTGGGCCACAGATCAGCCATGATCTTCTTGAATAACGGAGCAAGCCCGATGGACTGAATGGCCTACTCCTGTTCCTAGCATTACACAGGGGTACTCAGTCTTCGGTATAACAAGATTAAAAACAAAAGTTACAAAACGTCTTACCCACCTCTGAAGAAGCTAATATAACACATAATATTATATATGGTCTTGGTCAAATAATGATACATCTGTCAGCATTGTTGGGCAGAATTATTGCAAAAGTCAGCAAGTCTGTTGACTCCAATACTGCACCTTTTGGCTGGTGAACAGGGAACTAAAGAACTGCGAAAGCTGGAAACTGAAATGAAAACAGAAGTTTCTGGAGAAACTCAGCAGGTCTGGCAGCATCTCTGGAGAGAAAGCAATGTTGCTCTCCAGGGATACTGCCAGACCTGCTGAGTTTCTCCAGCAATTTCTGTTTTTCTTGCAGAATGCAAGGAGCCTTTCTCACGAACATTTGCTTGTACAGTGGTTACGAGAGGACTCATTCAAACCTCGGGACTCATAAACCTTTCAGCTAACGCAATACTTGTACATACTGCGATTGATTGGTCGTTTGTTTCCATACTGGTGATGTATCTACCAAATACCATCCAGTACTTCACACAGCTGTTGATTCCACAGGCCAGAATTATACTTCTCTCACTTGCAAGTTGGAAGGCAGAAGGTGGTCATAAAATCTAGTTTGTTTTGCCAGCAGCAGAGGTGGCACTTGGCAGTCTGTCCGGCAGTGGGAAAATTAAATAGGCAATTAGTCCCTGCTTAAGGGTTTCATCCACTCAGCCCTGGGATTTAAAAGGTGACAAATACCTAGTTCAAAGTGTTTTCCAACATGGGCTGGTTGCGGGCAAGGCAGTTGGATTTCACCTTAAGAACCATCTGATGACATCATCAGCGGGGGGGGGAGCATTCCCCACAGGTCAGTTTCCATTCAACCCTGGCCTTTCCTTCCACCCACCAGTAGAACATCAGGGAGACCTCAGGCTCACCAGCTGGTCTGAACACAGCACAGTTTAACCACTCAGTCCACAAGTGCAATGGTGACAGTGGCCGTGGCTCTTGGCTGGCCCGCCAGCACAGGAGAGCTGCCAATCTCTGATTGGCCTGCTGATCTCAGAGAAGGGACTTCCTGTTCCTTTGGGACAGAAATCCTCCCTAACCTTTCTTAATTAGCAACAAAGAGTACACTGATAACTGTTAACTTGTTATTGCCAACTGGGAAGGTATTCTGCATACACACTCAGCCTGTTAAGATGGCTGCTGGCTCATGCATGGAATCTCCCATCAAGATGGGTGGATGCATGTTGCCGCCAGGCCAGTATCTTTTACGGTATTGTTTACTATCCAACAATATTTTTCCTTTCAGTTATTAGGGCAACTGAGGCAACCAGTTGAAAAGGCTAAAGCCTTTAAGGTTCCTACACCACATGGTGGGCTCAGTAATAGGTGTGGAACTCTGTGTCCTTTGGTCAGAATTTTGAGCCCCACAAAGGGTGTCAAGATATTTTTCTTAAATAAACTCCATTATTAGGAGATAATGGGAACTGCAGATGCTGCAGAATCCAAGATAATAAAGTGTGAAGCTGGATGAACACAGCAGGCCAAGCAGCATCTCAGGAGCACAAAAGCCTTCATCAGAGAGGCTGATGAAGGGTCTAGGCCCGAAACGTCGGCTTTTGTGCTCCTGAGATGCTGCTTGGCCTGCTGTGTTCATCCAGCTTCACACTTTATTATCCATTATTAGGAACTTGGTTTCCACGACTGGTGCTCACCCAAGCTACTTAGTTGCCATGGACAAAAAATATTAACCAGTCATGTAATTCAAAACAGTCTTGCATTTACTCACTGAATATGTATCTGAAAAACAGTACTGCTTTCATGTGAGAAGACAACTGGAGTAGGTACACAGGAGGACCACGAGCTGCAAGATCCCCTTCAAGTCACACACATCTTGACTTAGAACTAGAGACAGCAGGAACTGCAGATGCTGGAGGAATCTGAGATAACACGGTGTAGAGCTGGATGAACACAGCGGGCCAAGCAGCATCAGAGGAGCAGGAGAGCTGACATTTCGGGTCTGGACCCTTCTGTAGAAATGGGCAGAGAACTATACCATTGTCCCTTCATTATCACCAGGTCAAAATTCTGAAACTTCTTTCTAAAAGCATTGTGCGTGCCTCTACATGCCAAAGACTGTAACAGTTGAAGAAAGTAGCTCACCGCCCCTTTCTCAATGGCAATTAGGGCAGGGGAATAAATATCGGCCCAGCTAGCAACTGCCACATCCCATGAATAATAATTGTCAGCCTTTTTCCTTCAATAAATCCCTCCAATAAATCCACAGTCAAATTTTGAACATTGAAGAAAGATACTTTAGCATGGTTACAATTGCAAATGTTTTGTTCCCTCAGTAAGTGATTTTATTGCAAAGCACCCAGCTATATGCTCGCAAAAGGAAAATCCTCATTCCTGCGAAAAAGGGGAGCTGTATTGAAAAACATTCTCACTATAGGCAGTGACAAGCTCTGACAACACCACTGCATCTGCACTTGGGGAGGAAGTGCTGCTTCTAAGGTTGAGGAACAAATAAACAGTATCACTGGTGTATCTGTCTTTCTCCTGGGGGCTGGGGTGTGAGGGTGGGCTGTGGAACTTGGTGAAGTTGTAGCACGAGTAAAAACTAGTCCCTGATGTGAGACCTAGAGATTGAATGTGGTTTAACAATTTGACCCAAGTAGCTGATTTACACCCAGCCTCTTTCTTCCCTCCAACCTCGCCATGGGGCAGAAGGACCAACTGTGAGTTTTTTAACAACCTCCAAACCACAATGCACTAAGTCAGCAAAACAAATCAGAACTGAGTTTTGCACCATCCTGGCTCCTATGGCTTAGCACACATCAGGTAATGCAATTACTTGCTAAGCTATCAAATGAGTTGAAGCCTGTTCTTTCGTTCCATCTGGCGACTAAATTGATATTTATGTAGCTTTTAGTAAAATGTGAAAAAAAGCATTTTCCACCCCTGCTGGCAACATTTACAATACAAGTGCTCACTCTGGCCACTCCTCGGCTTTTACTTTGAGAGGCACATGCAACTACTTGTAGTTGAACAGTTTCTCAATTCAACATGCATACAGCAAGAGCTGTAGCCCCTGGGTTCAGTGCTCTTGGATGAACTACGACTCCATTGAACCCCCCAGAGGGAGGCAAAAGATCTACTTGCAATAGTTTGAAGAAAAGCACACCAAGCTTGTTCAGGCAGATCGGCTAAAAGTTAGCCCTTGACCAACATCAGAAAAAATGGCCAACTGGCCCAAGGTGCTTTTGCTAAAAAGGCTCCCCCAAACCCTGGCACTATTCCCCCACGCCTGCCACCATTTATCTTTTCTTAAGTTCTCTTTTGGAAGTTATTTTGAATATGCTTCCCTTTCAGGCACTGTATTCTACATCACAACAACTTCCTGTATGAAAAAATAAAATCCCTCAAACTGAAGATCTGGGGGTGTGAGCTGGGGACAGCAATTGTCACTGTGGAACTTGAACCAAGTTGTAATAGCTACACAGATGTGCTCTAGCTCTAACCGTTCCCACTGAGAAGTGTTGTAAAAATTCAAGCCTCAAAATGAGGTCATGGGTGGAGCAAGTTTCGAAAGCCCTGGGTGAGAACTTTTGCCTATCATCGCAACATGCATCCTCTGATGATCAACCTTTTGACACTGTTAATAGTTTTTCAATAAGGTGTCAAAACTAAGCATGATTTTGAAAAGGCCTATCAAATTATAATGCCTGGGGAACGCCAATGTACACTTCCATCCAGTTTGTTAAACTACCATTCATCAAAGGTCTCTGATCCTTAGCCAGTTTCATAAACATACACACTTCTTTAATCTGATAGGCTTTGCTTGTAAACCTAAATTTTGTCAAATGCCTTTTGAAAATTCTTGTGCGCATAGCAATTAGGCTACCCTCATCAACCGTCTCAGTTACTTCAAAGAAATTCAGTCTGGGGGGATTGAGCTGTAGGGAAAAAAACTGAATAGGCTGGGGCATTCTTTCCCGCAGCTGAGGAGTGACCTTATTAGAGGTGTATAAAATCATGAGGGGCATGGATAGGGTGAATAGCCAAGAAATTTCTCCTACGGTCGGGGAGTCCAAAACTAGAAGACATAGGTTTAAGCTGAGAGGGGAAGATATAAGAAGCGAACTGACGGGTAATGTTATCATGCAGAAGGTAAGCTATGCTTGGAACAAGCTACCAGGCAGTGGTAGAAGCAGATGCAATTGCAACATCTGGTCTATGAATAGGAAGGATTTAAGACAGATATGGGCCAAATGCTGGTAAATGGGACTCAGGCTGATTGGGATGCCTGGTCAGCGTGGACGATTTGGACCGAAGGATCTGTTTCTGTGTCGTATGATTCTTTCTGTTAACGAATTCATGTCAACTTCCACAAACTACAGTCTTCAAGTGTCATTTGATGCTGTTCCGGATTATTGAGTTAAATGCTTCCACACCACCCATACAGACTGACTGTCACATAGATACTGGGTTATCCCTTTATTCTCTATTGATTATATTTTGTTTGATTCACTCATGTAATACATGTGTATCTCAAGTATCTAGCATTTGTTGCTCATCTCTAACTGCCCTTGATAAGGTAGGACAGTCATCTGCTTGAACTACCACAGTCCATCTGGATGTAGGCAGACTGACAATGCTGTTAGGGAGTAAGTTCCCAGGTAAAGCAAAGTAATGGCAAAAAAAAAACTTGCAGGTAATGATACTCCCATGTTGTTCCTGTTCTTCCAGATGGAAAGAAGCCATAGGCTTGGAAAGTGCTATCAAAGGAGCTTTGGTGAATTGTTTAAGTGCATCTTGAAGATGGTACACATGGCTGCTACTGTGTTCCAGTGGTGGAGAGTGAAACTTTCAGCCAGCAGATGGAACCCCAATCCAGTAGGCTGTTTTATCCTGGTGTGTAGTGTTGAGTGTCTTCACTATTTTTGGAAATTGACTCATCCAGGACAGTGGAGAGTATATTATCATACTCTTGAATTGTGGATAGGCTTTGGGGAACCAAGAGATGAGCTATTCAAAACACAATTGCCAGTATTCGTACAGGTAATAGTGACCTTTCTGATCAATGTTAGTCTCTCGGATGTTGGTGGTGAGCGTCACAGAGGCATGGAATTAAAACAGCCCCGAAACAGACCATTTGGTCAACCAGTCCATGCTGACTATAATTCCAAATGAACCTAGTCCCACCTGCCTGCACTTGGCCCATACCTATCCAAACATTTTGCATTAATGTACTTATCAAAATGTCTTTTAGACTCTGTAGTTTTACCCAAATCCACCACTTCTTCTGCAAGTTCATTTCACAAAGGAACCACTGTGTAAAAAAGTTGCCCCTCATTTCCATTTTAAATCTTTCTGTACTCATTTTAACAATATGCTCCCTAGCCTTGAAACCCCCCATGCTAGGGAAAAGACACCTGTCATTCACCTTACCTATAGCCCTCAAGATTTTAAAAACATTATAAGGTCACCCCTCAACCGCCAATAACAAAAGTTTCAGCCTTTCTAGCCTCTCCCTATAACTCAAACCCTCCATTCCAGGCAACCTTCTGATAAATCTTCTCTGAACCCTCTCCAGCTTGGTAATATTCTTCCAATAACAGGGCGAAAAGAACTGGATACAATACTCGAGAAGAGACTTCATCAATATCCTGTACAACCTCA
The DNA here is from genome assembly GCF_030684315.1 of Stegostoma tigrinum. NCBI lineage: Eukaryota > Metazoa > Chordata > Chondrichthyes > Orectolobiformes > Stegostomatidae > Stegostoma > Stegostoma tigrinum. Next base: position 19,765,535 of record NC_081368.1, on the reverse strand, counting down.
ACATGACATCCCAATTCCTCTACTCAAAAGTCTGAGCAGTCTCAAATTGGCTTCACTGTTCAATAAGATCATGGTTGATCTGGCGTGGTCTTAACTTCACTTTTCTGTCTGCCCTCAATAACCCATGAGCCCTTGTCTGTCAAAAATCCAACTAACTTCACCTTGAATAAATTGGAAGACCCCAGCCATCGCTATTTTAGGGGGTGAGAATTCCACATTCAAAGAAGCCCTTCAGTTTGGAATCAGTCAATGAACTTTCTCTGAACTGCTTCTGAAGCATTTATTTTTCAAATAAGGTGACCCAAACTGTACACGGTACACCAGGTTTAGTTCCCCCTGATGTCCTGTACAACTGCAATACAACATTCCTACTTTTATATACCAACCGTCTGGTAATAATTGCCAACTTTCCACTTGCCTTTGTAATTACATTCTGCACCTGCACTGTGATTCATGCATAAAGACATCCGCATTCCTCTGTACACCAGGTTTTGAAAGCTCTGTCCACATATTACTTTGCTATTCTTCCTGCCAAAATTGACAAAGTTTACATCTGTCCACACTGTGCTCATTTGACAAACTTTTGCCCACTTATTTGACACATCTATACCTCTTTGCAGACTCTCTAGAACATAGAACTGTACAGCACAGGAACGAGCCCTTCAGCCCATGATGTTGTGCCCAACATGATGCCAAATGAAACTAATCCCTTCTGCATGCCCTTGGTCCACATCCCTCTTTGCCGTGCACATTCATGTGTTTATCTAAAAATCCCTTAAATGCCCTTATTGTACGTGTCACCACCACCATCCCTGGCAGTGTATTCCAGACTTCTACCAGTGTCTGTGTAAAACGCCTGCCCCTCATGTCTCCTTTGAACTTTACCCCTCTAACCTTAAATGCATGCCCCATAGTATTAGACCTGCAAACTCTGGGAAAAACGTTCTGACAATCAACCCTATCTATGCATTCATTATTTTATAGGCCTCCATTAAGTCGCTGCTCAACCTCCATCACTCCAGAGGAAATAACCCAAATTTTTCTAGCCTCTCCTTACAGCTCATACCCTCTAATTCAGGCAGCATCCTGGTAAACCTCTTCTGCACCCTCTCCAAAGCCTCCACATCCTGTAATGTGGTGACCAGAACTGAACACAATGTTCTAAGTGTGTGGTCGAACTAAAAAGCCTTGTTCATCTTGATAACTTACTTTCCTCCTAATTGTACTGGCATTGGCAAACATACCTACCACACATCCAAATCATTGATTCATAATGGGCAGCACGGTGGCTCAGTGGTTAGCATTGCTGCCTCACAACATCAGGCACCCAGTTCAATTTCACCCTTGGCGACTATGTGGAGTTTGCATGTTCTCCCCATGTCTGCGCTGGTTTCCTCCCAGAGTCCAAAGATGCACAAGTTGGGTGGACTGGCCATGCTAAATTTCCCATAGTGTCAAGGGATGTGCACTTTAGGTGGGTTAGTCTCAGGAAATGCAGGGTTACAGGGATATGGTAGGTGGATGGGTCTGGACGGGATGCTTTTCAGAGGGTCAGTGTGGTCTTGATGGGTCAAATGACCTGTTTCCACACTGTGGGGATTCTATGACTGTCAACACTCGAAGAACTAATATTGATCTTTATGGCGCTCCACTAGTTACAACTGACCAATCAAAGAAATAAATATTGATCCATACTGTCTTCCTGAGGACAAGTATGCGAAAATGTCTTTTTAACCACACTCTCTATGTGAGACGGAAACTTCAGAGAATTATATACCTGAAACTCTAGGTCCTTCTGTTCTACAGCACTACCCAAGGTCCTAACATTAATTGTACAAGTCCTATTCTTGTTTGTTGTACCAAAATGCAGTACCTCCCATTTATCCAGATTGAACTGTGTCTGCCATTCTTCAGCTCAATACACTACTACTCTCCTTCTTCCTTTATCAATTCCCCAGGCTCACTCAAGAGCACCAACACTACCTTTATTCCTAATTATATACTTTTAGAAACTCTCACTGTACGTTTTTATATTAATAGCTATCTTTCCCTCATGTTCTTCTTTTTGCCTATGTTAACCTTTTGGTAATTTTTTTCTCATTCCAATCCTTTGAGATACCACTCATCTTTGCAGATTTTTACAGTGCTTCTTACAATGTAATATTATCCTTAACTTTATCAGTTAGCCATAGATGGTGTGTTCTCCTCATAGTGCTTTCTTTCTCACTTTGTATCATTTTAAATATCCCTTAAAAACCTGCCACTACAATGTGACCGATCAAACTTTTAATCCAGTTTCCAAATTCATCTCAGCCATCTCTGTCTTCATACGCTCACAGTCACTTCTATTCAGATTTAAATCACCCATCATGGGTCCACATTTGTCCTTTTCAAACTGAACATGAAATTCTATCACATTAAGACTGCTGTCATTTAGAGTCCCTGTTATCATGCGGTTACGGATTAATCCTGTCCCATCAAACATTATTAGATCAGAGATAACTCACTCTGATGGCTCTAGAGCGTACTGGTTTATAAAATTGTCCCAAAGTCACAATGAACTTATTTTCCAGGCTACCTTAAACAATTTGATATCTAGATTAAATTCAGCCATGACTTTTTTCTGTTCTTATTCATTGATGGGATGTGGACATCACTGGCTAAGCCAATATTTATTGGTCATCCTTCAATGCTCTTAGGAAAATAGTGGTGGATTGCCTTCTTCAAGCAGTGCAGTTTATTTGGTATAGTTACACCAGCAATGTGTTGAGGGAGGGGCATCATGAATTTTGACCCAGGGGCAGTCAAGGAATGATGATATTTTCCAAGTCAAGTTGGTGAGTGATTTGATGGGGAATTTGCAGATGGACCCATACTTTTGCTGTCCTCATTTTTCTAAATGGTAGGGCTCATAAGCTTGCAAAATGTTATTCTAAGATGTCTTGGGGTAGTTCTATAGTGCATGTTATGGATGGTACATGCTGCTGCTCCTGAAGACAGGCTGAATGATTGTGGGCATCCATGTGGACTGCCTTGTCCTGAATGGTGTCAAGCTTCTTGTGTGCTACTGGAGCTAATGGGAAGTATTCCATCACACTCCTGACTTGTGTTTTGTTGATGATAGATAGGCAGTGGTGAGTCACAAAGTGAGATACTCATTGCAAAATTCTTAGCCTCTGACCTGCTCTTGTATTGACAATCCAATTCAGTTTCTGATGAAACTTTACTATGATAACTGAGTATGGTTATACATCAGCTATGAGCTCTTTATTTCTTCACATATGCTCTTTTCAGTGTAACTACTGTTAGGGGACCTATAAACCACTCCCATAAATGATCGTTTACCTTTACTATTTCATATTAGATTAGATTCCCTACCGTGTGGAAACAGTCCCTTTGGCCCAACAAGACCACACTGCCTCTTGCAGCATCCCATCCAGACCCATCCCCCTTTAACCCACACACCCCGAACACTACGGGCAATTTAGCATGGCCAATCCACCTAGCCTGCACATCTTTGGACTGTGGGAAGAAATTGGAGCAGCCGGTGGAAACCCATGCAGACGCAGGGAGAATGTGAAACTCCACACAGACAGTCGCCCGAGGCTGGAATCGAACCTGGGTCCCTGGTGCTATGAGGTTGCAGTGCTAACCACTGAGCCACCGTGCCGCCCTAAATTGCCCTATATCTACCCAAATTGATTGTCCAGCTTGACCTTTCAGGTTAAGGTCATTTCATTCTACGAAACTAATGCCATCCTCATTTAGTAATCTGCTATATTTACTTTGCTTTTAGCAATTTTGATATGTAAAATATCCTTAAACATTCAGGTCTAGAAATGGCTAGCACGAGGGGTCATAGTTTTAAGCTGGTTGGTGGAAAGTATCGAGGGGATGTCAGAGGCAGGTTCTTTACGCAGAGAGTTGTGAGAGCATGGAATGCGTTGCCAGCAGCAGTTGTGGAAGCAAGGTCATTGGGGTCATTTAAGAGACTGCTGGACATGTATATGGTCACAGAAATTTGAGGGTGCATACATGAGGATCAATGGTTGGCACAACATTGTGGGCTGAAGGGCCTGTTCTGTGCTGTACTGTTCTATGTTCTATGTTCTATGTTCTAGACTTGGTCAACTTCTCACAATGTCTCTGTTATCAGATCTAACATATTTATCTCTACCTGTATGAACAGCTCATTTCAGGTTTTGTGTCCAATAAGATACAAGACTGTAAATTCTCACAGAGTATAGAGGTGAAGAGCACAGAATAAAGGCTCTTCAGCAATTTATATGTCTCTACACTTATCTGTTAATCTACTTTTAAGTTTGTTTCTTCTGTCCATTCCTGTCACACTCTGGCAATCTGCATCCAATTTTTGCCCTCCTTTGCTATTTTGTTTTCCTTGAAATTAGGAAATCTCTCCTCACTTAATCTCTTATTGTCACAATTTAGCTTACAGACCTCTCCGTAGGTCTATTTTATCGATTCACCAGAACACTGGTGTCAGAACTGTTCAAGTGTTGGCCATCTGAACTATACAGTTCCCACCTTCCCTAGTACTCATGCCAGTGCCTAGAAATTGAAACTCATTTCTGCCACATCAATCTTAGTGATACCCATTCATCCCTCCAAACGTTTTCACTTATGTCTATTTGTTCCTGTCTCAGGATTCAGCACTGGCAATGACATTGCACATCAAGGGAAAGTGGTCAAATTCTCTCTTGTTGGAGGTGGTCATTACCTGGCACTTTTGGGGTAGAAATGTTGTTCATCATTTGTCATTCCCAAAGCCTCATGTAGTCTAGATCTTTCCGCATGCAAGGCACAGACTGCTTCAGTGTCTAAGATATCACAAATAGTAATGAATAATGTGAAATTGACAGCAAACATCGCTTCTTCAGATCTTACAATGGGAGGGACAGTCGTTGGTACAGCAACTGAAGATGTTTGGACCTAAAGACACTACTCTGAAGTACTCCGCAGCCCCTCCAGAGGCTTGAAAGCAAATACCAACAAGTACAAACAACAAGTTTCCAACAAGCACAGCCATTTGTGTTAGATATGACATGAAACATGGAACTAGCAACAGCAACTCCTGGCATTCGGTAACAATCCCACAGCTAAGAAGAATTAGAAGACTTGGTCATTATTTCACTGGACCTGGTGATTTTACTTTAAGTACTACCAAATCTTTGACGAATTCTCCTTTGTTTATTTTCATCCTAACATCAAAACTGAGATAGGTGTTTGTAAGGCATTGCTGACTGTAAATAAACTGCTGTGTTACTCATGTTACATACGTGACTGCACTTCAAACATACTTCATTGGTGGTAAATAACTTTAGGACATCCAGAAAGGTAAATAAACACAAGTTCTCATGTCACGAACTGGAAGGTGGATAACTTTTCCAGGAAGCTAAATGTACTCAAGTATCAAGAATGGCTGTAGCACATTTACCAGTTTGCAGCATTGAAGCTTTATCCTTGATTTTGTGAAAAAAATAATCAGACAAAATCCACAGTTCAGATAACAAGGTGTAGAGCTGGATGAACACAGCAGGCCAAGCAGCATCAGAGGAGCAGGAAAGCTGATGTTTCGGGCCTAAACCCTTGATGCTCATTTCTGAAGAAGGGTCTGGGCTCGAAGCATCAGCCTTCCTGCTCTGATGCTGCTTGGCCTGCTGTGTTCATCCAGCTCTACACGTTGTTATCTCAGATTCTACAGCATCTGCAGTTCCTACTATCTCCAAAATCCACAGTTGAACTGGAACCAATTTTCCCTTCTCTCTTCTCCTTCCTCCATCCCCTTAGATCATTGCCTTATGCTGAGCAATTGTCCACAACCGTTCAACTTGCACACAGTTGCCTTTTTTTCCTGTGCAAGTCTAGGTGACAAACATTGACAGGCTACTCAAGCCTGTTGGAATTCTATCGCTTCACAGTTCTGACGATACATCCTAAAACTGAAACATTAACTCTGTTTCTCTCTCAAATTTCCAGGTGCTGCCAGAAATGCAGAGTATCTCCAGCACTCTGTTTTATTTCAGACTTCCAGCAACAGCGAAACTTTGCTTTTGATGCAACCATGGAATTAGTTGTCAAAGAATCCAGTGTATCCTCAGCAGATGTTCACGTGACATGAATTTTTTTCTCAAGTCTTCACTGGGCAGTGAGCAGAAGAATGAAATCTAAGCAATATTTTTCCACAAGCATGGCTAAAGCGAACTGCTGACCCAATACTGACCTGACTCACATTGACTACCTCAGCACAGGTTGGGAATTGACCCTGGAAGTTTGTTATCTCTACAACTAGGGTTTCTTTGCAGAACAGGATGCTTCATAGAAAGGCAGCGATCCAATGGAAGGAGAAAGTGAAGTCGAAAGACGACGAAATTGTGGTCAAAAAGTAAAAGCCAGGGAAGAAGGCATGGAAAGGATGCGGGGAGGATTAGCGTGGGTGAAGAGGACAGTGCCTGATATATGACTGGATGCAAATTAATCCATGATTGTTGGAATGGCGCATGGTCAGATTGGGAAACCTGAGTGCAGGAGGTCAGCAAGGCTTTGGAGAGATTTAAAAGAGATGATACCAATCTAATTCTCAAATCATAGCAGGCAATTAGGATATAATTAGTACAATTGAGAAGATGACAATAGTTAGCTTTAGACTATGAAAGCACAATGTGAAGAGTTTGTAAAAGTCATCCCGTTAAAAAACTATATGCTAGAATTTTGGTGGTGTAAGGGGATGAGGGCATGGATGGAAATAGGTAACGATACAGAACCAAAGGAATCCAGGACTACCAGACAGGACAAAACTGAGCTTAGAACATGCAGCATCAGCAAGGTTCTGTGCTTTGTATGTTGTGGCAGCTGCAAAGATTTGTGGAGTCAAAGGCAAAGGAAATATGGCAGTAAAGGAAGCAGTAAAGAAGAGTTAGATCTTGCTAGAATTTAAGATGAATTTTGGCTCAATAATGTGCTAAATGTTGAATAGAGTTGCAGCATTCCTGGGTTGTCTAAGGATAGGAGTGAGGCAGAATTGTATACCATGTCTGTAAGGTAATCTCTTGTAATAGAAACAATAAACCATTCTTTTTCAACATTTATGTCAACTCATAAATGGGTTGCTGACAGAGAATAAATAGCAACAGGGGCAGGGCTAAGGATGGAACAGTGAAATCCATCAGACGCTGATTTTATAGGCGGAAAGAAAAAGACCATTGAAAGAGTTCATGTGTCTACATCATGACACATTAAAGTGACATTATGAGAAGAGCAGTGTCAGGAGTTGAGACTAAGGGGGGGCATATGCTCCTTCAGCAAGGAATAGAAATTTTAAACAACCAGTTAAATATGCATGTAATGAAAGCCTTAGCAGGTTTTTATTGGTTGTTTGCGGGAGGATTCTGTGCCTTTCTTTCCTGTGGTTCACAAAGCTTCCCAAATTGCAGCATTTGGTTTTTCAGTCACTGGTGTAAACTAAGTTTGTTTCCCTGGTGTCTTTGTCAAAAGACAGTCATGCAAACCAAAATAAAGCATCTGTAAACTGCCCAGGTGCTGAGAGTGCAGCGAAAGGTATTTATATGGTACCGCAGTAAATGGCTGTGTGAAAATTTTCTCCTGCTGCATTTGTATCATTAGTGATCAGACAGGAAGACAATCACAGGATCTGGGTATCACTGACTAGGTCATTTACACCCTGCAATGACCTGCCTTCTAGGACAGCTGAGTTCTGTTCGTGAAGGACTTACAGGGGATTTTGACCCAGTGATAGTGAAAGAATGGCAAAACAGTTCTAAGTCAGAATGGCGTTTGGCTTGAAGTGGAATTTGTAGGTGGCCAGTGATCACGTATATCTGACACATTTGTTCTTCAAAGTATACCATGCAAATCACTGTGTTGTCTCACATTAACCCTACATCTGACTGATATTCCTCTGTCGACGTAATCTGTCCCATTTCCTGTTCATTAAGGCAACAGACATCAAAATTAGGCAATTTTTTAATATTCTAAATTGGCGAGCCTCAGCACTGCAGCACTTCATCGAGGGCCGAAGAGCCTGTTTTGTGCTGTATTGTTCACTGTTCAGATTAGTGGTTGGATTTTTGCGTCCACCAACTTTCAAAAATGGTGTGTGGGGCCCAAATGTGTGACATTGAGAGCAAGAATTAGGATCAGGAATTGGCTATTTGGCTCCTCAAGCCTGTTCAGAGAATTAAAACATCATCTTTGATTTGATTGTGGCCTCAGCTCTATTTTCTTCTCCATTTCCCATAACCTTGAACCCCTTGTTGATCAGAAATCCTTGCAGTATTGTGCATGTATCCACATTGCATGGAATGCAACAATTCAAGAAGACAGCTTAATATCAAAATCTCCAGCCCAATGAGGAACAGATGCTGGCTGAGCCAACAGTGTTCATGTCCTATAAAGGAATAATAAAACTGAATCTCCACTGTTGTCTGGTGAAGAGAATTCCTCAGACTCATGAAACTCAGGGGAGAAAAAAAGCCTTCTCATCTCAGGCTGAAATGAGAGACTCTTAATGTTTTAAACCACAATCCCTAGTTGTCGATTCCCTAACAAAGGGAAACATTGTCTCAGTATCTACAGTATCAAGTCCCCCTCTGGATCTTATGTTTCAATAAGATCACCTCCCATTCTTCGAAACTCCAATGGCATATAGACCCAACTTGCTCAATCTTTTCTCATAAATCCTTCGCTCCAAAAATCAGAATGAACTCTGACATTTTTTTATAATTTATAATTTCAGAATTTTAGAGTCCCTACTGTGGGGATGCAGGCAATTTGGCCCACCAAGTCCACACTGTCCCTCCGAACAGTATCCCACCCAGACCCATCCACCTACCCCTATATCTCCCAAGGCCAAACCACCTAACCTGCACATCTTCAGACTGTGGGAAGAAACTGGAGCAGCCGATGGAAACCTGTTGTAGACTTGGGGAGAATGTGCATAATTTTCCAAGCAACTGAAATCCACCACCTCACACCACCTCCTCCCCCCGCCGCCCACCGCCACCCCATCACCCCCCATTCAGAACAGCTCCCTCCTTTCCAGTGCTGGTACCAATGTCCATGAATTAAAACCCATTTCTCTCACACCAGTTTTAAAGCCATGCGTTTACTTCTTTAATCCTGTTGACCCTGAGCCAACTTGCTCATGGTTCAGGCGGTAATTTGGAGGCCATTAGCTTTTTGTTTCATTCTGTCTTTTTTTTTAAATTTAGCCTCTAGCTGCTCATATTCCCTCAGCAGAAGCTCTTTTCTGTTTCTACCTACATCATTGGTACCTACGTGGACTATGAAAATGGGATGTTTCTCCATCCAACTCCAGGTTCCTCCGCAGCTCAGTGAAGATATCCTGAACCTGGGCACCAGCTAGGAAAGACACTCTTCAGGGCTGTCAATCCTGGCCACAGAAAACAGTGTTTACTTCCCTGTCTAAACTATCCCTGATTACAAGTACATTTCTCAAACATAAATCAGAAGACCCCAAAATACAATAATTCAGTTAGAAACGAATGATTTGTTTTGTTATTCATTGTGTTATTAATGGATGGTGACAGCTTTGCAGCTGTTTCTTATTTTCTGTGTCAGAGCAGTTTATTTAAGCTACTTATTTAGGCTCAGTTTATATGGAGAAATATACATGAAGGACAATCGCACTATACAGCAGGGCAGGCAAAGCAGTTGTCATTATCACACTAAGACAAGTCACTGTGGATCTGTGAAAATTCCAGTTATGTGTTCATCTTTACACTGAGTTTGTAGCAATAAGGTTACTGTTATGGTGTGGTACATAGAATTCAAGAGGCACAAAGAGAGCCCAAATCCAGTCATTCTTTATTCTGGGTACCCAGATGTCTAGTGAAAATGTGCAATTTCAGTGAAAAATCGCTTCTATTTCATTTTTTGATATATTCAGTTAGAAAGTAGTCAAATCAATTTGCATTACAGAAGCATCAACCTGGGCGTGCATTACCTAGGACCTTTTAATTTTCATGGGGAAGCATTCAGTCAGAAAATATCTTTAATATATATCCCAAGTAATTGTGGACCCAACACTGATGACTGTGATACATCACTTCCTATAGATTGCCGGTCCAAAAATATCCCATAATCCTAATTCCATCTCCAATTAGTTACAAATCCTCTATTCACACTAATAATTTACCTCTAACTCTATGAGCTCTTACCTAATTAAACAGCCTAATGTGTGGCAACTTATTAACTGCATTCTGAAAAATGAAATACTGTACATCCATTGTTTCCCCTTTATCTATCCTGCTTGATACTTCCTCAAAGACTTCCAGCAGATTTACCAGGCATGGGTTTCCCTCCACGTTGTCTGACTGCTTAGTCATATTGTATATTTTTAATGCTTTTTGTTACATTCTTTGTAATAGATTCTTTTCCATTTTTCCAATTTCAGACATTCAGCACGGTGGCTCAGTGGTTAGCACTGCTGCTTTTCAGCGCCAGGGACCCAGGTTCAATTCCACTCTCAGGCGTCTGTGTGGAGTTTGCACATTCTCCCCGCGTCTGCAAGGGTTTCCTCCGGGTGCTCCAGTTTCCTCCCACAGTCCAAAGATATGCAGGCTAGGTGGATTAGCCCATAGTGTCCAGGGATGTATAGATTAGGTGGGTTATGGAGGGATGGGTCTGAGTGCGATGCTCTGAGGGTTGGTGTGGACTTGTGAGGGTAAAAGGCCTGTTTCTACACCGCAGGGATTCTGTGATGAGTAACCTAACTCAACTAAACTCTGCCAATTCCTTGGCCAAAAGTGCAAAAGACCTATCCACAGTGAACAATGAAGACAGCATCAATGTCATAGTCATAGAGATGTACAGCATGTAAAAAGACCCTTTGGTCCAACTTGTCCATGCCGACCAGCTACCCTAACATAATCTAGTTCTACTTGCCTGTGTTTGGCTCACATGCCTCTAAACCCTTCCTGTTCAGATGCCTTTTAAATGTTGTAATTTCAACCAGTCATCACCACTTCCTCTGGCAGCTCATTCCATACATGCACCACGCTCTGCATGAAAACGTTGCCCCTTAGGTTCCTTTTAAATCCTTCCCCTCTCACTTTATACCCATACCTTTGATTTTAGGACTCCCCTACTTTGGGGAAAAGATCTTGACTATTCACCCTATCCATGCCTATCATGATTTTATAAACCTCTGTAAGGTCATCACTCAGTCTCCGACCCTCCAGGAAAAATAGTCCCAGGTTAGTAGCTTCTCCCTATAGCTCAAACTCGTCAACTCTGGCAACATCCTTGTAAATCTTTTCTGAACTCTTTCAAGTTTTACATCTTTACTGTAGCAGGGAGACCAGAATTGCACACAGTATCCCAAAAGTGGCCTAACCAATGTCCTGTACAGCCACAACATGACCTCCCAACTCCTATACTCAATGCACTGACCAATAATGGCAAGCGTACCAACACCTTCTTTGCTACTCTGACTACCTATGACTCCACCTTCAAGGGACTATCAACCTGCACTCTAAGTTCTCTTTGTTCAGCAACACTCCCCAAGACCTTACCATTAAATGTAGAAGACCTGCCCCAATTTGCCCAATCAAAATGCAGCACCTCACATTTATCTAGATTACACTCCAGCTGCCACTCCTCACCCATTGGATCAAAGTACTATTGTACTCTGTGATAACCTTTTTCGCTGTCCGCTATGCCACCAATTTTGGTGTCACCTGCAAACCTACTAATCATACCTCCTATGTTCACATCAAAATTATTTATCTAAACGACAAAAAGCAGTGGACCCAGCACTCGTGGCACACCGCTGGTCACAAGGCTCCAGTCTGAAAAGGAGTTCTCCACAGTCCTCTGTCTCCTACCTTCTAGCCAATTTTGTGTCTTGCGCTTCAGCAAAGATCTCCTGCAATTTAATCAAAATTGATTCAACTGTGTCTAAAGCTGGATGGAGGCAGAATGAGATAGAACAGAGGAGTGTAAACTTTCACTGAATCAGACCTGCAGACATTTCTACGTGAAAGATGACGGATTGAGAGAATGCTGGCAGTCCAAGAGAGGAGACATCAGTGAAATGCTCTGTAAACCATGTGGAAATTAAGCATTAGGAGGGCCAAATCTTTTAATTCGAAACTGGCAGGTCAACTACAAAAATATTCATTGCCCCAAGAAACAGTTCAACTTTTAATTTTAAGATCATGCTCCCTGTTTGAAATTTCCTCATTAGTAATTGTTGATTTGACCAGATCCATTGATCATTTTGTAAAGACTTTGATTCAAACAATCAAAATGCTAAAAATGAATAGCACACTTAACATTTGTTTGAAATCATGGTCCTGTGGCAGGGGCACAAGTGGCACAAAATACTTTGCCTAAGGAGCAGTGACACCCAACAAATATTGTAAGAAACTCCAATGCATGGAGAAAAAAAAATGCTCAAGCTATGTTCCCACCATCAGAAACAACCTGCTTCATCATGGAAGGAATGTGCACTCTCTGGCTAATCTTTTAGCTATTCAACAACAATTTTCAATTTGCAAACTGCCATGCTTAAGTTTATGATTGGATTAAACAGATTATTTTAAAAAGGAGAACAAAATGTTTTTATAAATTCTTTTGATTAAAGCCACATGCCCTGTTCAATTTTCATGCAAAGGAAAGTAATTCAATACACATTTGGAAACTTTATTCAATTCTCTAATTCAAAACACTACTCCTGACACAAATATAATACCAGAGTATGAGACTCTGGCATGGGCAGAGTGACTTCTTAGTGAATAAATATAATTCAAAAGAAGACTTCATTATCACGGCAGTTCAAGCATAGCACTCAGCCTTTTCAATGGGCTCTGAGCCATGATGCGTTGCAGTCATCCTCCCAATATTCTCGGGCAGCCTACTGCTTGTTTTTCTGCATCCCTTCATAGAGTTGTTGTTGCGTGTGTTCTCACTCATCACCTATGAGCCTGTGGATTATTAACAGAGATTTGGGCTGTCAACTCTCTGGATTGTCCTGGAGTCTTCAGGAATTAATGGCTAATCATTGGGTGCTGCTGCAAGCAAGTCAAAATGAAACATCATATGGGAAATTAAGAAAGACTGGGACTTTTCACTGGAGCATAGGAGGTTGAGGGTTGGCCTTATTGAGGTTCATAAAATCATGAGGGGCATTGATAAGGTAGATGACAAGGATCTTTTCCCTAGTGTAAGTGAGACGAGATGTCGGGCAATCTTTTTTCACAGGGTATGGTTAGTGTTTGGAGTGAACTGCCAGAGAAAGTGGTGGATTCAGAAACAGTTACAACATTTAAAAGACATTTGGATAAGTACATGATTATGAAAGGTTTGGAGGGATATCAGCCAAATGCAGACAGGTGGGACTAGTCTGGTTTGGGAACATCATCAGTGTGGACTTGTTGGACTGAAGGGTATATTTCCTTGGCATATGACTCTATGACTCTGAAAATATATACATCTTTCATTTCTTGAACACCTTTCTTTTGTTCAATGTAAAAATATTGCAAAGATAAGGTGGTTTAATTGAGCAAAAATTGGTGGAAGGAAACCTTCAGGAATATGATTAACCAGAGACAGCAACCGTAACCAATAGAATTAAGTGACTCTCGAGAAGGAAGTGCATTTCTCAAACAGGTTAGTGAGTGATCCGGACCACCCAGTATGTCTCAACTAAAGCTGTTTACTGTCAGTTTACAGCACATGTAATTGTAAAAGTTCCACAAATACCCCTGACTTCCTTACTCTCCTCGCTCTAACTAACTATGAATCATTCAAGGAGGCAAAAATATTAAACTGGGTTTGCAGTGTTTTCCTCCACAGTCTCACAAAAAATGACACATGAGAAAGACAGCCACCTCCCACCCAACTACACCGCAATCCTCCTCTGTTTTTGCTAAAGTTACGCAAAACTATGAATAAACGATCCTTGGAACAAATGAGATTGATGAGAATGTTGATCATGACAGATAAGGTAGACATAGATGAGCTGTTCCCATCAGTTGAGGATCTCTGATGAAGGGTCTAGGCCCGAAACGTCAGCTTTTGTGCTCCTGAGATGCTGCTGGGCCTGCTGTGTTCATCCATCCTCACATTGTATTATTTTAAGATCTAGGCATATACCGGTTTTAAGTTTTTGAGCAGGAGGTGTAGGGAAATGTGAGAAAACTTTTTAAAAATAAAAACATATTCCAAATTCTCTGCCTATCAGGGTCCTGGAACAGACAAAAATATTAACAACATTAAAAGGAAACTAGATGGGTATTTTGGAAAAATAAACAGACAGATATACTGGGATAGAATAAAGGAATGTGACTACTTTTTGAGTTTTTTCTTGACAAGGAGCCAGCAAGGCTTCAATCAGCCTAAAGGCTTTTTCCTGGGCCGTAATAACTCTATGACTCTATATTCTCTTCTGGTTCCATACACTTTCACTGTGTAGAACTAGTGAATTAGCAATATCTGCATCCAGCTCAATTCTTACTAGGATATTGTGGAACATCTCATTTTCATCAATTCATCCACCCTCATTCCTCCAAAAATTCAAGCTTTGAATCAAACTATAAATGAAGAAAGTTGTGAAAGGTGCTATTTCTACAATCCACTAATGACTGTAGAAGTGTCACAGTATGTCATTCCTCCAAATGTTTGTGCAGAACTATAAAAGTTTTCTTGGGCACAAATTTTCAAATTCCTCCACTTGGTTGACTGGGGGATGATTACACACCCAGAATTCATCTTCTTATTTTTGTTTTCGTTTTCTGAAGATGCTGGCTCATGTTTGAGTGCTTGATCAAGGCTTCAATAAAGTTCCCGGTAGCTCACCCAAGTAGCCACTCATCATATTCAGGTCTGCAGTGAGGTAAACTACCACATGTAACATTCAATGACAGGACCATATAAAGGTTTTCTTAAACAACTGGTCATTCTGCATTGCTACCATACAAAACTGTGGGCTTCATTTTTGTATACAGCTCAATATAAGCTCAGCAATTGCTTCATCAAGAAAAGCTACTGAATAGCAATGTCCCCGGGCTAGGTGTTGGAAAAATGACCCAGAAAGTTCATAATTTTTTCTTTACTTCAGTAGCCTAAATGTAACGATGAGGTTGGATTGGATTATTAGCCTTCAAGTGTATCCAATACACCTGGTAACAGCTGGGAAGAGATGGAGAGAGTCCTGGTTAGCCAGCACATGTGGAAGGCAAAGACATGTGCACTATTTCAGCAAAAATAATCTAAAGGAGAAATCCAGTTAAAGTCCATAGTCACCAAGGCTGTCTTAGCCTATGCTAACTAAAGAG
Organism: Stegostoma tigrinum; assembly: GCF_030684315.1. NCBI lineage: Eukaryota > Metazoa > Chordata > Chondrichthyes > Orectolobiformes > Stegostomatidae > Stegostoma > Stegostoma tigrinum. The sequence continues at coordinate 19,750,197 of NC_081368.1, read as the reverse complement.
AAGGAGTGATAGCTGTGGGCACTGAAGTCAGTGTTAACTTCTGCCACTGAGGCAACTCGGTTAGGTAGACACTGAAATTGAACCTTGGTTCACCTAGTACATATATCTGAAGTCATAGAGTTAAACAGCACGGAAACAGAGCCTTCGGACCAACTCGTCTTCACCAACCAGATATTGTAAACTGATCTAGCCCTCTTTGCCAGCATTTTGGCCATTTCCTTCTAAACCTTTCCTGTTTGTGTACCCATCCAGAAGCCTTTTAAATGCTGTACAATGAACAATACAGCACAGAACAGGCCTGCTGGCCCTCCAAGCCTGCACAAACACATTTCGCCCATACAAATTAAAACAGTGTGAGGCTGGATGAACACAGCAGGCCAAGCAGCATCTCAGGAGCACAAAAGCTGACGTTTCGGGCCTAGACCCTTCATCAGAGAGGGGGATGGGGGGAGGGAACTGGAATAAATAGGGAGAGAGGGGGAGGCGGACCGAAGATGGAGAGCAAAGAAGATAGGTGGAGAGGGTGTAGGTGGGGAGGTAGGGAGGGGATAGGTCAGTCCAGGGAAGACGGACAGGTCAAGGAGGTGGGATGAGGTTAGTAGGTAGCTGGGGGTGCGGCTGGGGGTGGGAGGAAGGGATGGGTGAGAGGAAGAACCGGTTAGGGAGGCAGAGACAGGTTGGACTGGTTTTGGGATGCAGTGGGTGGGGGGGAAGAGCTGGGCTGGTTGTGTGGTGCAGTGGGGGGAGGGGATGAACTGGGCTGGTTTAGGGATGCAGTGGGGGAAGGGGAGATTTTGAAACTGGTGAAGTCCACATTGATACCATATGGCTGCAGGGTTCCCAGGCGGAATATGAGTTGCTGTTCCTGCAACCTTCGGGTGGCATCATTGTGGCAGTGCAGGAGGCCCATGATGGACATGTCATCAAGAGAATGGGAGGGGGAGTGGAAATGGTTTGCGACTGGGAGGTGCAGTCTACTAACCTCATCCCACCTCCTTGACCTGTCCGTCTTCCCTGGACTGACCTATCCCCTCCCTACCTCCCCACCTACACCCTCTCCACCTATCTTCTTTGCTCTCCATCTTCGGTCCGCCTCCCCCTCTCTCCCTATTTATTCCAGTTCCCTCCCCCCATCCCCCTCTCTGATGAAGGGTCTAGGCCCGAAACGTCAGCTTTTGTGCTCCTGAGATGCTGCTTGGCCTGCTGTGTTCATCCAGCCTCACATTTTATTATCTTGGAATCTCCAGCATCTGCAGTTCCCATTATCTCTCAAATTAAAACAGTCTTCACTTACAGGATCCATTTACCTCTATTCCCTTCCCGTTCATGTATTCATCCAAGTGCTTCTTGATTGCTACTACTGTTTCCTCAACTTCCTTTATCAGTGCATTCCAGGCACTCACCACCCTGTATGTGAAAAACTTGCCTTGTACATGTCTTTTAAACTACACCCCTACCTTGCCATGTTGAACCTGTGTCCCTTAGTAATTGACCCCTCCACCCCTGGGAAAAAAACCTCATGCTTTCTACACAATCTTATAAACTTCTACCATGCTGCCCCTCAACCTCCTGTGTTCCAGTGAAAACAAACCCAGTCTATCCAACCTTTTTCATTGCTAAAATCCACCATCCCAGGCAACATCCTGGTAGACCTTTTCTGTCCTCTCTCCAAAGCATCTGTCTGGTAGCGTGGTGCCAGAATTGTATATGGTAACTGTGCCAGCCTCCACCACCTCCTCTACTAGCTCATTTCATACACTCACTACCCTCTGTGTGAAAGAATTATCCTTCAGGTCCCTTTTAAATCTTTCCTGTCTCACCTTAAACCCATGCACTCTAGTTTTAGGCTCTCCTATTCTGGGAAAAAGATCTTGTCTCTTCACCTTATCCATGTCCTTCATGATTTTATAAATTTCTACATGACCTTCTTGGTCTTAAGTGTTTTTTCTTTCCCCCAGAGTGAATCTACAGGGCGTAAGCTGATTTTCCCCTTTACTGGGTATGTGTGTATTAGGCTAGTTGCAGGGATAAACATTTACGTTTTCATGTCTAAAGTAAGAACTACATTTAAAATATGAGAAAAGAGAATCATTTTAATTACTAGCAAATATTTTTCTTCGGCTAAAAAGTCTAAATGTTTAAGGTTATTTTAAAGCTGAAATCATGCTTCTTAAAAAATGAATATACTCCATCTATTGTGTGTACATGTAGACACATGGAGAATCAATTTGTTGATTTTTAAGGCATGTAAAGTCATAGTAAAATATAAATCCATCACTTCAATCAGAGGAATTGGCAATCTTCCATCTCTTGGATATCATTCCAAAAGCTAGAGGTGTTTAAAATGGTAAAGGCTAGAGTTAGAAAAAGCAATCTCTTCTGATGAGGGCAATCCAGAGCAACAGCACAATTTTAAAAAGCTGGAGATAGAATATTTTGGAGTGAAATAAGGAGATACTTTATTCCATGCAAAGGTTAATGGAAATGTGCAACTTAATAGCCAAAAGAAAGTCTGTAGGAATTTTCAAAATTGAAATTGGCACATTTTTGAGCAAGAGTGCCAAAGTATATGGGAAAATAAAACGAGCAAAATGAGTTTTGAGGGAAAGACCAGGCATGAGAATGGTGGAACTTTCTTGGATAGTGAATAGCATTCGATGTTCTAAGATTAAATGGCGACATTTCATGTTTAAATTATCAGTGAGGGACGGAATATTCCCAAGTTCTGTTGTAAGGCTATCGAAACATTCTAAGTCTGCTGACACAAGGGTGAAGCTGCAGTGTTGGCATATGACTCATGGTCAGTTGGTGGTATGGCTTTAAGAGACATGCCCAAAACTGTATCACTGCATTGTCTCAGATCAGCTGAAGCATGACAATCGTAATGGGCTCCCATCCTGAAACCAGCTCCTTCACTGAGGTCAAAACATTGAATGTTTTCAAGAAGGAGTAAGATCTGGTTCTTAGGGCTAAACAGGTCAAAGGATATGGGGAGGAAGTGGGAACAAGTTGGACGATCAGCCATGATCATACTAAATGGCAAAGCAGGATTGAAGGGTTGAATGGCCTACTCCTGCCCCTTGGTTTTGTGGTTTCTATGTTTCCATTTCTTTCACCAATAGACCACCCTGTAAGCTCCAAGGTAACCCGACTGGGTGAATTTTTCAGGTTCCCTGATGCTAAATTCCCCTGTTTGCTGCTGGGTAAATACCAGTTGTGAGGTGATGAGGCCTTTAAATGGGAATTAGTTACCTTTAGTAACATCATCCCTGGATATGTCCTATCTCACTTGCAGGATCGACCCACAGAGGTGGGGGCACAGTGCTATACAGTCGGGAGGAAGTTGCCCTCAGCACTGACTCTGCACACCATGAAGTCTCATGGGTTCGGGTCAGCATGGCTAAGGAAACTTCCTGCAGTACAATCCTCCATTGGCTGAAGAATCAGTACTTATGATCTTATCGTCTACTCCTCCATGTTGAACAACACTTGGAGGAAGCTCTGAAGCACTGTACTCTGGGTGGGGATTTCAATGCAACACCACTGATTGAGCTGGTGTGGCTGCTAGACTGGGTCTGCAGTACGTCGTGAGGGAAACAACAAGCGAGGAAAACAGATTTGACGTCATTCTCACCAATCTGCCAGCTGCAGGTAGATCTGGCCATGACAGTAATGGGCAAGAGTGACCACTGTACAGTCCTTGTGAAGATGAAGTCCAAATAAGCTCCCTATGTAAGCACAGCAGACATACCTGTTCTTGTGCTCCCACTCTGCTTTGGCAACCTCAACATGGATCAAACATAACTTCCAAGTAAAACAGTAGGTTAAATCTTTCCTTTCCATTGCATAGGCTTGTGTTGCAGTCTCCTCTATATTTGAGAGACTGAACATTGGTTGGGTCATCATATTGTAGAACATCTGCATTCAGTGCAAAAGCGGAACCCAGGTTCAGTTTCTTTGTCACTTTAATTCCCCATTCAACTCCCTCTGCTTCCTGTATTGTTCTAATGAATCTCAATGTCAGTAAGAAGAATGGTATTAAACTCATCCTTTCCACTACTCAGAGTTAACAATTTCAGGTTATGATGTCAAATCCTAGTTTTTCTTCTGGCTTCTATTCGACGGCAGCTGCTGGTAATGATTCTGCATTTTTCTTTTCCATCTCCTCAAGATACATCTCTCATTTTCTTGTCCCTTGCACCCACCACCTCTTCGTCATTCAATCTATCCTGTCTTTTCACAAATCTTCCCTTTGGTCCTTTTCCTTACCCTCTCCCACTTCCCCTCTTAAGTACTTGTAACAAAACTGCTACATTACTAACCCTTTCCAGTTTTGATGAAAGGTCATGGACCCAAGCTTTGCTTCCAGCTCCAAACAGACTGCCAAATATTTCCCAAGCTTTCCGCCTTTTTTTTGAGCCCATGGGTTCCAGTTGGCTTTTCTCAGGCAGGGCATTGAGTGCTATGTTATAATTAAAAACAAAAAAACATAAAGAAGGGGAAGATGGCTCCTCAGGCCTGCTCTGCCATTTAATAAGACCATGGCTGATCTTTTATTTTCAATCCATCGCTCTGTCCTTTCCTCCATATCCCCAGACCCCCTGAGAGATCAAAAATCCATTGATCTCAGTCTTGAATATAACTAACTCACAAGATTTACAAGCCTTGGAGTGAAGGTCTCCTCATTATATTCTAAATGATCAACCCCCTTACCTTGAGAGAGCATTCTCATGTTCAAGATTCCCTAAATACAGGAAACAATGATTCAGTGTCGCTCTGTCAACCCCTTTTTAATCTTGGCAAAATACTGCAGATGCTAGAGATCTGAAAAAAAATCAGAGAATGCAGGAAACTCAGCAGGCCTAGCAGTATCTGTGGAGAGAGAAAGAGAGTTAACATTTCAAATCCAAAATGATTACTTCAGAACTGAAGAAGGGTCATACTGGACTTGAAACATTAACTCTGTTTCTTTTTGCCATTTGTCAGTCTTCAATCCCATCAGTTTCCCCAATACGATTTCCACACTGTGCTGATTTCTTCCAGTTCCTCCCTCTACACCATGTGTTCCCCAACATTTTTAGACATTATTTGTGTCCTCCTTGGTGAAAATGAGCTAAAGTATGTAGTTAGTTTGTTCCCATTATAACTTTCCCTGTTTCTGATAAGGGGCCTACATTTGTCTTGACTATTTTTTTCATATATCTGCAGAAGCTTTTACATTGAGTTTGTTTGTTCCCTGCAAGACTACTCATATTATATTTTGACCCCTTAACCAATCCCTTTGAAATCCTTTGCTGAAACCTAATCTGTTCCCAATCATCAGGTCTACTCTTTTGGCCCACTTGCATGCCCATACCTGGGTTAAATACTATTCCTAGCTTTCCTTGATAGCTGTGACTGGGCCATCTTGCTTGTTTCATTCTCTGACCATGCATAAGTGAACAATTTTGCAGTTCGTCTGCATGTTCCTTAAGCGTTGCCACTATCAACCATTTTAGTAATGCTCCCCAATTTATCATAGCTATCTCACACCTAATACCATCATAGTTTCCCCTCTCTAGATTCAGCACTCCAATATCAAAATCAATTATTCATTCTCCAAACAAATGAAGAACTCCATCATATTATGGTCACTCTTGCCCAAGGAGCCTCACACATTACAAAATACTCAGTGTAGGATGACTTGACCTTCAGTTTGTTCTTTGACGTATTGTCCCAGAAGACCATCCCATCCACACTCCAGGAATTCCTCCTCCTTGGATTGTCACTGACTTGGTTTGACCAATCCATTTGCAGATTAAAGTCACCCATATTACAGCTGTATCCTTCTTGCTTGTGGCTCTAATTTCCTGGTTAATGCCTTCCCCAATGTTACCACTCCAGTTTAGGTGTCAATATAGAATCCCCATTATCATTTTATGCCCCTTGGTGTTTTTAAGCTCTACCAATGCAGATTCCACTTCACCAGAGCTAATATCTATTCTCACTATTGCATTAATACCTTCTTTAACCCCACCTCCCTTTTCTCTGTTGTCTGTCCATCTTAAAAACTGAATACTTCAGGTAGCAATCCCGAAATCACTACTTTTGAGGTCCTCCTTTTTAACTGGTCCCTATATTATGCTTTCAGGACCTCAGCCGTGTTCTTATCTATGTGATTGGTTCCAATGTGTTCACCTTCCCACTGCAGAATGTCCTGCAGCCACTCTGAGAAATCTGTGCTTAATTAAACAAGTTCAAGGTAATATCAAATGTAAAGAACTAGCACATAATTGCATAAAAATCAATGGTATTTCAGAGGAGTGAACAGAGTATTATGGAGAAAAATGATGAAAAAATTAATAAGGATGGAGAGTGTATGAGTGGAAGCAGATTGAAACAATGTCTATGCTTATTTTAAAACTGAAAAGTTAATAAAACAAGCTGTTATCCCAATCAAAGTGAGTCTGTGGGGATTAACAATGGAAAATATGGAGATGACAAATTAATCAAACAGGTATTCGGCATTGGTCGTCACCAAAAAGGAGAAAAGTAGCATTCCAGACGTAGCTGTACATCAGGAAATGGAAGAGAAGCAGAAAATCAAGAATATTACACTCACCAGAAAAGCGTTACTGAGCAAATAATTGGAGCTGCAGCCCAAATTGATTTTTTTGCTAGTGTCATAAAGGGAGTGGCTCGTGATATAGTTGCTGTGCTGTTTTCAATGCTCCAAAACCCACCAGTTTTGTGGAGAGTTCCACTAGGTTAGATAATAGTAAATGTAACTACATTACTCAACATAGGAGGAAGACAGAAAGCAGGAAACTACAGGTCAGTAAGTTTAACATCTGTCATTGGGAAGATGCCAGAACCTATTATTAAAAACATTAAAGCAGGGCACTTATAAAAAGTTGAGGTAATCAGGCAGTGAACATGACTAGAGTTCTTTGAGGAAGTATCATGTGTTGAAGGGGAATCGGTGAATGTGCCATAATGTAACTTAGACTTCTAGAAGAAAACTTAATATCTTAATCACAACAGATTGCAGAGTTCTGAGATGCACAGGGATTTGCTCCTAGTACATGAATGGTAAAAGCTTAGAACGCAGGCACAGCAAGTAATTAGGAAAGCAAATAGAATAATTGATTATTGAGAGAGGAATTGAATGCTAAAGCAGAGAGATTATACTTCAGTTAAACATCTGAGACCACATTTGGATGATCATGAACAATACTGGTCCCCTTGTTTAAGAAAGAATGCAAATGCACTTCACAGCAGGCTAACCAGACTAATATCTGAAATGAATGGGCTGTTTTACGATGAAAGTTTGGAAAAGCTAAGATTGCATCCACTGCTGTTTAGAAGATTTTAAGAGGTGACTTGATTAAAATGCAAGATCCTGCGGGGTACTGACAAGGTCGATGTGGAGAGGATGTTTCCTTTTGTGGGTGATCCCAGAGCTGAGAGTCACTATTTTCGATAAAAAAAGTGGTCATTCTCTAAAGAAGAAATGAGATGAGAAGAATTTTTCATTTTGTACTGAGGGACAAATCTTCAGGACTCTGTTCCTGGAAAGGCTGTGGAAGCCTTTAAGGCAGGGATAGATAGCCCACTTGATAAGAAAGAGGAAGAAAGGTTATTAGGGGTATGCAGGAACTCAGTATACTCCTTAGCCCCTCAGATATATCTTCCATTCAATAACACTACAACTGATCTGATTACTTAAGTTCTAAGGAAGGAGCAAGACTCCGAAAGCTTGTCATTTCAAGTAAACGTGCTGGACCAAAACCCAGTGTTGTGTGACTTCTGACTCTGTCCAGCCCAATCCAACACCGGCATCTCTACAATATGCTCTAAGACTTGCATAGCATGTAGGCCTGGGCTGATAAATGGCACACAACATTCACGTGGCGCAACTGCAGATATTCACCATTTTCAACCTTGAAATTAACAAATGTATAGTTTGTAATGTCTTGGGTCCAAATTCATGAACAGCCTTCGCAAAAGCCGAGGTCAAATCAAACATCAGTTTATTTCTGACTTCCCAGTTAAGGCAAAAGAGGGAAAACGGGGCCAAATTCAGAGGAATACCAAGCATGCCAAATCAGTTAAATGTAGGATCTCACACAGTCAAACTTTTGGGGTTAGATGATGATCTGCAGTTCTTACCCTATCTAAGAATGAAACAACAATATCATACAATCAAGAGTTTCACTGCATGGAAAGAGGCCCAATGGCTCATTGTGTCCACATCAGTCATCAAACACCAATCTGCTGTAGTTTCATTTCCCAGACTTGGAAGATATTAGAAAGCAATACTCAGAAAAGGAAGTCACGTTCTCTCGGAAGCATTTGGACTTTATAGAAATGATGAGTTGCTGGGGATAAAGTAACTACTTACTGCAAGTGTAAACACTCTGCATGTTGGCATTGTGAGAAAATATTTACCACAAAGGGTCAGCCACTTCTTCTACTCCATGGAATCACTATCGCAATGGTCTGATATTCCAGTGTCAGCGTGATGAAGGAGACACCATGTGGTCAGAATAACTAACAGCATCTTTGAAACTAAATCGCTGGTTTATAAATTAGACTCAGAAAACCCAGTTGACTCTTGCCTGATATGTGGACTGTGAATTCTTCCTTTGGCAAGTAGTTACTTAAATCCTTCTCTTCTCCCCTCTTTGACTTAAACATGGTAAAAACCTAGTGAAATATGCACAGAGAATTCTAGAGAAACACAGAAGCGAAGAAGAGCTGTAGCACATTTGAAACATTAACTCTATTTCTCTTTCTAGGCCTGCTGAGTTTCTCCAGTGTTTTTCTGTGTTTGCATCAGACTCCCAGAATCGGCAATATTTTGCTTTTATTATAAGTATAATGCCTGAAAATTTCAAACATTCTGCAGGAAGGTCTTTAAAGTCAGGTGACTGTGGTCACCATTAATGCACATGGAGTGTCAGCATACCTTGTATGAGCAAGTAAAAAGGGAATAATGCTATCATTACACATTTGCATAGTTTGATCTATGACAGCACAGTCTGTAATGAGTAACAGGGTAATTTCTGTTGAGATGATAGCAGAACAATGCAAATCAGCAGTAACCGAGTGAAATAAGGCAATCTGCATGAAACATTAGGACTTCACTGTGTTATGAGACAGTGGCACATCAAATTATTATGACAGAAAAACATGAACATGGCACCCAATTTTTGAAGGCCTCAAGAGTAGATCCTTGGAAGATAAACCTGGTAGGAAGGCTAGGTAATAAGCTGAGTCCTACCTATGCTGTGTCCTAGACTCCCATTCCGGTTTGGAGTGAAATTTCTGGATTTGGGGGTTTACATAGAGGCACAGAAAATACAGTAGACCATTCAGCCCTTCAAACCTGCTCTGCCATTCATTATGATCAGGGCTGATCATCCAACTCATTAGCCCATTCTCGCTTTTCCCCAATATCCTTTGATTCCTTTAGCCCCAGGTGCTATATCTAACTTTTCAATGAAATCATATGATGTTTTCACCTGAGCTGCTTTCTGTGGTGGAGAATTCTGTCGGCTCACCACTCTCTGGGTGAAGAAATTTCGCCTCATCTCAGTCCTAAATAGTTCACTCTGTATCTTTAGACTGTGATCCCTGGTTTCGGGTTCCCCTACCTTCAGGAACATCCTTCCTGCTATTACCTTGTCAAATCCTGTGAGAATTTTACAAGTTTCCGTGAGGATCCCCCCCATTCTTCTGACTCCAGCAAATATATTCCTAACCAATCCAGCCTCTCCTCATACATCAGAACTGCCATCCCAGAAATCAGTCTGGTAAGCCTTTGCTGCATTCCCTCTATAGCAAGAACATTCCTCCTCAAGTAAGGAGGCCAAAACTGCACTCAATACTCCAGGTGTGGCCTCACTGGGAATTGGGTTATCGCAGCAAGACATCCCTGCTCCATTAGAATAGAATCCCTACTGTGTGGAAACAGGGCACGCAGCCCAAATAGTCCACACTGATCTTCTGAAGAGTATCCCACCCAGGCCCAACTCCCTACCCCATCCCTGTAACCTTGGATTCGCATGGCTAGCCCACCTAACACTCCTCTGAACACTATGGGTAATTTAGCATGACCAATCCATCTAACTTGTACCTCTTTGGACTGTGGGGAAAAAACTGGAGCACCCGGATGCAACTCATGCAGATACAGCAAGAACGTGCAAACTCCACACAGACAGCCACCTGAGGGTGAAATCGAACCTGGGTCCCTGGGTGCTAGGCAGCAGTGCACCCCCTGAGCCACCATGCCACCTCTTTAGTGTCTGTCCAGCCCCCAAATGAAGAAGGTCAATGTGCTGGACTGTGGTGTAGTTCCAGGGGGGACAGCATGAATCCTTACTTCCTATTTTACTCTCTGTTTGCAAGTATGTTAGATCATGGACAATTTCTGAACATTTCTACTTCAGAATAGTTTCTTGCCCTGTATTGTTACCAGACCCAGCAGTCTATTCCTTCTCTTCAGACATCCAATTAGAGTGCTGAAGGAATTGGTCTCAGATGCACTTCAGAAAGATCTTACTGTGACTTTGATATGGTTGAATTGCTGTGAATAACCTGCTAACTGGATACTGCCTGACCATGAATGTCCTTGTGAGGTTGGACAGTGCTAATAATGTATGGACACTATCATCCTTCATTGTAAATTAGGCATGAAAATGTACCAATGTGTAGAATGTGCTGGGCATACACAGAATAGGAAGAGTCCCAAAGAACAATTATTCAGAATTAAACGAGCAAACTTAAAACAACCCTTGATTTAAAACCAGTGACATAGAAATTGGTGGAAAAATAAGCACACCTGTTTGCAGATAGCTCAGGATAATAAGGTAGCTTAAGATGGTTGAGGCATTAGAGATGTTCTTAACAAACTCTGAGAAACAGTTAAAAACCAAAAGAACCGCAGATGCTGTAAATCAGGAAAGAAAACAAAGGTGCTGGAAAAACTCAGCAGGTCTGGCAGCATCTGTGAAGGAGAAAACAGAGTTAACGTTTCAGGGCCTGTGACCATTCCCCCAGTGAAGCCCAACGCAATCTGGAGGAACAACACCTCATTTTCCACTTGGGGACCCTACAGCCCTCCGGACTCAATACTGAATTCAATAATTTTAAGGCCTAAACTCTCCCATGTCCCAGCTCCCCACCCGGCACACCAGGCCTTATTACCACATAGCCTGCCACTACACACCCCACTGTTGTTAGTCACTCACAATCCCCATTAAAAACTACTCACCCTCCCAGCCTCATCGTTAGCAATTCCTTTGTCTGTCCAACTGCCTTTCTCTCTCTTCGGGCTCTATCCTATCATTTACTCCCTATTCCACCCCCTCCCTATTTTCTGCATATAAACTGACTTTTTCCCAACCACTATCAGTTCTGAGGAAGGGTCACCAGACCTGAAACATTAACTCTGTTTTCTCCTCCACAGATGCTGCCAGACCTGCTGAGCTTTTCCAGCAACTTTGTTTTTGTTCTTAGAAACAGTTCACAGTGATGCTTAACAACAGTAAAACATGATCAAAATGATATTTTCATTAACTCTAAATCAAACTGCTACTAGAGATTTTTTTTTCTCTTAGAGATTTGCAAGTCTTTTGAATTTCCTTCGATAACATCCACAAGTGGATACAGAATCTTTATATATGTTTAAGGCAGCCACAGAAAGACGCGTGATTACCAAGGGCATGAAAGATTATTGGAGAGATGTAGGAAGATGGAGCAAAGAATAAAATCAGATCAGTGATGATCCTATTGAATGGCAGTGCAAGCTCAAAAGTGTTGCGTATCTCAATCTTGTTCCTTATTTGTATGTTCAAAGTTCCTCTAACCAGAAACTGTAATTACTATGAGAAGTGATCTCTCTACTTTGTTGACATGTGGTTTGTGGTCATATTATTGCTTGATGCTTGAGTGAATTGTTACATCATGAAATATAAGCTTTGATCAACTAAATAACATAATCTTCTGACTTCTTTAGCTGCCAGGTGCAAGAATTACTGGTCTATCAGCAATACCACAATGGTCATTACAACATGGAATGTTACCTACAAGTAGCTGAGATCACACACTATTTGAAAGGAAAAGCCTGCTTAGTATCTAAAAAGGACAAATACAAAACAATACGGAGAAAGACAGAACAAATGATAATACAACAAATAACTACATTTCTCAAACCAGCAAGCCTGTTCTACAGATTGGACTGTGTAACTGTCCATTTTGCATGCAAACAGTAAACAAAGGATCTTGCTAATGATGTAGATTGGGAAATACAAAGGTTTAAAGTGAATGCTCAACCAAACAGCATATTCTTAAAATTTTACAGTTCACAGATCATCCATAAAACATGAAAGCAGCATAAAATGTACATTCAGTATTTATTATTTCTTGCATTGCAAGTTTAATACAGGACTCATTGGAAAAACTTTAAATGTCTCCAGATAGTTCACAGGTTATAGCTTTACTTTAAAGCAAAATCCATACCTGTACCCACGTTCACACCTCTATCCCCTTTAACTGCTTGTTCACCTCTCTCTCCTGGCTCTTTGTTTTGACTTCGCTTCGTCCGATGAACCACTTCTGCCCGATCTTCATGATGAAGTGCTTGACTATCTGTGGTGTAGTAATTTAACTCAGGCATCTGGAGAAAGAAGAATCAGAGTGACATAATGAGTAAAATTTTGAAGACTTTGTTGTGCAGGGTGTTTTTTGCAAGTGTGATTATTCTTTTCCACCACTGCCTTGGCAGACAACCCTGAACTGTCATGCTTACAAACTAGATTTCATCTTCATCCCAACCTGCTGGAACTCAAGTACATTGGCAATGATGATCACTAGCAACTGGGAGTGTCAGTACATATTATTCTGCTCCAAGCCCTCCAATTCATAAGACTCAAAAGGTGAGGTAATGGCCTAATGGTATTATCGCTGGGCTGTCAATCCAGAGGCCCAGATAACATTCTGGGGATCTGGGTTCAAATCCTGTCATGGCAGATGGTGGGATTTGAATTCAATTAAATATCTAGAATTAAGAATCCAACAGTGACCATGAATCCATTGTTGATTGTCAGGAAAAACCCATCTGGTTCACTAATATCCTTTGGGGAAGGAAACTGCGATCCTTACCTGGTCTGGCCTACATGTAACTGCAGACCGATAGCAAGGTGGTTGACTCTGAGCTGCCCTCTGGATGGGTAATAACTGCTGCCTGGCCAGTGACACCCTCACACCAGTAATGAATAAAAAGATATCTTGACTTCCCAAAACCTACTAAAGACTCCAATCTCTCCCACCACACAACTTACCTAATCCTACACCTTGTCACAAAGAATATCTCCACTTGCCCAATGCTCAAAGTCAAAGTTCAAACAAACTTTTCTTCCTTTAGTTGGTATTACTAGCTTCACAGGTCCTCAAACTGCAACCTAGAAACATAAGGTGCCAATTTAGGGCAGCATGGTGGCTCTGTGATTAGCACTGCTGCCTCACAGCACCAGGGATCCGGGTTCGATTTCATCCTTGGGTGACTGTCTGCATGGAGCTTCTGCATTCTCCCCCAAGTCTGCGTGGGCTTCCTCTGGGTGCTCCAGTTTCCTTCCAGAATCCAAGGCTGTGGATGTTAGGTGTGTTGTCCATAGTGTCCAGGGATGTGCAAGCTTGGGAAATGCAGGGTTATAGGGATGGGGTGGGTCTGGATGGGATGTTCTTCGGAAGGTCCATGCAGACTCATTGGACCAAATGGCCTATTTCTAAACCGAAAGTTTGTATGAGTCTGACTTGAGGAATGTGACCTCAAGATCTCAAATTCACCCACTGTAATGAATTCTAAATTCATTTCTTTCTATCTTCTGCTGGTGTTTAATCTGATGACTTCCTCCAACACTTCCGCCATCTACAATCCGACCGCACCACCCAAGACATTTTTCCATCCCCACCCCTGTCTGCTTTCCGGAGAGACCACTCTCTCCGTGACTCCCTTGTTCGCTCCACACTGCCCTCCAACCCCACCACACCCGGCACCTTCCCCTGCAACCGCAGGAAATGCTACACTTGCCCCCACACCTCCTCCCTCACCCCTATCCCAGGCCCCAAGATGACATTCCACATTAAGCAGAGGTTCACCTGCACATCTGCCAATGTGGTATACTGCATCCACTGTACCTGGTGTGGCTTCCTCTACATTGGGGAAACCAAGCGGAGGCTTGGAGACCGCTTTGCAGAACACCTCCGCTCAGTTCGCAACAAACAACTGCACCTCCCAGTCGCAAACCATTTCCACTCCCCCTCCCATTCTTTAGATGACATGTCCATCATGGGCCTCCTGCACTGCCACAATGATGCCACCCGAAGGTTGCAGGAACAGCAACTCATATTCCGCCTGGGAACCCTGCAGCCTAATGGTATCAATGTGGACTTCACCAGTTTCAAAATCTCCCCTTCCCCAACTGCATCCCTAAACCAGCCCAGTTCGTCCCCTCCCCCCACTGCACCACACAACCAGCCCAGCTCTTCCCCCCCACCCACTGCATCCCAAAACCAGTCCAACCTGTCTCTGCCTCCCTAACCGGTTCTTCCTGTCACCCATCCCTTCCTCCCACCCCAAGCCGCACCCCCATCTACCTACTAACCTCATCCCACCTCCTTGACCTGTCCGTCTTCCCTGGACTGACCTATCCCTTCCCTACCTCCCCACCTATACTCTCTCCACCTATCTTCTTTACTCTCCATCTTCGGTCTGCCTCCCCCTCTCTCCCTATTTATTCCAGTTCCCTCTCCCCATCCCCCTCTCTGATGAAGGGTCTAGGCCCGAAATGTCAGTTTTTGTGCTCCTGAGATGCTGCTTGGCCTGCTGTGTTCATCCAGCCTCACATTTCATTATCTTGGAATTCTCCAGCATCTGCAGTTCCCATTATCTCTAATCTGATGACTAACAGTTTCTGTGTTCACCTCTGCACTTGCCCATATTGATAATAGCATTTACCTCATCCTTGACTTCTAGGTCTGTTGGAAACACAATTTGTAACTGAATTTGGACAACGAGACAGGAGCCTCTGCTTTAATTGTTGCACTCTTTTGCATCTGGTTGTATGATTAATCATTAACCACAACTGCTCTTGTGTCTCTGGAATCTACCCACTACTCTGAACAATTGTGCTGCCCTGCCACTTCACTCCTTCTCTTCCTTCCTATCCTTAGATTTCTTTGGTGTTAGTTAACGCAGGTAACTGAGGTTTTGCCTGGCAGCTGGTGAGGCCCAAATCTCCTTTGTACGCCCAGTGGGAACCATTAGGGTAAAGGGTCATAGAGTCAATAAGCAGACTCTTCGGTCCAACCAATCCATGCTGAACACAATCCCAAACTAAACTAGTCTCACCTGCTTGTTCCTGGCCCATTTCCCTCCAAACCTTTCCTATTCACGTACTTATCCAAATGCCTTTTAAACGTTGTGACTCTACCCACATTCACCACTTCCTCTAGAAGTTCATTCCACACAAACCACACTCTATGCAAAAATACTGTCTCTCGTGTCTTTTTTAATCTAAACTTTTAAATAAAATTTAGTCTCCTCTCACCTCAAAAATATGCCCCTTAGTCTTGAAATCCCCCATCCTAGGGAAAGGACAACTGTCATTAATTCTATCTATTCCCCTGATGATTTTATAGACTTCCATCGGGTCGCCTCTCATTCCCAACACTCCAGCCTTTCTTTATAACTCAGACCTTCCATACCCAGCAACATGCTGGCAAAACTCCTCTGAAGGTTGAAAGTCTGCCACTGAAAGGTGGTAACCAAACACTGGGGCTGGTGACTCTCCAATGCAGGCAATATGAGTAGATGGGATAGTAGATGATGCTAATTCAGTCAGGTTGGCTGAGGGGCTCAGGTGACTGATGTGGGAGGGTCAGATGGGGTAGTGGGGTTGGGGTGAAGGTGAAAATTAGAGATGGATGTCATGACAACGAGGGCAGGGCAGCTACAGGGTGGCTCTTGCTGAGCCTTTCATTTCTTTGACATTGGGTCACTGGGTGACCTTGAATGCGGACTGACCCTCCCTCCAAATCTCACCCTGCGAATGGCTTCATTGCTTGGCAACTGGGCCACCCACTGCTGAATAATAAGTGCCTGGATAGTGTCCTCAAGTTGGTCCATTTTCCTCAAGCAAAGGCTGTCCACAAACTATGTTACCACAGGCTTAATCTCAATAGAGGTGCCAAGTTAGAGGAAATCCCAAACTGCATTAGCCTTACCCTGTTTAAATGGACCCTGCCTCCAGACTTACTACGGACAAAGGTATTAACTCACTGGCAATCAGCTTCACTCTCACCACAATCCGTGATCCATCTGTCATAATTCTCCCATTAACTCCCCTCCCTCTCTGCTTCAAGGCAGTTTTTATTTCCCATCAGAGCGTATGGTAATAATTTTCCTGTTTCATATTCAAATACCTTATCCTCAATATTCCAATTCCACAAAAAGATTCCAGATTGCTACAATTTGCCAGTCGAGTTGAAAAGTGTTAATTCAGCACAGATTGTATAATAAACCAAACAGCACCAGGCATGTGTGAAACAATTACTTGCTGCTTTAACCATCTGAACCCTGATACACAGCCTTCTACATGCAGGACAGAATGTGTCTTAAAATGGATTGCAAAGCAACCCATTTTCAAATGTTTGATTCTCAATTGGCAATGCTTGTCAATATTATGGATGACCATCTCAGCAGTCAAGACCACCACAAGGCTATTTGCTACCCAGGGTGAGCCTTCTTCTCTTCTCCAATACTCCAGGACACATTTGTCGAAGTGACTAGGCAGTGGTGAGGTGAAAGCAGGGTCATAAAGGGAAACAAATTTCTGGAACCCAGGGATGAGTTTAGAAAATGAGGTAACATGGGGATTCACTTTCTATGGGATGAGATCAAGCAGTAAATAAATTTGTAAATGACATATATGATAAATATATAAAAAGGTTGCAAATTATTTAAGTTGTTTTGATAAATTTGAATGATAAAATGTGTTGTATTGTTATGCCTGAGGAGTGAGCAAGCTTTCTGTAATCCCGCTACTCTATGGGTAAAAACATAAAGTTAATAGTTTTATCCAGTTGCCTACAGGGGCAATCAAATGCTTTTGCTGTATTAAGTTTAAAATAAAAAGGCTTCGGTTTCTTCAATAATATTAATATTAAAGACTAAAATATTATAATAATTATTAATTTATTCAAAAATAAAACTTATTCCATGAAGATGCAAAACTGGCTCAGACACTAAGTTTGTAAAATGAAAATGTAAATACATACTCGTCTAAATAGCCCGAAATACACACAAAAATAAACTAACACATATACACTTTGTGTAAAGGACTGTTTTCTACAGGGATTCGTTTTGAAGAAAAAAATACTCTTTTGGCAATTTAGTCTTAGTTCTTGTAAGCATAAAGGTAAGGTTTGAAACAAAAACAGATAGTGCAGAAAAAACTCAGTAGGTCGAGCAGCCTCTATGGACAGAGAGCAGTGATGCTTCTTCAGAACAGATTTGAGATGTTCAAACAGACATTTTGGTTTATGCAGACGTGTGTCAATGAACATTCAAGTTGCCTGAGAGTTGCCAGGGTTGTCTCTGGGGTCTTAGCAATTGTTGTTTGTTCAGGAAGCACAGCACTGAAAAGTTTTTTTCAGTCACATTTTAAGAGGACAATCAGATTTCACACCAAGAAACAAGGTAAATGAGCTGAGCAGCCTGTTCCCCAATTGAAAAATCCAACCATCTCCAAGCCAGTAAAACATTATCTACACAGTGCAGCCATAAAAACCAGCTGTTATAAACAACAGTCAGGTGTTTTCCATGAAATGAGTTAAAGACCAGAATGTGACTGGTACCACGTGCAGTCCAAGAAACGCCTTGTTAAAACAAAGGTCAAAGTCTCTGTTAAAACAAAAACCCAAGCATCTCCACAATTGTTTAGATTCAAGCCCACAAAAAAATTAAATATGAAGCCAGTACAACCATATTGCAAAGTCAAATGTTCCCAGTAAAGCACCCACTGAACAAACTACAGGCACTGAGCAGCACCACACTACTTTATTAGTATCCCGACTAACAGTCCAATGTCTCATACAACACTGGAAAATGATATTGGAACGATGGACCTGATGCTCAACATTTTGCAATAAGTTATATAAATGTACGCTTAAAATATTCAATTCTGATCACTGTGCATATGTGAATGATCCAGACATTTCACTGAATTTATAAATTGCTAAACAGAAACATGATATCCAAAATTATTGTCTTGCACTTATTGGGGCTGAATGCAAGAAAATCAGTTTTAGAAATGAAACGTAAGGCTTGACTGTTTGGAATATAGTTGGCATGGAGATGCAGCAGCAACAGTCAATTGTCAATCTTGGTTCACCAATTACATTTAAACCTAGTAGGGATTGCATGTTTCCACAATGTCTTCCTCATTGTAAAAACGTATATGTTTTGCTTACAAAGCACAGGGTCCATGTGTGAATATGTGTAGATTCTATCGAACATAAATGTAGCAAACTGCAAGCATGATTGAATCATGACTTGGTGTCTGATGCAATTTTTAAACACCATCAGGATTATCCAACAGCAGAATCACATCTAATGATGGACACTGTGACCTGAGGTTTGCAAGCCCAGAGTGGTTCAGCATTGCCACCACATTACTTGCTGCAGATTGTCAAAGGTGTTGTGATTGTAATGGGGTTAGCCAGGTGGATATTATAGAATATAAGTTCCCTGATTAGGGCCATTAATCCGATCCATTCAGGGAGCCCTGGCTGACAGATATAAACAGGAGTGTCAGACATCCTGTTTACCCTGAGAGCTGGTTCTGAGACAGCTGGATCAGAGTCAATGAGACTCCTTGTGTAAATTATGGGTGATTTAGTGATGGGACACAGGTCTTTGTGGAGTTATTTCAAAAGGGATGTGTTTTTGGCTAACAGTCTGCCACTCACTGGGATATACAGCTTACATATGCAGCATCACGAAGAAATTGAAACTCATATACCACAATATCATGATTTTCTGCCAAATATATTTTTAAAAACTTACAACATGATGCAGATTCTGGAGAAATACGAGCCTTCAACATTTAGGAAACATTTGTTGTGCAGTGATGCTGGCCTTCAGTGGAACTGAAATTATTTCAATGAGTAATAGACAGCTGCCTTCATATTGGAAACTCAAACCTCTTGCTGTGTGACAACACCCAAGCATTGAGTGGGGCTATTTTATCACGAGTCACAGTGAGAATAGAAGTAATGTGTGACTGAGAATGAGAACACTTGATGGGAATGCGAGAAACAAATCTAACTTGATTGCAAGATAATAAAATGTGAAGCTGGATGAACACAGCAGGCCCAGCAGCATCTCAGGAGCACAAGAGCTGACATTTCGGGCCTAGACCCTTCATCAGAGAGGGGGATGGGATGAGGGTTCTGGAATAAATAGGGACAGAGGGGGAGGTTGCACATGTGCACTGCAGTGGGATGAGGGTTTACTGCTCATGCTGGTTCATGAATAGAATTCAAACGCCACCAATGAACTCATAGCTCACTAAAATCCCAGCCAGAGTACTCCAGAAGTTTCATTTAAGGAGGTTTGGAGTTGATTGGCCAACACTGTGTTGAATGTGAAGTTACGTGGTAACATCTCACAATCACAGGAACTGGGAATTTTTCTGCACTTGTTACTGGCAACTCATAGTACAACGGATTAGTTTAAAATGTTGAGTTGGATTCTAATCATTTATGAGTTTTTTTTGCCACCCTTATTGCTCTAACTGACTGCCAAGTTTAGTTAGTAGTCATGATGTCCCTAATAGACTACATCATATTGCATTATGTTAGATATGGAATGACACCAAGTAACTGTGCATTCACACAAGGCACTAAAATAACATAAAGCTTTGCAAGCTTAGGAGCTGTAAAACAGAAGTGAACCCTTAAAGGAGCATGTTGCCAATATATCTAAAACAATGAGTTTGCCCTCAGGTTGTCCATTATGGTATTTATGTGAGCAATCTAAAAAGTGAAACACACTCAGCATGTTGTGGTTTATTTCAGAATTACTACAAACTAAAGAACTGGCGTTTACAAGTAAAATCATTTGCACAGCAAGAAAATAAATGTGCTTTAAATCAACCTTGGATCAGCGAGATTAGAGGAAAAGAAAATCCCACCGGGTAGCAACAAAAATGTTAGATATGTTCAGCAGGTCACGCAACTACTGTGAAAAGAGGGGAGAGAAACTGTGTGAATTTTAACCCCCCCCCCCCAAAAAACAGGTGGAATTGCATTTGGAGAGATGTGAGCATTTTAAAAATCTCAATCTCAAACCTAACCCCAACCCCAGTTCTTGGGTTTAACAGTGACAGATCACAGGACAATTAATGATCTCTCTCCGAGGGGTTGGCCTTTTAAATACTACAATGTGGTTGGGAACTTTCTTTGTAAATTTATCCCAGGCATCAGAATAGCTGTGATCTAATGTGAGGAGAGCACAACTTGAGGGTAAGTGCCGTTAGCACTGCTCGTGGGTCAGTAGAAGCAGGAGTGCTTCACATAGCTCCCCTCCAAAAGCTGCCAAACCCAAGATCACATACTCCTCTGGAAGTGGTTCCCCCAAACCACCCACCTCCCCAAACAGGGGACTGATGCTAACCCCCCACTACATCATGGAATATAAATGTTGCAGGCCATTGAACGAAAGAACTGTCAAGCGCGGTAATAAAGAATGAATGAGGAGATGGTGATGGCACACTAACAATGGGTTGGCAATCCAGAGGTCCAGACAATGCTGTGAATACTTTGGCTCAAATCCTACTTCAGAAGCTGGTGGAATTTAAATTAATGTCATAAATGCAGAACTTTAAACCAAGGGGCCATAATAGTGACCGTGACACCTGTCACTGGTCTACATTTTAAAAAATCCAAATGTTTTGCTGATTATTTTTTGGGAAAGAAACCTATCATCCTTAACATTTCTGGCACAAGACCCACACCAATTACCTTCTGAAATAACCCAGCAAACCATTCTGTTCAAGAGCAACTTGGGATAGACAACAAACGCTGCCTGTACCAGATGCACACATCTTGTGAAAGAATGAAAACATCTCGATTATCTTTGGGGATATGAAGCAATTTTATTAACTTTCCCTCGAGAAATTAAATCATTTTAATAACTGGTGTAGAAGCTATCAGAGAATAAGATTAAACATGTATACGGCCCAATGGATTTAATGAGTTTCTCTTGCTTTTTGTTTCTTTATGCTATCAGACTTGATTGCTATAATTGCCAGGATTAGCCTCTGAAATATTAAATGCAATGTATTAAATACACAAAGCAATTTTCTGAGAGTTTATTCCAGTTTTTGTGTCTTGTTTCTCAGGCCACCTTAGGTCTAGATTATGGGAATAAGTAAATGTTGTAGGTTGTGGGAAATCCTTACCTGAACAGACAGTGGATTTGATACTTATGAGAAAGTAGATGTGCAAACATGGTCTGTATTTGTGAGGGGGTGGGGAGCTGGAGGCAGAGAAGACCCAGAAATCCTGAAAATGTGGAGATTCAGCCAAATTCAACACCAGAATCTTATCATCTTTCTTTTGAACAAAACACAATACCTTCCACCGCATCCTCAAATTCACCTGGACCATTTCTGACATCTCCCTCCCCTTCCTGGACTTCTCTGTCTCCATCTCCAGCAATTGATTCATCCACTGAAATCCACTGACTCCCACAATTACCTCAACTGCACCTCCTCTCACTCACCCTCCTGCAATAATTCAATCCCATATTCAATTCCTCTACCTTCGCTGCTCCCAGGATGAGGCGTTCTAATCTAGTACTTCCCAGATATGCTCCTACTTTAGAGACTATAGTTTCTCCTTCTCTGTTATTAAGGATGCCCTCAACAGCATCTCCCCCATTTCCCAAGCTTCTGCTCTAAACCCTCCCTGCCCAACAACAAGGATAGAGCCCCCTTGGTTCTCATATACTACACCACCAACCTCCGAAAACAACTCATCATACTCCAACATTTGTGCCACTTACAATCAGACCCCACCACTCCCTGCCACTCGCCGCTTTCTGCAGGAACCATTCACTCTGCCACTCCCTTGTCAGCTCCACAGTCCCCACCAACCCCTCCACCACCCCCAGTACCTTGGCCTGCAACCACAGGAAGTGCTATACTGCCCCGACATCTCCCTTCTCACCTCCATTCAAAGACCCCAAACAATCCTTCCAAATCCAGCAGAGATTTACCAGCAAGATAACAAGGTGTACAGCTGGATGAACACAGCAGGCCAAGCAGTATCTTAGGAGGAGGAAAGCTGACGTTTCGGGCCTAGACTCTTCATCTAACCTCATCTACTATATCCATTGCTCCCAATTTGGTCTCCTCTATATCGATAAGACCAAACGCAGACTCGGGGATCAGTTTGCAGAGCATCTGTGCTCTGCACACACCAACCATCCTGACCTTCCAGTTGCCCTTCACTTTAACTCCTCCTCCCACTCCCCTGGTGACATGTCCATCCTTGGCTCCTCCACTGTCAGAGTGAGGCCAAATGTAAACTGGAACAGCAACACCTCATATTTCGCCTTGGGAACTTAAAGCCCAATGGCCTGAATATTGACTTCACCAGCTTCAAAATCTTTCCTCCCCCACTATGTCCATCTTTGTGCTCACCTATCCACTCTACCCTTCCCACTGAGTGACCATAATACCCCCTAACTGTTTCACCAGTTTCAAAATCTCTCCACCCCCAACCTGTCCACCTTTCTACTGGCCTGTCCGCTCCACCCTTCCCACTGACCAATGACAATAACCCCTGACATGCATCCATTTATCTCCATTCGCCAATCCAACTCCCAGCTCCACCCCCTCCGTCTATTTATTTTTGACCCCCCTCCTCCTCCCCAGGTTTCAGCGAGGGGTTTCAGCCCGAAACATTGACTTTCTTGCTCCCCAGATGCTGTCCAACTGGCTGTGCTTTTCCAGCTGCACATTTATTGACACTGGGTATTATGTTGCTTCCCAATCAGCATCCAGCTTGATTGAATGATTGATTGATTGTTGTCACATGTACAGAGATACAGTGAAAGCACTGTTTTCTGTGCTATACAAGCAAATCATACCATTCAAAGCACATCGGAGTGGCAGAACAGAGTGCAGTGTTACAGCTGCAGAGATGGTGCAAAGAAAGAATAGAATTTTCTTTTGACAGGTCTGTTCAAAAGCCTGTTAACAGAGGGGAGAAGCTGTTTTTGAAAGTCCAAAAATGCAGGTGATATTATAATAACATCGCTGTCAGAATAACAGGATAGAGTTGCCTCATGTCAGGGAACACCCAATATCTGGCACAGTTAAAACAGAAACAAGAACACCCACAAATTCACCTTATACCATCCACCTCTGCTTCCATTTCTCACTTGATGTGTTGGGATTAAAACCGCACTTTATACAAGCTAATGATTAGTCAGGGAAAAAAAGAGTACAATCCAATTGCAAACTCCATCTAAAAGGGTGGCATTTTCAGAATAAATAGATTAGAATAGACCATGGTGAGAAATGTTGTGAACAAATAGCTACAAGTTACCTTTAAGTCAGCTACTTATTAATAAATCTCACAAACAATCAAGTACTGAAACAATGATTTAAACTTTGTTGTTTGTAGCAACTAAAATAAGACCCCACAAGGGAGCAAATTAAGTCTCACAATCCAACCTGGCTATTACCCAATTAATGGTGGAATCTCGCCAGGATTCCAATCAAAGGTCACGAAAACAGTAGTTGCTGGAAAAGCTTTGCAGGTCTGGCAGCATGTGTGGAGAAAAATGTCAGAGTTCACACTTCGGATCCAGTGACCCTTCCTCAGTGCTGCCAGACCTGCTGAGCTTTTCCAGCAACTTCTGTTCTTGTTCCTGATTTACAGCATCGGCCGTTCTTTCTGCTTTTATTTTTCACTCAAAGGTGTCTGTCTCTGTGTGTTCAGGGTTCAATCCTTATGCAAAGCTGGTCTCCGAAGTTCTGCTATACATGGAGATCTGGTGTTTGATTCTTATACAGATTTTCGTCTTTTCATATCATTATTGATCATTCTTTGAGTTCTTTCATCCAAATTACTGCAGGTCTGCAGTTTGCTCTCGTATCAAAAGTAGCTTCTTTGCTCCTTGTTCCATTTAGCCTTAACTATCTGTTCGAAGACTCAGCTTTCCTGTGGTTAACTCCTTAAATCCTTCTGCAGGGCAATCAGTTATCCTTGTGGAAATAAAGCACCCAGCTTATCAAGCAGGTGTCAAAGCAGTTTTGTTTCTGTAATCTTGGCAAGACATGGCTAGTTACTTTCGGTCTCTATGTAACAGCTTGTTTTTGTGTTTTAACAGCTTATTCAGATAGAGTTATTGCTTCGTCTTTTGAGTACAACAGTTTACCTTTTGTTGATTCTTTCAATCCGTGTGCAGTTATTAAAGTTCTGAAGTCTATAATATCACGGAAAGCTGCCATAAATGAAGTTGCAAGTAATTTCAGACAGGTATTACTATCTGTAACTATTCAATCAATTTGGAGTACATTATTTAAAGAATTTCCTTCAGAAACCAGCATATGACATTGGATCCACAAAATAATTTGCTAGCTTCATAAGAACATTACGCAACAGGGCAGATGTAGACCATACGGTCCCTCAACCAGAACCATGTAGTTCACAATAACGTGATTCCTATCCACCACGAAAGAGACAGGAAATAACTTCTTCAAGTTTGCTGATGACATAAAGCTCGGTGGAAATGGAAGCTATGAGGACACACGGAGACAGTAAAGAGATGTTGACAGGAAAACTGAATGAGCAACACAGTAGCAAGTGAAGTAGAAAAGATGTTGTGAAACTTGAAAAGGTTCAGAAAAAATTTACAAGGATGCTGCTAGGGTTAGAGGGTCTGTTATAGGCTGGGGCTGTTTTCCCTGGAGCGTCAGAGGTTGAGGGGAGACCTTATAGAAATTTACAAAATCACGATGCACAGAAATGAGGTGAATAGCAAGGGTGTTTTCCTCAGGGTAGGGGAGTCCAAAACTAGAGGGCATAGGTTTAAGGTGAGAGGGGAAAGCTTTAAAAGGAACCTAAGGGCCAGCTTTTCACGCAGAGACTAGTGCGTGCATGGAATGAGCTGCCAGAGGAAGTGGTAGGAGTGCGTACAATTATAACAGTTAAGAGGCATCTGGATGGGTACATGAATAGGAAGGGTTTAGAGGGATGTGGGCTAAATGTTGGCAAATGGGATTAGATTCATTTAGGATATCTGGTTGGCATGGACAAGTTGGACTGAAGGGTCTGTTTCTGCGTTTTACAGCTCCATGACTCCATGACTCAAATAGCATTCATCAATTAGGAAAGATAAAGCATGTTGACCTTTATTAAAAGAGGATTAGATTACAAGGAAACAAAGTTTTGCTATAATTGAGAGAGGCTTTGGTGAGATTACAACTGGAAAATTGGGTGTAATTTTGTCTACACATTTGAGGAAGCATATACATGTCTTGGGGGAAGTACAGTGAAAGATCACTAGATTGGTTCCTAGAATGAAAGGATTGTCTTATGAAAAGAGATTGAGTAAATTATGTCCACAATTTAGAATTTAAAAAGATGTGATCTCGTTGAAACATACAAAATTCTGAATGGGGCTCAACAGAATAGACATTTAAAGGTTGCTCTCCCTGACTGCTGAATTATCTCAGACTTAGAAGAGCAGAAATGTTTTCATTCAAAGACACAAAGGGATGTGAAACCTTGGAATTCTCTCCTGTTTGGAGTTGTGGATATGTTTCTGTATATGTTCATGACCAGATAGAGAATGTTTTGGCTAGTCACAGAATAAGGGATATGGAGAGAGGGTGGGAAAGTAGAGTTGAAGCCAAGATTAGTCATAATTAAACTGAATGGTGGTGCAAGCTTGGCAGGTTACACGGTCTACTCCTGTTCCTACTTATGTTCTAGCAAATGTCAGAAAAAGAACTGGGAAAATGAGAGAGAAAAAGAATTCTTAAAAAAAAATCCAGGACATATAGGGTTGTTTCTTCAAATGACTAGGATAATGTTTATAGTTTCATTACTGCCATGTCTGAATTTGATAATGCATTTTGGTAACAATTTCTAAATTTAGCCCAATATCTGACAGTTGATAAATCACACCTGAAACTCCCTGCATCTAACAAGCAGCAAAGACAAAAAAATCATGTAAAGGCATCATGAGAAAGGTCAGCTTTCTTCCCCACACAATTTGGTAAAGCTGTCCCGAAGTATTGTAAGTCATTTTAATTTTCCTGACACCAAAGCATCTCCCTCTAAATGAATTCTCTGAAAACCAAGCAAGTTTAATGATGCAGAGGAAAGGGGCAGGATAGATTTGAACATTAAGGTGCTCTATTGTGCATCAGCTGAAATCTATGTCTTCCCAGGAAGGACTTTCTTGTATGTGGTTATCCCTACATGAGGCAACATGCCCAGGTTCGAATCCCATCTGAATCTGGAGCTATGCATGAACAGATTGAGAATATTTATAGGTTCACATGTGTTGGTATATGTATCAATGATGTTTCTTTTGACTGGCCTCATCCTGGTTCAGCAAGTAAATGCTCTACAAAATGGGAAACTGAATAAATGTGTGTACTTGTTCTCTGTTGTGGCAACAGTTTTCAGGCAGGCAACTTGTGTGTGTATATATGCACTTGAAGGTTTCCTAAAGTGCACTGAACAGCCCAACAAATGCAAAAAGGTTGCATCAAAATGATTAAACAGAGTCCAAGTAAGCAGTGCGGAAGTCCATATGCATTCCTCACTATCATTTGCCCCCTACTCTTTCCCATTTATGTGGTTAGATTGCCAGCTGCTGTTTCTTAGTACATCTGCACTGCCCTCCAGCTGCAACTTGGTGGGCTTTTCTGTATAGTGCTGACCGTGGCTGCCCAAACACAGTCATATTCAGATCACTGCCCCCAGCATAAGATTGCTGAGCTGATTACTAGGTGGGGCTGGATTCAAACTACCAGGTAAATTCAAGTACTATGAAACTAATTACATACCACAAAGGGTTTGTAACAAGAGCTGTGGAAATGTTGTACCTTACTCTTTGGAAAGAAATACAGTCCTGTATTTAAATAGCACCTTTTAGAGCCTTCCACATTCCAAAGCAGTTCACAAAAGTGCTTCACAGTGAATGAAGAATTTTGGAACAAAGAACTGCAGTGCTAGAGGAAATACAACAACAAGCCCACAAACAACATCAAAGTGCATTAACCAGATTACATGCTTTTACTTACGTCAAGTGAGAGTTAAAGTCAGAATTCACACGACAACAGGTTATGGACCAACAGGCTTATTTGAAATCACAAGCTTTCGTACTTCTGCTCCTTTGTCAGGTGAAAGTTTGTGATGTAAAAAAAACCTGTTGGACTATAACCTGGTGTCGTGTGATTTCTGACCTCGTCCACCATGATGCAACATTGGCACCTCCACATCGTAACTGAGGGTCAAATATTGGACAGCAATTCCATTTTCATTTAAGAGACTGCTGGACATGTATATGGTCACAGAAATTTGAGGGTGCTTACATGAGGATCAATGGTCGGCACAACATTGTGGGCTGAAGGGCCTGTTCTGTGCTGTACTGTTCTATGTTCTATGTTCTATGTTCTAATTCAAGAGGAATTCTCCTGTTCTTATTGTGCAGATAGTGTCAGGATCTATTCAGCACAAACAAAGAGGAGGTAGTGATAAATTCCCCATGTAGCCTTCTAAAGACATGGTCGAACATCCAGACAAAAGGCAGTACCATCACTTCTTTGCAATGAACAACACCCAGTAGACACAAGCTAATAAACAGAGAACAGTGTGTGAATAGAACTAATAATGTCCGAGCATCTCTGGGATCTCCTCATCAGAACTTCCATTTTCAAACTAGGGTTTATCATCCCAGTATTTGATAAGAACTATCTCCAGCAAAGTGTTATGATTTATAAAACAAAGTGGATTTGATTCCTCCTCTAAGAATTCTGCCACATAGTAGTGGTGAATAACACACATACATGAAAATTAGCAAACTGCTGCCAATTGAAAGGCCATAAAATAGTACAGAACAGAGACGGAGCAAAAGTGATAAAGGTATTCATTGTGAAGGGTTTGGACGGAAGTTCACATGTATAATATGTTAATACACAAGGTAAGATCACATAGGGTTATGGGTAATTTATTAGCTTGATTAGAGGATTAGATAACCAACAGAAAGCAGAGATAGTAGGAACAGCTGATGCTGGAGAATCTGAGATAACAAGGTGCAGAGCTGGATGAACACAGCAGGCCAAGCAGCTTCAGAGGAGCAGGAAAGCTGACGTTTCAGGTCTAAACCCTTCTTCAGAAAGCAGAGATTCAGGATAGATGGAGCTTTTTCGGGTTGACAAGGTGCAACCAGTTAGCTAAAATCAGGCCTGGATCTCATTGAATGAAATGCACTTAACCTTTAACAGCTGCGGCAGAACTTAGTTTCTAATTTTTCTTTTTAAAAAAGACACATTTCAGGAATTTCAGACCAATCCAAAAATCCTTGCTGTCTTTAGCATTTATACATTCTGTGTAGATACATAAAAGCTCAGAATATAAGAACGAGGTGCAGGAGTAAGCAATTTAACCCTTCGAGCCTCTCTGCTGTTCAATGCGATCATGGCTAATCCTGTCTCAGCTTTGGACCCCATCTATTTACAATTTATATTCATGACTTAGATGCAGGCATAGAAGATACTAAAGCCAAATTTTCAGATGACGCCGAAAAAGGCGGGAAGCAAATTTCAGCAATAGGACATTTACAAGTGGATATGTGTAGGCTTTTGAACGGGCCAAAATCCAGCAGATGAAGTTTAACATGAATAAATTCAAATTTACCCATTTTGGTCAGAAGAATACAAAGGCAACTTCTTATTTACATGGAAAGAAATCTCAGAGTACTTTGGTGCAGAGGGATCTGGGTGTCCTTGTGCATGAATCACAGAAAACGTGTATGCGGATACAGCAAATAAGGAAGGCAAATGAAATTTTGGCATTCATCACAAAAAGAATACAGTATGAAAGTAGGGAAGTGGTGCTGCAACTGTATAAGGTATTAGTGAGACTGCACCTGGAGTACTGCATACAGTCTTGATTCCATTACTTGAGGTAAGACATAGTTGTAATTGAGGCAATTCAGAGGAGATTCAATAGATTGATTCCAGAGATAAGGGGTGTGTCTTACAAAGAGAGATTGAACAGTTTAGGCCTCGGGAGTTCAGAAGAACAATAGAACATCTAATTCATGGATATAAGATGCTAAAAGAGTTGATGAGATCAACATAGAAGGAAAGCTTCCTCTTGTGGAGCAACCTTGAATGAGAGGTCATAGTTTTAGGATAGCAGATTTAACACAGAAATGAGGAGAAATTACTTATAGCAAAGGGTCATTACACTGCAGAATTCACCATTCCAGCATGCAGTGCGTGCTGAGGCATTGTCTAAACTTAAGGAGGAAATAGGCAAACTTTTAATCAGTAATAGGCTGAAGGCTTTTGGGGAGTGAGTAGAAAAGTGAAGTTGAGGTTGAGATGTGATCAGTCATGATCATATTGAATGGCAGAGCAGGCATGACGGGTTAAATTGTTTACTCCTGCGTCTTGTTCTTATATTCTATGTTCTCATGTGTCTCCATAAAATATGTAAATGCAAAGGAGAACAAGGATTTTTGTATTGGACTGCATCGTAGGGACATTGCTGACATGTGCTTTCCAAGAAGAAAGTAAAAGAAATTCTGCTGCAGTCATTCAGGCCCTGGTCCTGAATTTACTTGGGTGCTCTTGTCATTGTCTGGTTTTAGAGTTGGCTAGCAGAGTAGCAAACTTCTTTGGATCGATGACTTTGTTCTCCATTACAATGATGTGTCTTGTCAGACATGTGACCTAAGAAACCACATCTGATTGCTTGAGTGCGCACTGAAGTATTTTTCTACTGCCAAAGTATAACCAAGTGCATAGTTTGACAATGTTACATTGATTAATTGGGAGGCTGGCAAGAAAACAGATTTAACGTTGAAAAAATGCAGACTTTACTTTGGCTGAGCATACTATACTTGGTGGCACAATCTATTTGTGTAGCTACATAATTTCAGTTGACATGATGAGGCTCAATGAATCATGCACATAGAAGAGACAAGGGGCATTCAGCCAAATCAGTTCACTTGAGTGTTTATGTTCCAGAATAGCTTCCTCTAGCTCATTCTCTAGTTCCTAAGTACAATGACTTGCTTTCTCCCTTTTAGTTTGATTCCTTCATTAGATGCAGCCATTGCTGTCTTGGCCAACATTTGCTGCCCAATCCGAGGTGCCCTTGAGAAGGTGGAAGTGTGCTGTCCTCTTCAACTGCTGCAGTCTATTTGTTGCAGGCACAACAAAGAACTGTGCTTCAGAACGAAGTTCCCGAAACCTCACCCAGCGAAAGTAATAGAACAACAATGTAGTTCCAAGCTTGGCTGCATACCAAATGAGTTGCTTCGTCATGTATAGTGCTGAGATTCTTGAATGCATTTATAGCTGGACTTATCCAGGCAAGTTCACGCTGCTGACTTGTGCCTTGTAGATGGCAGATTTTGTGCAGAAATGGTTAGAACGCAATCAAAGCCTGGAATCAAATATTAATGGATATAGGACTTGATGAAAAGACAGGTAGGAAGGAGGGTTTTGTGGGTTGGAATATGTTTGAAAGCAAGAAATGGCTTTGGATCGTAAGATATAGATACCATATGGCTGGAGTAAGAAATAAATAAAAGACGACACTGGTGGGAGTAGATTATAAGCCTGACAGTAGCCATGCAAAGGACAGCAAATGAATCAGGAGATCACAGATTCCCTACAGTGCAGATAGGAGTCATTCAGCCCATCAGGTCTGCTCTGACCTTCTGAAGGTTCCTCTCCCCTACCCTATCCCTATAACCCTGGATTT
Organism: Stegostoma tigrinum; assembly: GCF_030684315.1. Classification (NCBI taxonomy): domain Eukaryota; kingdom Metazoa; phylum Chordata; class Chondrichthyes; order Orectolobiformes; family Stegostomatidae; genus Stegostoma; species Stegostoma tigrinum. The sequence continues at coordinate 19,719,120 of NC_081368.1, read as the reverse complement.
CCCATGGCTAATACCAAGTCTGCACATCCCTGGAGAATACAGGGCAATTTAGCATGGCCAATCCAGCAAACCTACATACTTTTGGACTGTGGGAGAAAACTGACACACCTGGCAGAAGCCTATGCAGACATGTGCAAGCTCTATACAGACAGTCGCCCGAGGGTGGAATCTGAGCCTGGGTCCCTATGCCACACAACCCAGTAAAACCTGCTAAGTACAAATATTTCCTCTTCACCTCTAGGTTTCAGTTCTATTGCTGTATTTGGAAGATAGCTACAATGAGATCAGGAGCAGAATGGCCCCAGCAGTACCCAATCTGAGGATTGGTGAGCAAGCATAACTGCTGTATGAGTACCACTTGATGGCACTGTAAATAACTAATCCCATGACTGACTTGATGATCATGAATGGACTGCAGGGGCAATAAATGGTTGGGTTGGATCTGCCTTCCCTCATATGTTTATAGAGTTCTCCACTGATTGTATATGAGAATATAACTTAGGAACACATTAAGGCCAGTAGACTATTTAATGACCTCCAATGACTTCTGAGGTGGTAAGTTCCAAAGATGTACACCCCTCTGGGAAAAAAATAATTCTCCTCATTTTGACCCTAAAGGCTGATGTCTAATGTTAAAATAGAGGCCGTCATTCTGGGCTAGCCCACAGGAGGAAACATTATCTCCGTGACCACCTTGTCTCGATACTATCGTCTCAACCACTCCCTGCAGTTGTCCGTGTTCTCATCAGTTGCTGCATAAAGATGAATTTTTTCTTAATTTTCCAGTGTGCTGTATCATTGGTACAATAATGAAAATACTTCAGGAGGTGGATCAAACTGAGATTTTGACCCAGTCTGTACTCATGATAAGACCAGACGAGTGAAAAAGACAGCTTCTGGGGGAGTGAAGGTAAACAAAGGAAATATTTACAAAGCAAAAGACCAGAACAAATTTTTAAAAATCGAATGGTGAACTAAGTAATTAAAATAGAGCTGCTGGGCCAGGTGATGTGTTGTAACTGCATGATGTGGGAGCTAATGGAGACCATTGTAGTTCAATAATGATCACATCCGTAGGAAGTGCTGGTTCAGAGTTAATGAGCTTTGAACACTGCACCATGTCACACAAAGGGAGAATAACCTGGATGCTGTGTTTCAGGATGCAATCACACCCACTGGGGTAACTACCTCGAAGTCGGTCAGTGGCCAGGGACAGGAGGATGTGACTACTAGCGAGCCAGGGAGAGGGATCCAGGAGGCAGTGCTGAAGGAGCCTTGGCCCTTGAGCCTGTCTAACAGGTTTGAGATTCTTGCACCCTGTGTGGATGAGAGTGGGGGGGCTGTCGAGAGATGAGCAAACTGACCATAGCAACATGTTGCAGGCAACTACTCAAGAGGAGGCGAAAACAGAAAAGTAGTTCTAATTGGGGATGGTATAGTTAGCGGAATAGAAACTGTTCTCTATGGCCTGGATCGAGAGTCTTGAATACTGTGATGCCTGCTTGGTGCCCGGGTTCAGGATATCTCATCTGGGCTGCAGAGGAATTTGGAGTGGGAGGGGAAAGATCCATTATTGTGGTTTATGCAGGTACCAATGATACAGGTAGAAACAAGAAAGAGGTTCTGCTGACGGAATGTAAGCATCTAGGAGCTAAATTAAAAAGCATAACTGTAAAAGTAGTCATCTCTGGATAACTACCTTTGTCACGGGTAAATTGTCACAGGGCCAACAAGACTTAAAAAAGGTAAATGTGGCACTCAAGGACTGGTGTGGGAGAAATGGGATTGAATTCATGGGATGTTGGCACAAGTACTGGGAAAGCAGGGAGCTGTTCCAATGGGACAAGCTCCATCTGAGTCATGCCGGGACCAGAATCCTGGCAAATCGCAAAATTAGGACTGTGGGCAGGGCTTTAATTTAGATACGGGAGTAGTAGGAGGGTGAATGCTGGGGTGGGGGGTGTCAATTGCATGGAAAGCTGCAGAAACATTTAAAGAGGGAGAGGACTCAGCAGTGATTATTAAAGTACCCAGAACAAATAATTGAACAGTGATAATGGAAAGGGTTAGGAATCTAACTTCAGGCACAGCAGTTTAAGAGGACAACTATGAGAAGGGATGGACAGCTCGCGGTACAGCCTCAGAGACAGTAGGAACTGCTGATGCTGGAGTTTGAGATAACAAGGTGTATAGCTGGATGAACACAGCAGGCCAGGCAGCATCAGAGGAGCAGGAAAGATGACATTTTGAATATGGAGCCTTCTTCTGAAGAAGGGTCCAGACACGAAACATCAGCTTTCCTGTTCCTCCGATGCTGCCTGACCTGCTGTGTTCATCCAGCTCTATACCTCATGGTAGAGAACAGGTAATTCTGCATTTGGTGGTGTGTAATGAGGCAGACTTGATTAGGGAGCACAAGGTGAAGGTACCCCTAGGGGACAGTAACAATAATATGATAGACTTCACCCAGCAGTTTGAGAGAGAGAGAGAGAGAGAGAAGAAGCTGGAGTCAGATGTAACAGGATTAGAAATGAGTAAAGATAACTGTAAAGACCATGAGGGAGGAGCTGGTGCGAGTTGATTGGAAGGTGAGATTAATAGAGAAGACGGTGGAGCAGCAATGGCAGGATTTTACTCAGGACGCAGCAGGAATTCGTCCAAGAAAGAAGAAACATAGTAAGGGAAAGTTGAGGCAACCATGTCTGACAAGGCAACTGGATGGGATGACCTTCTAACAAATCAGTTAGACATCTTTGTAGAATTAATGAGCAAGTTAGACAAGCGAGAGCCAGTGGATGTGATCTATTTGAAATTGCAGAAAGCCCTTGACAAGATGGTGCACACACCGCTGTGTAATAAGATAGCAGCCCAAGGTGTTAGAGACAGATACTGGCATAGATAGAGGATTGGTTAAATGGCAGAAGGCAGAGAGTAGGAATAAAGGAGTCACAGAGAAGATTCCACTAATGTGAGACACTAGGACCTGAGGGCACAGCATCTGCTTGAATGGACAACCTCTTAGAACTGAGATGAGGAGGAATTTCTTTAGCCAGAGGGTGCTGAATCTGTGAAACTCATGGCCTCCACAGCCTTCTGTGGCAAAGTCACTGAATATATTTAACACAGAGATAAGTTGCTTCTTAATTGGTAAGAGGATGAAGGGTTACGAGGAAAAGGCAGGAGAATGGAGTTGAGAAAAATATCAGCCTTGATCGAATGGCAGAGCAGGCGCAACAGGGCGAACGGCCTAATTTTACTCCTATAGGTTATGGTTTTATGGATTCATGTCATAGTCTCACACTGACTGCTGTTCCCTCCGCATTCCCACTGGCTGAAAAAGACATGGGAAGGTTGTGGTTGGTTCACTCGCTGAGCTGGTTCGTTAGTTCACAGGCATTTCATTACCCTGCTGGGTAACATCATCAGTGCAGACTCCAATGAAGTATCCCTCACAACAAGTGGGGACTGAGCTTTTATGTATGAATCACGGCTCATGCCCACCAGTGCCAGAATTTTAACTCAACAGATTAAGAGACCTGCTGGAAGTAAAACTAGACAGGCTAGAGTGCCAGGAATGGCCCGGCTAATTTATTTTGTTTCATATTTATGAGGATTCCTTCTGGGCCAAAAGCTGTGTAATGACTCTTAAGAGTCCTCTAAGGAGTTCTGGAGTCTCCCCAGCCCTGGCACCAATTTCAAAAACCCTTACAGTCCTTTCCCATTCCAACATCATTAACATTAGGATTGCTAATGAAACCTCAGAGTTGAAAATAGCCTTGTCCTTGTGCTCAATGCTCCTCTGGTATTTTCTTCCAGCCCCAATCTCAACTTTCCATGTTAAAATCAGCCTCAATGAAAATGTATTCCCACATAGTGGAAAGCAGTTGGCTAAGATTCTGTCATTGTGAAAGATGATATCAGAATCATACCACAGTGGAAAAAGTGTTGCAACACATCATCCACAGCAAATGCTGTTTCCATACTCACTTGACTTCAGAAGGAAAAAAATAATTTCTCATGCAAAAACTGTTATACAGAAATGGAAGTGATAGCTTCAGAGGTCATGAATGAATTAGTGATCATCTTTCAAAATATTAGCAAAATGTGCAAGGCAGTCTTTAGAATGTGTTCCCACTGTTTAAAAAAGGAGGACAGAAAATAACAGGGAACAAAAGACTGCTAACCTGACATCAGTCGTCAGGGAAATACTACAGCATCTTATAAAGGATGTGATTGCAAGATATTAAGAAAACAATTGATTGGACAGAGTCAATGTCGACTTATGATGGAAACATCACATTCAATAAACCTGAGAGGTTTTATTTTGAGAATGCTACTAGCAGAGTCACTAAGGGAGAAACTGTGAGTGTGGTGTATTTTAATTTTTAGAACGTTTTTTAATTCTCACACTGCATGGGGTTTGGAGAAAACACTAATATAGATTAAGGATTAGTAACCAGGTAGAAAACCATACATATAGGCATGATTTTTCAGGTTGGGAGACTGAGACTATTGGGGTACCACATGGATCAGTGCAATGACACAGCCTACATCCATGATTTAGACACAAAGGTCAATTAGAATATTCCCAAGTTTGCAGATGATACAATACATGGTGGGGATGTGAGTTGTGAGGAAGATGCAAAGAGGCTTCAAAGGAATTTAGACAGGCCGTGTGAATGGGGAAGAGCTTGGCAGGTAGAATACAATATGGTTCCATGAAAGGTTATTCACTCTGGTAGAAGGCGTGGAAGTGCAGATTATCTCTTGAATGATGGGAGATTGGCAAGCGTTGATGGCCAAAGGAACCTGGGTGTCCTAGTCCATATATTACTGATATCTAGCATGCAGGTGCAGCAAGCAATTTGGAAGGAAAATGGTGTGTTAGTCTTTATTGCAAGAGCCTATATTGAATATAGGAGCAAAGGAATCTTACTTCAACTGTTTTGAACAGTAGTGAGATTGCACCTGAAGAACCATGTGCACTTCTGGTGCCATTTCCTCAGGAAGGATAGATCATCCATAGGGCGAGTGCACGGGAATTCACCAAACTGATTTTTGGAATGTTGGGACTGTTTGAAGAGGAGAACTTGAGGGGACTGGGCCTGTATTCTCTGGAGTTGAGAAGGGGCGAGACGTGATCTCATGGAAACCTGCAAAATTCGTAAAGGAATAGAGAGTAGATGGAGAAAGGATGTTTCTTTTGGCAGTGGAGTCTAATCAGTCTCAGGCTGTGAAGGTGCCAGGGTTGGACTGGGGTGGACAAGGTCAGAAATCACACAGTACCGGGTTATAGGCCAAGAGGGCACTGCTCCTTCATCAGGTGAACTTGTTGTGAGTATAAATCTAGTGTCATGTGATTCTGACTCAGTCTCAGATTAAAACATAAACCATTTAAGTCTGAGATGAGGAGGAACTTCATCACTCAGAGTGTGGTGAATCTTTGGAACTTTTTAATCTCGAGGGCTCCGGAACTCAGTAATCAAGTACATTCAAGACACAGATTGAAAAGATTTCTAGTTATTAATTACATCAATGGACATGGGGATTGTGCAGGAATATAGCCTTGATCTAGAATGGTGGAATAGGCTTGGGGAACTGAATGGCCTATTCCTGCACCTCTGTTCCTAATTCTCTCAATGATCATTGGCAACATCAAAGTCTCCATAAATACTTAAAACAGCTAATGAAATGGAGTCCAGGGATCTCAGTATAATTTTATTATAAACTACTCAATAGAGAAGGGGAGGCACAATGGGCTGAATGGCCTCCTTCTGTACCATATTAATTCTGTGATGTATTGTTTACAATACAAACACAAACCATTTGGTCTAATACATTCATGCTCGTATTTAAGCTCCACATGAGCTTCCCTCCACCCTTTTTAATCGAGCCTATTTCATAGCTACACTATATCTCGGGCTACCTCAGAAGACAAACCATGTAGCTATGATAACTGACGATTCACCATACTAGAAAACCCAACTTGGGGCTTTCATCACTATTTCACTTCAGTTCTGACATAATAGGAACTGCAGATGCTGGAGAATCTGAGATAACATGGTGTAGAGCTGTATGAACCCAGCAGGCCAATCAGTATCAGAGGAGCAGGAAGGCTGCTGTTTTGGGTCTAGACCCTTCTTCAGAAATGCAGTCTAGGCCCAAAACGTTAGCTTTCCCGCACCTATGATGCTGCTTGGCCTGCTGTGTTCATCCAGCTCTACACCTTGTTATCTCTCTTCACGTCAGTTCTACCTCATTCCACCACTTGATGGAAAAGTAAAATTGTTGCTTACTTCTCCAGAAAATAGTGACTGACCTGAGCGGGGTTTTTCCAAATATGCCACAGTTTGATAGAATAGCTTTGAGATTTTTCCACTAGTGAGGTCGACTAGACAGGATATCATAAATGTAAGATTGCCACCAATAAATCTGATCAAAATTTCTGGTAAAGATGTCTTTACCCAGAGACTGCTTACAACATGAAACTTAGTGAATAGCTAAGGTGAAAAGCATAGGTACAGTTGAGAATGCATGAAGGCAAAAAGAAGAATATGTTGATGGAGTGTGAGTAAACATATGGACTGCATCAATACTACCTCGAACCTATTGGCTGAATGGCTTGTTTCTGTGCTTTGTTTTGTGCTTATCTATTCGTAGGAAAGAAGCGCTATTGCAGAAGCCAGTATTTACTGGCCACCTCTTAATGTGCTTGAGAAGGTAATAATGAGCAACCATAGTGCCTTATTAGGACCTTTCAGAGGGCAATTAATTCCAAACTGGCCAGATCAGATAGAGATGGAGGATTTTCATTCATAAAAAAATATTAATTCATCACATGGATATTTTCATGAACAGAGTAGCTCTGTGGTCACCACGATTGATTCTAGCCTCTCAGTCGCCATTTCTATAATTGATTGAAATTAATGCACAAATAGTTGAGGTGGGAATTGAACATGTCAATAATTACATAATAGTCATTTGGTAATGTTAAACTTGAGTACCATTGAAAACGTTTTGTCTAAGCTTTTTGTCTTGTACTTAACAGGACAATTTGTAAGAGATACCAACCTTTTTATATTTTATGAGAAGTGAGTGCTGTTTGTTTGGTAAGTACACTTTGATTAGTAATGGTATTACCATGGAGAACAAGCCAGGTAGATAAATTGACAATGAGGTTGTCTGTTAACTGGCAAGTTTTTACTAAACTAGACAGGTTGATTCTAAATGCTGATGCCAACACCTAACAAAATACAGCACAGAAAGGCTGCCACCAGTTTTATTGAGCTAAAAAAAAGGCACAATATGTGTAGATAACAAAGTGTGAAGCAGGATAAACACAGCAGGCCAAGCAGCATCTCACCTGCTGTGTTCATCCAGCTTCACACTTTGTTAACTGGGATTCTCCAGCATCTGCAGTTCCCATTATCTCTGAACACAATATGTGTACTTTTTCTTCCTGTCTGCAAAAATCATGGCCCTGTGTATTAGTATATGACACACATTGCACCTGTTTCTACTTAAAGAAGGTAACAGTGATTCTCTCCAATTTCTCACGGCAATGCCTTGAGAAATCAGAATCCATCTGCCTAATTTAAACTTCACTAAAACTTGCGAGTTAACTGTCAATCATCTTCCAAGTTGGGAATTTTCTATGGCAACATGTCTATCAATAAGAGTCAACTTGCCAACCAGTCGCCACTCTCTTCTGAGATTTATTTCTGCAATACTCAAATTATATAATGTTAGACTTCGTAGTCTGTGCGTATAAATTACTAGTGTTAATATAACCACAATAGGGTTGAACTTCTACTCTCTGCTATACTGGACCAATACCAAAATATTTGCTATTTTGCTGAATGTCACTGTTTACACCCATTCCAATGAGATATCTGTAAATATTTTCGAACTAAAACTACTTGATATGACTTTCATAACTATTTCATGCTTGTAATTTTGAAGAAACAATTACTTTTCTTTGGATTTGGCTTCCTTTCATTCTGATCTTTTCTCTCTATCCATTAGCCAAAACAGTGGCCAATGCTTTCGGGCAATAACAGCTTGCTATTTAAAATTTTTATTAGATTTTGGCCTGGTTATTATCGCCAGACTGACTTGAGTACATCTAGATTAGATGCAGCAGCATCTGGATATGCCTAGGATGTAACTGAAAACATTTGTTACTGTTCCCAGTAATGGACACCTGGAACTGTCATGATTTATTCCACATAATGAGGAACAATTGGACACAAAAACTTAGACATGTGGAATACGCCTCAACTGTGCTTAACAGCAGAAGACAGAGTACCAATGTGCAAATAATTGGAAGAGTCCAATGAAAGGTACTGCCTTGGGAAAGTACTTCAGGCAAGTGCTTATTGCAGACCACAGATCTTATTCAATGCCAAACAGAGGTGTAGGTATCCCTTTCATGATACTTTCTCAAATTTATGCATCATTCTTTGACTGGTATAGTGAGATTGAGCCTTTTACTTTCTGGTATTTTACATTCTGAGTAGTAGTGTTAACAACAGTGGAGTAGGCAATTAGCTAGAAAGTTTACCTCTATTTCCATTCCTCACCAGGGACACCATGCAGCTCGAATAAGCACAGCGGCAACAGTACTTTTAAGAAAAGCTGAAGATGTCAGAGTTGAGAAACAAACATAAAATACTGAATGTTCTCACAATGAATGCTTACGTTTGAAATTGAAGATCTTGCTAATCTCTCTATGTGCAACAAACTGTATCAATTTAAGAAGAATGTCAGCAAATTAGTGACATCTTCTAGAATCAAGCCACCATCAATGTCAAAGTAAAATTGCCCATTTGTGCCTGATTATGGATAACATGAGAATTGTATTGCCTCCCACAGGGATCAAAGGTGAGCATGTTCTGTGCCCATTTAATTTTGTACATAAGAGTACAAGGATTTCCACGTCCTCCCCTTACCCCAGTTGACTTTATGAATCTAAATGCAAAATACAGGTAAAGCTCAATGCTCTGACACTCACTCATCTCCCAGTTGATTAGGTACTAACTTTTCCAGCAATTTCTGCTTTTGTTTCTGATTTACAGCATCCGCAGTTTTTTCTGTTTTTATTCAGGTTAGTATTTAATCTAACCAGACTGTTTAATCTAACCATTATGATGTAATAATTTAATAGAAATGATTGCTTTGATAGATAAAATCTTGCACGTTGCATTTCAACAGCTTGTACTTTCACCACAAAAGTGTAATCTGCCATAAACATTCAACACCCATTAATTAAAAGTTGCAGTTTGATTGTTCAAACACCTTCCACATATCCAGAAGTGCTGCTCAATTTTGTGAGAAATAACGAGAACTGGAGAAGCGGTTTTGACATTTGTAGTGTAATTCATCACGTAACTCCCATGTTAAAGAACAAAAAATTCACCTGAATAAAAACAGGAAAAACTGTGGATGCTGTAAATCTGAAACAAAAGCAGAAATTGCTGGAAAAGTTCAGCAGGTCTGGAAGTGTCTGCAGAGAGAAATGAGAGTTTAGCATTTCAGGTTCAGTGACTCTTCCTCAGAACAATTTGCCTTCTTTTTGTGCGATGTTAAATTCCTTCATTGCATGGCCACAATATTGACAAGATGTTGGGAGTAGGAAAGAGGCTTTGCCTCAAAATATTTGGGAGTGGTTTACTGTTTATTTATGTTTTACCATTAGAAGCATGAATCCTAAAAAAATGTTAACTGTCAAACTATGATCTATTGAGGCAAAATCAAAAACAGAAGTTGCTAGAACGCTCAGCAGGTCCGTCAGCATCTGTCAAGAGGAATCAGAGTTAACGTTTTGGGTCCGGTGACCCTTCCTCAGATGCTGCCAGACCTGCTGAGTTTTTCCCAACAACTTCTGTTTTTGTTTCTGATCGACAACATCCCTAATTCTTTCAGTTTTTATCTGTTGAGATAGAGTAGTTTTCAGAGGAGAGCAACAGCTGGATTGAATGTGTTCATGTTAACCAGCACCTCTGATACTTCAGCACAGAGATGCACTGAACATATGAAGAAGGCTCCAGATTTTATCTGTGGATAATTAGCGTATCTGAGCACTGGGTAACAGCAGAAGAATAATAACAATCTGCACTTTTAGTCCAAAGAAAGGATTGGGAGTTTAAAAAAAGCAATGTGTGCATCAGCTAGAAATTATGATTTCATGACTTTTGATGGGCTTTCCACAGGAAAGGAAAGATTTGTAGGAAAATGGACAAGAGCCGAGCAATGCACATAACAGCTTGGCAAAACCCACTATACTCGCTGTCAAAGAGCAGCCACTTAGAGAGAAGTACTAAAAGGTGACTTGACCTGGCAGCATCCTTCATACTATGTGTCAGCACAAGTCAGAGCCCTCAGGAAGCAGAATTAAAACATAATGTGGTAGGAATGCAATATGTGTTGAGAAGACAAGCAAGAACAAGAGGTGTGAAAAAATATGGAGAAAACACAGGGTAACATCAGTGAGAGTATCAACGTGAAGCCAAAAAAGACAATATGGCAGGAATAACTTTACATACTTGTGTACATTAAAATGTTAGTTACCTAGATTTGGCAATAGTTAATCATGAGTACTTTACAAGATGTTTAAAATTCAGGTCTTTATTAGAAAGAAAATTTATTGAAAATCAGTCATTTCTTGCTGATGACTACGAACTTAGCTGAAGATCAATGTGTGAGCTGGTCACTAAAGTGTTTATGGTATCTTTCCAGCAAATACCTCAGTCAATTTGCTGCCTTCAGGGCCGGTGGAGAAGAAAGGGAGCCTTGTTTAATTCAAGTATGGGATGTGGGCGTCATTGTCTAGGACAGCACTTCTTGCCCATCCCTTGGAAGGAGATGGTTAGCTGACTTTCTGAACCATTGCAGTCCACGGGTTGTAGAGCAATCATAGCAATGCATCCTTTAAACATTTGCGGCCTTGCCTGCGCACACTTATCCCATGGGTCTATGCACTGCATTCGGCATGTCAATGCCATTCACAACATTCACTTCCTGGTCCAAAAGAGGCTGCTGTGTGTTGATCTTGGAAATCATCACAGAAGACAAAAACGTTAGCTGGAACGCTGTACCAGTGTTCAGTTTCAGGCTTGAACCAAGAAAAAAAGTAGAAATAGTGACATTTTGCCAAACCAGGATGGTGCATGGCTGGGAGAGGAACATGCAGGTAGATGATATCCCCATGCATGTGCTGTCCTTGTCTTTCTGGATAGTAATGGTTGTAAGTTTAGACGGTGCTGTCGAATGAGCCCTAGCGATTTTCTGCAGAACATCTTGTAGACGCTGTAGCTGCTGAGTCTTGATGGTGGAGGAATTGGATGATTGCGGATGGGATACCAATCAAATCGGCTGCTTTGCCCTGGACGGTGTTGAGTTTCTTGAGCATTGTTGGAATTTCAATTATCCAAGCAAGTGGAGAATATTCCATCACAAACCTGACTTGTGTCTTAAATAAAAACCGAAAGAACACGCAGATGCTGTAAATCAGGGAACACAAACAGAAGTTGCTGGAAAACCTCAGCAGGTCTAGCAGCAACTGGGTAGGAAAAAACAGAGTTAACGTTTCGGGTCCAGTGGCCCTTCCTCAAAACTTTGAGGGTGGGCAGACTTTGAAGAGACAGGAGGTGAATTACTCAACACAGGATTCCTAGCGTCTGATCTGTTCTTATACACACAGAATATTCACATGACAAGTACATTTCAATTTCTGGCTAATGGAAACCCCCAGGATGTTGACAGAGGGGGATTCAGCTAAAGTAATGTCATTAAAAATCCAGCGGTGAAGTTAGATTCTCTCTTGCTTGAGGCAGTCATTGTTTGGTACTTGTGTGGAGTGACTGTTATTTGCTTCTTGTCAGCCCAAGTCAGCCTTGAAAGGCTGAGCAGTGGAGGGTTTAGAGAATGTATGTCACAGGAGATGACCATTCCTGCAGTCATACGCAGATCCCCATCGACTGCCAACTTTTCCTGCTGAACATCAAAGTTCAATTGTCATCAAACAATGAATTCCCTGTTATGTTATGCTCCAGTTCTTTCCCCTGATGGCTGGCATTCAGCACTAAGGGTGCTGCCCCAGTCAGAAAACCTGGGCACTTTCATAGGAAAATGCAACGTTCACCGACTTGGAAAGCCTACAAATGGAAAATAGTGAAACAAACTTTTGAGATCTTTTCTTCATGAAGATTGCAGTCAGGGAGAACAAAAACAGTGCAACAATAGCCCACTGCCCAGCAACCTAGGTGGCATCTTGGAAAAGTACACGAAATTGGCCAGACCCCACGCCTTTGAATGTGTTGCGTTGCATATGACTGTTCACATTTCGTCATCATATGGCTCCTCACCAATGATTTATTCAATGCCCAGCCAACAAATTACTTTCTGTCAAAAGATTTTGCTGTTTCACGTTGCAAACTACTGAAAAATTCTGTGCACTTTTCCTGTGATGTTTAGCACAAAACGTTGCAGTAAGTGGGTTCAGCATGCTACCACAAGAACTGTCTTCTAATGCAAGCTTTCCAGTGCTCAACAGAACTCCCTTTCCTTGGCTCCTTTCCTGACATAATTGTTGCACAGGTACCTTCAACCCTTCCAGTATCTGGCCCAAGGATTCTTCCTCAGCCAAGGCAGAAATCATCAGTGAAGAATGACTGCTCTTTAATAAATTGCATCTCACTGACATACATCTACTTTTTCTTCATGACAGTGCTCATGTTATCTGATTAATCCAGACATGAACAGCATGAAAATGAAGTGAGATCATTCATTGATGGATTGAACAGGGTCACGAAAACATGCAGTAATACCATTGTTACCAACCCACAAACATAGCTTCACCTTTCACATGTGAGTCAGAAGGTTGTTGGCCCAAATTACATGAGAGATTCTTTAGTGTATTCTCTAGGATCAAAAGTGACGAACAATACTAAGGGAGTGCCACACTGCTGGAGGCATCATCTTTCAGATTAGTTATTAACAGCAGCCTTGTCTGACTTTTGAGGTTGTTGTGGAAATGTCCACAGCATTTTATGAAGAAGAGTTCTCCCAGTCTCATGTTTATCCTTTGGCAAACATCACTAAAAATATTAATGCCAATGTGACCCCCTTTTCTGTTTGTGCCACCCTTTGTTACCCATTTGGTTTCTTCCATTCACTACATTGCAACAGTGATGAGAATTTAATGGAATGAAAAGTGCTTTATAATGGCAGGAGGTTGACAGAGCGGGACTTCTTAGATGTTGAAAATAAAATTCTGAAAGTTCAGTCAGCTGCACAATGTTTGTACACATGATAGATATCTAACTATTAAACTTGAATGACTGCAGAAAAAATTTACTAGGATGCTATCTGAACTGGAAGGTATGAGTTATAAGGAGGGGGTGGGTAGGCTGGGACCTTTTTCTTTGGAGCGTAGGAGACCGAGGGGTGATCTAATAGAGATCTATAAAACGATGAGAGGCAACAGCTTTTCCCCATCTGGGAGACAGCAGATGCTGGAAGTCAGAGATGATAAAATGTGGAGCTGGAAAATAACCGCAGGTCAGGAGGAGCAGGAAAGTCGACGTTTCAGTTCGATGTTCCAGATGAAGGGTCCAGGCCTGAAACATCATCTTTCCTGCTTCTCTGATACTGTTTAACCTTCCAGGCTTCTTGAGCTCTACATTTTATCGACTCTGACTTCCAACATATGCAGTCCTTGCTATCTCCTAGTTGCTGAAAAACACAGGTGAAGCCTCTTCCAAGGATGTCCACCTTGAAGAAGTTTACCTCCTACCTCCAAAGAGATCTCAATGAGTCACTCTTCCACTATAACTCCCTGGTTATCTCCTCTGCCCTGAAGCTCTGACTACATCTTGAAACAAACCCGCTACTACAGCCACATCTCTTTCCTCAGTACCAGCCAACACAGCCGGCATATCTGTCATGGACTCCTAAGTCCTGAAGAAGGGTCCAGATCCGAAACGTCACCTTTGCTGCTCCTCCAGTGCTGTCTGACCTACTGTGCTTCTTCAGCTCCATGTTTTATCACCTTTTCCCCACGGTAGGGAGATCTAAAACATGAAGGCAGAGGTTTAAGGTGAGACGGGAGAAATGCAAAAGAGCCCAGAGAGACAAATTTTCGCCCAGAGGGTGGTGAGTGTCTGGAACGGACTTCCAAAGGTGGTGGTGGAAGTCAGTACAATTTTCTCGTTTAAGAAACATTTGGACAGATACATGGATGGGAAGGTATGGTGGGATATGGGCCAAACACATGTAAATGGGACTAGGTTAATTGTGAAAACTGGGCAGGATGGACATGTTGGGCCAAAGGGCCTGTTTCCATACTGTAACCCTGTATGGCTCTATGATTCTAAAAAGTAAGAGACAGGCAGAAGTGGACACTGGGCGACTGGAAAATGAGGCAGGAGAAGTAGCAACAGGAACTAATGACATTGGGTTTAAGTGAAGGAACTAAACAGGTACTTTGCATTAATTTTCACAGTGTACGGCACCGGCAGCATACCAGACTCTAAGAAAGTCGAGGTCAGAGGTGAGTGTAGTGGCCCTCAGTACATAGAAGGTGCTGGGGAAGCTGCAAGGTCTGGAGATGGATAAACAACCTGGAACAGATGGACTAGAAACTCAGTATTCTGACCCATTTAGCATGGTGACAGTGCCACACAACACGATGGAGGTTATTCTCAATGTGAAAGCAGCACTTCAACTCCACAAGGACTGTGTGGTGGTCTTTCTTACCAATACTGTCATGGATAGAAGCAACTGGAGCTGGCAGAGTGGTAAGGATGAGGTCAAGTATGTTTTTCTCACTTGTTGGTTCCCTCACGACCTGCTGTAGAGTCAATCTTGCTGCTATGTTCTTCAGGAATCAATCAGCTTGATCAGTAGTGCTGCTGCCAAGCCTGTCTGGGTGGTGGACATTGAAATCCCCCACCCAGAGTACAGTTTGCACCTTCATCACCCATAATGCTTACTGCAAGCATTCCTTGGAAGGGTTCCAGAGGAGATTTACAAGAATGATCCCAGAGATGAATGGTTCATCATGTGAGGAGCATTTGAAGACACTGGGTTTGTATTCGATGGAGTTCAGAAGGATGACGAGGATCAGATCGAAACTTACAGAATACTGAGAGGCCCTGATAAAGTGGACATAGAGGAGACATTTCCATTAGTAACAGAGACTTGAACCTAAGGGCACAGCCTCAGAGCAAAAAGATGACCCTTCAGAGCTGAGGGGAAAAGGGATTTCTTTAGCCAGAGCATGGTGAATCTGTAGAACCCACTGCTACAGAAGGCTGCAGAGGATAAATTATTGAATGTCTTTAGGACAGAGACAAATAAGTTCTTAATTTAACAAGGTTGCAGTGAGAATGGGGTTGAGATACACATCAACTATGATTGAATGGTGGAACTGACTCAATGGGCTGAATGGCCTAATTCTGCATCTATATCTTATGGTCTTTTAGAATGGCTTCACCATATCTTTCAGGGCAGAATATCTCTTCTACTTTTCTAAATGGGACCATAGGATAGAATCATAAAAAATGGGTGCAAGGCCATTCAGCTCTTCAAACCTGGTCTTCACCATTCAGTATGATCATGGCTGATAATCAAACTCAGTATCCTGTTTTCACTTTCTCCCCATATCCTTTGATCCCTCAGCATGATATCCAACTCCATCTTGAAAATATTCAGTGCTCTTTTCTATGGCAGAGAATTCCACAGGTTCCCCACTGTCAGGATGAAGACATTTCTTCTCATCTCAATCCTGTGTGGCTTAGCCTGTGCCCTTAGCCTGTGACCCCTGTCAACAGCACGCTGTCCATTAAAAACAGATTAAAAGATCTAAAGTTATCAGAATGGAAGGAAATTAATTTGACTTGTTTTTTTTTAAAGAATTAAAACCAGAGGTTTGGCAAAGTTTCAGTGGGGTGGTGCTGCTGCATTTCCAGATGAGGCTGTTTGGAACAGATAAACTGCATGAAAAAGCGTGGGCAATAGAGAAGAGCGAGAGAGTTAGAACGTTCGTGCCAAACTTCAGATAAAGATTAAAATAGCCTCAAGAGATTTTTAAATATTTATTTGCTCTTGACAAGACAGCATTTACTGCCCAACCCTAGCAAATCCAATTTCATTAACATTCAAGATTGCCATACAAAGCTGAAATGATGTGTAGGATGAGGAGGGCGTGGAGAAGGGAGTTGTAGGCTCTGTTCTATGAAGGACCATTGTAAACTAGTTGAGTTTTTGAAATCATTGTGCAAACTTGCATGAACATTTTGTTTGATCTCAGTCTGTAATTTGAGAGATTTTACTGAAGTCAATATTCCATATTGCCCCCGTCAAACTTCAACCCTTATGTTGCCAGTGTAATACCACAGCCACTAGGCCACAGTACCTAGGCCCAGGGGCAAAGTCCCAAACAGTTCACCTCATCTGGATCCAAGCAGGGTTTTTTTTTCTGCCAGGTTGCTGTGCTCTCACTGTTCCTCTTGCAAGCAGTTCTTACCATTGTGAGAAAATATAACGCTATTGTATCCCTGCAGAAAGGAAAAGTAGCAGAATCAGAAGATATGGTTTCCAGTTCTGCTCAATGATAAATATTGGACTTGTTGAGAAATGTTTGGTTCTAATTTTTTTCCAATCCCAATTTTTTTTTTGAAGAAGGGTCTAGGCCTGAAACGTCAGCTTTCCTGCTCCTCTGACGCTGCCTGGCCTGCAGTGTTCATCCAGCTCCACACCTTGTTATCCCAGCTTATCCAGCCTTTCTTTATAACTCAGATCTTCCATACCAGGCAACATCCT
Organism: Stegostoma tigrinum; assembly: GCF_030684315.1. Taxonomy (NCBI): domain Eukaryota; kingdom Metazoa; phylum Chordata; class Chondrichthyes; order Orectolobiformes; family Stegostomatidae; genus Stegostoma; species Stegostoma tigrinum. The sequence continues at coordinate 19,702,296 of NC_081368.1, read as the reverse complement.
GGTAAATCTCTTCTGAGCTCTTTCCAGCTTAATAATATTCTTCTGTAATTGGGCAACCAGAACTGGCAAATTATTGGGTCTGTTATATGTCAAAGGCAACAACTTAGGATTTTATATTGGAAGTACAGGAATGGATGAATATACCAGAGTTTTATTTCATTACCATTTGGAATATTCTTGCTTTAAAATCCTTTTCCAGGAGATTAAATGGGTAATAATACAGTCTATGACTGTATAAATTACTAAATGCTGCTGAAAAGGATGGCACCAATGGAGTCAAGAGTCCTTTCTTGTTCATTCTATATGTTCCAAAGAAAATTAGCAATTTTGTGGTGATTATTGCATTAACCAGGTTTGACAGTGATTGATCACCCCTCCATTTTCTTCATCAAAATGAGTCACTGGCCAGCAGAAATATTTCAACAGAAAAAAATTCATGAAAAAGGTTGGTCCAAAAATTGTAGGCATCGTAAAGAGCAGATGTATTTGGAAGGCTGATGGGCGAAGAGATGAGCTGATATTTGAGGTAAAACTCAGTTATGTCACCATTCTAATTCTGCACTTTCAAGTTCAGTGGTGAGCTCTTCAGGAAACTTTCCCCTTCATACCTTCTAAAGGCCTCATCTGGAACTGGTTTGAGTTCTTTTGAGGGATTCCAAAAGGTTTGCTTTACTGTGTGCTATTGGACCTCTGTAGGCATCAACTGTGCCTAAATGAGTCCATTCCCAAAGTTTTAGAAATAACACTTGGAATGACCTCTAATCTATACAGTGTTGTTTTCTTGTAGCCCAGCAATTAGCTGGAAGTGTTTTCATCTATAAAGGCCAAAAAAATCAAGCTGACCATCTCACCCTGCTTCAACACCTTCTTAAATTCAGTAAACCTTTTGCTAGTGAATTATGATTCAGACGGTTTAGGAAAAATGTGCATTTTTCTTGTTTTATTTTCTTCCTTCTGTCTGAAAGGTGAATTTCCACAGTTCGATACGGGAGTGAACAGACACTGACTGTCTGCAGGAAGCTATTTTTCCCCAAAGTGTTGAGAATTTTGGATCATTATTAGCCAGGATGTAATGCTTCTTTTATTATGAATTAAAGAGGGTTGTTTGCATTTCACTCACTAATTGCAACAGAGTTCCAGGTAAAGGCAGTGATGATGAAATCCAAGGAGATAATAAAGACGGATAATGCTGGAATCAAAAGCAGGAAAGTCAATGTTTTGGATCTGGACCCTTCATCAGGACTGATGATGGGTCCAGACCCAAAACGTCGTCTTTCCTGCTCCTCCAATGCTGTCTGACCGGCTGTGCTTCTTCAGCTCTACATTTTATTGATAATGATGAAGTCCTTTTGTATATCTACACAACATGACAGCACAGAAAAAAAACTTTTCTTTCTCTTTCATACCTTTGTACAACATTTTTATAGCACCTGCTTCTACACCTTGAACACTCAACACTGTGCACCACATAGAAGTAGCAACTGGGTAATAATCTCATTCAGTCAACTCTTCCAATTTCTGATTGAAGTCTGACACAACCCACTCCTGTTCTAATGTCAATGCATTGACCAATTGAGTCAAATGTATTATTTACCCTTATTTAAAACTTAATCCTTTTTATAAATGTTAGAAAACTATAACCAATTCAATACATTTTGGTTTATTTTAAAGTGTTCCAATCTGGATTTATGTACAGGCCATCAACTATAGCCTTCCATTTTCAATGTTAATTGATGTGCATCTGGGTTACATTATTGTTTGTGTGCCCAAGCTGCCTATTTGTGTCAGATTGCTCAACATAAATGTTATACTTTGCCTAATAAATATTATTAAAAAGTAAAAACAGAAACCTCTGACCTAGAAACAGAAGCATGTTGGATAATAAAGATGCTTTACCCAATTCTATCGACCAAATTCTTTCCCAGCATATTAACCTCATTTCCCTTCTATTCCTTCAAAGCATTACTCTGAAGGGTACTTCTCCTGAGCCTCTGTTATCTTCCCCTTGCACAGTGATAAATTTGTCATCCCAATCACACTTCTATGTGTACTTTCTGGAAATCACAATACATAACTAAAAAAAAACCTCATCTCTCGATTTTCTATTTATGTATTCTTTATCAGAACCCTGCTGATTACTTTTTTACTTACAAAGCATGTGATTTTACAACAAATATATTAGTTGCTCCTGCTAATAATGCAGCACTTAGCAAGTATGAAAACAACCACTTTTTCACTGATTTTTAGATTCTTTCAGTACACACTGTGCCCAGGAATATTTTTTCCAACTCCCCTATGCCTTTATACAAGCACAATTTCCATAAAAGCTGTAGAATGTAAATTAGAATGAATCCTGGCTGATATTATTTCATTTTTAATATCTGAAACAAGTAGACGTAATATTAACATTTAAGAACATCATGTTTTTGATCCGTTTGTGAGCAATTTACAGAACTCAACTTTGAAGAAGGGTCACTAGACTCAAAACATTAACTCTGCTTTGTCTCCACAGATGCTATCAGACCATTGTGTCTTTGCAGCAATTTCTGTTTTTGTTTCTGAAATCCAGCATCCACATTTCTCTCTTTTTTAAAATCCTTTCTTGTACATTCAATCCCTCTCATAATACACGTCACATTCCATTTGCCTTCTTAATTGCTTCCTAAAACCGTTGTACTACCTTTGTATGAACATGTTCTAGAATGTAGATTGCTCTGCATTTCTGAATTCTGCAGTCGTTCTCCATTTAACTAATGCTCGGCTTTTTTTGTTCTTCTTGCCAAAGAGAATAACTTCACATTTTCCCACAATATACTCCATTGGTCATTTTCTTTTTGCCGAATCAACTTAACTAAATCCATCTGCAACCTCTTCTATCATCCCCTCAACATTTGTCTATCTTTGTGTCACTAGCAAATTTAGCTAGCATGCCTCTGCTCCCCTCATCTAAGTCATTGATACAAACTGTGAAAGGCTGAGACCCCTATGGTACCCCAGTCATCATATCTCGTGAGCCAGAAAAGGACCATCTATATATACTCTGTTTCCTCAAGTCAGCCAGCTCCTGCTTTACATCATGACTTTTTTTTGATGTGATACCTTTCTTTCTGGAACGCCAAGTACAGTACATCCACAGGCTCCCCTTTACCCACAGTGTTTCAAGATATTTCTATTCAAACTGCGCAGCGATGTCATTACATATCACTGGAGCAGGTAGAGTCACTAAACTTTCAAAAAACTCCAAGAAACTGGTTAAATATGACTTCCATTTGAGAAAACTGTGCTGACTCCTGATTATCTTGAGTTTATCTTTAAATGCCTCGCTCTTTGATAACCAATTCGAGCACCTTCTTAATGACAGAGGTCAAGCTAACTGGCCTATTGCTCCCTGTTTTCTGACTCCCTCGCTTCTCGAATAGAAGAGTTATGTTTGCTACTTTCCAACATGATGGAAACTTTGGTGGATGAATTATGAGGAGAAGCTGGCGAAGGATCTAAGAAATGGATTAGCAAGATATTTAAAAATGAAAAAAAGTAGCATTGGTCCTCTAGAAAATGAGAATGGAGATTTAAAAGTAGAAATTAAAGAAAAAGCAGATAGAATGGTTGATAGAGTTTAGGGGATTTTGCAAAAAAAACACCAACACATCAACTTCCTTGTTAGTCATCTCAGGTACGACTCCAGGATGAAGTTAGTTAGTATCTGGGATCTTGTCAACCCACAGCTCCATCAGTTTGCTCAGCAACACTTCCCTGGTGATATCAGTTTCATTACATTCCTTGAGAGATAATGGGAACTGCAGATGCTGGAGATTCCAAGATAATAAAATGTGAGGCTGGATGAACACAGCAGGCCAAGCAGCATCTCAGGAGCACAAAAGCTGACGTTTCGGGCCTAGACCCTTCATCAGAGAGGGGGATGGGGGGAGGGAACTGGAATAAATAGGGAGAGAGGGGGAGGCGGACCGAAGATGGAGAGTAAAGAAGATAGGTGGAGAGGGTGTAGGTGGGGAGGTAGGGAGGGGATAGGTCAGTCCAGGGAAGACGGACAGGTCAAGGAGGTGGGATGAGGTTAGTAGGTAGCTGGGGGTGCGGCTTGGGGTGGGAGGAAGGGATGGGTGAGAGGAAGAACCGGTTAGGGAGGCAGAGACAGGTTGGACTGGTTTTGGGATGCAGTGGGTGGGGGGGAAGAGCTGGGCTGGTTGTGTGGTGCAGTGGGGGGAGGGGATGAACTGGGCTGGTTGAGGGATGCAGTGGGGGAAGGGGAGATTTTGAAACTGGTGAAGTCCACATTGATACCATATGGCTGCAGGGTTCCCAGGCGGAATATGAGTTGCTGTTCCTGCAACCTTCGGGTGGCATCATTGTGGCAGTGCAGGAGGCCCATGATGGACATGTCATCAAGAGAATGGGAGGGGGAGTGGAAATGGTTTGCGACTGGGAGGTGCAGTTGTTTGTTGCGAACTGAGCGGAGGTGTTCTGCAAAGCGGTCCCCAAGCCTCCGCTTGGTTTCCCCAATGTAGAGAAAGCCGCACCGGGTACAGTGGATGCAGTATACCACATTGGCAGATGTGCAGGTGAACCTCTGCTTAATGTGGAATGTCATCTTGGGGCCTGGGATGGGGGTGAGGGAGGAGGTGTGGGGACAAGTGTAGCATTTCCTGCGGTTGCAGGGGAAGGTGCCGGGTGTGGTGGGGTTGGAGGGCAGTGTGGAGCGAACAAGGGAGTCACGGAGAGAGTGGTCTCTCCGGAAAGCAGACAGGGGTGGGGATGGAAAAATGTCTTGGGTGGTGGGGTCGGATTGTAAATGGCGGAAGTGTCGGAGGATAATGCGTTGTATCCGGAGGTTGGTAGGGTGGTGTGTGAGAACGAGGGGGATCCTCTTGGGGCGGTTGTGGCGGGGGCGGGGTGTGAGGGATGTGTCGCGGGAAATGCGGGAGACGCGGTCAAGGGCGTTCTCAATCACCGTGGGGGGGAAGTTGCGGTCCTTAAAGAACTTGGACATCTGGGATGTGCGGGAGTGGAATGTCTTATCGTGGGAGCAGATGCGGCGGAGGCGGAGGAATTGGGAATAGGGGATGGAATTTTTGCAGGAGGGTGGGTGGGAGGAGGTGTATTCTAGGTAGCTGTGGGAGTCGGTGGGCTTGTAATGGACATCAGTTACAAGCTGGTTGCCTGAGATGGAGACTGAGAGGTCCAGGAAGGTGAGGGATGTGCTGGAGATGGCCCAGGTGAACTGAAGGTTGGGGTGGAAGGTGTTGGTGAAGTGGATGAACTGTTCGAGCTCCTCTGGGGAGCAAGAGGCGGCGCCGATACAGTCATCAATGTACCGGAGGAAGAGGTGGGGTTTGGGGCCTGTGTAGGTGCGGAAGATGGACTGTTCCACGTAACCTACAAAGAGGCAGGCATAGCTGGGGCCCATGCGGGTGCCCATGGCCACCCCCTTAGTCTGTAGGAAGTGGGAGGAGTCAAAAGAGAAGTTGTTGAGTGTGAGGACGAGTTCCGCTAGGCGGATGAGAGTGTCGGTGGAGGGGGCCTGGTCGGGCCTGCGGGACAGGAAGAAGCGGAGGGCCTTGAGGCCATCTCCATGCGGACCCATCGTCTCAGCCTGCTCCTGCCCCACCGAACTCATCTCCACCTATCTGGACTCCATTTTCTCCCCTTTGGTCCAGGAACTCCCCACCTATGTCCGTGACACCACCCACGCCCTCCACCTCCTCCAGGACTTCCAATTCCCTGGCCCCCAACACCTCATATTCACCATGGACGTCCAGTCCCTGTACACCTGCATTCCGCATGGAGATGGCCTCAAGGCCCTCCGCTTCTTCCTGTCCCTCAGGCCCGACCAGGCCCCCTCCACCGACACTCTCATCCGCCTAGCGGAACTCGTCCTCACACTCAACAACTTCTCTTTTGACTCCTCCCACTTCCTACAGACTAAGGGGGTGGCCATGGGCACCCGCATGGGCCCCAGCTATGCCTGCCTCTTTGTAGGTTACGTGGAACAGTCCATCTTCCGCACCTACACAGGCCCCAAACCCCACCTCTTCCTCCGGTACATTGATGACTGTATCGGCGCCGCCTCTTGCTCCCCAGAGGAGCTCGAACAGTTCATCCACTTCACCAACACCTTCCACCCCAACCTTCAGTTCACCTGGGCCATCTCCAGCACATCCCTCACCTTCCTGGACCTCTCAGTCTCCATCTCAGGCAACCAGCTTGTAACTGATGTCCATTACAAGCCCACCGACTCCCACAGCTACCTAGAATACACCTCCTCCCACCCACCCTCCTGCAAAAATTCCATCCCCTATTCCCAATTCCTCCGCCTCCGCCGCATCTGCTCCCACGATAAGACATTCCACTCCCGCACATCCCAGATGTCCAAGTTCTTTAAGGACCGCAACTTCCCCCCCACGGTGATTGAGAACGCCCTTGACCGCGTCTCCCGCATTTCCCGCGACACATCCCTCACACCCCGCCCCCGCCACAACCGCCCCAAGAGGATCCCCCTCGTTCTCACACACCACCCTACCAACCTCCGGATACAACGCATTATCCTCCGACACTTCCGCCATTTACAATCCGACCCCACCACCCAAGACATTTTTCCATCCCCACCCCTGTCTGCTTTCCGGAGAGACCACTCTCTCCGTGACTCCCTTGTTCGCTCCACACTGCCCTCCAACCCCACCACACCCGGCACCTTCCCCTGCAACCGCAGGAAATGCTACACTTGTCCCCACACCTCCTCCCTCACCCCCATCCCAGGCCCCAAGATGACATTCCACATTAAGCAGAGGTTCACCTGCACATCTGCCAATGTGGTATACTGCATCCACTGTACCCGGTGCGGCTTTCTCTACATTGGGGAAACCAAGCGGAGGCTTGGGGACCGCTTTGCAGAACACCTCCGCTCAGTTCGCAACAAACAACTGCACCTCCCAGTCGCAAACCATTTCCACTCCCCCTCCCATTCTCTTGATGACATGTCCATCATGGGCCTCCTGCACTGCCACAATGATGCCACCCGAAGGTTGCAGGAACAGCAACTCATATTCCGCCTGGGAACCCTGCAGCCATATGGTATCAATGTGGACTTCACCAGTTTCAAAATCTCCCCTTCCCCCACTGCATCCCTCAACCAGCCCAGTTCATCCCCTCCCCCCACTGCACCACACAACCAGCCCAGCTCTTCCCCCCCACCCACTGCATCCCAAAACCAGTCCAACCTGTCTCTGCCTCCCTAACCGGTTCTTCCTCTCACCCATCCCTTCCTCCCACCCCAAGCCGCACCCCCAGCTACCTACTAACCTCATCCCACCTCCTTGACCTGTCCGTCTTCCCTGGACTGACCTATCCCCTCCCTACCTCCCCACCTACACCCTCTCCACCTATCTTCTTTACTCTCCATCTTCGGTCCGCCTCCCCCTCTCTCCCTATTTATTCCAGTTCCCTCCCCCCATCCCCCTCTCTGATGAAGGGTTTCGGCCCGAAACGTCAGCTTTTGTGCTCCTGAGATGCTGCTTGGCCTGCTGTGTTCATCCAGCCTCACATTTTATTATCATTACATTCCTTTCTCCCTTCCATATCCTGAGATACAGCCATTACTGGAGTATTGTTTTTAATCTTTATACTGACGCCAGAAGCAGAACATTTGTTTATTTCATCTGCAGTTTCTTATTTTATACTTAAAAAAATCTCCATTCTCATTCGCTAGAGGACAATTGCTACTTTTCTTTTCCATGTTTAAGTACCTGGCTAGTCTTTTGTTAGAGATAATGGGAACTCCAGATGCTGGAGAATCCGAGGTAACAAAGTGTGAAGCTGGATGAACACAGCAGGCCAAGCAGCATCTTAGGAGCACAAAAGCTGACGTTTCGGGCCGAGACCCTTCATTAGAGGTTTACCCTGATGTTATTAATTAATCCTGTTATATTACACAATACCAAGTCTAACATAATGTGCTCTCAGCTGTTTCCAGAGTGCGCCGTTCTAAGAAATTGTTTCAAAAGCACCTCACGAATGGTTTAGAAAATCTCTGATTTTCATTTCCCAGAACTCTACCGTCTTCTCCTGCCTTAATTCAACTTTGAATTGCTACATCGATCCAAGTCTGATCCTTTACTCTGAAGAAGGGTCGAGGCCCGAAACGTCAGCTTTTGTGCTGCTAAGATGCTGCTTGGCCTGCTGTGTTCACACTTTGTTACCCTTTGTTAGATTCTTAGCCAACTTCTCTTATTCCAGTTTCTTTCTCCTGACTAATCTTGTCGTCTTTCTCTGTTGTTCTTTATAGTTAGTCCAATCCTCTCAGCCATTACTCACTGTTGTGCAACTGTATTTTTTTCCATTAAGCTTGATATTTTTCTTAGCTTCTTCAGTAAACCATGGATTGTGGATTATCCCCATATAATTTTCATTTATAACAGCAACTCTGGGTATTTTCAAATATCCTTTACTCATTTGATCTATCCTCATTGTCTATTATCTCAGTTCAGCTAGTTCAGGTTTCATGTCCACATAGCTGCCCTTCTTTAAGCTTGAAATATTAATCTTACACCCACTCTGCTCTTTTCAAACTGGATGTAAAATTCAATCATATTGTGGTCACTGTTGCCCAAAATTACCTTTACCCCGGTCTTATTAATTAATCCTGTTATATTACACAATACCAAGTCTAACATAATGTGCTTTCAGCTGTTTCCAGAGTGCACCGTTCTAAGAAATTGTTTCAAAAGCACCTCATGAATGGTTCAGAAAATCTCTGATTTTCATTTCCCAGAACTCTACCGTCTTCTCCTGCCTTAATTCAACTTTGAATTGCTATATTGATCAAGCCTGATCCTTTACTCCATTGTCCTGAGCGTGGTTCAGGTTTTAATCTAACACAATGGTACAGTCCCACATTTCCCAATACAGGGTGGCAAAGTGGCTCAGTGGTTAACACTGCTGCCTCACAGCGCCAGGGACCTGGGTTCAATTCCACCCTCGGGCGACTGTCTGTGTGGAGTCTGCATATTCTCCCCGTGTCTGCGTGGGTTTCCTCCGGGTGCTTCGGCTTCCTTCCACAATCCAAAGATGTGCTGGGTAGGTGGATTGGCTGTACTAAGTTGCATGTAATGTTCAGGGATGTGTAGGTGAGGTGGATGATGGGGGGAATTGGTCTAGGTGACCTGTTTCTACACTGTAGGGATTCTACAGACCAAGAATTCCGATTTAATATTTGGTCTATGAGGTGCACGCTGATCTTTGCTACTGAAGTACAGGGGTATTCTAACATGACCACAGCAGCCTTGCAAAAGGGATCAGTGCAGAAGGAGGCCATTCAGTCCACTGAATCTGTACTAACCCTCCAAACAGCCAGACCTATACACTTAACCCGCACATCCTTGAACTGTGGGACCAAAATGGAGGAAGCACACACAGACATGGGGAGGTCATGGAAACTCCACCTAGACAGCTTTCAAGGCTTGAATCAATCCAGGTGTCAGGCACTGTAAGGCCGCAGTGCCAACTGCTGAGTTACATGCCATACAAACTGAAGGTGAACAATCAGGAAAATGTTAAAGAACTTCAGGCAAAGTTCCAATTTCTCACCTTATTCAAAGGTTCTTTTCTGAAATGTGTGCCATGTGCACAATGGATGAACATAGCAATGGATTTTTTTATGGTCCCACTCCAGTCCTCCAAATTTATGTTACAGTCTGGCTGGAAGCCAATAATATTTTTAAAGTTGGCAAAATTTGAGATGCCGCAAATTCAGTAACAAAAGAGCGCCACAAGTCTTCACATTTTTGAATAAATAAAATTAACCAAATGGATAGAAAAAAAAGGATTTCATCACAGTGTCAACTTAACTGATGATTGTTTGGATCAAATATTTTGCTGGCACACAGCCAGGAATCTTTCAAATAAAGAATAGGGCAGGAGGGAAACCAGTGCCTGCAGGGCAGTATCACATCACAAAACTGTTCCCTCCAGAGAGAAATTTAAGTACTGGCAAGTAAAGCAAAAGAATATTTTCTTTTAAATGAATTAAATAATATTGGATTTAGAAATGAGCTTTGCTTGGCAGTCCCAGCTCTCAGTCGCTAAAATTCACACAACACAAAGACCTTCTGAGTAATTCTTCGATAAATGCACACACCTCCAGGCATTAATTTGAATCTGATTTCACTACAATTTTTAAAAAAATGGCAGTTCTGTTTTTGAGAAAAAAGTTTAATCACAGTTTGTACAAACAAATGTCAAAGATTATAATGATCTCAGCTACTCTTAATAATTAGTCCAAGGCAGAAACACAGATGTACCAACCATTTTCGTGTTCTGTTATCAGTGGGTCACTTTCTACGCCCAATTGAGATCCCAAATTGTATTTGTGAAAAAGCTGCAAGTTTGAGCTTTGTTTACACTATTGCAATCCGATTTTAGAGGTCGTGACCAAAGCAGGTAATATGAACACAAAGTGCTCAAGGACTTTTTCTGGGCCGTGGAGTGTCATTTGGGAAATGAACAGGAAGATGGGGAAATAACATTAATTGACCAATTTATTTTAAATCAGGTAGGCACTTCCCCTGCCCACACAGATTATCAGGACACACATGGTAAAAGAAAGAGTAATGGAGTGTTCTTTGGCTTGGCTAACAACCTGTAACATTAGCCATTAAGCATCAACTCAGAGGAGGACTGAGAGATAAACTTTGCTCTCATAACCATGTCCACCTAACATAAATCAATCGAATAAAAACATTTAGTCAACTTTAACAGATGTACAGTCCTCCCTCCAGGATTCTCCTCTTCAAATTTAACCCAGATGATGCTTAATGTTCAGTTGGTAAAAGGCGCTTTTTGACCACACCACTTGCTGAGTTCAATAATCCAGCCATTATTTTGCCTGTTAAAAACCATAGAAAACGAATGACCACAGAAGCTGCTGAGTCATCTTAATATATCAAATTAGATCGCTGACATTCTTCAAAGGGAATCTGCTTTCACACCTAATGAGGCCTGCATCTGATTTGGTAAAAAGCCCTTGCTTCTTAATAGCCTCTAATTTAGTTTCAAAGATGCAACTTCTCTCGGTAACTCAAATTGGCCAAATCACCAGACCACGAATGACTTTCTCAGTAAAATGAGACAACTATTGGTGGCTTAACCAGAGGGTCATCATGCCTCAGGCTAGAAGAGAAGTTGAGAAGGGTGTTCCTTCACAGTAACCTTAAGCAGTGTAGGAATTGAACCCATGCTTCTGGTATTGCTCTGCATTACAAATCAGCTATCCAAGCAACTCAACCAACCTCTGGGTAAGTACTGACAGTGATTACATAAAAACAGATAATAGCTGTAGAAGTAGGTCATTCAACCAATGAGCTCACTCCAACATACTTGCGGCCAATTTCCTATCTCAACGTTGTACTTCTACTCACCAAGAGAAAGTGCAATAATTCCATTCTTTACTTCCTGCCTGTTAATCAATTGGCCTTAAGCTTCTAAACAGGAAGTGGCAAAATTTAAAGTCCACTCTGAAAAAGCTACATCACAGCCAATTGCACATTTGGTATGCCATTCAACAACTTTCTCTTTTTTTTTCCAAACTCCTATGCAGATGAGTTTTCAATTAAGGATGAATCATATCAGCATAGTGCTTTCTTCAGGAACTGTTTGGTTTCTGAAATGAGTTGCTGAAGTTTGTCTCAGGTCCTTTCTGGAAGCATAATATTTTGATTCACTGAATGAAACAATAAACAGAAAAAAACAACAAAAACATTTCATAAAAAAGCAACCAAACTTAAATAATCCCCTTTGTAGCTGCGATCCATGATATCCATTGTTGGCGCAGTACAATATTACAGCCCCCAATAGCTTTGTACAACATAATATTGCACCAAGACCTGTAAAAACATAAAACCTAGGAACAGAATTTGGCCATTTTGCGCATGGAGTCTGCTACTGCATTTACTGAGATAATGGCTGATCTGATTATCCTTAATTTCACTTTACTGCCTTTTCCCCATAACTCTTGATTCCCTTACCAATTAAAAATCTGTCTGTCTCTGCCTTGAATAAACTTAATGACCCTGCCTCAATAGCACTCCATGGTGAAAAAATAATCCACAGATTCACAACCCTCTGAAAGAAGGATTTCCTCTCCATCTCTTTCTTAAAGTGTGACCCCTCATTCTGTGATTATGTTCTCTGAACATAACAGGGGTACCAATCTTTCCACATCTACCCCACCTTAAATTCTCTAAGAATCTTATACACTTCAATAACGTCGCCTCTCATTCTTCTGCATTACAACAAGTACAGGCTCAATCTATTCCATCTCTTCTCATAAATCAGCCCTTTCGTAACTGATATCAGCCTAGTAAATCTTCTCTGGACTGCCTATCATTTCTTAGTTGGATGCTTACAACTGTTCATAGTATTCCAGGTGTGGTCTGACTAGCATTTTGTACAGTCTTAGCAAAACCTCTCTCCTTTTAAGTTCCTTTTCATACGAAATAAAGGCCAGCATTCCATTTACCTTCTCTTACTATTAAACTTAGATGCCAGCTTTTTGTCATTCATTGGTAAGGACTGCAAATTGCTCTGTTCTATAGCTTTCTGCAGTCTTTTTCCATTTAAATAATATTCAGCTCTGCTATTCTTCCTGCTGAAGTACACAAACTAAAATTTCCCAACATGCTGCTCATTCTGTCAAGTTTTTTCCCACTCACTTAACGTGCCTATATCCTTTTGCAAACGCTTTGCGTCATTGTCACCACTTGCCTTCCTACCTATTTTTGTGTCATTGCAAACTTAGCTATAGTATACTGACTGTTCTCATCTGAGTCATTAATGTGTATTGTAAGTAACTGTGACCCCAGCACTGATTCCTGTGGCACACCACTAGTTACAGATTGCCAGTCCAAAAATACCCCGTTACCATAACTCTCTGCATTCCGATAGTTAGCCAATTCTATACCAATGCTAATATACTACCCCCAACACAATGGGCTCCTATCTTATTATGTAGTCTAATGTGTGGTACCTTATTACATGCCTCCTGAAAATCCAAATATATTACACCCACTATCTTTCCTTTATCTATCCTGCATGTTAGCTCCTTAACCAGTTCTAGTAAATTTGTCAGGCACAAATTTCCCTTCATAAAGCCGTGCTGACTCAGCTTGATTAGACTATGCATTTCTGAATACTTGGCTATTGCATCCTCCATAATATACTCTAGCATTTTACCAAAAGCAAACTTTAAGCTAACTGGCCTATGGTACCTGATTTTTTAATCTCCTAACTTTTTAAAATAAGATGTAGCGTTGGCAGTTTTCCGATTCTCCGGGACTTTTTAAGAATCTACCAGCGTATCCACTATTTGTGTGGCTACATGGCACAATACCCTAGGATGTATCCCATTAGATCCAAGAAGTTTATCGGTCTTCAGCCCCCTTCGTTACCCAAGCACATTTTCTCGAGTGATAGTTAATGTATTTACTTCCTATCCTTTTGCCCTTTGAATATCTAGTAATTTTGGAATGCTCTTGGTGTCTTGTATTGTGAAAATGGATGCAAAGGATTTTTATTCAACTTGTGACGATGCTGTCACTTTAAAACGATTATTTTCTCCCTGTTTTTTTAAGGGGAGGTTGTAAAGGCAGAGGAGCCTAAGAGAATAGGGAGTAACAGTTTAACAATGGAAGGAGAGTGGCCAGTTCTCCCAGTTCAGGCTTTTTCAATTTTTTTTAGCTGTAGCAGTCACAATATGTTGTGAGTAGCAGAAGCGTTGCAAGAATCACTAAAGGATTCCTCTGAATTTCACTGAAATCTCTCTCTGGATGTCATTCCCTACTGCCCATAAGAACTGGCGTTTGAATTTACTTTTTTTGCCAAGGTAAGTGTTTATGGGGTGTTACTATACTGGAACCATTAATGCTGCATTGGGTTGGCTAGGTTTTCCAAAAGTTGTCACTCTAAATTCCGTTTTTGTCCGTGTCTCAACTGTAGTGTTTAAATAAATTTTGTTTTGCTTAAAGCTGAGTGGTTTGACCAGTTGCATCACACCTGGAACACCCACTTCACATCTGCCATTAAAATAAGAAAAAAATTATGGGCTATTTTGCGGGGCATCTGGCCTGGTCCATTACAAACTCCTCTGACCCCTTCCTGGGTCTATTCACTGGGTGTCCCACAATGGCCAAATTTCTCTCCTTTCATCAACACCTTTACATGCTCAGGGCTCATGAACTTCCTCTTCTCCTTCCTGCTTACCTTACACACATCTGTCTTTCATCGCTTCCCAAAAGCATTGCCTTTGCATGGTTCCTTTGCCCCTAACCAACCTACTGCTTTCTCATGTGCTTTCTCATGTTGCCACCTGCATATTGAACATCAATCTGATGTATCTCTGGTGTGTGTCTCTGCATATGTGCTATCGCTGAGGCTGCTTGCTTTTTATCACTAAGGAAGGTTCGTCAACTCCTTGTCGATGATAATACTGCTTCATTTACTTCACTGCATAGCAGGTTCTTACACACAGCTCTCTTATGTAGTGTCTAAGACCTCATTCTTCAATTGCTCTTTCTAGTGTGGTCTTACTGGTGTCAGAGTCATGAGTTATATCATTATGCCTTACATGAATCTTACTATGCCCAAGTTTCTCTCACTTGTCTATATTTTTCCATAGGTTTTCTTCTAACTTACTTACATAGCCTTTAGAATCAAAGTTATTATTAATATCATTATCATTATTATCACTGCTATTACCATATATACCTCTCAACCCCTCAAAGCCCAAATCTCTCAATTTGAGACAATTGACAACTCAAACTGGAAAGCCTGTTCTGCTTTGCTTGAGTTCAGTACTTCAATGATAATGCTGCACCATGTCTGCCATGCTGCATCACTCTGTACAGCATCCAATGAGGTACAGATATGGCTATATTCCTATACCCCGGTGTAATCATTGCCTGGTCTCATTTCTTCACTTAAGCATCTTCAATGCTTTCTTGTTCCTCTTGAATGTTCCTTCAGACTCTTTGACAATATAAGATCTCAGTTGACCATGGCTTCTTAATTCCTGTCCCTTAACCAGGCTTTCTGGCCTGGCCTTAATATTCATCGTGTGTCCAGAGTTATATTCCCTCTGCTGCTTTGTGTTATGGCTTTTCTCTAGTCATTTTAACCTTTCAACTCCTCAAAAAGGCATGTTTGATTTAAAGTTGTGATTACAAACTGATACATCTATTTTTGACCTGCTTCCCACTAACAATTCCATGGTCATGGAGCCTTTTCAATGGTGTTATGCTGTAATTGACTCGAGTTAATATCCAGTCTGGGCTCTTATGCAGTGATTTCAGAGTCATGGCCACTCTTTCTACCCCTATGTTCTGCTCCATCATTCATTGATACAATGACTGAACTGATTATATCCTCAACTCTGCCTTCCTGTCTTCCTCTAAACACCTTTGATGCATCCCCAGCTCTACCCTTATGACATGAGGCAATATAATTAATGAAGCAACTGAAAATGGTTGGGCCTAGGGCACTACCCCTGAGGAACTCCTGTTGTGGTGCTCTGGACCTAAGATGACTTGTTTCCAACAATAGTTTGACTCCAACCATTCTGACGTGAAACTTTGCTTCAGTTTCTTTATGCCACATCGTCACTGTCACCTCTCTTTGCAACAGGTTTACTAGCAGATAGGAGCTTTAAAGTCACACAGCACTCACCCATGGCTCCGGTACATTTGACACTCTGTATAGATGTATACAGAATATAAACTCACTCACTTTGAGTGTATCAGTGCAGCTATTGTAGTGTTTCTCACTCAATAATAAACCTTAAAACTTATGATAAACATTTTGGTAAAACTTAAAATAAATCTAAAAAATTTTGTTTTAAATGGTTGGAATAATTGTACTGTTTTTCTAGCTGTTAGATTTCATTGTTGTAATGAAATCAGAACTGTCAGCAATTTCCATCATTTCTACACTGAAACTGAGAGAAACTTCAGAAGTCTTAAGAAAACTTGAATTTGCTGTCAGTGACTATATTCCAGAGGACACAGCTCTCTCAAAATCTCCCCACCCTCTTTTAAACGGCAAAAAATGAAAAGCAATTGAACTGCTAAGAATTTCAATTTTATCAATGTTGAAAGCCTTTGAACATGTCACATCTTTTTATGTCACATCTTGTTGAACAATGTTCTACTGGGCATTTAACTGCATACTACTTGAATAACTATAGCTAAAACCCTCATTAATCCTGAAAAGCTTTTTTTTAAATATTTGTCAAATTTCTCCAATATGAAAAGAAATTCACATTTAAAAAAATAACTTTTTCCAGAGGTTCTACCTTTATTTTTGCTTCTATCTTAAACCAGTCATAATGATTATTTCTCTTTTCCGAGAAATAAGGAAGGGTTTCAGTGGTCAGAGATAATGGGAACTGCAGATGCTGGAGAATCCAAGATAACAAAGTGTGGGGCTGGATTAACACAGCAGGCCAAGCTGCATCTTAGGAGCACAAAAGCTGATGTTTTGGGCCTAGATCCTTCATCAGAAAAGGGATTATGAGGGATTCAGTGGTCTTGACATTCTGGTTTGCTTAGAGTAGGTTCTTCCATGTTTACCTTCATGCTGACATTATTGCCACTGCTGCTGTCAGCTTATCTCATGGGTGACAGTTTTAAACAACTGTTGAGGAAGAGTGGAAACAGGCAACAGAAGTGTCTAGATTTTGTGGTGAGCTTTGTTCAGGATTGGTGGTTAAAACCCTTGCTTCACTGTTGAATGAGAAGCTCAATTAATCTCTCACTTAGAAACAGTTTCCCTAATCTGCAAATAATTTTCACAAGAACTAAATACAGCGTTCCTATTTTGGAAACTATATTTCAAGTGGGATGGGGAATGAAAAGTGATGATAGCTTTAGAAAGGGATGTTATTAACACAACAGTTGGCCATGCAATTTGTGATTTGTTAAAATGTGATTCAAAGTATGTTTTGGGAGCAAGAATTAATCTGCAAAACCACAGAGGCCCAAACAACTTTAATAACTGCAAAACATGAGGATCTCATAATTAATATTTCCACCCACCCTCTACTCTCAGGTCTCTGATTTTCCACTTATTCCCACAAGTTGCTTGTAATAAAGTGCTTCTCAGTATTAAGACTGATCTGTTGCCACAACAACATCTTGTTGACATTTGAACATATGTTCCACAATTAAGTCTTATGTCTCATCAATGTAACTTTACTAGGTACACTTGCAATAACATCTCCATATCTCAGCATGTGACCTAAGTGCATAAAGATCTCATACTCCATTTTAACAGGGTTCACTTGAAGCATGAAATGCTACTAAATATATGCTCCTCAGTGGTAACATGATAATTTAGTGTCAGCCCAGACATTGGATATGTGAGAAAAATAGAATGTTCATATATGAAAGCTAGTTGTAATAAAGTCTATCGGATGCCTCATAATCATGATATCCACATCTGTATTCACATGTTACAACAGATCATGTAAGCATTGCTGCATCAGATAAAATACCATGCTGCAGGCAAAACCCACATCATGGTTAGCAACAGTAGCCACCTATAAAAATCAACAGGGAATAATAAAGGAACACAGATACAATAAAGGCATAAAATGAAAGGAGAGAGCAGAAAGAGACATAAATAGAAATAAGCAAACACTGCAATACAACCTCCTAAAAACGCACAGACCTATGTACTGAAAAGTAGAAGGCAAACACTTATTTAAGAATTGAACATTTAGATATACCTTTACTAAATTCTACCCATTCTAACAATGGATGCAGTTCTATTTTATAGGTCAAGTGAGAGCTGATCAACAAAGGGGCTCTGAAAATCTTGCTTGTTATTGGCAGGCAGTGCTTTTACAAAATTAAAAACAAAAGAACTGCACAGATGCTAGAAATCAGAAACAAAAACAGAAGTTGCTGGAAAATCACAGCAGGCCTGACAGCATGTGTGGAGACAGAAAGCAGTGTTAACATTTCGGGTCCAACAACTCTTCTTCAGAACTGTTCATACAGGTGCCCAAGATGGTACAACATTATAACACTGGCAACAAGGAAAGTATCCCAAAAGGCATAAACACGGAGAAATCAAATAAGTTCAAGTGAATGGCAAATTTCAGAAGATAACTAAGCTTTCTAAATTGTTAATCTCACACAGTGTGGATGGCATTGGAAGCTTTTATAAACATTAATATGACATGATCTGCAGAGGCAGAAGAGCAAAGGCCAGGAGCTAAAGTTGACATGGGTGTCAGTGTGAACATATTACCAAATGAATCCTGAAAGACAAGTACCATACCAAGTGGTGCTCCATTATACAATCTGCAACAGATCGTCTCAAGCAATACCACAGTAGTGGCCCACTGGCTCAGTGGTTAGCACTGCTGCCTCAGAGCACCAGGGACCCAGGTTCAGTTCCACGCTTGGGTGGCTGTCTGTGTGGAGTTTGCACATTCTCCCCATGTCTGTGTGGGTTTCCTCTGGGTGCTCTGGCTTCCTCCCACAGTCCAAAGATGTGCAGGTTAGGTGGATTAGCCATGCTAAATTTCCCCTAGTGTTCAGGGATGTGGAGTTTAGGGGGATGGGACAGGTGGGATGCTCGGAGGGTTGGTGTGGACTAGTTAGGCTGAATGGCCTGTTTCCACACTGTAGGGATTCTGTAAAATAAATCTAGACCACATGTGATGAATCAGATCAGTCAATGATCTACAATGAAGTGATTTTGAAGTCAGATATAAGCCAAGCACCAGGATGAATACATACGTCATGCTGAGCAGATTATTGAACCCACATAAAGACCAAGATATTCCACTTAATCTACATGTTCATGTTCTTTATTACAAATTTCGAGACATTCTTAAAGTTGATCTGTTACACTTTGGCTAGACCCACTGAAAAAAGTGGCATACAGCAAGAAGAATTGCAAAGTAACATTATTCAGGGATGTTCTGGCGTTGTGAAAGGACTTCATGAGAAGATTTATCAATTTTGTCCAAACAGAGATGATCTTGATATTTCACGACAAAAGTGATATTCGAATGCAAACAAGTCATAATACAAAAAGCCTTGCGTCAAGATATCATGTCCACATTAGCTCAAGGACACATGAGTATTGAATGTACCAGATGGTTCGCACATGAATCAGAGTACTGGCCAAAAATGAATACATACACTAAATGCCTTGTAAACGTATGTGAGGTGTACCAGATGTGTCAACAGCAGCAGAGGGAGCTTTGACAGGTCCATATGGTATTCCAGCAACTCACTGGGCAAAAATAGCCACAAACCTATTCATTGTATATGAGGAATGCTTTATCTTCATGACAGATTATTTCTCCGAATTTCCCACTGTTTGACAAGTCAGCACTGCAAAGAGTGCAACTACCACTGAAATGATCAGCATTATTTTCTGTTTATTCGGTATCCCAGGTCAGATAATATCTGGCAATGGCCTATAATACACTGGCAAGCCATTTAATGACATGTATTGTAAATAGGGAGTGACCATATTACACTGTCGCTTCACATGCTTAATCTATTACATATCCTGAAGAAGGGCCACTGGAGTCATCTCTGCTTCCTATCTACAGATGCTGCCAGACCTGATGAGTTTTTCCAGCAATTTCAGTTTTTGGTTCTGATTTGCAGCATCCGTAATTCTTTATTTTACGAGGATGCATGCTACAGCCTGTCATTTAAGTGTTGAGGGAAAAACTAAGAATTTCAGATTGCATTGCTATATTTTCACAGTTGCAGCAAGTAATCAGAAAGGCTAAGGGAATGTTGACCCTGTTACAAGAGGGCTGGAGTAGGGAAGACTTATTTCAACTGTTTGAGGCATTGGTGCGACCACTTCTTAAGTATTGTAAGCAGTTGGGGTCCTTTTATTTAAGGAATAACATCATTTCATTACAGGCAGTTCAGGGAAGATTCATGAAGATGATCTTGGACATGGAAGGTTTGCCTTATGAGCAAATGGCCGACTCCTGTTCCTATCTCTTATGGTCTTATTTTCATGTAACATCAAGAGAGGAGGGATTACTATCCTTACCACAACTTATACTTGGAAGCCAAATGCCCACAAATTAATTGTCTAACAATTTTGAGACACAGGACGCACTTCTTCAAAGACAGAGAAGAATGAAAGTGATACAAAACAAGTGAGCAGGTAGAAAACTGCCAACATTACACAAGGCAAGAAGTGCAAGTTAGAAACAGAAATATAAACACTTGTAAAGCAGCAAAGATTTCTAAAATATGCAACCAGCTCATCATACAAAGTCATCACTTATCATAGCACTAAATTATGAAAGAAGCCAGCTCGGACCAATGTACAACACACCACTCATGCACAAATAGAATGAGAAAAGTCACTCTTGATAGTGACAATTGTGCCATAATATAGTCTGACAGCAACTTGCAGTAAACTGAGAACAATATAGACTTCTCCAGGTAGGTGTATAATCACCAAGTCAGGATGTTTTGTCACCTTCCAAGTTTTCAGAAGTGTTACATTGAAGTTTGAAATGTTAAGATTGTAAGTCTCTTGTTTACCAGTTATAATAATCAATATATAACAATAACTGACAAGACATAGTTATGTACATCCATCTATACTTATTTAAGTCATTTTCTATGTACTAAGAGTGATAATGTGTTATGTCTCACAGTCGCTATGCCAGTTTACCTTTAAAGAGAAGCTCATGATATCACTATTACAGCAAAGCATATGACCTGAGGGTAGAATGGTCCCATTCTCCAACTTGACTAAGATTCTGTGATGCATGACATTCTACCAGAAGCATGCCCCTCAGTTATAATCTGTTTAATGTTAGCTCAGGCATTGATGTCTATGAAGAATGCAGTATTTACATACAATTTATAAGCTAGTCACTGGGCTAGTTAGTAGCTAGACATTTTGTTTTAAAGTTTCTTTTACAATGAGTTCCAGGTAACAAAACATTTCATCACCTGTAAGTTATTATGGAGTTTTTGTCAATGTGTTTCTTCATTCTTACATAATTTGCCAATTAAGAACTATTAAACATTACCTTATCCTCCTTTGCCAAGTGTTGACTAATTTTTATATATCTTACAGCAATACATCTAATTGCAATAACCTTTAATCATAGATTGTGTTATTAGTGGAAATAAAAGCCTACATGTCATTATTACATCATTTAGCAACAGCACAGACAATATATTCATTTCTCTTTCGATTCTTCATTCCTAGGTGATTTTCATGGCTTTGGTTTCTTTTACTATTTGTAAGAAGTTGTCAACATTTTGGCGTTGTTGTTCAGACTTTGCTAATTTTCCAGGTTGGCACAGCTGCCAGTGAGCAGCAAGTGGAACTCTGCAATCAAGGTCAGAAATATTATTTCTGACTCTGACCAGAAAAGAAAATACACTTACATTTAGATACTATCTACTCTGGAAATTCCTGGACAGATGCCTCCTGTTATGAAACTTTAAAGGCCTTGCTCAAGAATCTTCACAGTGGTGTAGATTATCATCGAGTCTATACCTGACTTTGCAGCAGCTAGTATTCCACATTTAAACATCCAGCAGCACAACTTTGACAGCTATTGTGAAAGGATAAGAGTGTAAGGTAACAGTGGGGGTAAGGGTGGCAGGTGGCAGGTACCAGGTTGGTAGGGGATGGGGCTCGGAGCGGAATGTTTTGACAAGTGGTGAATGTGTTTACTGTTTACCCAACATTTACAGTAGGCTTTTAATCTCTTAACTGTGTATCTGTTAAGCTTAAGTGAGTTGGAATCAGTTGAAATCTCCTATTCAAGAGACTCTTATAAAGGGTTCCAGATGCTTCTTCAATTTCCCCAGCAACTAACCAGCTGAGTTGGGATTTCCGCTCCAATCCAATGTGCCATAACTATCTGTCCATTGTAATTTCTGAGCTAATATCATGCTGGAAAGCCTGTAAAGACTGTTCCATGACTCAAAGTGTATTGCTGTTAAGATTCTTGCAAATTCTGATGTTAAATATGACTTCTTTACTCAGAGCAATTAGTGTTCCCAAACCAAAGAGGAGTTCAGCAAAGGTGAAATTTGTTTCAGTTGATTTAAATTGTTGGGTCTTTGGTCACAACTATTCCATAATTTGACAGAACAAAATGGATAATTTTGTTATCCACCTGTCAACATCCTGTGAAGTCTCTTACTTGACTTTGAAAGATACTAATCTTGATCATAGCCAGAAAGCATTGCTAAGGCTGAGTACTGAAAAAAAAAAGTTTCATCCTGCTTCATGCATGTAATAGCTGGTATTGATATTTAATGAAAACAAAACCCAATGGACTTCATAGAAGTCCAAAGTAAAAATAAGACCATAAGACATAAGACATAGGAGTGGAAGTAAGGCCATTCGGCCCATCACGTCCACTCCGCCATTTAAATCATGGCTGATGGGCATTTCAACTCCACTTCCCTGCACTCTCACCGTAACCCTTGATTCCTTCTGAGATCAAGAATTTATCAATCTCTGCCTTGAAGGGATCCAACATTCCAGCCTCCACTGCACTCCTTGGCAATGAATTCCACAAGCCCGCCACTCTTTGGCTGAAGAAATGTCGTCTCATTTCAGTTTTAAATTTACCCCCTCTAATTTTAAGGCTGTGCCCACGGGTCCTAGTCTCCCCGCCTAATGGAAACAACTTCCTAGCGTCCACCTCTTCTAAACCATACATTATCTTGTAAGTTTCTATTAGATCTCCCCTCAACCTTCTAAACTCTAATGAGTACAATCCCAGGATCCTTAGCCGTTCATCATATGTTAAACCTACCGTTCCAGGGATCATCCGTGTGAATCTCCGCTGGACATGCTCCAGGGCTCGTAGGTCCTTCCTGAGGTGTGGAGCCCAAAATTGGGCACAGTATTCTAAATAGAGCGCCTAACTAGAGATTTATAAAGCCTCAGAAGCACATCGCTGCTTTTATATTCCAACCCTCTTGAGATAAATGACAACATTACATTCGCTTTCTTAATTACGGACTCTACCTGCAAGTTAACCTTGAGAGAATCCTGGACCAACACTTCCAGATCCCTTTGCACATCTGATTTGCGAATTTTCTCACCGTTTAGAAAATAATCCCTGCCTGTATTCTTTTTTCCAAAGTGCAAAACCTCACATTTACTCACGTTGAATTCCATCAGCCATTTCCTGGACCACTCTCCTAAACTGTCTAAATCTTTCTGCAGCTTCCCCACCTCCTCAGGACTACCTGCCTGTCCACCTATCTTCGTATCATCGGGAAACTTCGCCAGAATGTCCCCAGTCCCTTCATCCAGATCATTAATATATAAGGTGAACAGCTGTGGCCCCAACACTGAACCCTGTGGGACACCACTCGTCACCGGTTGCTATTCCGAGAAAGAGCCTTTTGTCCCAACTCTCTGCCTTCTGTCAGACAGCCAATCCTCAATCCAAGCCAGTAGCTCACCTAGAACACCATGGGCCCTCACCTTGCTCAGCAGCCTCCTGTGAGGCACCGTATCAAAGGCCTTTTGGAAGTTGAGATAGATAACATCTACTGGGTTTCCCTGGTCTAACCTACTTGTTACCTCTTCGAAGAATTCTAACAGGTTTGTCAGGCACGACCTCCCCTTACTAAATCCATGCTGACTTGTTCTAATCTGACCCTGCACTTCCAGGAATTTAGAAATCTCATCCTTGACAATGGATTCTAGAATTTTACCAACTACCAAGGTTAGGCAAATTGGCCTATAATTTTCCATCTTTTGCCTTGATCCTTTCTTAAACAGAGGGGTTACAACAGCAATTTCCCAATCGTCTGGGACTTTCCCTGACTCAGTGACTTTTGAAAGATCACGACCAAAGCCTCCGCTATTTCCTCAGCCACCTCCCTCAGAAATCTAGGATGTAGCCCATCGGGCTTTTCGCTAGAACACTGGTTCCAGATCGGTTCAGGTGGAGACTGTCCCAACGGTACAGATTCCCCCGGTTCCAAAACGGATGCCAATGCCCCATGAAATGGAATCCCTCTTTCCCACACCAATCCCTTAGCCATGTGTTTACTCCCCTAACTTTCTTTTCCCTATGCCAATTAACACGTGGCTCGGGCAGTGATCCGGAGACTATGACCCTTGAGGACCTGTACTTCAATTTCTTTCCTAGTGCTTCATAATCCCTGAACAGGTCCTCTACCTTAGCTTTGTCTACGTTGTTAGTCCCAACATGGACCACAACAACTGGATCCTCCCCCTCCCGCTCCAATATCCTTTCAACCCGGTCGGAGATGTCCCGCACCCTGGCACCGGGCAGGCAACACACCATGCGGGACTCCCGATCCGGCTTGCATAGGATCCTATCTGTCCCCCTAATTATAGAATCCCCTATAACAACTACCTGTCTTTTTGCTCCCCCCTCTTGAATGGCCTTCTGCACCATGGTCCCGTGGTCAGCTGGCTCATCCTGTCCACAGTCCTTTTCCTCATCCATACAGGGAAGCAAGAATCTCATACCTGTTGGTCAAGGTCAAGGGCTGAGGCTCCTGCACTCCTGAACTCAGAATCCCCCTACTGCCTCACTTACAGTCACACCTTGTCCCTGAACACTTTCTGAATTTGAGTTATTTAATCGACCGGGTGTGACTGCCTCCTGAAACAAAGTGTCCAGGTAACTCTCCCCCTCCCGGATGTGCCGCAGAGTTTGAAGCTCAGATTCCAGATCGTTTACTCTGATCCGGAGTTCTTCCAACAACCAACAACAATACATTCCCAGTCAAAGGGATGACCCAAAATTGGCTCAAGATGCATTTCAAGATTAACCTGAAAAATAACAAATTCTCACAAGGGTCTCCAAAATAGACAACTTTACTGTGAACTTAAGGTTGCTCCTGGCATGTGAGAACAAGTTGCTTACTTTGATGTTTAATTTAGTTGTTAGGTATTTACCACATTCCTAGTCTTGTAGTTGAGAATCAAAACTTAAGCAAATGAAGCCCTGAGGGGTGAATCTGAATGAGGGAGACTCAAACATTGTGGGTGTACTTCTCACCTGGTGGCACAAGCTCCTGGAAAAAATTCGAAGTTTCACATTTCAATTCATTGCTTCCTTCACTGAATCATAATCTTACACAAATATTATCCACAAGTGAAAATCAGAGAGGTTTGGATTTTGAACACCACATCCACATAAACATTAGATTAGATTCCCTACAGTGTGGAAACAGGCCCTTTGGCCCAACAAGTCCACACTGCCCCTTGGAGCATCCCACCCAGACCCATCCCCCATAACACACACACCCCTGGACACTATGGGCAATTTAGCTGATCCATCTAGCCTGCACATCTTTGGATTGTGGGAGGAAACCAGAGCATCCAGAGGAAACCCACGCAGACACAGGGAGAATGTGCAAACTCCGCACAGTTACCCAAGGCTGGAATCGAACCCAGGTCCCTGGTGCTGTGAGGCTGCAGTGCTAACCACTGAGCCACTGTGCCATCACAAGCATCAACTGAGTTTGCAAAAGACCTTCTCCAGATCCAGTTTGTCTTCAGCCTAGGCTTAGAGGTGACAAAATAAGTGGTGGAGTCGTGGGCAGTGAGTAAGTTTGTCAAAAGGAAACAGGATAGAGATTGGTTAGAAAACTGAGGGGAGAAATGGGCAGATGGACATTAATATAAACATGAATGAGGCGATGCCTTTCGAAAGGTCAAATACAAGAGGAAATTACTTAGATAATGGCAATACGCTTAGGGACACTGAAATACAGAGGGATCTTGGGGTCCAAGTCCATAGCTCCCTGAAAGTGGCAACACAAGTGGATAAGGTGTTGAAGAAGGCATTCAGCATGCTTGCCTTCATTGGTCAGGGCATCGAGTAAAAAAGTTAACATGTCATTTTGCAGGTGTTCAAAACTTCAGTTAGGCCACATTTGGAGTATTACGGACAGTTCTGTTCACCACACTATACGAAGGATATAGAGGTTTAGGAAAGAGTGCGGAAGAGGCTTACCGGGATGTTGCCTGGATCAGAGTGTAATAGGAAAAGGAGAGGGTGGGCAAATTTGGATTGTTTTCATTGAAGTGTCGAAAGCTGAAGGGCAACCTGATAGAAGTATATAAAACTACGAGAGGCATGGTTTGGGTTGATAATCGGTGTCTTTTTCCCAGAGTGGAAAAGTCAAATACTAGGGGACACAGGTTAAAGGTGAAAGGGGGAAGTTTAAAGAAGATATCCAAGGCAAGTTTTCTTGCACAGAAGGTTGTAAGTGCCGGAACGCAATGACAGCGGATGTAATGGAAGCAGATATGAAGACATTTACAGAGACACACAAACAGGCAGGGAAAAGAGGGATATGAGTTATGTTTCAGGCAAATGGGATTTGTTCAGAGTGGCATCATGGTCAGTACAAACATGGTGGGCCAAAAGGCCTGTTTCTGTGCCACACTGTTCTATGCAAGTTGCCTCTGCAAAATCATCCTATGATGGACTATACAAATGTCAAATGTCATTGAATATTTGCTCTGGAGAACCACACTGCTCTAGTTTGTACTCTACTGACCTCTTTGATCAACTTGATTTGGCACCTTTCATCTTCAAACATTGGTACCCTATATCAAATTTTACCTTTCCACTTATCTATACCTTAACCAATGTCACTCCTTTGCCCACATCTTCTGCTAAATGTACGAAGCACAAACGTTTCCGTCTGTGATTGCTGCCTCTGAATAAACAAAAACAGACATCCTTAGCTGTTAAGTTTTCATAGATTTCTGGTTTGTGGAAAAATACCAAGTAGTTTTGACATAATTTTAAGGGGCAATAAAGGCTGTATTAAAGTATGAGTGACAAATAAACAGAGGGGCACCTATACCCTCCTCCCACCTCAAACCCCCATTTCCTACCTACTAAACTGATCCCGCCCCCTTGACCTGTCCGTCCTCCCTGCCTTCCCACCTACACTCACCTCCACCGGCTCCATCCCTGCCTCTTTAACTTGTCCGTCTCCTCTCCACCTATCTTCTCCTCTATCCATCTTCGGTCTGCCTCCCCCTCTCTCCCTATTTATTGCAGAACCCTCTCCCCCTTCCCCATTTCTGATGAAGGGTCTAGGCCCAAAACGTCAGCTTTTGTGCTCCTAAGATGCTGCTGGGCCTGCTGTGTTCATCCAGCTCCACACTTTGTTATCTCAGATTCTCCAGCATCTGCAGTTCCTATTATCTCAGAAAGAAAGGGGCTGAGACACACAGAGAGCAGAAGTCAGAGAAGAGTGTGAAAACAGCAGGGGACTCACATACAGAGCCTGGGGAGCAACCAACAAATATTCGACTGAACACTTATCTGACCTCATTTAGACTATTTAAATTATTTTCCCATAGGAAGCCTTCATTATGTTACAGAAATGCTTTGAGATCCATAGCAGTGTTTGATTGAATATGTATGTGATATTTTGTAGGTGGCCTGTTCTCTGTATTGATTCTATGCTTGCCATCTGCAGGCTTGTTTTATAACTACAACATTTCACTCATCATCAATAACATCATGCTGGAATTATTTGAATTTATTAAGTATTTAATCATCTGTGAGTGTTATACACAAAGCCAGAGCTTGGAATGCTATCCATTGCTCCACAATGCCTTAGATTTCCTGGAATACTATCCCATCATCATTTCCATTACTCTGCTGCCATGAAAATGAATTATTTTTAAAAATGACATCATTGTAGATGACCTTGCTATCAAAAAGCCTCTTCACTATCTACTCATTTAACCTCACTGGAATTTTTTTTCCCACCACAAGTTCGTTCAAATGCATTATATGTCACATGACAAAACCTGACAGTCCCAAAAATAAGTGCAAAAACATGCTGCGGAAGGAACACCCTTCTGTCTGGGCCTCAAACATCAGCTTTTCTGCTCCTCTGATGCTACTTGGCCTGCTGCATTCATCCAGCTCTGGACCTTGTTATCTCAGATTCTCCAGCATCTGCAGTTCTTACTATCTCCATTGCCTAAGTCTACATTTACCTAGAAGCTCTGGATCAATTATGATGAGTTTTCTTTAGTAGATATAAATCGGCTTGCTTGTTGCTGAATCTTTGACAGGGATGCTCTGCATCCACCAAGGGAAAGAACAAATATTGAACAGCTTTCTAGATTGTATTCAATGCAGGTCTTCCACAGTGATGTAACTGTTTTTTCATTTTCATGGCAGCAGAGTTATGAGAATGATAATGTACTAAAATTCCAGGAAAACTGAGACATTGTGGAGCAATGGTAGCAGCTCAGGCTCTGGGTTTGAGTGCCACTCCACGACTTGATTGTCACGGAAAGTGAAAGCAGGATGTGTTCAAAAGATTGATAATCAACCTGCAAATCATTCCAATGAGCTTCTGCTGCCCATAGGTGAGCCAGCCAAGGAGAGATAACAAGGTTCTGGATGTGAGTTTGCTTGCTGAGCTGGAAGGTTAGTTTTCAGATGCTTCATCACCATTCCAGGTAACATCATCAGTGAGCCTCCGACGAAACGCTGGTGTTATGTCCCGCTTTCTATTTATCTGTTTAGGTTTCCTTGGGTTGGTGATGTCATTTCCTGTGTTGGTGATGTCATTTCCTGTTCTATTTCTCAGGGGATGGTAGATTGGCTCCAAATCAATGTGTTTGTTGATGGAGTTCCGGTTGGAATGCCATGCTTCTAGGAATTCTCATGCGTGTCTCTGTTTGGCTTGTCCTAGGATGGATGTGTTGTCCACCAATGCGGGAAATGACATCATCAACCCAAGGAAACCTAAACAGATAAATAGAAAGCGGGACATAACACCAGCGCTTCATCAGAGGCTCACTGATGATGTTACCTAGAATAGTGACAAAATGTCTGAAAACTAACCTTCCAGCTCAGCGAGCAAACTCACATCCAGAAACGTCAACCTGAGCTACAAATCTTCTCAAAGCTCGACAACAAGGTGTAGAGCTGGATAAACACAGCAGGCCAAGCAGCATCAGAGGAGCAGGAAGGCTGACGTTTCGGGTTGAGACCCTTCTTCAGAAATGGGGGAGGGGAAGGGGATTCTGAAATAAATAGGGAGAGAGGGGGAGGTGGATAGAAGATGGATAAAGGAGAAGATAGGTGGAGAGGAGACAGACAGGTCAAAGAGGCAGGGCTGGAGCCAGTGAAGGTGAATGTAGGTGGGGAGTTAAGGAGGGGACAGGTCAAGGAGGCGGGATGAAGTTGGTGGATAGGAGAAGGAGGTGGGAGGAATGGTTAGAGAGGCGGGGACTAGCTGGGCTGGTTTTGGGATGCGGACGGGGGAGGGGAGCTTTTGAAAATTGTGAAGTCCACATTTATATCCTTGGGCTACAGGGTTCCCAAGTGAAACACGAGAAGCTGTTCCTGCAGCTTTCGGGTGGTGTCATTGTAGAAATGCAGGAAGCCCAGGACGGACATGTCGGCCAAGGAGTGGGAGGGGGAGCGGAAATGGTTCGCGACTGGGAGGTGTAGTTGTTTGTTGCGAACTGAGCGTAGGTGTTCCACAAAGCAGTCCCCAAGCCTCTGCTCGGTTCCCCCAATATACAGGGGGCCACAAAGGGAACAGCGAACACAGTATATATTCCTACTATCTCAGCCAGGGAGAGAACCAGCTTACGACTGGAGATCCCTTCAATTCTACTTCCAGGGACTGTTAACTTTGATCAGTCATCTCCCACATTTGGATTTTCCTGAGCAATTTGGAGGCCTTGGGACAAATCCACTCACAATTCCCGCATATTGCAAATGTTAATATCCGAGTTCTCAGCCAAACCTCATTGCAAATTTTTGTTTCAGAACCTAGATGACTATTAGATTGTCGAATTGCTATATCCAAACTTGACTGACAGTTTTGGCTGCCTGATCTCTAACAATTTCACAATCATTGTTTACATAAGATTAAGTGGTTTCCAGTGCTTTGTGCTTCCAAGTCTTGAAATTTTAAAGATCTGGATGATTAACACTTTTTTTACCCTACAGTTAAAAGGAGATGGTTTACGCTTTTATATATCCAACTGCCACTATAAGGTTCACTGCATTTATATAGTGAACAGTGGATGAATCGACACAGAAATGCCAAATTTTGGCACTGGGGCATGAGGAGGATCTTTTGAATTTACTTGCCAAAAGGCTCCCTCACATAGACTGTGGTTCATGGCATCTCTGTGGTCTTATTAACAATGAGTCTTTAAAAACCAGGTCTAATACCATGAAAGTTGCAGAGGAAAAGACTATGCCTTTCTCCACAAAGATGCCAGCCAGGTTGGAAGTGCTAGTTGGCAACTGTATAGGACCTGCTGAAGGGCTAAACTTGTTGATCATATTCGACAGCTGCATAATTTTGAATGAGTCCAATCAGCATTCTTGTACATGCCGAAGTCAGCACAATCAACTGTAGTTGTTTTTCTATGCCTAGGTGTTTGTTACATTGTAGAAGAGACAGAGTTTCATTCCAAATCACTGGGCTTCATCTTGGACCGGGACTGCAAACAGTGCCAGGAACAAACTTGGCTTCCAGACCAGGCTTCGACTGATGGGCTCGCGATGGACAAAAGGCTCAGTGTCTTTTTCAAGCTGTAGAGATGGATTAACATGGCAGGCCAGGCAGCATCAGAGGAGCAGGAAAGATTTCTTATTGTCTTTTCCCTCTCTTTTTCATTCACTTACTAAATGTTCCTTTATTGCTGGGTAATAAACAAAGATGAAAAATGCTCATATTTAAGAAAATTGCTATCGTGGAGCCTTCTCTTAACTAAATTTAACCAAATCCGAAAAGAACCGCTTGGATACACTCTGTGATCCAAGGCTTTTTTTGGCGACAAGGATGGGATTTGGGAAAATTTGTAAGAGAAGTGAAAAGCAATCTAATGCCCCAGAGATCTTCTATATTCCAGGGGGAAATGCAGCAAACTCTGGATTCAGGTCTGCGGCAAATTGCTGTTTTGGGGTCTTTTAACTACGTTTAACTGAATCCAAAAGAACCGCCTGGATACACCCTCTGATCCAAGACAGCAACCCAAACCAACTCATACATTGAAAAGGTAATCCTGAAAATCATAAGATTTGGGAATCTTGAATCAGGTCCTGGCTGCCCTTTTTGAAGGGCTGCCAAGTTGTCCTGACTCAGTTAAAATCTAGCCTCTCAACCCCAGATGCCAGCTGATGTGCCGAGTGTTCACAGTATTTTCTACTTATGCCTTATTAAGTACGTTATAAGCTCATCCTGCCACCTTCAAACAATCACACATAAGCAGTTTCAGGCCTCTGTGCTCTTGTAATGCATGTACACAAGCTTGACCACATGGTGATGATGCCAGAAATACACAGTCAGGTGAGCCTGCCCAGGGACACTTGAATGCCAGGAAAATTCCAGGCATTCTAGGGGGAACTGGTGTCATAATTTCAATGAAAGAAACACAGAAGCTTTCACAAAATGCACTAGCCTGCACTGCTCTTTCAGGCATTTGTTTGGAACTTCAAATCCGATGTAATTCCCCCACCTAACCTGGGCACAATAGGAAATAGCAAAGGTAGATGTTAATGAAGGACAACAATTCCTCATTATTAGATGGAAAAATACATTAGACTTCAAAAGAGAGTTCTGACAACCTAATATATTTTTCTTTCAGAGATAATGGGAACTGCAGATGCTGGAGAATCCAAGATAATAAAATGTGAGGCTGGATGAACACAGCAGGCCAAGCAGCATCTTAGGAGCACAAAAGCTGATGTTTCGGGCCTAGACCCTTCATCAGAAAAGGGGGATGGGGAGAGGGTTCTGAGAAAAATAAGGAGAGAGGGGGAGGCGGATTGAACATGGATGGAGGAGAAGATAGGTGGAAAGGAGAGTATAAGGTGGGGAAGTAGGGAGGGGATAGGTCAGTCCGGGGAGGACGGACAGGTCAAGGGCGGGATGAGGTTAGTAGGTAGGAAATGGAGGTGCGGCTTGAGGTGGGAAGAAGGGATAGGTGAGGGGAAGAAGAGGTTAGGGAGGCAGGCAGAGACAGGTTGGACTGGTTTTGGGATGCATTGGGGGGAGAGGAGATTTTGAAGCTGGTGAAATCCACATTGATACCATTGGGCTGCAGGGTTCCCAAGCAGAATATGAGTTGCTGTTCCTGCAACCTACAGGTGGCATCATTATGGCACTGCAGGAGGCCCATGATGGACATGTTGTCTAAGGAATGGGAGGGGAAGTTAAAATGGTTTGCAACTGGGAGGTGCAGTTGTTTATTGTGAACCGAGCGGAGGTGTTCTGCAAAGCGGTCCCCAAGCATCTGCTTGGTTTCCCCAATGTAGAGGATGCCACACTGGGTACAGCGGATGCAGTATACCACATTGGCGGATGTGCAGGTGAACATCTGCTTAATGCGGAAAGTCATCCTGGGGCCTTTGGTGGGGGTGAGGGATGAGGCGTGGGGGCAAGTGTCGCACTTTCTGCGGTTGCAGGGGAAGGTGCCAGGTGTGGTGGGGTTGGAGGGGAGCGTGGAGCGGACAAGGGAGTTGTGGAGTGAGTGCATCTCTGGAAGGCAGACAAGGGTGAGGTGGGAAAAATGTCTTTGGTGGTGGGGTCGGATTGTAGATGGCGTAAGTGTCAGAGGATGATGCGTTGTATCCGGAGGTTGGTGGGGTGGTATGTGAGGGCTAGGGGGATTCTCTTTTGATGGTTACTGCAGGGGCGGGATGTGAGGGATGAGTTGCAAGAAATGCGGGAGACACGGTCGAGGGCGTTCTCGACCACCACAGGAGGGGGAAGTTGCAGTCCTTGAAGAACGAGGACATCTGGGATGTATGGGAGTGGAATGCCTCATCCTGGGAGCAGATGCGGTGGAAGTTCGTGTCTTCTCTCCTACAATGTCATGTCCAGACATCCTCTTATGCATACTGATATCTGGAAATGAACACGGGGTGTTGGCAATCTCCAACCTTAGGAGGTGACAAGTGCCAGTTATTGCCTAACAATGATCCAAGCATTCTTTCTAGCTGGGTTCAACCTAGTACAGCTAGATGAACAAGCCCTGCTCATGGTGTTCAGACTCATTGTTAAATTAATTCAACCCAGCTGGTGAATGACAAAGATCTTCATCTTTATATATTCTGACACCACATGGTGCATTCATTTACTGAGCCAACAGGGAGTCTTTACAACTTAAAACTTAATATAAAAGGACACTTAAAGGTAATTTATCTGCCAGTACTAAACCTTTTGATCACTGAGACCACAGCAATAAACCTTTGAATAGTATACCAAATTTTTCTTGCTCCCGCTTGTCATTTGGACGACTTCCAAACATTAAAAACAAGGTGGGCTCCTTCTTTTCCACAGGAGGACCAGCTCAAACTGCTCCACCAAGACTGCACATTCTGAGGCAAGATATTTTCCACACAGCTTTATTAGTAATAGTCTGTAAACAACAAAAGAGCGAAAAGCTTAAGATCTGATGCATGTTGAGCTTTTGAAAGCCTTTAGATTTGGTCTCAGAATTGTCAATGCTCAAGTTTTCTATGTCAAAGCAGCAAAAAAATTTCGACAGTTAACAGATCAATTATGGTTTGTAAAGTGATCATTGCTAAAAAATACACCACTATTTGAGACAACTAAAACGGCAAAAACTAACACCATGAAGGAACAAATAAACAACCAAGCAATCAATTTTTTCACTCTCAAAAGCTTCCTATTGAGACAGTGAGTGTCCCAAGACTGAATGAAATAAATCTCATAAGTATTTCTCCATAGAGCTGCATTTTGCTTTATCAGGTAAGTGAGTGTACACTGTAAAAGATAACAATCACACAGTTTGGGGCAAAAGAAACCCCTAAACATATTTTAAATTATGTTTTGTCTCTTGAGAATCCCCAATTTTACAGTGTGGTGGTAGCACATTGGTAATAGCACTGTACTAGTTATTCAGGACCTCATTGCTGATGGTGAAATTTAAATTCAATAAAAATCTTGAATAAAAGGCTATCAGGTTCACTAACTTTCTTAGGAAAGGAAGTCTGCCAGCCCTATCTGGTCTGTCAAACATGTGACTTCAAACACACAGCAAAGTAGTTGAGTAATAACTGCCCTCCAGACAATTAGAAAGGGCAATAAATGCTGGTCTAGGTAGAAATGTCCACAGCCCACAAAACACTCTGCCAGATCCCAAGCCATGGGATACTTGATCTAAAGCTCTGTGAGGGAAAAGGATGATATGTTTTGATGTTGCTTCTTCGCATTTTTCTTGCTGTGCCTCTTGATGGACACAGTGCTCTGGATCTTCACAGAAGGCCTTCTTATAGAAACATAGAAGATAGGCACAGGAGGAGGCCATTCAGCCCTTCAAAATTGCTCACCATTCTTCACGATCATGCCTGATCGCCCAATTCAATTGCTTAATTCTGTTTCTCCCCATAATCTTTGATCTCATTCATCCTAAGTGCTATATTTAGTTGCCTCTTAAATACATTCAATGTTTTAGTATCAACTACTTCCTATGGTAATGAATGCCACAGGCTCACCTTTCATTGGGTGAAGAAATGTCTCCTCTTCTCCGTCCTAAATCATCTACTCTGAATCCTCATACTGTGACTCTTGGTTCAGGACACACCCACCATTGGGATCATCATTCCTGCATCTACCTTGTCCCGCCCAGTTAGAATTTTATAAGTCTCCATGAGATCCCACTCATTTGTCTGAACTCCCGCAAAAATAAGTGAGTCAATCTCTCCTTATACTGTCAGTCCCACCATCCACGGAATTAGCCTGGTAAACCTTCACTGCACACCCTTGAGAGCAACAGCATCCTTCCTTAGAAAAGGAGACCAAAACTGCACACAATATTATAGGTGTGGTCTCACCAAGGCCCTGTACAACTGCAACAACACATCCCTGCTCCTGTACTTGAAACCTCTCGCAATGAAGGCCAATATATCATTTGCCTTGTTTACCGCCTGCTGCACCTGCATGTTTACCTTCAGCGACTGGTGGTCATGGACACCCAGGACCCGCTGCACGCTTCCCTCTCCCAATTTACGGCCATTCAGGTAGTGAATAACCTCACATTTATCTAGATTATACTGCGTCTGCCATTGACTTGCCCACTCACCCAACCTGTCGAGATCATGCTGAAGGATCTCTGCATCTTCGTCACAGTTCACCCTCCGACCCAACTTGGTATCATCTGCGAACTTGGAGATGCTACATTTTGTTCCCTCACTGAAATCATTAATATATATTGTGAATAGCTGGGGTCCCAGCCCCGACCCCTGTGGCACCCCACAAGTTGAATTTGAAAAGGACACATTAATTCCAACTTCTTGTTTCCTCTCTCCCAAGTAGTTTCCAATCCATCTTCCCCTAATCCCATGTGCTTTAATTTCTTATGTAGGATGCGGTCAAATGCTTTCTTAAAGTCCAAATATACTACATTGACTAGCTGTCACTTGTCAACTCTACTAGTTACATCTTCATAAATCTTCCAATAGATTTTTCATGTATCATTCCCCCGTCATAAATCCATGCTGACTCTGTCTGATCCTGCCACTCCTTTCTAAATGGTCTGCTATAAAATCCTTGACGATGGATTCCAGAACTTTCTAAAACCATCTATAATTGCCTGTTTTCTCTCCACCTCCATTTTTGAATATTGGAGTGACATTAGCCACCCTCTATTCTGCAGGGACACAATACATCCACTATTTCTGAAACTACTTCTTTAAGTACTCTAGGATGTAGATTATCAGGCCCAGGGAATTAATTGGCCTTCAATCCCGACAATTTTCCAGCATCATTTCTCTATTAATACTGATCTCTCCAAACTCTTCCCTTTCACTAAATCTTGCATTCTCCAACAATTCTGGTATCCGATTTGTGTCTTCTTTTGTGAAGACAGAACCAAAGTATGTATTCAGTTCCTCAGCTATTTCCTTGCCCCCTATTAGATATTACCCGTTTCTTGTCTGTCAGGTACCTACATTTGTCTTTACTAATCTCTTTCTCTTCACATACCTATAGAAGCTTCGAGCATTAGTCTTTATGTTCCCTGCAAGCTGACCTTTGTACTCAATGTTCCCCTTATTAATTAATCCTGCCTTGGCTGAATTCTAAACTGCTCCCAATCCTCAGATTTATCATTTTTCCTGACCAATCTGTCTGATTCTTCTTTGGATCGGATACTCTCTCTTATTTCCTTCGTAACCCATGAATTGGCCCTCCTACCCATTTTGCTTTAGTGACAGTCAGGAATAAACAGTTGTTGCAGTTCCTTCATGCATTCCTTGAATGTTTGCTATTGCCTATCCACTGTCACCCCTTAAAGTAGCTCTCCCCACTCTCTCAAGGCCAACTTATACCTCATATCCTCGTGGTTGCCTTTATTAGGGTTCAGCACCCTAGTCTCCAAATCAACAACCTCACTCTCCACCATGATAATAAATTCTATCATCTTATGGTCGCTCATCCCCATGAGGTCTCGCACAGCTAGGTATGCAATGGTTCCCTTCTCATTACACAGCACCCAATCTAAGATGGCCTGCTCTCACAAGGAATCAAGGGCTACAGGGAGAGTGCAGAGAAGTGGAGTTGAAATGCCCATCAGCCATGATTAAATGGCACAGTGGTTTCGATGGGCCGAATGGCCTTACTTCCACTCCTATGTCTTATGGTCTCTCTATGTGGTTCCCCCACATATTGGTCAAGAAAACTATCCCATCTACACTCCAGGAATTCCTCCTGCATGGCTTTGTGGCTAATTTAGTTTGCCCAATCTATGTACAGACTAAACTCCCCCATGATAACAAGCATCTCTAATGTCCTGTTTAATGCCATTCTTGACATCACCACTGCAGTTTAGGGGTCGATACATGAAACCTACTAATGTTTTTTGCACCTTGGTATTTCTCAACTCTAGCCATACAGGCTCGACATTGTCACAGCTAATATTCTTTCTCACATACTGTGTTAATTTAATCTTTAACCAACAATGCCACTCTACCAACTTTTCCTTTTTGCCTACCCTTCCTAAATACTGAATGCTCAGGGCCATTCAGTGTCCATCCCTGGTCACCTTGCAGCCATGACTCCGTAATCCCAATTATATTATACTCATTTACATCTATTTGTGCAATTAGTTCATCCACCTGGTTGCAGATGCAAGGTCACCAGAAACATGAAGAAGACTGCAAGTAAGCACCAATTAGATAAAAGCCAATCAAGCTGAAATAATAACTGTTTTTCTCCATGGATGCCAGCTGATCTGTTGAGAGTTTCCAGCATTTGTAGTTCTTAGTTCAGATTTCAAACATCTACAGCATTTAGCTTTGGGGCAAATGAATAATTAGGGGTAAATTAGTTATGGTATGCTTCATTTTGGTGGGAGAGGAAAAATGTGTTGAACAAGTGTTGAATAAAATATCCTAAGCAAGTACAGCAAATGGTAGATGGAGTTTAATTCAGATAAATGCAAGGTGTGGCATTTTGGAACACAAGCCAAGGCAGGACTTACAGAGTTAATGGTAGGGCCCTGGGGTGTGTTGTCAAGCAGGGAGATCTCGGGGTGCAGGTATATAGTTCCTTAAACTTAGTGTCACAACTACACAGATGGTGAGGAAGGTATTTGGCACATTTGCCTTCAGAGCACCAAGTACAGGAGCTGGGACTTCATGATACAGCTGCACAAGAGTTTGGTAAGATCACATTTGGAGGACTGTGTACAAATCTGCTCACCCTACTATAGGAAGCATGTTATTAAACTGGAAAGGGTGCGAAAAATATTGATAAGGATGCTTTCAAGACTGGAGGGTTTGAGTTATAAAGAGAGGATAGACAGGCTGGGGCACTTTTCCCCTAGACCGAAGGAAGCTGAGGGGAGATATTATTGCAGTTTACAAAATTATAAGGGACAAAGATAAGGTGAATAGCCAAGGTCTTTTCCTTAGGTTAGGGGACTCCAAAACTAGAAGGCATAGAGTTAAGGTGAGAGGTGAAAAATTAAAAAGGGACCTGAGGGGCACCTTTATCACACAAGGGTAATGCATATTTGGAATGAGCTGCCAGAAGAAGTGGTAGAGGTAGGTACAATTACAACATTTAAAAGACATTCTGACAGTAACATGGATAGGAGAGATGTATAATGATATGGGCCAAACACAGGCAAATAGGGCTAGTTCAGTTTATGAACCCTGGCCAGCATGAATGAGTTGGGGCTAAGAGCTTATTCCAGTGATGTATGGCTCTATGATGAGCAATGTTACAAATAATTAACGAGAAGTCTTTAAATGCCAGTCATGAAGTATACAACTCAAATTATGCATGACTGCATATCACCCAATCAAATTAAAAAATCAAATTAATGAAAATTATAACTCAATAATTCAACTTCAAGGATCTAATTTTTAAATTGGCAGGCATTAACTAATGGGGTGCCACAGGGATTGGTGCTGGGGCCTCAGTTATTTCCAATATATATTAATGAATTCAATGAGGGAACAAAATGCAACATCTCCAAGTTTGCAAATGATGCCAAGTTGGATGGGAGGATGAACTGTGACAAGGATGCAGAGATCATCCAGCATGATCTCAGCAGGTTGGGTGAGTGGACAAATCAAAGGCAGACGCAGTATGATTTGGATAAATTCACTTTGGAAGCAAAAACAAGGCAGATTATTATCTGAACGGCTGTAAATTGGGAGAGGGGAGTGTGCCATGGGACCAGTCACTGAAGGTAAGCATGCAGGTGGTAAAGAAGGCAGTGGTATATTGGCCTTTATAGCGAGAGGTTTCAAGAACAGGAGCAAGGATGTGCTGTTGCAGTTGTACAGGGCCTAGGTGAGACCACACCTGGAATATTGTGTGCAATTTCGGTCTCCTTTTCTAAGGAAGAATGTTCTTGTTCTTAAGGAAGCGCAGAAAAGGCTGGTTCCAGGATGGTGGATCTGACATGTGAGGAAAGATTGACTAGGTTGGGATTGTTTTTGCTCAAATTCTTACGCATGAGGGGGGGATCTCATAGAGACTTATAAAATTTGAACAGGATTGCACAAGGTAGACGCAGGAATGATGTTCCCAATGGTAGGTGTGTCCTGAACCAAGAGCACAGTATGAGGACTCAGGGTAGATGATTTAGGGCAGAGAAGAGGAGACATTGCTTCACCCAAAGACTGGTGAGCCTGTGGGATTCACAACCACAGGAAGTATTTTAGCCCATAACGTTTGGAGGTAACAAGGACGACAGATGCTGGAAGTCAGATTTGATTAAATGTGAAGCCGGAGGAGCACAGCAGGTCAGACTGCATCCAAGGAGCAGGAAAGTTAATGTTTTGGGTCAGGATACTTCATCAGAACTGGGAAGGCAAGTGGGGTGATGATTGGTGGATAGAGGTAGGGGGTTGTAGAGATCAGTCCATGAGAAGAATGGGATGGATAGGCAAGAAGGAAGATGGCCAGATTGTGCCAAATCAACCAGGCGGGGATGAGGAGGAGGGCTGGGCATGAGATGAGGCCGGGCTGGGAAGATTTTGAAACTGGTGAATTCTATTTTGAGGCCATAAGCTCCCGAGGTGGGATATAAAGTGTTATTTCTCCTTTTATGTGTGGCCTTACTGTGACAGTGGAGTCGGCCCAGGAGGGACATGTCACCACGGGACTGAGGGGAGTGGAGCAAGAGTTGAAATGGCTGGCGACCAGAAGATGGTGTTGACTGGAGCGTACAGAACACAGATGCGCATGAATCAATCACCGAGTCTGCACTTGGTCTCTCCAACGTACAGGAGACCACATTGGGAGCAACAGATCCAACAGACCAGGTTAGAAGACATACAGGTGAATCCCTGTCAGATTTAGAATGATTGTTTGGGGCCAAAACATTATGTTTTCAAGAAGGAGGTAGATATAACTCTTGTGGCTTAAGTGATATGGGCTAGGCAGGGGAGTGGGGTGGGGGTGGGTTTAGTGTATTGAGCTCAATGATTAGCCACGATCATACTAAATGGTGGAGCAGGATCGAGGGATTGAATGGCCGGCACCTGCTCCCATCTTCTATGTTTCAAAAGACTCCACCACCATTCTGTCCCTACATACATCCTGCATGGTTCAGCAAGGCTTCTCTCTGTTTGGGCCCATTCAAAGGCAGTTCATCAGAGTCAGCTTACTCAGCAATGGTTTTCTCTCCTACCCCTGCAGTGTTTTCTCATTGGCCTTTTCTTTCTTCTCTCACTTGTAAACTACCATTCGCAGATCCATTATCGGTGCTCTTTTACTGTCTGAACTGGCAGCATTCAGCTCTGCCACTCCATTTCCAGCATTATGCAGTCCATTCAGTATCAAGTCCCAGTTCAGCAAAACAGTAAGCACTAACGTAGCATTGTCATACAATCGTACAGCATGGAAATAGACCTTTCATTCCAACTAGTCCATGCTGACACGTTTCCAAACTAAACTAGTCCCACCTGCCTGCATTTGGCCCAAATCCCTTCAAATCTTTCCTATTCATGTATTTATCTAAATGGTTTTTAAACATTATAACTGTACCTGCAGGCACCACTTCCTCTGGCAGTTCATTCAACACACGTACTGCTCCCAGTATTAAAAGGTTGGCCCTAGTCCTTTATAAAATCTTTCTCCTCTCATCTTAAAATTATACCCCCTACTTTTGAACTCTCCCACCTTCAGGTGGATAGCAAAGGTATTTTCCCTATCCGTGCCCCTCATGAATTTATAAATCTCTGTAAGGTCACTCCTCAGCCTCCTACACTCCAGTGAAAAAAAAATCCCAGCTTATCCAGAGA
Source organism: Stegostoma tigrinum (assembly GCF_030684315.1). NCBI lineage: Eukaryota > Metazoa > Chordata > Chondrichthyes > Orectolobiformes > Stegostomatidae > Stegostoma > Stegostoma tigrinum. Next base: position 19,661,474 of record NC_081368.1, on the reverse strand, counting down.
TAACCAAGTATGGAGCTGGATGAACACAGCATCTTAGGAGCATAAAAGCTAACGTTTCAGGCCTAAGCCATTCATCAGAAAAAGATGATCTGATCTCGGATTCTCCAGCATTTGCAGTTCCCATTATCTCTGATACAATTTTAACCCCAGCTTATCTAGCCTATTTCTGTAACTCAAAATCTCCATTCCTGGCATCATCCTGGTAATTCTTTTCTGAACCCTCTCCAGTTTAATAATATCCTTCCTATAACATAGTGACTAGAACTGTCCACAGTATTCCAGAAGAGGCCTCACCAACATCCTGTACAACTTCAATGTGACTTTCCAACTCCAATACTCAAAGGTCTAAGCACTTAAGGCAAGCATACTAAATGCCTTCTTAACCACGCTGTCTACCTGCAATGCAAATTTCATCCCCATTGAATACTCCTGGGACAGGGACAAAAACGGTTCCAGAAGATGTTTCCCTGCTCATTTCAGGTAAAGATAAAACTCCCCTCTCAAGCACATTTGAGATAGGGACAGTGTGGGGATAAAATATAAGCCTCCTTGGCTCATCAAAGGGTTCCAAAATCAGAACATAGGAAAAATAAAACAGCCCTCTTCCTGGGGCACCAAACCGAAAACTATTACAAACTCAAAAGGCAAAATGGAAACCTACACTGCAGAGGCAATGAACTAAATCAGAATATCATTGTCCAGGGTGATAATGCACTGCAATGCCCTCAGCGCCCAGTGGTCTTGAAAGGGCTCGAACATGCCAGTAAACACTGCGTGCTCCCCCTCTCCAGGGACAACTGAACCAGGCATAACCTGAAGAGTGGCAGGGAGACAGTCAGGAATGACGACCCCCTCTTTGTCTCACTGCCTGGAACTGTTAATGGCCATCTTGACCAGACCCAGGAACAAAGCCATGGGAAGGCTTGTAGACTTGCCCACCCCTTCCTGTGCTGGGTGCCCAGGGATTAGGAGCTGGGTTGGGGGAGAGTGGTGAAGTGCAGCCCCTTCAAATAGCTTAAAAAGAGGCTGCAGATGAATGCACTCAGCATGCACATGAATGCACTCAGCATGCACATGGAAGACGATCTCCTCCAGGCCACAAAACATGCAAACTTGCTCTGTCTCCTGTCGCACAGGCCCACCACATGCACCACTTTCCACCCCAGATTTCCAATGCAGGAGGGGAGGACCCCTTTGAAGGGAGCCATCCACTGGGGATCTCCACTGCTGGATGGCAAAACATGACATCAAGGCATGTCTGGGTGGCGGGTGTAGGCACAGCAGTGGGAGTGTGTGCAGCATCAACTGTTACAAATAGCAGCTCCCCGTCATTCGGAAGGGCACTGGGAGGATATCACTGAGATGGCTCAGATTGTGGGGCACGATGTCGTCATGGGGCAAGTGTCATGTTCCGGACAGACAGGGCTCAGATCGTCCAGAAGCCCACCACATATCTGAGCTGCCCCGAATGCATGCAAGGCATCAGGCCCAAATGCCTTGTCCACCAGGCTCGGTCACAAACTGGAGGTGGACTGATGCCCACTCGGTCAACTGTTCTGGTGTCATCCAGCCCACTCCTCTGCCGTCTCAGCGTGTCCTCGACTCTGGACAGCCCCTGCATCCCAAGCTCTCTCCTCCCTCGGCCATTATAAACTGTGCTCAAGGAGGAAGCTCAAAGATAGCTCGGTGGTTAGCACTGTTGTCTCACAGCACCAGGGACCCCGGTTCGATTCCGCCTTCGGGCAACTGTCTGTGTGGAGTTTACACATTCTCCCCATGTCTGCGTGGATTTCCCCTGGGTGTTCCAGTTTCCTCCCACAGTCCAAAGATGTGCAGGTCAGGTGGATTGGCCATGCTAAATTGCCTGTAGTGTTCAGGGATGTGTAGCTTAGGCAGGTTATAGGGGGTTGGGGCTGGATGGAATGCTGAGGGTCGGTGTGGATTTTTTGGGCCAAAGGGCCTGTTTCCACACTGTAGGGATTTTTTTTCCATGAGCTGCTGATGCTGGAGTCAGAGATAACACAGAGTGGAGCTGAAAGAGCACAGCAGGACAGGCAGCACCAGAGGATCAGGAAAGCTAACGTTTCGGGTGGGAATGTGAAAATCTGAAGAAGGGTCCAGACCCGAAAAATCTGCATTCCTGCACCTCTGATGCTGTCTGGCCTGCCGCGCTCCTCCAGCTCCACACTGTGTTAGAGAGACGGAAGCTGTTCCTGGGCAGAGCGTCCCTGACAACAGCTGCCACTCCCATATTGGGAAGTATTCCGGCACAAGCCAGCCGTGTCCCAGGCTGTGATCAGCCCCAGCTGGAAGACAGGCAATTCCCGGGAGACAACCAGAGACCCAAGACCACTCCATGAACGGGGACTGCGTGTCGTCATGGGGGCCATGCGCCTGATGGAAGAAACATGTCATCACCTTGAAGGAGGCTTGACAGAAAGGTACGGGCACAGGGTCTGAAGGTGGAAAGTTGCTACCCGAGGATCTGAATGCACACCAGCGCCTGGCCACTCTCCTCAGGTGAGAGACTCAGAACACAAAGCAGCAACCCAGTGTTGTCTGTTGTCTCAGAAAAATTCAATGGGTTTTATCGGGATGGTGGTGACAAAGCCAAGGGAAGGACCAAGTGACCAGCTGGGACCACAACATGGAGGCCACAAACTGGTTGATGACTAATATTCATGCCCTGTAAGGTAACAATCGGAGTAGCGCTGAAAAGTTTTGTGAGGTGAGCAGTCACCTTGGCCTCCAACTTGTATTAATTTGCCGGTCAGGGTTCCTCTGGAGGGGAAAGACGGACTCCCAGGTGGATGAGGTGAGTGGTACTCCACATGAAGCACTGGAGTTCGTCCAGCTGGAAATCCAGCTGCTACAGGCCGACCAAAAGTCCCGAACAATTGCTCCAGTTGCAGAGGACACCCCAAGAGTAGCCCTCTGACACTTGTGCATCCTGCGCAGACCAGCTCGGTCTGCCAACCTGAGAAGCGTGTATGCCGGAAGAACGACTTCCAGCTCCAACCCACGCAGCGCTAAACCCGAAAGCTGCTTACACAAGGGGTTCAGGAGTGGCTCCATGCAGAAAGAGTAAAGCTGGCTGTAACAGGAGGTTGGCCCTGACACACACTTCTCCCAAGATGTAGGGGCACCATCAGTGATCCATTAACCTTCATTAGGGACTCTACAGCAGTTGGATCCAGGTGACAAAGTGCATCCCCAACCCAAAAGCTCAGAGTCCCAAGCAGATACTCATGACCCACTGTGTCAATCACCTTTTCCTGATCAAGGGAGGAGAAAGGTGCTCAACAGACCAGCCTTCTGGGAATAATGGATCCTATCCCAGATCAGGTGGATGGTGACGTGGATACCCCAGCCTGGAAGAGTGCAGGACCGCTCTCAGTGGATCACGTGGTCCAGCGCAGTGCCAAGGCGAGTGGAAAGTGCCCTGACAAAGATTTTGTAGTTTGTGCTGAGGAGGTAGACTGGACACCAGTTCTTTAACAAATGGAGATCCTCTCCTTAGGCGACAGAGTGGTGACTGTCCTGTGCCAAGAAAGGGCCATCGTTCCGGTTGCGACACATTCCTCCAGGACCCGTGCACAGTCACACCCCAGGACAGCCCAGTATGCCCTGAAGAACTCCAAGGTCAGCTCATCTAGCACCGGGGACTTGGCCCTGGAAAGGCAGCTGAGGGCACCAGTCAGCTCCTCCAAGCTCAGAGGGACATTGAGCTTCTCGGCACCCTCAGGATTGACCCGCAGCAGGTCCTCCCACAGAACATGGTGAACTTCCTTGCTGGGTGGGTCCAGGGAGAAGGCAGCCCTATAACAGGCCCTCATATGGGCTCTGATGCCTTCTGGATCTGGAGCTGCTGGTGGACCTCGCGCCTTTTTTCCAGTGAGTAGATGAGGGAGCTGCGGTCGAGATCCCAAAGGAACCAGACCCATGGCTTCACATGTGCACCCTGGGACCTGCCAGGATGCAGATCCTGAAATATAGCCTTCTTCTCGTTGTACACCACCCACAGGGACGGACCCACATCGGGCTGACCGAGACATGACTCCACATTGAGCAGCTCCTTCTTGAAACTCTCCATCTTGAATTTCCAAATCTCCTTCGGTCCCCTTCCTGCGTTTGCATGACAGAGCCTTGCCCACATCCCACAAAAGCCTCAGGGACGGGAAGCTGCCTTGCTTTCTTCTCCAGCCGGTTCAGAAGTGATGAAATCAGTCCTGGAACCGCTCATCCTCCAGCAGCAGGTTGTGAAAGTGCCAGTGCGCTGACCTCCCCCATCACTGAATGGAATGACGTCTGACCCGACCAGGTTGTGATCAGAGAATGCCCCTGCCGCATGGAGGCTGTCAGAACACAGGAGGCGTATACTCTGGACATGCAGAGACGGTCAATTCTGAACACTCCAACTCCAGGCCTCACAAAGGCTAAGGCAATGGAATTGGAATCAAGCTGGGGATTTTAGCAGATGTCTACCAAGTCAAAAGGTCCTAACCGAGTACCTCAACTTCGTCAGCAATGCTGGGCTCTTCGGGGTACTGACATGGTCCTGCCTCTTGAGGGTACAGTTGAAATCTCTCCCGAGAAGGATGAGTTCACCCTCACCGATGGAGCTAAGAAGAGGTGACACTTCCTCAATGATGATCATCTTCTTGGGTCCCATCTGCCACCACCATTCGTTAAAACAATAAAACCCAGTTTAGTGAGGGACTCTATTTTTCTCCTCCATTCCTTTAAGATACAGCAAAGGAATCTCTGGCACTGCTGCTTCATGTTCCTGTCCATTCCCGGGACTGCCAATAGCCGCCAGGCAGACATGACCAGTACTAGTTGACGTTCCATTGGTCCATAGCCAACCAGACTCTGTTTCAGTGACCAAGCACTGCTTGCAATAGGTCCTGTCATTCCCCAGTGGCAATGAGAGGGACCCTCGCCCACGAGCACCTTGTCTAACTTGGCAGTGCTCGTGACTCTTCTAGCAGACCCCTGAACACACCGCCCCTGTCGTGAGGGGTAGGGCAACGATGCCAGCAATGGCCACTTGGGTGTTGGCAGCGTCCTTCCAGGCAGGGTAGTTCCTCCAGAGATACCCCACTGCTTAGCAGGCATGGCACCACACACCATCTGCCAAACAAAACACCCGGTGAGCAGCACTCTTGTGCTCAAAAATGAAGGTGCCTTGCGTGACCTTATCCCAGGGTCAGGCAGCTGAAAACCTGTCACCGGAAGGAGACGTGTCTCAGGTGGGCCTCCTGCAGACCGAGCAGTAGTGGGACCATGCCTGGCCTGGCCTGACCTCCCTGAGCTGGTAGAGGTGGGGAAGAAGGAGCTCAGATGGAACAAAAGGGTGAAGCTAAAATGGCCCCCTGAGCAACTACCTCCAGAGGGCTGGCAGGCATCGACAGCAAGCCCCTTCTCTAGGCCGAGGTGTCCCCTCTGCTCAGGCTTCAGGAAGAGCACTTTGGATGCAGTGACATTGGTGGGGGCACTGACTACCCCCATCCAGGCCACTGCGCATGCCTGAATGGTCACATCGGGGTGAATGTAGCATTTCACCCCCAAGTTGTTCAGTTTAATAATAAAGGGTAACGACGTCCCGGGATTTTGGGGGGGTGGTGAGAAATGCAGAAGTTGTAACCAGCCCCATGTAGGAACACCTGGACCCAACAGGATGTTGTTGTTTGATAGGATCCCATGGTCACCATTGCACCCCCCCACCCCCGTCCCCACGTTCCCCCCCCCCCCCCCCCCCGACTAAACCAGGGCCACCACCAGCAGCACGACCATCCCTAACACAAACCACAGAAAAAGAATCTGACAAAGCCTGGTTCAGCCCTGTCAGCCCGGACAGTGCCATGTCCCAAACAACACCTCCCCAAAACCAACAGTCACTGGCAGATGGTATAGGCCACAATCTGGAAGTAATAACAGGGAGAGGGCCCAGGCTCCTAACAATTCCAGGCCACAGACTTCAGAATACAGTCACTCACAAATAAGTGTTCAGACTCTAAGCTGTTAGTGTCCAGGCCTGAATCCTCCTACTAAAGACAAAGTCCAAGCCCCAGGAAACAAGCCTCCCCAGCTGCAGACAGAATAGGAAAGCCCAGGCTTCAGGAACCGATATTCCAAGACCCTGGCTGGGTAGAAATACAGGCCCCCAGACTCCTGACAGGGCAGCAGTCAGTCTGTCAGTGAGTCACAGGCATGAGTCCTTCCAGCTGACTGCAGCACCCAAGGCCCAAGGCTCCACGCTCCAATCAGCAGCAGCTCCTCTCCGGAGCATCAGGTCAGTCCAGCAGTCTTCAACTCAGCGAGGAGAAACGCAGGCCACCCGGCTTCCAAAGGCAGTGGCAATGGCAGCAAAGACTCCCTGATTCAAATGCTTCCAGGCAGGCAGGCAGGCTCCAGTACCAGAGGTCCCGGGCTCTAGGCCTCAACCAACTCCATCTGGTCTCGGTTGGAACAGGTGTTGCCACTTCAGCCTCCAAGTGCCAATGACAGCAGCAGAGTATAGACTCCCAAAACACTGCCCTCTACAGGGAGAACTACCTGCCATCATCACTCCCTATCTGCCACGATAAAGCCAATTTTCTATTCAAATGGCAAGCTCATCCTGAATCCCTTTCAATCTAACTTTACTAATTAGTCTACCACACAGAACTCTCTCAAAATCTATACTGAAGTCCAAGTAGACAACGTGTATTGCTTTGCCCTCGTCAATCTTTTTGGTTACTTCCTCAAAAAAACACTCAATCAAGTTTGTGAGATACACCTTTTCCTTACAAAATATCCCACATTTCACAAGAGAAAAACAAGGCAAAATTTGTCACTGAGCCACGTATGGAAACCTTATGTCTGATAACCAAGACATCGGTCAAACAATAGGTTTTAAAGAACAATAGAGATGTTATAGACTAACATGTAATCTAATTTCACTCCAAAATGCATGAATATTATTGCCTTTCAAGCTAGTATCTGGTTTCCTTGCGAAGTATTTAAGGATATGCTTCACAAACTATTCATCTCAAAGGATTCCACATTCTGAATGACTGTCCAGATAAAACCTTTTTGTCAAACCTCTCTTTTAATTTTTTTTATTTCTGGCATCTCATTACTGTCTCACCAACCACTACTTACCCTATCATGACACATTTTTAAATCTTAAAAGCCTCTATTTGGTGAACAAAGAAGAAACTTGAACAATGGCTGAACCGTATTAGCTGTAAACTGAGATACAGCTGAGCTAACGAAATATTGACAGACATTATCTGCCACACAATAACCAAGGACAAATCTTAAATTGGGTGGGAACAGAAGGCAGGATTGGAGCGCTTGTGAGATAAGACATAATTAGACAGCAACAAGTGACAGGCATGGTTAAATGACACCCCACTAAACTTTAAACCAACTGCAAACAAGGGGCAAAGGCTTCCCTGAAGGAATACATCAGGAAGATGCATATGTACGAATCGTGAAGGAAACTGTAGACAAAAAGAACATAAGAACTAAACTACATTCACCTGCTTCACTGCAGTCAGCCAGAATGGGAAGTCATTTCAAACTTCAGCAGACTTTGAGTGAGCATGACCATCTAGCTACTTGTTCCCAGGGCATGCTTAGTCATGTTCTTCATTTAATTCCTATTGTATCAGTCACACAAGGACAATCTCTGAGAGATAGTGTATCTGTGTGTTTTTGTTAAAATGGACTAAGGTCCAACTGAACGTACAAGCGTAGCAGAGCTTTGGATGACCATGGGCTTACACTGGAAGGAGTATGGGAAACCAGCCAGAATTGCACTGGAATGATGTGGAGATGCCAAGTGCTGGGCTTGGGTGGCAAGGTCAGAAATCACACGACATCAGGTTATAATCCAACAGGTTTATGTGACGACACCTGAAGAAGGAATGAGACTCCAAAAGCTTATGTCTTCAAATAAACCCATTGGACTATAACCTGGTGTTATGTGATTTTTGACCTTGCACTGAAAGAGTCAAATCTACAAATAAAGGAGGGAGCAAGCACTGCAGCAGAAGGTGTTCAGAGGTAGGGACAATTTTGGCTGAGATTTAACGGTAATAGCACAAACATACGATTGGAAGCTCATTCTGGGATCAAATGTGACACCAAGGCTATAAACAAGCAAGGGTGGAGCTAGGAACCTAATTAAAATCTTAATCTTAATAAATAATTCGTATCTATATTTCTCATTCGTTCCTCAGAACTAAGAAAGGGTCACTCGTTCTGAAACATTAACTCTAACGTCTCTCCACAGACACTGCCAAACGCACTGAACTTTTCCAGCAATTTCTGTTTTTGTTTCTGATTTACGGCATTCTGCAGCTTTTTCAGTTCTAATTTCTCTAATCTCGCTTTGTAACTTCCAACTCCACATCCAAGGCAACAAATGGTTGAATCAATATGGCACCATTCCCAGGCAATTCTGCATTTTTCTCGAAGTGTTCCTAAAACCTCGCAACAATCCAACTCCCTTATAACTGAGGCGATAAGGAAATAAGTGATAATGGGAACTGCAGATGCTGGAGAATCCAAGATAACAAAGTGTGAAGCTGGATGAACACAGCAGGCCAAGCAGCATCTCAGGAGCACAATGAAATAATGTAGCATTTCCTCATCTGAAGGCTATGTTACATATAGAAACATAAATTGCTAACTTTAATGGTCTAGATTTTGCTCACCATAGTGAAGCAACAAGGCACTCCATTCCCCTTGAAGGCAGCTGTTAACACAACTTTCATAGGCTTGGCAGAGTATTTCTCTACCCTGATCTAATTTCTAGCATTGTGCCCTCTACAGGAGATCTCTGGCATGTGTGAGTACAGCATGTCTCTTCAACAAACAGTGTGGAAACAGGCCTTTTGGCCCAACAAGTCCACACCAACCCTCAGAGCATCCCACCCAGACCCATCCCCCTATAACCCACCTAATCTACACATCCCTGAACACTACGGGGAATTTAGCATGGCCATTCCACCTAGCCTGCACATCTTTGGACTGTGGGAGGAAACCAGAGCACCCAGAGGAAACCCATGCAGACATGGGGAGAATGCGCAAACTCCACACAGACAGTTGCCCATGGGTAGAACCGAATCCGGGTCCCTGGTGCTGTGAGGCTGCAGTGCTAACCACTGAGCCACCCTGCTGCCCTTGAACACACCTTCACATCTTGAACACACTGACACATGGAACTATAAAGCACCATGAAGGTTTAAATGCTCTGTACAGGGGAAAGTGGTTTGGGAAATACATGAAGTAATTACGGACAGACAAAAAAAAAGTCAAGTATTGCTGAAAAAAAGGACACATTTTGTTGAAGCTTTTCATGTTTCACTCATCAGGATAATTTATAAGAATACCATTAAAGGGGAGAACCAATATTTACATTGTATTAGAGGTACAGCAAGTGGACTCTGATTAGTATAAGTATAATCATGGAAAATGCAACAGTTAATGATAATTGACAGTTAACTGTAGGCAGGTTGACTGATTGGTTCAGGGATTTGCCAGGAAAAATGACCTAATGAATGTCTGTGACCTACTTTATTGAAATGGGCACAGTGTGTGCAAATTTTCTTTTTTTCTGCAATGATCATGGCCTTATGTATTAATATTTGTAGCTTTCACTGCTTGCAAGTACATTACGCAGCAAGCCTGACTGATAATCCTAAACTCTTGTCACGTAATTCTTCACACACAGCATTATCCAGTAAAAATGTGTGCAATAATCATAATGATAAAGCTAAATGGAGGACACAACATTTAAAAATAAAATCTGAGCACTCCCCAAGGCAATAAACAAGACATCTTTTATTTCTAGGACTCTTTGAAACTCAGTGCTGTAAAATGTGCTTCCTATTCAAAGTTATTTTTTTATTTTGGAGAGGTTATCATTCTTATTATCTCTTATATTCAATTTAATGTTATTCATCTTCATGAGGTGTTTCACTAGTTTATCACTGTATTGTTTCTGAATAAGGCTATTTTTGCGAAGTAATTAATCAGCTTTAATGATGGAGTTGTGCCTGAGTTTGCTTTGCTCCTTATCCAACAAATGATTGGAGCTTATGTTGCTTCCTTATCTCATTTACTCCCTAACCATGAGTTAGATTACATTAAGCCACAGTTCCTGCATCAACAACTAATTAGAGCCTTACAGGAAACACGGACAGCACTGAAGAGAGAATTGTCACTGAGAGAAAAGACTGGATAGGTTGATGCTCTGGAGCAGACAAGACTGAGGGGAGGCTGAACAGGTTGTGTAAAGGTATAAGGGATCGAGATGGGGTGATCGTAATGAGTTTCTGTTGTCTGTTGTCATATAGGCACTAACCAGCTGGCATTGGTTTGGCTGTGTGTTCTGGGAGGAGCTGAGAAGTGTAATGAAATTCTCTTTATGTATCCAATTTATACTGCTCAAGCCAGCAATCTGTGAATATTGTAACATTCAGGCAATAAGCAATTCTAGGGGCCTGCTACATTTAACTAAAATAATGGTGACATTTAATGCTGTCTAAAAACCATTGCTGGGGCTTGTTGAGGGTATCTGAACAGCAGTTCAAGGTGACATGCATTTAAAGTCATAAAATCATACAGCGTGGAAACAGACCCTTCGGTCCAACCAGTTCAAGTCAACCATATTCCCAAATTAAACTAGTCCCACCTGCCTGTGCCTGGTCCATATTCCTCTCAAAACACTCTTATTCATGTACTTACCTAAACTTCTTTTAAATGTACCTGTGTCCACCACTTCTGGAATTCATCCCACACACAAACCATTCTCTGTAAAAAAATAGTACCTGTTGTGTACTTGTTAAGAATCTTTATCCTCTCACCTTAAAAATATGCTCTCCAGTCTTGAAATCCCCCACCCTAAGGACCTTAATAAGGTCATTTGGAGAGAAGGACAGTGTGTACATTGGTGTATGTGGGGGAGTGAAGTAGGGTTCACAGTAAACAGTGCAGTGTTTAGCTGGACTGTTGAAATGCAACTATGTTTGACTGGTTCTGCGTGCTGTGGCTCAACAAGTCATCCAAATAATAGTTGGCTAAGAAGAAACACAACGCATGTTGAAGAAACTTAGCAGATCTAACATCATTTATGGAGAGAGAAACAGGATTAACATTTTGAGGCTCTTCTCCACAACTGTCCTATCAGGCTCAAAATGATACCAGGATAAAAGAGCACAGGATCAGGGGCTCAGCACAAATGAGTGACAATTAAGAAAACTATAAATCCTTTGCTTGGTAACAGATGTTAATTTGAAGGTCTATTATAGATTACTTTCAGATAAATAGGAGAAATATTTCCAGGTTAGAAACAAAAAGACCACTAGTAAAGTTAAAAAATATATCAAATTGAGAACTAAGTAATTTAAATATAGATGCTGGGCCAGTCGATGTTTTGTAATTGTATGATGTGGGAGCTGGTGGAGCCTATTGTGGTTCATAGTGGCCACATCATTAGCAAGTTTTGGTTTCTTGAGGAACTCCAGCTCAAAGTCAAAGAGTTGGAGTCTGAGCTTCAAACACTGCGACACATCAGGGAGGGGGAGAGTTAACTGGACACTGTGTTTCAGGAGGCAGTCACATGCCTTAGATTAACAGCCTCAATCTGGTCAGTGGTCAGGGACAGGAAGGTGTGATTACGAACAAGGTAGGTAGGAGGATCCAGGAGGCAGTGCTGAAGAAGCCTCAGCACTTGAGCCTGTCTAACAAGTTTGACATTCTTGCTCACTGTGTGGATGAGAGTGGGAGCTGTAGGGAGGATGAGCAAACTGACCATAGCACCATGGGACTGGGAGCCATGCAATTCAGAAAAACATAGTTCTATTCAGGGATCGTATATTCAGGGAAATTGACAACGTTGGCTACTGCCAGGATCAAGAGTCCTGAAGGTTGTATTGCCTGCGTGGTGCCTGGGTTCAGGATATCTCATCAGCGTTGCGTAGAAACTTGGAGTGGGAGGGGAAAGATCCCATTGGTTTGGTTCACGTAGGTACAAATGATTTTGGTAGGAAGAGGAACGAGGTTCTGCTGAGGGAATATGAACAGCTAGGCGCTAAACTAAAAACCATAATCAAAAAGTTAATTATTTCTGGATTACTACCTGAGCCATCTAATTAGCACGGGGTCAACAAGTAAAGAGGTAAATGTGTGGCTCCAAGATTAGTGTGGGAGAAATGGGCACAAATTCCTGGGATATTGGCACCAGTACTGGGGAAGGAGGGAATATGTTCCACCTGAACTATGCTTGGACCAGTGCATAACCAGGGCTGGAAGACACTGGCAGCATACCAGAACTTCAGAGAGTCAGGGAGCAAAGATGAGCATAGTGACTGTTGCTCAGGAGAAGGTGCTGGGGATGCTGAAAGTGAATAAACTACCTAGAATGGATGGACAACACCCCAGGGTTCTGAAGGAGACAGCTGAGGAGACTGTAAAGGCATTGGTAATGATCTTTCAGGAATCACTGGAGGCAGGGAGGGACCCAGAGAACTTGTAAATACCTAATGTAACACCCCTGATTAAGAAGGGAGGAAGGCAAAAGACAATTAGCTTGATCTCAATCATTGCTAAGGTTTTACAGTCCATTATTAAGGATGAGGTTTCAGAGTGCTTGGAAATGCATGGTAAAATAGGACTGAGTCAGTATGTCTTCATCAGGGTGAGGCCATGCCTAGTAAGTCTGATAGAAATCTTTGAGGAGGTAATCAGCAAGCTAGGCAAAGAAGAGCCAGTGGATGTGATCTATTTGGGTTTCCAGTGGGCCTATGACAAGGTGGTGCAAAGGAGGCTGCTACATAAGATTAGAGTCCATGGAGTTAGGGGCAAGGAATTGGCATGGATAGAGGATTGGTTGACTGGCAGAAGACAGAGACAAGGGATAAAGGGGTCTTTTTAAGGATGGCAGCTGTTGACTAATGGAGTTCTGCAGGGGTCAGTATTGGCACTGCATTACTGATCTGAATGAAAGAACTGACAGCATTCTTGCTAAATTTCATTTTACTCACTCATGAGAGGTGGGCATTGCTAGCTGGGCAAGCATTTATTGCCTGTTCCTAGCTGCACCTTGAAAAGGTGGTAGTGAGCTGCTTTCTTGCTGTAGACCCACAATGCCCTGAGGAAGGGAATTTCAGGATTTTGATCCAGTGACAGTGAAAGAACGACAATATATTTCCAAGTCAGGCTGGTGAGGGACTTGGAGGGAAACTGGCAGGTGGCTGTGTTCCCATGTATCTGCTGCCTTTGGCCTTCTGGATGGAACTGATCATGGGTTTGAAACTGCTACCTATGGATTGTTGGTGAATTTCTGCAGTGTATTTGTAGACAGTACACATTGCTACTGCTGAGTGTCAGTGGAAAGAGTAGTTGCTTGTGGAGGGAGTAGCTGCTGCTGGATTATGGTGCCAACCAATTAAGTTGCAGATGTCGCAAAGTTAGGTGAAAGGATGGGTAGTTTTGATGAATCAGGAGGCTACAGAAGGACTTGGGCAGACTAAAAGCGTGTGCAAGAAGATGCAGGTAGAATGCAATGTGGGAAATTTTGAGGTGATGCACTTTGGGAGGAAGAAGAGGTGTAGGCTATTTTCTAAGTGGGGAAAGGCTTCAGAAAGCTGAAGCACAAAGGGAATTGGAAATCCTAGTTCAGGACTCTCTTAAGGTTAACAGCCAGGTTCAGCTGAATGGTAATAAATTAGGTTTATTGTCACATGTACTAGAGTTACAAAAAAACAGGAGTACAAGTTTGGAAGTCACCAACACATGGCATCATCTTAGGTACAAATCTTAGGTACATAAAACAGAGAGAATAAAGAAAAAAGTTACACTATATTACAGATATACATTGTATAAATTAGGAAAATAAGAAATAAAGCTAAAAAAGATAGACAGTTGGCAGTTAAGAAACAAATACAATGTTAGCATTCATTTTGAGATGGCTAGGATACAAGAACAGGGATGCACTGCTTAAGTTGTAAAAGGTTTTGGTCAAATCACATTTGGAATATTGACAGCAGTTTTGGGCTCTATATCTAAGGAAGGATGTGCTGGCCTTGGAAGGAGTCCAGAGGAGAATTACAAGAATGAACTTGGAAATGAAGGGCTTGTCACATGAGGAGCAGTTGAGGACTCTGGGCCTGTACTCATTCTAGTTCGGAAGGATAGAGGATCTCATTGAAACTTACAGAATACTGAGAGGCCTTGATGGAGTGGATATGGGGAAAACGTTTCAATTGGTAGGAGAGACTAAGACTTGATAGCACAACCTCAGAGTGAAGGGATGACCCTTTAGAAATGAGGAGGGGTTTCATCAGCCTGACAATGGTGAATCTGTGGAACTCATTGTAACAGAGAGCTGTGGAGGCCAATTCATTGAGTGTATTTAAGACAGTAATACATTCTAGATTAGTCAGGCGATCAAAGGTTACAGGGAGAAGGTAGGAGAATGGGGGTCAGAACCATATGAGGCATGATCGAATGGTGCAGCAGACACAATAGGGCAAATGCCTAATTCTGCTCCTGTCTTTTTTGGTCCTATGGTCTAGTCATTCAGGGAGTCCATAAGAGAATAGTTTGAGCAAGTTTAAAGACCGGATGGTCAGAAGTGAAGAGATGTGATCCCTTGTGAACTTCTAATGAGAGTTGGTGACCCACCATGTCACTATCTGGGAACTACTGCTGAGAAATCACTCGCAATTGATTGAATTGCATCTCCTATTTGCTGTGCTCTGATGTTAGAAAAGAAGTTCTAAATATACTGCAAATTTTATTATTGTTCTAACTTTTTGTTGTAAAGTTTATTTGTTCAAACATAGTAGAATCTTGCAACTTTATTCTTTTAACAATACCTGGATGCCATAATTTATCAACTTTAAAAACTATGTTACCGTTCCCTAGTCAGATCATAATATAAATTTTGTCTTGTGGTCTGGGTTCAGAACAGAAGCAATCATTGGCTGATTAGGAAAAAAAATTAAGAAGAAAGAACAAACTCCCATTTACATACATTAGTGTTTGTTATTTTCTCAGGATGTCCTGAAGTGCTTTACAGCCAAGAAGATACTTTTGAAGTCAAATCACTGTTGATATGTGGGAAAAACAGTAGCCAATTTTCAGACATCAAGGCTCAGTTTCAGTAAATGTAGGTCAAGGGAGAGCACTTCACTTTGAAATAGTTGCACTGGGTCTTTTACATCTATGTCTGAGGATAGATAAGGCCTTGGTTTGACATGCCATTCGAAAAGTGCCATCCCCAACAAGATTGCACTGCTTGGTCCTGCATTTAGTTAAAAGTTACACAAAATGAGCTTATAATCCAACAGGTTTATTTGAAATCACAAGCTTTTGGACCACTGTTCCTTCGTCAGGTAAGTGGTCCTGCACCGGCTGTGTTAATTTCAATCTTTTTCGAGTATCTTTTGGAATTTAAACCCACAACCTTTTGGACTCAGATGTGACAGAACTTATGAAGCTCAACAACCTATCACTGTTGCTGAAATCTTTTAGTGCAATAAATGTGCCATAGTATTATTGTGGTTAGATCTCACTGCACTTTGGCATTAATTCAAGAAGTGTTCCACAATTATTGTGTCGAAGATGACTGACAATATGATTTTATGTACACGGATATGAACTAGCTTGTAGGGTGTGATAAATACACCAACAGGAAATTAAACTTTGTTTTAATAAAAAAGCATTAATAGTGACAAGTACAAGTATGATTACATTCACAAAGTAGCTTTCATTTCTCTGCATCTTGTTTAAACATCATATTTCACAGAAATTGATCCCACTGCAATATGCTTTAAGGGAAATTTTCTACTCAAACCCCCTCTATTGAATCCACCTGTCATTTTCAAACTTACACACAGTTACTTTTCTAATTTAATAAGAAGCCTACAGCTTCAGGCAAGAAACTCCAGTTATGTGGCTTTGTGAACTCTTCAGTTTGAATTATTCACAAACCACATAAAATAAAAATTCTGATCATCTTCAGCAGCTGGAGGGATTTAACAACCTTTGACTTCAAGCAATACAGCACAAACTAATACAGTGAGGCAGCCGACAAAGGAGATTTTAAATGTTGTTTGGGTTTTTTTTACAGCAAACAAAATTTTTATATTAATCATTACAAACTTATTTGTGTTAACGTTTTGTTGGCAAAACTTGCTGCTTCACTTAACAGCAGCTTAATAAACATCCCAAGGCACTGCACAGATGTGTTATCAAAGCAATTTTGACAGTCATGTAAGGGGGTCATAAGGTGTGTAATCAGAAGCTTGGTGAAAGAGGCAAGTTTTATGCAGGGCCTTAAAGGCAGACAAAGCATAGAAGAGGTTTGGGGAGATGGGGCAGAGGCAGTTAAATCAGATGGTCAGATGAAATCCTCAACTGTTTTATTGAAAGGGGGCTGGCAAGGCAGATACAAAGATATGAGTTAGTCTAGAGAAGAAAAAAAGAAGCCTACATTATCTTTGCATGTCAAGATGACCTTGGAATAACGAACACCTAAGCAGTGAGATGGGAGTTGTTATTCCAATTCGGAAAATGATGACCTGCTTCTCACTTGACAGATACTGCCTGGCTTACTGAGTATTTGCAGCATTTCTCTGCATTTCAGAAATCCAGCATTCAGTATTATGCTCTTCAGAGGTGATGCTCTGTTATGTCTCTCAAGATTAAAATGCTTCTGTAAAGAATCATGAAAGATCCAGCATTATTGCAATTCACAGACAGAATTCAAAAAAATAGCTGGCCACAGAATCCATCAAGCCTGTTCTGCCACTCAGTGCAATCAGGATTGATCTTGGGCTCGAACTCCACATTTCTGTCCACTTTCCAGATTCTGTGATTCCTAGAGAGACCAAATATCTGACAGTCCCAGCCTTAAAATATACTCAACAATGGAGAACAAACGGCGTCTGGAGTAAAGATTTTCAATTATTTACAGTGTTATTTCTGCTCTTTTCACTCTGAAATAATCAGTCTCTCATGAGACTATGGCCCATCCCTCCATCCAAGTTTTAGATTTCTCAACAAGGGGAAACATTCTCCCAGTGCCTACCTTACTAAGCCCCTTCACTAGACTTGTTTGTTTCACCTGAATCACCTCTCAATCTTTGGAACTACAGCAAATACAGAACCAATTTAATGTAAAAAAAAAATGATCTGTGGATACTAGAAATTTGAAACAATCAAAATCAGAAATTGCTGGAGGCAGTCAACAGATCTGGCAGCGTCTCATCACAGATACTGGCAGATCTGCTGACCCCCCTCAGCAATTTCTGTTTTTGTATGTACATAGAGCCAATTTAGCCTGCATCTCATCACAAGACACCACCTCATGAAGGAAATAACTAAATGAAGCTTTGTTTCACTTTCTCCAAATATGAGAGACCAAAACAGTATATTAGATATGCTATCAATGCCCAGCGCAATTCAAGTCCCTTATTCCTGTATTCCAATCCCCATGCAATAAATGCCAACATACCATTTTTCTTCTAAACTGCTTGCTATATCTACATGGAGTCATAGAGTCAGACAGCACAGAAACAGACCCTTTGGACTAACTAGTCCATGCTGAACATTATCACAAATTAAACTAGTCCCACCTACCTGCTCCTACCTATCCAAGTGACTTTTAAACATTGTAACTGTAAGCTAACTTTCTGCAGTCGCTTATGGAAGGATTACCCAGAAGTTGCAGTTAGTGAAAATATTATGTAATTCTGACGAACAAAGCACCAAAAAGATGAGCAAAACATTATTTTCCAACAGAAAAATCGGCATCCAGGGAAAACATTATAATGTCTCTCAGCTCTCAGATAAAACAAACTATACAGACAAACAAAGCAAAAGTAATTGTGTGTGACAGGATTTCACTAACTGTACTGAGATGAAAGTTAATCTTAGAGCTGTTGGGTGAGACAGAAATCCTGGCTTGTGGACCAGTGTCTTGTGATCTTTGAACAAATGAAATAAGCATTAGCTTAATGACGCATCTTTCACAGTACAGCAGATTCTCAGTCCTCATGCCAACCAGATTATGAATTGGAATCCTACAATGCACTTAATGTTGAAACCACAAATCTGTGACTCAGATGGGAATGCTACCAAAAGAGCAAAGCAGACATTGGACAGCATGAGAGAACACAATCAACTTTTCAATGAAATAGAGACAGTCATTAACTTTGTTTCAGTTGCTGTTAAATCATCTCAACTTGAAACATATTGCATTTTCCATAGTGACTTAGGATTACCCTGAATTCAATTGTAGGTCATGCTTTTGCAGGTTGTGGAGGACATACTCTGCAATTTTAAAGAAAACATCAAAATCAGGACTTGTTACTCGTATTTAAATTGGAATACTTTGTCTAAGAAAGATATAATTACAATCTTCAAAAACAACTCAGATTTGTGAGTTTTCCTGGTGACACTAATTGTCGTATAATAAGTGTAACTTGTGAGGATCTTATTTAACAAAGGCTGAACAAAACCGAAACAGTTTAGAAGCACAATACTGTAAGTAGACTGAGATAACGACACTCCTCATTCATTCAGTATTCAGGCCACCAACTGCTTCCCAATCATTCTCTTGACTTTTCATTGTACCATCGTCCCAATTTGACCAGTTGTATTCCAGCAATTATTCAAAAAAAGTCTGGGCACAAAAATTGAATCTTGCTTTATATAACGTGGAAATTAGTAAAAATATTCTGCGGTTGTTAGATGGAAACTGTGTGTTTGTAAAATGATCTCTAATTACAGTACAAAGCATGAGGCACTTTCCATTCTTTTATTTTGTTTTTAAGTCTCACTTTTTGGCTCAAAAGACAAACATCTCCGTCAGTATCAGCCACAACAAACACTTAATGCCTAACTATATTTAAACTCCACTATCCTAATGTTACACATCATCAGAAAAATGCCATGATACTGGCTTGCAAAAGAATGGCACAGTGGTTCAATAGTTAGCACTGCTGCCTCACTGTGCCAGGGACCCAAGTTCAATTCCAGCCTCGAGTGGCTGTCTGTGTGGAGTTTGCACATTCTCCCTGTGTTTGCTTGGGTTTCCATTGGATGCTCTGGTTTCCTCCCACAGTTGACCAGCTTAAGTGGATCGGCAATGGTAAATTGTCCACAGTACTTAGGGATTTGCAGGCTAGGTGTATTAGCCATGATGCTAAGTGGAAGGGTACCTTGATAACTGTTGCAATTAGTACAGTCATCCATGGTCTTGGACAGTCTTGGATGTTCTTCCTGTCTCTGCGTGGGTTTCCTCTAAGTGCTCCAGTTTCTTCCCACAATCCAAAAATTAGGGTTACGTGGATTTGCCACGCTAAATTGTCTGTCGTGACCAAGGGTGAGCAGGCAAGGTAGATCAACCATGGTAAATGCAGCGTGATCGGGATAGAGGTTTGAGTGGGATGTGCTTTGGAGGGTCAGTGCAGACTTAATGGGCCTAATGGACTACTTTTGCACAATGATGATTCGATTGCACGTTCTTTGCTCACCCATAAAATCTCTGTACTTATGTTTGTCTGTGTCTGCATATGTGTATAGGGGTTTACAGAGGGGTAGAGTTTCAATTAGAAGGATAAGTTGTTACACTATACTTCATTTGCCTGCGATTATAACTGATTTATTTGTAATAAATAGTATTACTTATTCAGCACAGAAACCTAGTGATGTACTCTATTGAACTAAGTTTGTGAGTAAGGTAAATTGGGGACTTTGAGCAATTTCATCAAACATTTAGTTTTTGTGACAGGAGCAACTGGGCTCTAGTTCAAATGCACTTTCACAAAATAGTTGTGATCATTTATGAAGCATGGGGAATAGTAAGCAAAAACCTCGGGGCCAGTTAGCCTAATATCTGTCTGAGGGACATATGAGAAACTATTATTAAGAAATTTATAAATGGATATGGATAGGTTAGGTGAATGGCCAAAATTTAGCAGAAGTTTAATGTGATAAATCTGAGGTTATTCATTTTGGTACGAAGAATAAAAGGGCAACTTATTATCTAAATGGGGAGAAACTTCAGAGAGTTTTGCTGCAGAAAGATCTGGGTATCCTCTTGCAACAGTCACAGAAAACCAGTTTGCAGATATGGGAGGCAACAAGGAAGGCAAATAGAATTTGTATTTATTGTTAAAGGAATAGAATATCAAAGAAATGAAGTGTCGCTGCAATTATACGAGGCACTACTGAGACCACACCTGGAGTACTGCACATAATATGAGTCTTCTTAGTTGAGAAGGGACAGAGTTGTACTGGATGTAGTTCAGAGAGGGTCACGAGGTTCATTCCAGAGTTGAGGGAGTTTGACTTCTGAAGAAGAGACTGATTATGCTTATACTTTCTGGAGTTTAAAAGAATGAGAGGAGATCTAATTACGGTGAAGGAGATCCTAAAGAGAATAGACAAAGTAGATGTAGAGAAAAGGTTCTTCATGTGGGATAAGTGGAACGGGAGGTCACAGTTTTAGGATAAGGAGTGGCAGATTTAAAACAGAAATTATGTCTCTCAAAGGAAGAAGATTTACCTGACCATCACCTGGAAAGGGCAGCTTGTCATATGAGGAAAGGTTGGACAGTCTACGTTTATATTCACCGTAGTTCAGAAAGGTAAGGCATAGCCCATTTGAAGAAGATAAAACCAGAGGGCTCTGGAAAAGGTAGACTGAAGAAGGATGTTTTCATGTAACGAAGAGCTAGAAGTCACTGTTTAAAAATAAGGCATTGCCCAGTTAAAATAGCAAGGTGTAAATGTTGTCTCAGAGAGGTTGCTTGCCTTTTGTATATCTAAGGCAGAAATAGGTAGATTCTAATATTTCTAAGGCAGGAGTAGGTAGGTTCTTGGTAAGCAAAGCAGCATATGATTTATCAGAGGTATACAAGAAACATACAATCAGACCAGCCATGGCCTTATTAACTGGTGGAGCAGCCTTGAGGGGCTGAGCTGCCTAATATTGCTCTTCGTTCTTATATTCAAATACTTGTCATTGGCAAACATTTCAAAAGGTATTTCAAAACAGAAGCTATTTCGGAACATCTCAAGTCATCACACGTGGGCTGGCTCATAAAATGAACAAAGTTGATTTATGTACAAACACATACAGAATTGGTAAAGTTCAACTACATTTTGATGGCAGACTGCCATCGGGTTAGGTTTTAAGCTCGTGTGATAGAGAATGGGA
Organism: Stegostoma tigrinum; assembly: GCF_030684315.1. Classification (NCBI taxonomy): domain Eukaryota; kingdom Metazoa; phylum Chordata; class Chondrichthyes; order Orectolobiformes; family Stegostomatidae; genus Stegostoma; species Stegostoma tigrinum. The sequence continues at coordinate 19,640,245 of NC_081368.1, read as the reverse complement.
ACTAAAGCATAAGCCTTGATGGGTCAGATTCAGATTAGGAAATGGGAGGCAGAACATTAGTAAGTGATGCAGTCATTGACTCAAAAAGACAAAAGAAACAAGAATCACACTACCACGAGTATACTACAGGCTCCCAAATAGTGACAGGCAGTCAGAATAGTACAGATGTAATCAAATTACTGCCTGCAGGAATAAGAGGGCAATTATAGTAGGTGACTTTAACTTTCTTAATATCAACTGGATTTCAAACAATATAAGAGTCAGGAAGGGTGAAAGATTCATGCTCTGTGTCCAGGACTTTTTCTTCAAACAACGTGTGACAAGCTCAATGACAAGAGATACAATTCTGGATTTCGCTTTGAAAAATGAGGATGAGCAAGTGGATAAAGTGACAATGAGCAACCATATTGAGGACCACAATTTGATTAGATTTAGTATTATTACGGAAAAGGATAGGCATAAATTAGGAGTAAAAGTTTTAAACAAAGGGAAGGCAAATTTTACAAAGCTGAAGCGATTTGGCTGAGGTGGACCGGACTGCTAAAGGAGAAATCAGTGTAACGGAGGCACTAAAAAGTGACATCTCTGGGGACAAGACAGACATGCTGCCTCCCATAATAAAAATGGTACTGCCAAATCTAGATGCCTATGTTTGTCTAGAATAATAGAGGGGAAGATGAAACAGAAAAAGAAAAAAATCTCACCACTGCAGATAGCCTCGGGGAGTACAGTAATCAATAAAAAAACAAAGTGATGTCCTGAAAAAATATTAACTTGCAAGATGAAGGAAAACCCAGCGAAGTTTTACCAGTACATAAACAGGAAGAGGAAAGTTTAGGACTGATCAAAGATGAAGGGAACTTGTGTGAAGATGCAGAGGGCTTGGGAAGAATTTTAATATTTTTGTGTCCATATTCACAAAGGAAAGGCGTGATGTGAATTTGTAATCAGAGAGGAGCAGTGTGAAATATTGGACAAAATAATCACACCAGAAGAGACAGAGAGGAAATGTCCAGGGGAGTTGGAAATCTTGAAAACGGCAAAGTCGCCAGGGTGGATGGATTGTTCCCTGGAATGCTGAAGGAGGTCAGAGAGGTCCTTTTCGATCACCTATCCCAAATCCCCCAATGATCATCTCAGTGGCGCTACTGAGCAAAACACAGATGAGGTTGTGGGAGGAGACAGTGGTGTGTTGGTAATATCATGGGGCCAGGCTAATGTTCTGGGGCACGTGTTTGAATCCCACCATGGTAAATGGTAAAATTTGTATTCATTGGAACAAATCTGGAACAGAAAGATAACCAATGGTGACGCTGCAACTAGTTTAACTGCTGTTTAAAAAAAACCATCAGGTTCACTCACGTACTTTAGGGAAGGAAATCTGGCATCTTTACATGGGCTGCCCTACATGTGACTCCAAGCTCACAGCATTATGGCTAAATTTTAAATTCCATATGGACAATTAGGGCTAGCCTATTTCACTTGGAAATTTGCACAACCACGTTTTGCATGATTACAACACCATTGCGTTTCAAAAAACCTCTGGAAAAGACCAGGGAAACAGATTTGTGTACCAGTAACAGTGACCGTTACACAGAGTGGGGACATACAGGGGAAATTGATTTCTTTATTGAGCTTACTTCAGTGGTTATTGACTTAGTGTGTTCACCCTGCCGCAGGCTATCCAGTAAGGTCATGCACCAGGTTAACTTTTGTGCATTAGGAAATAAAGGCTGTAAAATGGATGTCAATTTTTTTCAGTAGGACAACTAATGAAGTCAAATAAGGATGGAAAGAAAACAGCCCATAGACACAAAACAAATTGAGAACACAAATAAATTCTCCATTCCATATGCAAGCTCCACTTGTTTGATTATGATAAGCATTACATTTGGAGTGCAAAATGTACTCTAGGAGGGGGATTCAATGTCCACCACCAAGTGTGGCTCAGCAGTAGCACTACTGTTTGAGCTGGTCGGGTCCTAAACAATGTGGCTGCTTGACTGGGTCTGCAGGAGGTGGTGAGGGAACCAATAAGAGGGAGAAACATTTCTGATTTCATCCTTACCAATCTGCCGGATGCAGATTCACCTGTCTATGACAGCCTTGGTAAGAGTGACCACCGCACCGTCCTTTTGAAGACAAAGTCCCACCTTTACATTGAGAATTATCTTATTGTGTCACGAGGCACTATTACTCTGCTAAATGGGACAGAATTTGAAAAGATCTAGCAACTCAGGGCTGGGCATCCTGGAGGCGTTGTGGGCCATCAACAGCAGCAGAATTATACTCTGACACAACCTACAGTCTCATGATGTAGCATATCCCCCAATCAAGCCAAGGTATCAACCCTGATTCAATGGAAATTGCAGGAGGGGCATGCCAGTAGCAGCAGCAGGCAGATCTGAGGATGATTTGTCAACTTGATGAAGCTACCAAACAGGACTACTCACATGTCAAAACACCATAAGCAACAATTAATAGAGAGAGCTAAGCAATCCCACAACTGGTGGATCAGATTTAAGCTCTGCAGTTCTCCTACATCCAGTCTTGAATAGGTGTGGAAAATTAAACAACTCATTGGAGGAGGAGGCTCCACAAATACCCCCATCCTCAAATCATGGATCAGAGCAAAAGACAAAGCTGTAACATTCTCAGCAGTCTTCAGCCAGAAGTGCTGAGTGGATCATCCATCGCGGCCTCCTCCAGTGGTCCCCAGCATCACAGATAGCAGTCTTCAGTCAATTCGATTCACTCCTTGTGACGTCATTAAATTATTGCGTAGTGTGAAGGCCATGGGCCCTGACAATGTTGTGACAATAGTACTGAAGTCTAGTGCTCCAGATCTGGCCAAGCTGTTCTAGTACAGTTACAACACTGACATCTACCTGACAATGTGGGAAATTGGCCACGTATGCCCTGTACATAAAAAGCAAGACAAATACAATCCAGCCAATTACTATACAATCAGTCTACTTCTGACCATCAGTAAAGTGATGGCAGGTATCAAAGGTGCTATGACGCTGCATCTGCTCAGCAATAACTTGCTCAGTGACACCTGGTGTGGGTTCCACCAGGGCCACGCAGCTCCTGACCTAATTATAGCCTTGGTTCAAACATGAACAAAAGAGCTAAATTCCAGAGGTGAGGTGAGAGTGACAGCCCTTGACTTCAAGGCTGCATTTGACTGAGTGTGGCATCAAGGAGGCTTGGCAAAACTGGGATCAATGGGTATTAGGAGGAAAATTCTCCAATGATTGGAGAAATACTTGGCACATAGGATGATGATTGTAATTGTTCAAGATCAGTCATCTCAGCTCCAAGACTTCACTGCAGGAGTTCCTCAGACTTGTGTCCTTGGCCCAACCATCTTTAGCTGGTTCATCAATGATAAGCTGAGAAGTGGGGATGTTTGCCGATCATATTAAGCACTATTCATGACTCCTCAGAAATTGAAGCAGTCCATGTTCAAATGCAACAAGATCTGGACATTACCCAGGCCTAGGCTGAAAAGTGGCAAGTAATATTCAAGCCATACAAATATCACGCAGTGGCCATCTCCAATAAGAGACAATCTAACCACTGCCCCTTGACACTCAGTGGTGTTACCATCACTGAATACATAGCCATCAACATCCTGGGGGTTATCAATTGACCTAAAACTCATCTGGGCTCACCACATAAACAGAGGTGCTACATGAACAGGTGATGAGGCTAAGAATACTGTAGCGAGTAGCTCATCTCCTGACTCCCCTGAGCCTGTCCATGATCTACAAATCACAAGTTAGGAGTGTGGTGGGATACTCCCCACTTACCTGGATGGGTTCAGCTTCAACAACATCAGCTTCATACCATCCAGGACAAAGCAGCCCAATTGATTGGCAACATATCCACAAGCATACAGGACGTTAGATGCCTTCAAGGCAGAGATTGACAAATTCTTGATCTCACAAGGAATCAAGGGCTATGGGGACAGTGCAGGGAAGTGGAGTTGAAATGCCCATCAGCCATGATTTAAATGGTGGAGTGGACTTGATGGGCCGAATGGCCTTACTTCCAATCCTATGTCTTATGGCTTAAGCATTAACTCCCTCCACCACAGACATTCAGTAGCAGTAGTGTGTATGATCTACAAAGTTCCACCTTTACACTGAGAATTATCTCATTCTGTTATGGGGCACTAACACTGCAGAAATTCAAAGATCCTCAGGCAGCACCTTCCAAATTCATGACCACTTTGATCTGGAAGGACAACGGGGATTGGTGGGGGCAGATTAATGATATCACCACCACTGGCACGTTTCCCTCCAAGCCACTCATCATCCTGACTTGGAAATATACTGTCTTTCCTTCACTTTTGCTGTGTCAAAATTCTGGAATTCCATCCTGAAGGACATTGTGGGTTTATCTACTGCATCTAGATTGCAGCGGTTCAAGAAGGCAGCTGACCACTACCTTCTCAAGGGCAACCAGGTTCAGGCAATAAACCTCTCAACCTCAAGTCACAACAGTATTCCTAGTAATCTTTCTTGAGTAACTGTGAGTGTTTACAAAGTTCCTCCTTTCCATTTACTCCCTGTTTTTCTCCTGTAATGGGGCTGCTTTGTCTGTCTTCTATTGTGAAGGCAGATATAAATGTTTGTTCAAAGTATCTACAATTTCCACAATTCCCATTGCTGATTCCCTAGCCTAATTCTTTATGAGAATAAAGCTTATTTTAGCTACTTTTTGCCTTTTAAGTTATGTTTTGAAGCTTTTGATGTTTGTTTTTATACTTCTTACTACTTTCCTTGCACAATCTTCATTTTGTTTTAAAGTCATCCTACGCTGGCTTCTATAATGTTCCCAGTCTTCTGGGCTAGCATTATTCTTTGCAGTATCACATGTTCTTTTCTTTGATACCACCATCTGCCTCCTTAGTTGGCCATGGATGGTGCATCCCTCCTGTGTAGTTTCTCTTATTACATGGCAGTTATCTTTATTCAGAGTCATGAACTATCTGCTTAAATGCATGCCACTGTTTTTCTACCATTTGACCTTTTACTAATTTCCTAGTTCATTTCAGCCAACTCGATCGTCATAACCTTGTAATTATCTTTAAGGTTAAATCATGAGATATTGAAGAGATTATTAAATATTTACAGAACAGAAACATGTAAGTCCAACAGATCTCTGCTTATGTTTACACACTCACTTATTCCCTGTTTGCCTCCCACATTCTAATCACTCTCTGCAAAAAATGGTTTCTCCTGAACTCCTTTTGAATTCAACAGTTACTTCATAATTGTCCCTAGTTCTGACCTTGTTGTTTACCATATTAAGCTTTTTGACAATCTTTGAAGATATCGACTAGGCCACCATTCAGTTTCCTCTTTTCTTAGGCCTGTTCAATCTCCTTGGGAAAATATAATCTCTCGGTTTTGGTATCATGTTAGAATTGATTTTTTTAAATATCATCTCTAATGCCTCTATATTGTTTAATAGTATAGATACGAAAAATGTTCAGCTGTGGTCTGACTAAAATAAGTATTAGCGCTGCATTTCAATTCTAACCCTCTAGGACTGTAATCCAGTTCTTTCACTGTTTTTCTTTACCTGGTCTTATTAATTTGCAAGGCTATTTTTTAGTCATTTGTGTATCTCGATCCCTGAATTTCACTGATCCTCTCCCCTGTTAAATCACTGACCAAATCACTAAGTGTGCTTGTTCCTTATTCCTCCTATGGAAATGGAGTCTCTCTCACTTACATACAGGGAGTTTAATTTATTAATTGAACATGTACTCAGCCAGTTTAGTCAGTTTTCATATTTTGTTGCTGTCTGCCTCAGTACTAACTACACCTCCGTAAATTGATGGCCAATGTTGAAATTATATGTTCAATTCCAATGCCCAAATCAAAGAGACCAGGAGCTACATTCTGCAGCTCGAGAGCATCTCTAACATATTATTTACACTTATCAACTTTCACCTGTCAGAACATATTATCATAATAAAAACCTTAAAAAAGTAAAATCAAGAAAAGCATCAGCTATGCTTTATTGTGGGGACAGAAGGTGAATCATTACGCTGAATTTTATGGTTTTGAGCAGTTGTTTTAATGAAAAACATATGTTCTACACAAACTTATTCAACTGCTATACCCATGGTGATTGAATATAACCTTCAAGAAACAGGTTTTATATTTACAACCAGTACTGCTTCTAATATAGCCTACACAATAAATTATTCACATGAATGTATATGAAGCATATTTCCAAACCCCATAAACATTAATAGCACAAACAACTGGCTCAATTCTATTGTCCTTAAGTTTTTGTGCCAGAGTTGACTGTATTTGCAAAATTATGAAAAAAGATTCCATTCATTGCAAGGCCTATGATAATAAAAGGTGAAAGGCATGTTTTTCTATTAATTTGGGGAATGTGGGTGTCGTTGGCTGGCCTTGAGAAGGTGGTGGTGAATTGACTTCTTGGACCACTGCAGTCGGCCTGCTGTAGGTTGGCCCACAATACTACTAGGGAGGGAATTCCAGGGTATAGACCCAATGACAAGTCAGGATGGTGAGTGGCTTAGAGGTGACCTTGAAGGTGGTGGTTTTCCCAGATATCCGCTGCCCTTGTCCTTCTAGATGGAAGTGGTAGCGAGTTCGGAATGAGCTGTTTCAGGATCTTTGGTGATTTCTGCAGTAGATAGTACACACTACTGCTACTGAGTGTCAGTGGTGGAGGGAATGGATGCTTGTGGATGTAGTGCCAAACGAGTGTGCTGCTTTGCCCTGGATGGTGTCAAGTTTCTTGAGTGTTGTTGGGGCTGCATTCATCCAGGCAAGTGGGGAGCATTCCATCACACTCCTGACTTCCTTCCTGCCTTGTAGATGGTGGACAGGATTTGAATAGTCAGGAGGTGAATTGTTCACCACAGTATTCCTAGCCTCTGACCTGCTCTTGTAGCCACTGTGTTTATGTGGTGATCCCAGTCCAGTTTCTGGTCAATGGTAACACCCAGAATGTTTATAGTGGGAGATTCGATGATGGTAACACCTTTAAATGTCAAGGGGCAGTGGTTAATTAGATTGTCTCTTATTGGTGATGGTCATAGCCTGGCATTTGTGTGGCATGAATGTCACTTGCCGCTTGTCAGCCCAGGCCTGGATATTGTCCAGATCTTGTTGCATGTGAACATGGACTGCTTCAGTATCTGAGGAGTCACAAATGGTGCTGAGCACATTGTGCAATCATCAGCAAACATCCCCATTTCTGACCTTATGATGGAGGGAAGGTCATTGTAAAGCAACTGAAGATGGTTGGGCCAAGGACACTAGCCTGAGGAGCTCCTGCAGAGATGTCCTGGAGCTGAGGTGATTGACCTCCAACAACCACAACCATTTTCCTATATGACTCCAACCACTGAAGATTTTGCCTCTGATACCCATTGACTCTATTTTTGCTAGGGCTCATTGATACCACACTTGGGTCGAAAGCAGCCTTATTGTCAAGGGCTGTCACTCTCACCTCTGGAATTCAGCTCCTTTGTCCATGTTTGAATCGAGGCTATAATGAGGTGGGGGCTGAGTGGCCCTGGCCGAACCCAAGCTGGGCGTCACTGAGCAGGTTATTGCTGAGGACGTGCTACTCGATAGCACTATTGATGACAGCTTCCATCACTTTGCTGATGATTGAGTGGAGACTGATGGGGTGGTAATTGGTCGGATTGGGTTTGTCCTGCTTTTTGCGTACAGGACATACTTGGGCAATTTTTCACATTGTCGGGTAGATGCCAGTGTTGTAACTGTACAGGAACAGCTTGGCTAGGGGAGCAGACATGTTCTTGAGAACAAGTCTTCAATACTATTGCCAGAATGTTGTCAGGGCCCATAGCCTTTGCAGTATCCAGTGCCTCCAACTATTTCTTGATATCACATGGAGTGAATCGAATTGGCTGAAGACTGGTATCTGTGATAGTGGGGAGCACTGGAGGAGGCCGAGATGGGTCATCCACTCGGCACTTGTGACTGAAGATTGCTGTGAATGTTTCAGCTGTATCTTCTGCACTATCGTGCTAGACTCTTACATCATTGAGGATGGGGATATTTATGGAGTCTCCTCCTCCAGGGAGTTGTTTAGTTGTCTGCCACCATTCATGATGGGATGTGGCAGGACGGCAGAGCTTAGGTCTGATCTGTTGGTTGTGGGAACGCTTAGCTCTGTCTATCACTCGATGCTTTCTGTATTCAGCATACCAGTAGTCCTGTTTCACCACGTTGATATCTCATCTTCAGATATGCCTGATGCTGCTCCTGTTCTGCCCTCCTCCACTCTCCATGAAACCAGTGTTGATCCCTTGGTTTGACTGTAATGGTTGAGTGGGGGATATTCCAAGCCATGAGATTACAGATTGTGCTGAAGTTACTGTTGATGGCTCACAGTGCCTCATGGTTGCCCAGTCCTGAGTCGCTGCAGCTGTGCAAAATCTGTCCCATTTAGCCACGGTGATAGTGCACACAGCACAATGGAAGTTATTTTCAATGTGAAAGCAGGACTTTGTCTCCACAAGGACTGTGGTTTGATCACCCTTACACTAACTTAGACCGATGCAACCAAAGCTGGCAAATGAGTAAGGATGTGGACAAGTGTGTTTTTCCCTCTTGTTGGTTCCCTCACCACCTGCTGCAGACTCAGTCTAGCAGCAATGTCCTTTAGGACCCGAACAGCTCGATCAGTAGTACTGCTGCTGAGCCACTCTTGGTGGTGTACATTGAAATCCCTCACCCACAGTACACTTGTCATCCTCTGTGCTTTCTCTAAGTGTTGTTCAACATGGAGGGATGTTGATAGTGGTACCTGGGTCATAGTCATACTCAGAGAATCATACCTTACCGATAATAGCAGGCTGTTGCTTAACTTGTCTGTGAGACAGCTCTCCCAATTTGTTAGTCAGGAGGATTTTGCATGGTTGACAGGACTGTTTCTGCCATTGTGTTTTCCCGTGCCTAGGTCGCTGCCGGGTTATGCATCCAGTTTCATGTCTTTGAGACTTTCCAGTGATTGGTACAACCGAGTGGCTTGCTACGCCAATTCAGCAGGTCAATTGAGAGACAACCACATTGCTGTGGGTCTGGAGTCACATGTAAGCTAGACCAGGTGAGGGTGCAAGATTTCCTTCCCTTAAGGACATGAGTGAACCTGATGGGTTTTTCCCAATAATCAGCAATGATTTCAGTTGATTCTGAATTCAAGACCTTTTTTTCTCCTTCTTTTAATTACTGAATTCAAATTCCCCATCTGCCGTGGTGGGATTCGAACCCAGGTCCCCAAAGCATTAGCTGGGTTTCCGGATTAATAAAAACCAAAAGAACTGCAGATGCTTTAAATCAGGAACCAAAACAAAGTTGCTGGAGAAGCTCAGCAGGTCTGGCAGCATCTGTGAAGGAAAAAACACAGTTAACGTTTCAGTTCCGGAGACCCTTCCTTAGAACCACTGGACCCGAAACGTTAACTCTGTTTTTGCCTCCACAGATTCTGCCAGACCTGCTGAGCTTCGCCAGCAACTTTGCTTTTGTTCTGGATTAATAGTCTCAGCAATAATACTACTAGGCCATCGCATACCCCTTCTTCAACTTTATACTTACATTTCTTCTCACCGCTTTACTCAAAGTGGAAACATGCTGTTTTCCATTGTATTATTGTGGTTAATCATTTTTTTCATTTTTACATCTTGATTTGTCATCTCATCCATAATTGGCAATTCTCACACTGCAGCAAACCTTCAATACTGTACTAATGAGCATTTTGTTGATTTTTGTGGTCTGAATGGAAATGAACATCAAATCTGCTGAATTAGATACTACGTGCTACCCACTAATCTATTACTGATACTTCAATCAATTAAAAGTTAAATCAGTTTGCTGGACGAGTTTGTTTATGCTGATGACTCAGCTCCTCATCTGTTTCAAGTTGCATGTGTTCATTCTTCTGTCTTGTGTTCTATTTGGCAATAAAGTTTTTTTTTATATTAACCATTCTTGTTCTGTAGATACCAGCATTTATTATCCTTTCTTAAATGTGCTTGAACTGACAAGACCATTTCAAAGGGCAGTAAAGAATCAATTATACCTGTGGATCTGGGACAATATGTACACCATACCAGATAAGGCAGACATTAATAACCTACACTCATTCAAGAGGCTTTCACAGCCATCTGACATCTCAAAGTAGTTTACAACCAATTTCAGTTTTGAGTTGCAGCCACTGTTGTATTATAGGAAATGTCATTGCCAATTTTTGCATTGCAAGCTCCCACAGAGTGATAGTGCTTAGATAACTTTTTTTGATGACAATAGTGAGATAAATAGTGGTGTGGAAACTAGGGCTAAGTAAGTGCCTTAAGTAGGAAACAGACAGAGAGGCACGGAGGTTTAGAGAGGGAATAGGCAGTTAAAGAAATGGCTGTCAGTGATGGAGAGATTAAAATTTGAGATTCTTAAGGCCTGAAATTTGAGATTCCTTTGGGGGTTTTGTAGCTGAGTTGCAAGAGAGACAGACAGACAGGAAGAAGGAGGAGAGTGCGCAGCATGGTGGCTCAGTGGTTAACTTGCTACCTCACAGTGCCATGGACCCAGGTTCGATTCTAACGTTGGGTGACCATGTGTCAGGAGTTTGCACATTCTCCCGGTATTTGTGTGGGCTTCCTCCAGGTGTTCTGGTTTCTCCCGCAGTTGAAAGATATGCAAGTTAGGTGGATTGGTAATGCTGAATCGTCTAGTGATGTTCAGGCCAGGTGGATTAGCCGTGGGAAATGCAGGGTCCTGGGAATAGGGTGGGTGGCGGTGCAGGTTTGAGTGGGATGCCCTTCAGACAGTTGGTATAGACTTGATGTGCTGGATGGCCTGCTCCATGTTGTAGGAATTCTGTGATTCTCGACAGGAAGGGGCAGGGCACTGGAGGGATTTGAAAATAAGGATAAGAACCTTAAAATAAGTATCTTGCTTAGCCAGAAACCAATGTAAGTTAGTGAGAACAAGTGAATGGAAATCTGTGCAGGTTAAGAAATGGCTTGCTAAGTTTTGTAAACATCAGTCGCTACCTTATACCCGATCCGATTGAGGTCCCAAGTTTTAACCTTCTAAGGGAAAATCCAGTTAATGCTCAACTGCCAAAAGATGTGACCACTTACTCCATAAATGTGGCATGAAGAACAATTTAAATGGTAACTGTAGTCATCCAAATCAAATTGTCAACCATGCCCGGGGAGATCCATTCCCAACCATTTACATCAGTTGAAGCCATTGAATGGATTGCTAACTTTGATATTAAATAATAACTGTGCCCAGCCACATGAGTAAAAGTAAACAAAAAAGGAAGGAAATGACTCAAAAGACAAAGTCAGAACGTGCATGTCTTTCATCATTTCAACAACAAAAAGACAAAGGTTAAAAGTGGACATGTAATGCTGCATGAGTATTGAGGTCATTTGCTCAATTGGCGTCTGTCATTCAACTTTTTAATAAAAAGTATAATTAGCCACATGTAGATTTCTTACTAACCACATTCAGCTATATTTAGACGATGTTGCTCCTGTAGGTGTATTATCTCACTAAGTAGTATGCAAAAGTAATCTCCGTTCTGTGCAATGACCAGTCATATTGGTTTTGAGGAAGGGTGAGCAGACCCGAAATGTTAACTCTGTTTTTGCCTTCACAGAGACTGCCATACCTGCTGAGCCATTCCAGAAACTTTGTTTGTTTTCCTGATTCACAGCATCTGCAGTTCTTTCAGTTTTGAACCCGTCATACTAACTTATTTTTAAAAAACTACCATATCAAACCAAATTCAGGCGAGATGTGAGTGTTTATAAAGGAGTGTGAATTTCCATTCCCTGAAAACAGATAAAATATAATTCAAATGTGCAAGTCGAGACTTGTAACTGCTAAACTCCGAACTCTCAGCAATTGAAAAAAATCACACAAAATTTCACATTTTAAGCAAAACGGTTTTACTGATGAAAGAAAATGAACAAGCATTTTTAATTTAACACCACTTCTCATATACAGGCATAATTTAAACCAAGATTCTGAACAGAAGGCTCCCTGTCCTACTTTGGGCTTTGAAAGTGAAGTATTTTTATGTTAGTTTTTTGATTGTCCATTCAAATCTCTCAGAACCAAACCAGCGAGTGTCTCAACTCCGAAAGACTGAATGTTTTCTTCTCCTTTTCCAAGTTATCTGCCGAAGTGAGGGGCTTCCTGATGGGCCTTTACTCTTCATTCCAGCAGTGACAGGTTAACTCCCAGCCTTCTCCAAGAAGGAACTGGGTGGGATGTTCTTTGGAGAGTTAGCACAGACTCGATGGGCCAAATGGCCTGTTGCTGCACTGTACTGGATTCTATGATATGAAGCTGTTGCTAACATTGACTGACTAATGCAGCCGAGATATATGGAAACAAAAAAACTTCTCAACTCCCCTCAGCCCATCTCTGTAGCAACACAGTATATGTGGTCTGTCTCGGGATAGAAATACAAATTGATCTTCTTGAATTTTAAATCTGCCCTTTGATCTGGAAAGTATATGGGTGCTTTAAAACTTTTTCTTTTAACTGAATGCTTTCGACTCTTGGCAGCATCTTTGAAGGAAAAAACAGAGTTAACGCTTCAGGTCTGGTGACCCTTCCTCAGAATTGGACCTGAAACGTTAACGCTGATATTTTCCTCACAGATGCTGCATGACCTGCTGAGCTTTTCTGGAACCTTCTGTTTTTGTTTCTGATTCACAGCATCCGCTGTTCTTTCAGTTTGTCTTTTGCTTTCAAACCTTTCTTTGTTCTGGAGAAATTACATGACTAACATAAATTTCCCATGATTTAGATCTTAACTTTGAATTTTGTCCGAAGAAGCTGACAGGTTGTCCGTCTCCTCAAAAAATAGTCAGAAAGCCGCTATAATTTTCAGTAACTATTGAATGCTGAATGCTGAATACCTATCATTCCAGCCACACAATAAGACTTCCCCTTTGATCTACAATTCTTAGTCTATCAATAAAACTATCCAGACCAAGACTTATTTGCATTTTTATAATTACAGTTACATAATGATCTTTTGAGCAAGGTGGCACACAGAAACATTATTGGATGGTTGTTTCTCACACATCCTGCCTTACATTCATTCAGCAATATCCATAAGGGGTTACAGGTGTTGAAAATGCTCAGCTTTGGAAAGTGAAAGAGTTAATAAAGCGAGTTAAATGATTCTTCTTTAGACCAGGCAGGAAACCTGCAATGCAGGGAGCCCAAGAAGGATGAAAGCTTCTGGGGGGGCATTCACAGGAGTTGGGAAGAGGGGACGCTGCCGAGAGATACCCTTCCCTGACCACCCCGCGCCATGATCCTGCAACTCACCTGTTGATCAGGTCCCATTGTAATCCTGATAATTTAACAACCGACTCAAACGAGCAGACAAATATCTTAAGTCTGGGATTTGGCTTCATGAGCACCATGAAAATGAAATCTGATTTTATTTAAACTGTACTGTTTCATGGGATGCAGATGTCGCTGGCAAAACCAACACTTGTTGCTTGCCCCTAATTGCTCGTGAGCCAAGAGGCTTGCTAGGCCACTTCAGAGCCCACTATAGAGTGGATGTGGAGTCACATGCATACCAGACTAAGGAAGCATCAACACGGTGTGGAACTGAAGGAACACACCAGCTCAGGCAGCACCAGGGGAACAGGAAAGCTCTGTTTGAAGTTCTGATGAAGGATCCCGACCTGAAACTTCGACTTCCATGCTCCTCTGACATTGCCTGGCCTGCTGTGTTCCTCCAGCTCCACACTGCGTCATCTCCGACTCCAGCATCGGCTGTTCTTGCTATCACTGAGGAAGTGTGACAGATTTTCTTTCCTAAAGGGTATTGATGAACCTTAACACGGCTTCTTAACACAAATATAAGATGATTTTGTCGTCACCATTATGAAGTAGTGTTGTCTTCCAGATTTATTAATTATTGTAGTTCAACAGCTACTATGATAGGATTCGAATGTAGTTGCTCAGGAACATCAGGCCTGGGATTATTAAGCCAATGATATTACAACTGCACCTTCCTCTCTCTCAGAGCCTGGCAATTTAATTTGCTTAATTGCCAAGTTCTGCGCACAAGCCACAAAAGACCGAGTGAGTCATTGGACCCCTGACCATAGTACACATTAAGTTGTTCAAAAATTATTCAACAAAATTAAGAATGTACTCAGGAAAACTAAGTAGTCAAAGCATGCAAGTTCAAAATATCAAGGTAGTTTTAGCTTTGTTCATCTCATAGGAACACAGGAACAGGAGTTGGCCATTCAGCCCTTGAGCCAGTGTCCCCTATTAAATGCGATCATGGCTGATCTGGGACCAAACTGCACATACCTGCCTTTGGCCCGTATACCTTAATAGCTTTGCTTAAGAAAAGTGTATCTGTCTCAGATTTAAAATGAGCAACTGATCCAGCATTCTTTGCCCTTTTTGAGAAGAGATTTCCAAACATCTACCACTCTTTCTTGTGCAGAAGTCCTTCCTAACATCTCTCCTCAAGGGTTTGACTCTAATTATCAGTCTGTGCCCCCTTGTTCCAGAATTTCCAATCAGTGGAAATAGTTTATCTTTATCTAACTGTTAATATCTTGAAGACTTCAGTCAGTTCATCCTTTAACATTCCAAATTCTAGAGAAAACAAGCCTAATTTGTATAATTTCTTCCTAAAACTCCTGAAGTCCACGTATTGTTCTTGTAAACCTGCACTGTCCTCCCTCCAAGACCAATATATCTTTCATACGGTGTTGAGCCCTGATCTGCTCAAAGTACTCCAAGTAGGTTCTAACCAGGGTTTTGTAAAAGCACAGCATAATTTAATATTTTATTATTCATTCATTTGTGAGATGTGGGCATCGCTGGCTGGGCCAGCATTTATTGCCTGCCCCTAGTTGCTCTTGAGAAGGTGGTGGTCAATTGCCTTCTTGAACTGATGCAGTCCACCTGCTGTTGGTTGGCTCACAATGCTGTATGGGAGGGAATTCCAGGATTTTGATCCAGCGACAGTGAAGAAATGGCTATATATTTTCACGTCAAGATGGTGAGTGACTTGGAAGGGAACTTCAAGTTGATGATAGTCCCCTATATCTGCTGTCCTTGTCCTTCTAGATGGAAGTGGTCACAAGTTTGGAAGATGCAGTCTGCAGATCTTTGGTGAATTTCTACAGTGCATCTTGTTGATGGTACACACTGCTGCTACTCAGCATTGGTGGTGGAGGGAGTGCATGCTTGTGGATGTGATGCCAGTCGAGCGAGCTGCTTTGTCCTGGGGGGTGTCAAGCTTCTTGAGTCTTGTTGGGGCTGCACTCATCCAGGCAAGTGGGGGCTATTCCATCACACTCCTGACTTGTGCCTTGTAAATGGTGAACAGGCTTTCAGGAGTCAGGAGGTGCATTACTTACCACAGTATTCCTAGCCTCTGACCTGCTCTTGTAGCCACTACGTTTATGTGATGAGTCAGTTGATTTTCTGGTCAATGATAACCCCCAGGATGTTGATAGTTAGGGATTCAAGGGAATAACTCAGGGATATCTTTTGTATTCTTATATTCCAGTCCTCTAGATATGAATGCAAGCATTCGATTAGCTTTCTTGATTATTTTCTATGGCTTTTCATGACATTTCGAAGGTCTATGCACCTGAACGCCACAAACCTCTTTGGATGAACTTCATACCATCTGGAAAGTACCCTGATCTATCCTTTTCTGGTCCAACATGGAGAATCTCACACTTCCCCAAATGTTTATATGTACCCCAGATCACAATACAATACTAAAATTAGGCCTGAACAAAAAACACTGCATTACTTTTGCCATTTTGTGTTAAAGATGGAGGTGAAAAATGTAATCATATCAGGCATGATACTACATCATAATCTGGGAAAGCCATTCAAAGTATTGGATTTATGACAGCTAATTGATACAAGTGTCAATGAGTTCATTCATTCATTGTGCAGCTCAGACACCATGAGCTGGAATTCTAATTCAGTCTCTTCATTGACAATGCATAATAGCAGCCAATCACATGGGGGCACTCTTCCACTATCGCAATTACAAATGAAATTTTACATCAAAGAAAGAGAATGTTTCGAAGATAAGGTCATTACAATCAACTGTCTGGGGACTAGACAGAAGGAAGCTTTTTGACCCAGTGAGTCCATGTTGCCTCCCTGCTACAGCAGTTGGTTAATCATCCTGTCTTTCCCTGCAACCTATAATTTCCTTTCCTTGTGATGATTCATCAATTCCCTTGAAAAGTCTCAAATGCACCTGCCCCATCACACTCTCTGGCACAGCATTCCAGATTCTAGCACTCGCAAAGTTAACAATGTTTTCCCCGATAGCACTGTTGGTTCTTTTTTCAATCGTCTTAAATCAGTGCCCTCTGGCTCCACCAATTGGAACGTTTTGTCCCTTTAATCTCTGCTGAGACCCGTCACGGTTTTGAACACTTCCATCAATTCTCCTCTCAAGCCTTCACTTCCCCAGAGAACAAAGCAGCTTTCTCCAATCTTCAAATGTAGCTGATGTCCCTCACCTCTGGAACTGTGTAACTTGTGTGTATAATTTTTTCATCTTCTCTCAAGCCTTCACTACCTTAGGACAAAGAACAATACAGCACAGTTACAGATCCTGCTCTCCAAACCTGCACCAACACATTTTCCTATTCCATATTAAAACTGTCTTCACTTAGGGGATCCGTATCTGTCTATTCCCTTACTACTCATGTATTTGTCCAGGTGCTTCTTGAATGCTGCTACAGTGTCTGCATGCACCACCTCCTCTGGCAAAAAATTCCAGGTACTCACCACCCGCTGTGTGAAAAACCTGCCTCGCGTATCTCTTTTAAACACCCCTCCCTCACAGCTTGAATCTGAGTCCCCCAGTAATTGTTTCAGAGATAGTAGGAACTGCAGATGCTGGAGAATCTGAGATAACAAGGTGTAGGGCTGGATGAACACAGCAAGACAAGCAGCATCAGAGGAGCAGGAAAGCTGACTTGTCAGGCCTAGACGCTTCTTCAGAAATGGGTCTGAGGAAGGGTTTAGGCCCAAAACGTCAGCTTTCCTGCTCCTCTGATGCAGCTTGGCCTGCTGTGTTCATCCAGCCCTACACCTTGTTAACCCATAGCAATTGATATTGCCACCTTGGGAAAAAGCCTCATACTTTCCACTCTATCCATGCCATTTATAATCTTATAAACTTCTATCAGGTTACCCCTCAACCTCCTGTGTTCCAGTGAAAATAAAACCCAGTCTATCCAACCTTTCTGTGTAGCTAAAATTCCCCACACCAGGCAACATCCTGGTAAACCTTTTCAGCACCCTCTCCAGGGCATCCACATCCATCTCATAGTTTGGTGACCAG
Source organism: Stegostoma tigrinum (assembly GCF_030684315.1). Taxonomy (NCBI): domain Eukaryota; kingdom Metazoa; phylum Chordata; class Chondrichthyes; order Orectolobiformes; family Stegostomatidae; genus Stegostoma; species Stegostoma tigrinum. The sequence goes on along the minus strand of NC_081368.1, from coordinate 19,622,818 downwards.
AACCATAGGCAATAATCCAAGTGTAGCCTAACTAAAGTTCTATAAAGATGTAGAATCACTTGTCTATCCATACATTCAAGGGCATGCTTGCCTTCACTGGAAAGGGCACAAGTCTTTTTTCACTACCATACCTACCTGTGCTGCATCCTTCAGTGATCTGCGGACTTTTACACCTAAATCCCTCGGCATATCAATACTCTTAAGGGTTCTGCCATTCACTGTATAACCTACGCCTGTACTTGACCTTTCAAAATGCATCATCTTCCTAAAGTGCCTTGTCCAGAATTGGACGGAACTCTGGTTGAGGTTGAGTCAGAGTTTTGTAAAAGCTCATCACATTTTCCTTCCTCTGCTTCTAGTTTATAATGTTGTGTTACACAGGCTTCATCTTCGACCATTTTTGTAGCCATGTCCAATGATTTGTGCTCATATAGCCCTAGATCCCATTGCTTTGTGCCTGCTTTAGAACTGTCCCTTTCATGTTACCTTTCATTGCTTGTTCACTTCACAGTTTTCTACATTACATTTCAGACATCACACATCCTGCCATTCCATCAGACTATTTTCTTTTGCAGTCTAAAACTTGTCAAATTTTGCAAATTGTGCCCTGAGCACCTGAGCAAAGTTTGTCAATATACATTCAAAATGAAACCTGGTCCTAATATGAACTCCTAGACATTCCACTGTATATCCTCTGTCAATATGAAACATAACCAAACACGCCAACTCTCCATTTCCAGTAAAATAAACAGCTTCATACCCATGCTGCCAGTAGCCCTCTTATACTATGGACTGCAGATTTACTGAAAGCCTTTCTGTAATACCTTCAAAAAATGCCTTTTGGAAGTTTGTGTACACACAGTTACCCTCATCAACCATCTCTGCAATCTCTTACAAAATCTCACACGTTAGTTAGACTTGATTTGTCTTTAACACATCTATATAGACTGTCCTTCAATAATCCATGCTTATTCAAAAAATTTAGTTTTGACCCCATCATTATTTTTAAATGCTTTCCCACCACTGAGGATAAACCGATCACCAGGCAGTTGGTGGTTTTACACATCTTTTTTTGAACATTGACAAATGTTAAGGCAATCTCCAGACCTCTACCACCACCTCATATCTAAGCAAGGTTCAAAGATTTTGGTCAGTATTCCCATCCCTATTTTGCTGTATAAAGTTCTGAAAGGATTGTTATTGGAGACTGCATTAGGTTCTACCCAATTTGCTCACAGTCCTGGTTGGAGAACGAGCAGTCTTGTATGAAATCCTGATGGAGACAGACATGTTCTCTCTAGCTCTCTGTGAGTATACCTAACTACTCAATCAGACAATGTAACATGTGCAAATTGTTTTCATGCAATAAATTACATCTTATACATCCCAACTCTGAATTCAGATGGGCCCTTAGACTCAATATTGAAAGGAGAATTGGAGATAGCACTGTATCCAAACTACAACATGGTTTATTTGCAACATACAACAACTTTTTTACTTAGCCTGTCATTTACACCTGTTGATTTATATTTCATGTTCATAAATAATAAATAATTGCACTTTGGCCAGTTAAGAACTGTACATAGCTTACAACATATAGATAGGGCCTGGTGGCACATTTATATTATCCCTACTTTGAGGCCACCTGTCTCGCGTTTAAGTCCCACCTGCTCCAAAAGTATGTCTGAATAGGCTGATCCTGTTCTCTGCAGACTGATTAGTTCTCTAATCCTATGGCTTGCTTAAACATTTGTACATATATCTAATGACAGACAATTGCTTTTTGGCAAAGTCAAAAAATACCTCAATCACCAATGTAATCTCATTCCTTGCTCGTGGTTTGTCTCATGGTTTCTCAAAAATAGGATGCATGTCAATTCTACACTATTCATGCAAGGTCAAAGATGGCATAGCAACAAGTCAATTCTGTACTAGAGTACTGGTGTATACATAAAAAGATACGTGCTAAAATTTCCATGACAATTACCAAGCATTATCCAAGGTGGAAAAGTGAGGATTTTGTGATGTCAGGCACTAAGCATCATTCAAAGGTCTTGACTTACATAGTCTTGCACTGGGTGTGAATTAGAACTATTAGTTTTCTATGGGTGAGAGAGGGAATGAGATGGGGTTTCATACATATGTCTTTCTCCCATCAAGAGGTACGATGAGCAGACATCTCCAAAAAAATCCTGGCCTTGCTAGATTTCTCTGAATAAGATCAGTTTACAGTTTCTATCATTTTATTGAATCCAGCTGGGTTTTATGACTAATCATTAAAGTATTCTCACTTTGGTTTAACTTCTCTTCTAACTGCTACATTTTGCACTTTGACTCCAATCTTCCACTACTGCATTGCTGTAGTCTCAGAGCTTCCAGAGATGGTGTACCAATGTTCCCCTTCGTGGTGTTGATTCAGTAAGAGTACTTCACTTATGACAGCAGCTCACTGGTGGCTTGTCCAAATAGCCATTCTTGATGCACAAGAAGCAGCAACTGCATTTGTGTAGCATCTTTAACTTAGGAAAACGTTCCATGTCATTTCACAGGAATGTTTGACAACAAACCGCGATTTTAGGTCACACAAGGTGATAGTTGGGGAGATAGCTAAGATGTAGGCTTGAAGAAGAGTTTTAGAGGATGAGAGCATGTTAGAAAGTAGAGAAATTTGAGAAAAGACTAAATTCCAGAACTTAATGTCCAAGCACTTGAAGCACAGGCACGGATGGCAGCACAATTAAAATCAGGGCAACTCTAGAAGAGTACAGATATCTGAGGATTATGGAGCCATAACGAAAACATTCGCAAAGCTTGTTTCATCAGGAGCCAATGTAAGTGGTGAGTCCAGGAGTTATAGGTGAGCTAGATTTGATATGTGATAGGTTCTCAGGAGTTGAGTTTTGGATAACTTCAGGTTTGTGAAGGGTAGAATGAGGGAGGCCAGCTAGGAGAGCCCTTGAATTGTTCAGTCTAGAAGAAACAAAGGCATGAGTATTTGGGCAGCGGAACACTGAGCCGGGGAAGCTGGGCAACAATGTTGGTGGAAATGGACAGCCAAAGCAGGTCTCTTTGACCAAATCTGAAGCAAAATGTTTCCTTCTTTGGCTTGGTGTCTGTTCTTTTTGATTATTCAGAACGAGCTGGAAATCCTCTAAAGATTTAGCAGTATCTGTGAAGGGAGAAACAGAGATAACATTCACATCAGTGATTTCGCCTCAAGAATTTATCTTTTTGTCTGTTTATCTGCTCTGCCCAATTCCATTTGTGCAAAGTAGCCAGAGTTCAGTGAGCCCCCTGAAGAAAGAGCATGCCTAATGTTCAGGCTGGGTATGGCTGACACCGACAATGTAACAGTCTGCTAATATTCAGAAAGGAATGTTGAAAAGCAAAAGGATATTGAAGATAAAAGTGCTGGCCTCAATAACCTCATGACGTCCCAAAGTACTTATCAGCTGTTCAAATTTTAATTCAGGATGCAGGATAGCTTGGAAACAGCAAAAACCCACAAACAGATGATGAAATAATACTACAAGATAAGTTAAAGCCAAAAGAACTGCAGATGCTGTAAATCAGAGACAAAAATAGAAATTGCTGGAAAGGGTCAGCAGATCTGGCAGCATCCGTGGAGAGAAATCAGAGTTAAAGTTTTGGGTCAAGTGACTCTTCCCCAGAACTCAAAGGGTCACTCAACATTAACTCGACTTCTCTCCACAGATGCTGTCAAATTTGCTGAGCCTTTCCAGCAATTTCTATTTTTGACAAAGTAAGTTGTTTTTAGTAATATTGATTGAGTGATAAATACCAGTTAGAATACAAGGATGGTTGAATTTGAATCCCATTTGGGAGACTTCCTTTGATGCAGTGAAAGTATCTTTACCCTGGGGTCAGGAAGCCTGGGTTCAAGGCCCACCTGCCTCAGAACTGTACATTAACGTCCCTAAACAGGTGAATTCAAAGCTACAAAAAATAGAATCCTCCTGATCTTTGAATGGAGGTAAAGAATCGTTTAAATCCATTTGAGGGAAACATTAGAGCTGCAATTTAACTTATCACTGAGACATTCATTAAGAACAGATGCACAGTTGTGGATTAATCCACTTCACAGGAATTCTATGAACAGAAAATATGGTGGGGGGAAATCAAGTCAAAACTAAATAAGCAATGGATAAATTTTCAAAATTTTACTGAGCCAGAACTTGTAGATATAAAAGTTATCTGAGATGAACTACTAATTTGACCTTTCAAATGCAAACAGTCTTTATCCCAACTGGAGGAAAAAGTCCAAACGTTTTCCAATATCATACAGTATTTGAATATTTAAAGCCCCTGTGGTTTTATTTCTAACATTTATCACCCCCTGTCTTGGTGGGGAACACCATGGTATGGTGTGGTGAAAGGCGAACATGTAATTGGCTTTGAACTGACAGACTTGTTCAGCGAGTTAAACACATTAATAAATGTCGAAATTAGTTAACTCAAAATCATTGCATTGCTCTGTAAGGCAAGCTAATCCCATTAGTAACCAAACGGTCACCAACATTTGGTGCCTCCAAGTATGCTTTTGAAAACCATCTCTCAACAGACATTTTTGTACCTTTCTGCATTGTCACTAATCAAGTTGTTAACCATTGTGCTTCAAGATAAATGCAGTCTAATTTGAGAAGAACTACAATAGCTGAAACAGATGCACAACGAAGAAGGAAGCACAGAACATAGACTGAAACTATCTATCCCATTTCTTGGTTTGCCTTCAAGTTGTCTTCAACTGTTTCTTTGTACAATTGTATTCCATTAAGCGGTTGTGAAAAATGTTGTGTAAATGTAAGCATTTCTTTCTATTACAATTCTAGCAAATAATCCACAATCAAAACATTAGCTTGCCCTTGGAAGAGGGTGCTGCTGGTTAGACCATCATTTATTGCCCATCCCTAATTGCCTAGAGGGCAGTTAAGAATTAGTCACATTTCTATGCGTCTGGAGTCACATGTGGCCAGATATGTTAAGGATGGCATTTTCCTTCCAGTTCTGAAGAAGGGTAATACCCTAAATAGCGATTGTTCCTTTCCTCCAGATGCTGCCTGGTGTAACAGTTGTTGTGTTTTTTCCCATTTGTCTACCTTGGATTCCAACATCTGCAGTTTATTTTGTCTCTAGCCAAGTTTTCTTCCCTAATGGACATTAGTGAACCAGATGGGTATTTCCCCACAGACAATCAACAATGGACTCATGGCCATCATTAGACTCTTGATTCCGGATTATTATTGAATTCGAATTCCACTCTCTGCCAAGGCACGACTTGAACCTGGGTACAGTGAGCATTACCTGGGTCTCTGCATTAACAGTCCAGTGAAATATTCCACAAGGCCATCCCAATATTCATTGAAACAAGTAAAAAGGATGGGCCATTCAGCCCCAAACTACTCCACCATTCTACAACAAAAATAGAAAATTGCTAGAAAGGTTTAGCAGATCTGGCAGCATCTCTGGAAAGAAATCCGAGTTAACATTTGGGTTGAGTCACCCCGCTCAAATTTTCCAGTAATTTCTATTTTGTCTCTGATTTGCAGCATCCACAGTTCTTTTGATTTATCCATCATTTTATAACATGGTTTATCATCCAACTCATTGGTATTTTGACATGCAATCCCCACATCTCTAGCTGTTCATAATATCTAGAAATATGTCAACCTTTAATACGGACCTATTCAACAACTAGCCTTTCATTGCTCTTTGAACAAGAGAATGCCAAATTTTCACTCCCTAATGAGTGAGAAATTGTCATCTCAGTTCAAAATCCTGTTTCTTGTTTGAGACTGCAGCCCCGATTCCAGAACCTTCCCCTGAGAGTCTGAAACTTGGACACTGGCACAAGATGGCTTCTTGATGCAAGTTAGCACAACAAAATGGCTTCTAGGCTGTGAACTGTTAATTCTGCTAGAGCTGCATAAATAACTAACCCTCAAACCGCTGCAAAGAAAGATTAGCAGACAATGCGCCTTTTAGAATACAACAGTAACTTGATAAAATAGAGCTGTACTAACTGCTTTAACTGAGCTTCAAGTGCAGGCGCAGTAGCTCTCTGTAGCAGGATAAAAGTGACCTAAGCACTGTGACATAAGTTGTTTACCAGTTAATATCAAAGGACCTAGTAACTGCCAATGAAGCAATATTACATATTAATTGGTAATTGTTTGAATATACTGTGCGATCATGCCTCGTACCCTGCTTTAAGAAAAGTATAAAAATGTCTTTGTATTAAGCCGTTGTGTGCAGCTCCTCCGAGGAATATGAAAGTGCTTAACTTCTGTGTTTCCAGATGCTCTGTACCCATCCGTATGAAGAAATAAACAGTAAAGCTTTAAACAGCCAGACCACTGCCAGTGCTCACTGACCGACTGCGGAACTGAGAGACCCCACTGGGGGTTGAGATTTTCACCCCCACCACCAATGCCAGGGAAAAGATTTTTTTTCAGCACCCACTCTGTCCAGTGCCTGATTGTAAGTTTCTAATTTTCAAAGTTTCTACTTTCGTCTAACCTCCAGACAATACAGGTATGGTCACCTCAACTTCTCTTCACAGGATAGTCCTGCTAGTCCAAGAATTGGTCTCATGAAGTTCTGCTGCACTGCCTCTAAAGTACATATTTCCTCGGGTGGGGGGGGGCAAAACTGCACACCACACTCCAAAAGCCAGACTGCTCAGTCCATCCTTTGCAACCTTTCTTCACAAGAAACAAAGGACAAAATACACCTCTTAAAACCACTGTAATTGTCACACCAACCCCCTTTAGAAAAGGACAATCACTATACAAAGATGACAAAGTGTTGAGCTGGATGAACACAGCAGGCCAAGCAGCATCTTAGGAGAAGGAAAGCTGACGTTTCGGAACTAGACCCTTCATCAGAAATGGGGAAGGGGAAGAGGGTTCTGAAATAAATCGGGAGAGAGGGGGAGGTGGATCGAAGATGGATAGAGGAGAAGATAGGTGGCGAGGAGACAGACAAGTTAAAGAGGTGGGGATGGAGACAGTAAAGGAGAGTGTAGGTGGGGAGGTAGGGAGGAGATGGGTCAATCCAGGGAAGACGGACAGATCAAGGGGGCGGGATGAGGTTAGTAGGTAGGAAATGGGGGTGCGGCTTGAGGTGGGAGGAGGTGATAGGTGAGAGGAAGAACAGGTTAGGGAGGCAGGGACGAGCTGGGCTGGTAAAAAGATAGCTTCATTTTTAAAAACCTTTAGCCTTATGCTATTCATGCACTACAATACATATACATTATATTGATTCTAAGTCATTGCAAATATTCACTACTGCAGTCCATTTCAGTCTTTTACTCTTGCCGCCAAACGCCTCCATCTTCTTTCATCAAAATCGCAAAATGTGTCAGCAATCACATTTTCTCGTCTTGCCATGTGCATAATTTTCAAATTGGATGGCTGCAATAATAAGCTCCATTTAAACAGAGTGGAATTTTCATCCTTAAATTTTCCAAAAACCTTAATGGGCTCTACTCACTATATTCAACTGTCTCAGATACATTGCTGGCGATATAAATGTTGAAATGTTGCAACGCCAACATGAAACTCAAGGTCTCCTTCTCACTTGTAGAATATTTCTGTTGATAATTATTAATTTTCTGGAAATATACCCGATAGGTCTTTCTATCTTCTCATCATTATCTTGCAAGATACACCAACAACACCCACGTCACTCACAGTGACAGCCACCTTGAATGGCTTTGCCTAATTAGATGTGGCTAACACGAGGGCAATGGTTAACATGTCTTTCTGGCAGTCAACAAGTCAGTCAGCGGAACAAGTGGAATGCTGTAAGGCAGACAGGAATAAGACCTTCCACATCCAGCTTTACGACCCAGCAAATGCAGAAAGCAGAGCAAGCACATTGCGAAATTTTGTATGAAATTCCAATAAAAACTACTCAATCCCAGAAATCGTAGTACTTCCACGTTCATCGATGGCGTGGAAAACTCTCCACTAATCTTTGTTTTGCACATCATGTCCTGCCATCGGTCCATTGCTAAAGACATGGCTCAGGAACAGGGCGTGGGCTTCCGCGAACTCACTCTTAGCCAGATTTATTACCAAGCCTACCTCCCAACGTTGACTGAATGATTCCAATAGATGCTCCAAAATGTTCCTTCTATGTGTAGCTAAAAATCACCAGATCATCAATGTACACCACATAATCGGGCAATCCAGAAATGATTTTATCAGCTAGTCTTTGAAATGGCTGATATATTTTTCATTACAAATGCATCCTTCGCTCTTTCAGATAAAGGTACAAGTATCCTCTGAGTAAGGCCAATTTAGAAATGTAAGTTGCTTGAATTATCTTCTCAAAACAATCTTCTAAACATGGAATAGAATATAAAAATCAAACTTTGTAACTACATTGACTTTGTGATAGTTCTCACATAGGTATCATCTAGTACTGGCACCATTACAATGGGTGAGCTCCAGCCTCTAAAACTCACTTTGATTATATTGTCTTTGAGCATTTGTTCAATCTCCCTTTGAGCCTGTGCCAACTTTAGAGGGTTAAGTCTATAACAATGTTGCTTAATTGGAACTGCATTCTAAACTACACCATACAAAATCAGATTGTTACTTCCCAGCTTATTCCCACACATCTCCCCATGTGAGTGTAGTAACTCTTTAAGGTCATTTCAATTTTAGTCTGGAAGGAAACTCAATGAGTTTCCCAAATTTTTGAGAACTTACTCATTCACCAAACTAAATTGGACAATGGGCAATTCAAGATCATCTGAACTTGGTTCTTCATTCTGTGTTGTAATCGGTACCATATTCTCCTTTTGATTTGCTTCCCTATTAAAGTACCGTTCAAAAACATTCACATGACCTACTCAGTGAGATTTCTTTCAATCTGCAGTCTTATCAAAAAATTCACTGCATTCAGTATCCTTCCAATTTGATAACCTTGCCGTTAAAGGTTCATCTACTACTGGAAGTAACACGAACACTTTATCTCCTCTAGTGAAACTACAAATTTTTGGTTTCTTGTCTGCTTCCTGTTTCATCACATGCTGTGCTACTTTCAAATGCTAGCTAGCAAGCGCACCCGCTCTATTTAATCTTTCACTAAAATTTGACCCGTAGTCCAGAAATGTGGTCTCTGAATTTTAACTCACTAATTTCTCCTTAATTAATTTCAGTGATCCTCTCAGCTCATGCTCAAAAACTAATTCAAATTAACTGAATTTAGTTCATTCATTAGGTGCATCCCGAATTGCAAAATAAACAAATGGAATTCCTCTATCCTCATCCTCTAGAAAGTCTTGAATATAAGCCCTCAACATGGTATTTAAAGTTTGATGCCACTATTCTAATGCTACTTGCAATTCTGGATGGTACACAGTGCATTTGAATTGTTTTATTCCTAAGCTATCCATAACTTACTTAAATAACTTTAATGTAAAATTTGACCCTTCATCTGATAGTATTTCTGTGGGTAGTCTACATCTAGTAAAACATTTGAATGACTCATCTACAATTCTTTCAGCCATAATACTGCAAAATGGAATGGCCCCTGGAAATCCAGTAAGCTCATCCATTATGGTCAAACACTGATTACCACTTTTTGTTTTAGGTAGGTATCCTACATGATCAATTAAGATTCTTGTAAAAGGCTACATAAATGCAGGAATGGGTATTAAGGGCATTGCTTTTATCACTGCGTGAGGTTTTCTAATTACCAGACATGTATGACATGTCCAGCAAAAGTCAATCATATCCTAATGCCGTCCAGGCCGGTTGAAATGTTTTTGTATTTTGGCTCAAGTTTTCCTTACTCCCAAATGACCTCTTACTGGTAATTCATGTGCTACCCATATCAGCTCCTTTCTATAACCCACCCATAATACAACTTGAGGAACTTCTGCTCATTTCTCATTTACCTGAATGTGTGATGGTCTCCATTTCCTTATCACAACTTCATTTGTAAGATAGTAACATGGGATACACTCAGATTCTTCTGTACATGCTTTTTGATACAACTGTTTTAGTTTTTCCTCTTTCTGTTGTAGTTCAGCTAATTTCTCTGAACTAAAATATCCACTTTGCCCTTCACCTGTTCTTATTTCTTCTCAAGTAATTTAGCACACATATTTTCTGATAATTGAACTTCAACTTCGTTATCTTTATTCTTTGATTTGTCCTTCTGTTTCCGTCCGTGGATTTGTGGCCTTGTTTACCACAGAGTCAGGAAAAGTCCCAGGGTATACATCCTGTAACATCTCAGTTGCCTGGTGTTCAGCTGGCTTTTCGATGACAGTAGGCCTCACTCCCACCCCTGATTGAGCTACATCATTATCAACTGTCTTTCTGGAACTGGGAGTTTCTCTATTACTGCTAATATCACCACCACTTTTCACCAGGCACTCCAACCTCACTTTGTATAATGGAACACTGCTCTTCTGACCATGAATTCCACATATTAACACTTTTATTCTGGCAATGCTCCTTCTGAATTATATACCTCCTCATCTCTCACTATCAAAATTGATGCTCCCGTATCGCTTAAAATCTTAATTTCATTACCTATTCCTCTTAGCATAAATGTACATTTCTTTTGCATATTTTTAGGTTCCACTGTGCTTTCTTTTACCTCTTCAACAAAATTCATGAGCTTATCCTGTTTTCCCACATCTGTCTTCCCAGTGCTTTTTCTAAACTACCAATGATAAGACTTTGCGCAGACTACTTTCTGACAGTGAAAACATCTGAGCATTTTAACTTCTTTACCCCTCATGTATTTCCTTTTTATCATGTGGCAAGCTATCTGTACTATCAACAGTGAGATCACCTTTTCCCATACCACCTGTGGATTTCTCTTTTCCCCAATTTCTATGCCTTATAGTTTGAAATTAATGTTGGAAGTCAAACTTTGATTTATGAACCTACTCGTAAACATCTCCCATTTCCGTTGCTAATCTTGCAGCTTTGACTCTCTGCTATTCCACGAGTTCTCACTCCTTCAGGAAGTGAATTTTTGAACTCCTCTAAAATAAGCATCTCTCTAAGACGTTGATAGGTGGTTATGAGTATCAAAAATAGATCAAAATTACTTCATTGCACATTTGACCAAGTTCCCTTGTTAGATTCCTGTAACGTTGTCCGCAGGCCTCTGGCACTAGCTCATTTGTACTTAAGATAGCTTCTTTCACCTCATCAGACTCCCCAGATACTCCTCTCATATGGTGATGCAAATACCTCACTAGCTCTACTACAAACTTTGTTTGGATTAACAGTAGCTTCATGGTCACCGGCCATTTCATTTGTTTAGCCAATTTCTCAAATTAAATGAAAAATGCTTCTACTTCCTTCTCATCGAACTTAGGCAATGCTTAGGCATATTTAAGTAGATCCTCCCCAGGCCTTAGGCTATGATCTGATTGTTCTCCATCACCGTCCTCATCACTACTTCTAGCCTTCACCTTTACCTCCGTCATTTTAAGTCAACTGAGTTTTCAGTTCCAACTTCTGCAGTTTAAAAACTCTTTCTTTCTTCTGCTACAGCCTTCCTTTCCTTTACTTTCTCTTCTACTTTTAACTGTAGTTTGAATTGTTTCATTTCCTTTTCTCTTTGTTTTTTGTTTTGCCAGGGCTTTTCTTTCTTTCTCTTTTTCCCTTGTCATTGCCTCTAATTCAAGTTGCTTCATTTGCCAAACTTCAATTGCAATCGCCAATACATTCCTGGCACATAAATGTAGAGCTGTTGCTGCAATTCTTTCCCCTTTCCTCAAAGGCAACTCCAACTTCAACTTGTTTGCCAATCCTGAAAGCTCCGCCTTGCTCACTTTCTGAAAACACCCAAAGTGACTTCTTCCACCCCCAGGAAGCTCTTAGCAATGGAAAGAGTCATTATTGCACAAGCTCACTCTGTTTAAACCAATCAAATACAACACTCAAAGTAAAATAAAATACCAACACTCACCACCTTTTTGAGTCCAAAATCCTAAACCCAACCTGGAATTAGAGATTTTGATCCCAGAGAAGCCCCCAGTCTGTTGTGAATTAGGGCACACCACCTCAAAATATATTAAGAAAATAGTCGAGACCCAAACTTCTCTTATTTTAAAAGTTGCAATGCCTTACATTCCAGATACAATTTGATTGGGAAAACTACCAGATTTAAAGCATAACACACTTTAAAATGCAACAAAAGAAAGAAGGAATTGAAATAACTTAACTCTATTGGAAAATGTAACAGAAAAACAGATACAGCAACTATTACCAATTAATCATTCCAAGTAGTAACATCTCATAAACACACCCTTGGCAAAGGCAAATTCGGTAAAATAGATTGTCTCACATGTAATTCTAGCAGCAGGAAGATAACCACAGCTTTTAGCTGTAACAGAGGCAGGAATAGAGCTTCCACATCCAGCTTTATGACCCAGCAATGGCAGAAAACTAAAAGTCAAAGTCCTGGTTCCGTGGGGGCTTGAGTCCATCCATTCAGGCTGCTTCCATTGTTCCAATTTTTAAAAAAACCGCAAGGCCTGTTTACTCTACTGGCTTTGAGCAGATTGCTCAGAGCTTCTGTCTCAGTCTTTCTTCCCAAAAAAAAGGACAAAATACATCTCTTAAAGCCACAGTACTGTCGTAACACATATTTATACCAGTTATATGTTGTAACTCTACCTGCGTCTACCACTTCTTCTGGCATTTCATTCCACAAACAAACCACACTGTGTGAAGAAGTTGCTCCCCAGGCCCCTTACAAATTTTTCTCCTTCACACCTTAAAAATATTTCTCTAGTTTTGAACTCACCCAGCCTAGGGAAAAGACCCTTGTCATTCACCTTATCGATGCCCCTCATGATTTTATAAACTTCTATAACCACTCAACCTCCTTTGCGCCAGTAAAAAATGTCCCAGTCTATTCAGTCTATCCTTATGACTAAAACGCTCCAGCCCCAGCAACATCCTGGAAAATCTTTTTGGAACCCTCTCCAATTTAATAATATCCTTCCTTTGACAGGGTGATCAGAACTGTACACAGTACTCCAAAAGTGGCTTCACTAGCATTCTCTTCAACCTCAAAATGACACCACAACTTCTATACCCAATGGTCTGGACAAATCTCCTTGGTAACCAAGATCCTATCTAGTCCTGCTTTAACCTTTTTTTTCCAAAAAGGTTCTGCATCCAATGCATTTTGAGAAAAGGACTCACAACCCTCTGACTGAAAAAAATGTTTCCTCACCTCTGACCTAAATAGGCAATCCCTTATTTTTATACTATAACCCACAGATCATTCCCCGTCTTTGAGGAAAATTTGAAGAAAAATTAAAACCCTCTTCTCCACTTTTTGCATCAACTTAGCACTGCTTTCTTCAAATAAATAAATTTCAAATACTTAGCTCGTGGGATTAGACTTATTGTTGGTGCCCACTCAAAGATAACTTAAACAATCTTGGTAAATCATAATAAATGTTGTCATAGTAAGTGTTTGACTAACGAAACAGATTTCCAGCACTTAAATTATAAATATTAAGGCTTTCTGAATAGCTATTTGATGACCAGGATCTGCAAGCAATTTTATATGGTATTTAGAAAACAACTGTCGCAATAATAATTCACTTTCTTAAACAAGATACAATGCTGGAGAAGCACATGAAATGAACATGTCATATGAAAGTAACAACAGCCTAGCTGAGTAGACTAGCCAACGGCAATAAGATGATTCGCCTTAACTATTCAAATACTCCTCTATTTAAAGGTAATTACTTTCAAAAATGCAGTAATTTTGACACAGTATGTAGACAGGCCAACAACGGGCAAAGCCACATTAGATTTGGTTCTGGGTAATGAGCCTGGCCAGGTGTTAGATTTGGAAGTAGGTGAGCATTTTGGTGATAGTGATCACAATTCTGTTATGTTTACTTTAGTGATGGAAAGGGATAGTTATATACCACTGGGCAAGAGTTATAGCTGGGGGAAAGGCAATTACGATGAGATTAGGCAAGATTTAGGGAGCATAGGATAGGGAAGGAAGCTGCAGGGGATGGGCACATTAGAAATGTGGAGCTTATTCAAGGAAAAGCTCCTGTGTGTCCTAGATAAGTATGTACCTGTCAGGCAGGGAGGAAGCTGTAGAGTGCGGGAGCCGTGGTTTACGAAGGAGGCGGAATCTCTGGTCAAGAGGAAGAAGAAGGCTTATGTTAGGATGAGATGTGAAGGCTCAGTTAGGGCACTTGAGGGCTACGAGGTAGCCAGGAAAGACCTAAAGAGAGAGCTCAGAAGAGCCAGGAGGAGACATGAGAAGTTGTTGGCGGATAGGATCAGGGTAAACCCTACGGCTTTCTATAGGTATTTAAGGAATAAAAGAATGACGAAAATAAGATTAGGCCCAATCAAGGATAGTAGTGGTAAGTTGTGTATGGAGTCAGATGAGATGGGGAAGCACTAAATGAATATTTTTCAACAGTATTCACTCTAGAAAACGACAATGTTGTTGAGGAGAATACTGAGATACAGGCTACTAGACTAGGTGGGACTGAGGTTCACAAGGAAGAGGTATTAGAAATCCTTCAGAGGGTGAAGATAGATAAGTCCCCTGGGCCGGATGGGATTTATTCTCGGATCCTCTGGGAAGCCAGGGAGGAGACTGCCGAGCCTTTGGCATTGATCTTTAACTCGTCATTGTCTACAGGAATAGTGCCAGATGACTGGAGGATAGCTAATGTGTTTCCCCTGTTCAAGAAGGGGAGTAGAGACAACCCTGGTAATTATAGGCCAGTGAGCCTTAACTCAGTTGTTGGTAAAATGTTGGAAAAGGTTATAAGGGATAGGATTTATAATCATCGAGAAAAGAATAAATTAATTAGGGATAGTCAGCACGGTTTTGTGAAGGGAAGGTCGTGACACAAACTTTATTGAGTTCTTTGAGAAGGTGACCAAACAGGTAGATGAAAGTAAACCGGTTGATGTGGTGTATATGGATTTCAGCAAGGCGTTTGATAAGGTTCCCCAAGGTAGGCTATTGCACAAAATGCGGAGTAATGGAATTGTGGGAGACATAGCAGTTTGGATCAGAAATTGGCTTGCTGAAAGAAGACAGAGGGTGGTAGTTGACAGGAAATGTTCATCCTGGAGACCAGTTTCTAGTGGTGTAGCGCAAGGGTCAGTGTTGGGTCCACTGCTGTTTGTCATTTTTATAAATGACCTGGATGAGGGCGTAGAAGGATGGGTCAGTAAATTTGCAGACGATACTAAGGTCGGTGGAGTTGTGGATAGTGACGAAGGATGCTGTAGGTTGCAGAGAGACATAGATAAGCTGCAGATCTGGGCTGAGAGGTGGCAAATCGAGTTTAATGCAGACAAGTGTGAGGTGATGCACTTTGGTAGGAGTAACCGGAAGGCAAAGTACAGAGCTAATGGTAAGATTCTTAGTAGTGTAGATGAGCAGAGAGATCTCGATGTCCATGTACACAGATCCTTGAAAGTTGCCACCCAGGTTGACAGGGCTGTTAAGAAGGCATACAGTGTTTTAGCTTTTATTAATAGAGGGATCGAGTTCCGGAACCAAGAGGTTATGCTGCAGCTGTACAAAACTCTGGTGCGGCCGCACTTGGAGTATTGTGTACAGTTCTGGTCACCGCATTATAAGAAGGATGTGGAAGCTTTGGAAAGGGTGCAGAGGAGATTTACTAGGATGTTGCCTGGTATGGAGGGAAGATTTTACGAGGAAAGGCTGAGGGACTTGAGGCTGTTTTCATTAGAGAGAAGGTTGAGAGGTGACTTAATTGAAACATATAAAATAATCAGAGGGTTAGATAGGGTGGATAGGGAAAGCCTTTTTCCTAGGATGGTGACGGCGAGCACGAGGGGGCATAGCTTTAAATTGAGGGGTGAAAGATATAGGACAGATGCCAGAGGTAGTTTCTTTACTCAGCGAGTAGTAAGGGAATGGAACGCTTTGCCTGCAATGGTAGTAGATTCGCCAACTTTGGGTACATTTAAGGCGTCATTGGATAAGCATATGGACGTACATGGAATAGTGTAGGTTAGATGGGCTTGAGATCGGTATGACAGGTCGGCACAACATCGAGGGCCAAAGGGCCTGTATTGTGCTGTAATGTTCTATGTTCTATGTTTTGTTACAGCAATAGTATACATTGGTTTCACAGCATGCAACATGTCAGCAGTGATGCAATAGGTATGATGACTAGTATGCTCAATTTGGTGCTGGTCCATATGCATAATTGTTCTTTGCAGCGATGTCTAAATTTGTTTCATTTCAATATTCAGAGTTTGAAGATTTTCCTTTTTGCGTGGCTAATGTGTGATTTTCTCGCATGGTTATAAATGCTCTTACAGGGTCAGACGTTCAGCAGACCAAGAATGGAGGACAGGCATTTGTGAACTTAATGTTTCCTTGATAACTTCATGATTTTCTTGTTATCAGGTGAAATCAGGCAGGCAGGATTTAGTAAAGGATGGGTTGAAAATCTTCCAATGCCATTCTGCTCAGTGATAACCAAAGAGATTGAAAATATAAAAGCTGTGTTGATTGCAAGCTCAGTTATCTATACTGTGCAGTAAGCATAAAACAATGAAATAGCTGAAGGGGAACTCTCAGAGTTAATTTTGAGAGTTTTCCTTGGCTATCTGCATAGTCCTTTTTGTCACAAATCTTTTAAAAGTGCTCACAGGCACTGTTCAAATGGGCCAAATGACTTCAAGTTGTGTGATTATTTTTAAAAGGTTACTACAGAACAATGAATATTCGCTCATGAGTTGCCAACCCACTGACCACAGAATCACAGAACTGTTTCCATGCAGAGGAAAGCCAATTGACCCATTGACATTCCAGTGCAGGCACAATCTTTTGTCATTTCCCCATATCCCTAAAAATTATTCGTCTCCAAATAATCCTCCAATGCCCTCTTGAATGCCTCAGTTGAACGTGCCTTCATCACATTTCTAAGCAGTGCATTCCAGGGCAAAGGGTTTGCCCTCAAGTTATATTGCCTAACTTTGAAAATTATTAACAGATCTTCTGAATCTTCTAATAAAAAGATACCCTTCTCAATGCTGAGATCATTTTTGTGAGGACTTTCTGTATCCTTTCCACAGTTTAATATTCTTCATCCAATTTCAGGATTTAAATCTCCTGTGCAAAGAAATGTGAGATTACATAACTGTGGCCTAACCAACGATTTGTACAAGATTAGCATAATTACTATGCTGTTAGATCTTCTTAATACCCAAAATTCTTTGTACTTTTCAAAGCAGTTGTCACTGCCACTTGTTGTTTAAGATGTGTTTTGAACTCCAGTAAGTTCCTCCTTCCTTCCTCCTTTTAAAATGTTACCATTTGAGTGACAATAGACAATAGTTGCTGGAGTAGGCCATTCGGCCCTTCGAGCCAGTACCACCATTCATTATGATCATGGCTGATTATCCACAATCAGTATCCTGTTCGTGCCTTATCCCCATAACCCTTGATTCCACTATCTTTAAGAGCTCTATCTATCTCTTTCTTGAAAGTGTCCAGAGAGTTGGCCTTCTGGGGCAGAGCATTCCATATATCCACCACTCTCTGGGTGAAGAAGTTTTTCCTCAACTCTGTTCTGAATGGCCTACCCCTTATTTTTAAACTGTGTCCTCTGGTTCTGAACTCACCCATCAGCAGAAACATACTTCCTGCCTCCAGAGTGTCCAATCCCTTAATAATCTTATGCGCCTCAATCAGATCCCCTCTCATCCTTCTAAACTCAAGTGTATACAAGCCCAGTCGCTCCAATCTTTCAACATATGATAGTCCCGCCATTCCGGGAATTGACCTCGTGAACCTACGCTGCACTCCTACAATAGCAAGAATGTCCTTCCTCAAATTTGGAGACAAAAACTGCACACAATACTCCAGGTGCAGTCTCACCAGGGCCCTGTACAGCTGCCGAAGGACCTCTTTGCTCCCATACTCAATTCCTCTTGTTATGAAGGCCAGCATGCTATTAGCTTTCTTCACTGCCTGCTGTACCGGCATCCTTGCTTTCATTGACTGATGTACAAGAACACCTAGATCTTGCTGTGCTTCACCTTTACCTAACTTGACTCCATTGAGATAGTAATCTGCCTTCCTGTTCTTGCCACCAAAATGTATAACCGCACATTTATCCACATTAAACTGCATCTGCCATGCATCCGTCCACTCACCTAGCCTGTCCAAGTCACCCTGTATTCTCATAACATCCTCATCACATTTCACACTGCCACCCAAATTTGTGTCATCGGCAAATTTGCTAATATTACTTTTAATGCCTTCGTCTATATCATTAATATATATTGTAAACAGCTGTGTGTTAATGTTTTATTAAATTGGTCCTTCCAAATTTTAATCACTTCACAATCCTCCATGTTAAATTTTGACCGATATTCTTCAGTCAGTCGGCTATTTAAGTCCTTCAGAAGTTACCTTAAGCTTTTTCACAGTAATATCATTCTCTCTCTCTGTTTTGTATCCTAACAAAAAACTCAAAGATTCGAAGATGCTGCTGAACCAAATATACTTTCCAATATTAAAATTCAAGCAACCTCTTCAGCAACCTAACAAATGCTATTTAGCACAGTAAATAAAGTTATACAGCTGTATTCCCACACTCTCTGCATACCCCTTGATGCCTTTAATATTTAAACATTTATCAATCTACTTCTTGAATACATTCAGTGACTTTTCTTCCACCACCCTCTGTGATAGGGAATTCTATGGGCTGATGACTCTCCGAGTGAAGAAATGAAAACCAAAAGAACTGCAAATGCTGTAAATCAGGAACAAAAACAAAGTTGCTGGAAAAACTCAGCAGGTCTGGCAGCATCTGTAAAGGAGAAAACAGAGCTAATGTTTCGGGTCCAGTGACCCTTCCTTAGAACAGTTCTTTACGCTGTTTTCTTCTTCACCGACGCTGCCAGACCTGCTGAGATTTTCCAGCAACTTTGCTTTTGTTCCTGAGTGAAAACATGTTTCCTCATCTGAGTTCTAAATGGTTGGCTTCATATCCTGAGGCTGTGACCCCAGTCCAAGGTTCCCAGACAGGGAAAACATTCTCCCTTCATTTAGCCTATTGCGCTCGGATAGAATTTTATATGATTTATGCAGAGCCTTTTCTCATTCTTCTACACTCTAGCAAATACAGGCACAATTAAACCAATATTTCCTCATACAACAGTAATGCTGTCCGTAGAATCAGCCTAGTAAACCTCCACTGCACTTCCCTGTATGGCTGGTATATCCTTTCTTATGGAGGGAGGCCAAAACTGCATGCAGTACTCCTGGTGCAGACCTGCCAAGCCCCTGTATTACTGCAGTAAGACAACCCTACTTCTGAACTCAAATCCTTTTCCAAAGAAGGCTGATATTTCATTTGTCTTCCAAACTGGTTGTTGAACTCGGCTGTTTACCTTAATTAACTGATGTACAAGGTCACCCTTTACAAGATTCTTTTGTACATACATTTTCCCCAGTACAATCATCACATACATTGTACTCTGCCTTTCTGATCTTCAGTCCAAAGTGTGCAATTATCCACATCAAAATGCATCGGCTATGTGTTAGCCCAAACACTCAATTTGTCTAGGTCACCATGCAGCTTCCTTACATCCTTCTCACAACTCTCAATCCCATCTAATTGTGTCAGTAGTATATTTGGGATTATTGCATTTGGTTGCCTGATCCAAGTCATTCATGGTTACCAGGGGTCCAAGCGCTGATCCCTATGATACACCACCAGTTGCTGCCTGCCACCAAATTTTGTACACTTGCCCCTGTAATCACCAGCCTCCTTAATGTTCCAAATACATCACTTCACTGGTTCTCCCTTATCTAGTCTAGTGGTTACGCCCTCAAAGGACTCCAGAAGTGTAGTCAATCATGTATTCCCTTTCATATGTCCGTTGCTGACTTTGTTTAATGCTGTCAGTGCTTTCCAAGTGTTCTGTTATAATTCTCTAACATTCTCCCTACAACTGATGTCAGGGGTAACTGGTCTCTAAGTCAGCTGTTTTCTGTCTCCTTTTTCAAATAGTGGGGTCATATTTTCAATAGTCCAATCTGCAGGAACTTCTCTAGTCTTTAGTATTTGAAAATGACCACATACCGTAATAATTGTGGCTCCAGCACCAATCCCTCTGGCACTCCACTCATTACAGGTTGCCATTCTGAAAATGCCTTCCATGTTCCAACTCTCCGTCCTCTGTTAGTTATTCAATTCTCTATCTATGTTAATACACCACCTTCAACACCATGAGCTCCGATTTTATCAAATAATCTAACTATTTGGTTCCTTATCATACAACAGCTGCAAATCCAAATACATTACATCAACAGCTTCCCCCCTTATCTATCCCTCATATTACCTCCCCAAAGATTATTAATAGATTTGTCAAGCGTGATTTCCCCTTTATGAAGCTGACTCTGTGGATCATACCATGTATTTCTAAGTATTCTGTTGTTACATCCTTTATTGTAGTCTCTGATCTTTTTCCAACAACAAATGTTAAGCTACTTAGCCTATCTGTATTTTTGCCTCCTTACATTTTTAAGTAATAGAGTTACATTATAGGGAGGGGGAGCAAGTGGTACAGATTGTGAGGGTGCCCAAAGACTACGGGAGCAGTAATAGTGGTAAAGAAGAAATGGAAATGTAAAATCGGTGCATATGTTAGTCATACAAAGGAGAAAAGCATCTGCTTTGCTGACAGCAAAGCCAACAAGACAGAATAAGTCAGAGGGCAGAGCGAGGGTGGGGGATTTAAACAAAATTGAGTACACCCACACATGGCCAAGTCATGTTTGAATCCTAAATGAAGGCTCAGACAATTACGTGGCTAGCTGTAACATGACTTTCATGTTGGGAATGCATGCCACCTTGTTCTGTTTGGAATGAAAAGTGAATCGAGTATGGCACGTAAAAGAGGCAATCTATATTCCTTCTAATTTCGTTTGCTTCCACGTGGATTTCAGAGGTCCAGTGAAGTTCTGATGAAGAGTCACCAGATTCAAATCATTGCCTGCTTTCACCCCACAAATACTGACAGACCTGCTGAGTTTCACCAGCAATTCCTGTTTTTTGTCTCTGTTACAATGCCCAGCATAGCAATGCAGTGCAGAACTAGTTCTTAATCTGCAGTATTCTACTTCTTGTTCAATACAAACTCCCCAGTTAAACTAGTAAGTAATTTTGCCCTAACTCATTATACAAAACAGGCCCTACATTTCAAGAGGATGGTGTCAGCACAGCCATCACATGACATGATGGCAGATTCAATTTAGCAGCACTCACAACAGAAGGTAGGAAAGGGGAGGCTATGGCCTCAGTATTATCACTCGACAACAATCCCAGAGACTGGGAACTTGGTTCTGACAAAGGGTCACCAGATCCAAAACGTTAGCTCTGATTTCTCTTCACAGATACTGCCAGGCCTGGTGGACTTTTCCAGCAACATCTGTTTTTGTTCCTGATTTCCAGCATCCACAGTTCTTTTGGCTTTTAATCTGGTTTCAAATCCTGCCGTAGTAGATGATAGAATTTGAGTTCGACTTAATTTAAAAATCTGGAATTATTAGTCGAATGTGAAACCATTGTCTATTATCAGGAAAAACATACCTGGTTCACTAATGTCCTTCAGGCAAAGAAATCTGACATTCTATCTAGTCTGGCTTACAGGTGACCCCCAACCCACAGCGATGTGTTTAATTCTTAACTGCCCTACAAGCAATTGAGGATTGATGAAAAATGGTGGCCCAGTCCACATTCCATGATTCAGTAAAAAGGGAAATTTGTAAATAAAAACTAGAAATATTTCTGAAGGAGGGTCTAGACCTGAAACGTCAGCCTTTCTGCTCCTCTGATGCTGCTTGGCCTGCTGTGTTCATCCAGCTCTACACCTTGTTATCTCCACTTGAAATATGTTATTAGGAAAATGGCAGCATTTTTGTGGTCATCAGTTACGTGAGTGCTGGCATCCTTTTACAGTACCAAAGTAAATGAAGTGCTGTGTGTCAATCCAGTCAGCAAAGGTCAACAGATTAGTTAAACATTTGTGAGGATTGTCAGAAGACCTGAAGCAGACAGAGAGTCATTTTTCCCTGCAAAGATTTATTTAAACGACAGTGGAATTTCTTATGCTAACCAAATGGGAAAGCCATTTTTATTTCAGGTAATATCTTGTCTCCTTGCAAAGAGGCTGAAGCAATTTCAAATATATATGCCATATTTTCTCAAAATTAAAAAAAGGGCAACCCAGTTATTACATATATTATGCAGCTTAACATCACTCCAAGTACACAGCAGTCAGCTTCAATCTTTGAGAATGTATCTTCCAAATTTTGATTTACACGGTGCACATTGCATTCAGAGGAAATGAGTTGATGACTAAACATTTCTCACAACCCTGCCCCAGTTCAAGTTGTCAAAATCACCTTTAAGCATAAAGTGGATGGATTTTTGTGAACACTTTTTTATACTACAAAGGGAATAACAGTGTTATTCACTTGTGTCTCACTCACTCAAAATTGCTGCCATCTACTTTAAGGTTCAAAACTACCTAAAGCATCATTTAACCACACCCACTGCTAGAGCAGCATTGTGATTGTAACAGGCAGTAAATGCCCTATACCTGCGTTGAGATTACCAAAACAGAGCTTCACTGGGATCAAGGAGGGGGCACTGGATGTACTGCACCAATTGGCTATTTGAGGCACCTCCAATAAGTAGCTAATGGGATAGTGACAAATTACAAATAACTGCTGGGGTGCGGCATTTTGACCTGACGTGATAATTCAGCACAACAGATTTTCCCTTGGGCTGCCTTTGTTCACGCAACAAAAGTAATCTGTACCAGAGAGTGTGCACTTTAGTTGCTTTTACTATGTTTGCCTTCCCTGTTGTTTAATGTTTGCTTTGGCAGCTCCCTGGAGAATCAGAGAAGAACTATCCTGCCAGAACTATGCACAGTAAACATCATCCAGAACAACGTAGCCCCATCAGCATTAAACATGCCCCACCTTCACCTCAGGCACACTGCAACTTCCTTTTATAAGAACAAGGAATGCTGCAGCAATTCACCAATGTTTCCCAAACCTTGATCTCTGGTTCTGAGAAGGACAAGGGCAGTGAATGCACTGGAACACCACGATCTCCAAATTCACTTGCCTTAAAAATATATTGCCATTCCAGCATTTTTACTGAGTCAAAATCTTAGAATTCCTGTCCTACTAGCTCTGTGGGTATATCAAAACCAACATATGGAAAATACTATCAGGGATAACGGGAACTGCAGATGCTGGAGAATCCGAGATAACAAAATGTGGAGCTGGATGAACGCACCAGGCCAAGCAGCATCTCAGGAGCACAAAAGCTGATGTTTCGGGCCTAGACCCTTCATCAGAAAAGAGGGAGGGAGAGAGGGTTCTGAAATAAATAGGCAGAGACGGGGAGGCGGTTTGAAGACGGATAGAGGAGAAGATAGGTGGAGAGGAGAGAGACAAGTTAAAGAGATGGGGATGGAGCCAGTAGAGGTGAGTGTAGGTGGGGAGTCAGGGAGGAGATTGGTCAGCCCAGGGAGGATGGACAGGTCAAGGGGGTGGGATGAAGTTAGTAGGTAGATGGGGGTGCGGCTTGAGGTGGGAGGATGGGATAGGTGAGAGGAAGAACAGGTTAGGGAGATGGGGACAAGCTGGGCCGGTTTTGGGATGCAATAGGGGGAAGGGAGATTTTGAAGCTTGTGAAATCCCCATTGATACCATTGGGCTGCAGGGTTCCCAAGCGGAATACGAGTTGCTGTTCCTGCAACCTTCAGGTAACATCGTTGTGGCGCTGAAGGAGGCCCAGGATGGACATGTTGTCTAAGGAATGGGAGGGGGAGTTGAAATGGTTCGCGACTGGGAGGTGCAGTTGTTTATCGCGAACCGAGCGTAGGTGTTCTGTAAAGTGATCCCCAAGCCTCCGCTTGGTTTCCCCGATGTAGAGGGTACAGTGGATGCAGAATACCACATTGGCAGATGTGCAGGTGAACAACTGCTTGATGTGGAAAGTCTTCTTGGGGCCTGGGATGGGGATAAGGGTGGAGGTGTGGGGGCAGGTGTAGCACTTCCTGCGGTTGGAGGGGAAAGTGCTGGGTGTGGTGGGTTTGGAGGGGAGTGTGGAGTGAACAAGGGTGTCACGGAGACAATTGTCCCTCCGGAAAGCATGCCTTTGGCAGTGGGGTCAGATTGCAGCTTGGCCTGCTGTGTTCATCCAGCTCTACACTTTGTTATATGGAGAATACTAATGGGAGAATGTGGTAGGTTGGCTTTTCAGGAAGAATTAGGGAAGGTAAATAAGTGGCTATATCAGGAAATGAACTGAAGAAGTTTGTCTCCCTTAGTATTTAAAAGTTGCCCCGCTGGTCAAGACATTAAATCCTGGCCATATTCACCAATATAGTGTGTTTAATATAAAAATGCACCCAAGGCATGAGAGAAAAGGTAAACTTGGGTAAAAGGTTAAGAATCTGAGTTTTAAGGTCGCTTTTGTAGATGCAAATTTGGAAGAGTTTAGAAACAGGACACCTAGAGCACCAGAGATTTGTACAAAACAGAAATTTATTGTCACGTGTACGTTTACATGAAAATTAAAGTTAGAAGTTTTATAAGTCACCCTCGTTTCCCCCCTTAGTGCCAACAATGACAGGAGTCGTGCATAATAATAACATAAAAGTAAAATTGAGACAAAGTTCACCACAGTTCTCCTGGGCTCGGAGAAAGCCAATTAAGGAAGGATAGCATACCCTGATGACAAAGCCGGGACAAGACTGCCAGACCAGGCTGCTGGAATCCTGGGCTGGAAGCCTCTGAAAAAGGCTGCCCTGCCGGGCTGAGACTGCCACTCCTGGACTACAGGAATACCTAGATGCCAAAGAGGAAGAAGGCCTCCACACCAGGAGACCACCAGGCTAGGCTGAGATTGCCACTTGGCCAAGCGGGATAGAATTCAGTTTGGAGCATGAAGACATCACTAAGAGATTGGCTGAAGCAAAGGGCAGTGAAAGGCAACAATAGAAGGGCAAGTCAACAAAGTGCACAGATAGAGGATGATATTGTCAGCTCCTCTCAGGTCAATGCCAACAGTCAAACTTTTCCATACAAAAACACTGGCACCAAAGTAGATATCTGTAGCCTTATCTAATTTCTTTTTCTGCTGAATCCATTAGAAAAGAACAAAGGTTGACAACACAACTGAAAGTCTCAGCCACTGCCAAATTTAAAGATGATGCAGAACACTGGCTAACTATAAATTTTCTAATGAACTTGAATGTCATTGTCAAGTCATGACAAAAACATTAAGGCATCGTAATGCAGAAATGATTTGCAAGGATGATTCCGGGAATGAGGGACTTCAACTACGACGATTGATTGGAGAAGTTTGAATTTTTCTTGTTGGAGAAGGCCGGGAAGGGATTTTCAAAGTCATGAGCAACAGATAGAGTAGAGAGAGGGAGAAGCTGTTCTTGCTCGTAAAAGGAAGAACAAGAAGAGGGCACAAAAGAAGAAAGGATCGTGTGAGAAATACAGCTTTCCACTCTGCAAGCAGACAGGATACAGAATATACTACCTGGAAATGTGTTGGAAGGTGGTTCAATTGACACATTCAAGAGAGCATTGCAAGGTTTTTTTGGACAGGAATAGGCCTCCACAACCTCCCATGATAGCAATTTCCACAGGCTGACCATCTTCCGAGTGGTAGATGTTTTCTCATTTCAGTCCTAAATGTATCCTGAGACAGTGATTCCTGGTTCTAGTCTCCCCAACCATGGGAAACATCCCTTCAGCATCCAGTCTGTCGAGACTGCATTAGAACCGTATATGTTTCAATCACATCCCCTCTCATTCTTCTGAACTCCTGTGAATACAGGCCCAGTCAAAGCAAACATCCTGTTACCAAGGCTGCACCATCCTGGTGTCGAGCTAGTGACCCTGCACTGCTCTCCCTCTATGGCGAGAATATCCTCTCTTAGTTAGGGAGATGAATATCACGCTTCACTGCACACGATGCTACAGTTGTGGGCTTGCCAAAGCTGTCTCTAACTGCAGTAAGGCATCCCTACTTCTGAATTCACATCATTTTGCAATGAAACTATGGTACCATTTGCCTTCCTACTTCCTTGCTGCACCTCATGCAATTGTCATAGAATCCCTGCAGTGTGGAAACAGGCCCTTTGGTCCAACAAGTCCACTCTGACCCTCAGAGCATTCAACCCAAACCCATCCACCTATAACCCACCTAATCTACACATCCCTGAACACTATGGGTGCTTTATCATGGCCAATCCACCTAGCCTGCACATCTTTGGACTATGAGAGGAAACCAGAGCACCCAAAGGAAACCCACGCAGACACGGGGAGAACGTGCAAACTCCACACAAACAGTGTGGAATGGAGGGTGGAATCGAACCCGGGTCCCTGGTGCTGTGAGACAGCAGTGCTAACCACTAAGCCACTGCGCCACACCTGCCTATCTATTTTCATTGGCCGGTATTCAGGGACACCCAGAACCCTTTGTACATCCACATTTGTCAATATATTACCATTTATATAGCACTCTACGTTTTTGCTTTCTAACGCTGAAGTGCGTAACTTCACATTTATACACATTATACTGCATCTGCCATTTGCCACACTATCCATTTGTCTAGATTGCCCTGAAACATTCTGGAATCTCTTACGGAGAGGGAGATTAGCTAAACTCCTCTGATAATTAAACCAAAACACAAGCCCCCAGTCTGTTATGATGAGAGTAGAGGTTCTCTTCTAATAATTATACCCAAAACACCTAGAGAAGCTCGCCTTTCTCCTCATAATCTGTTAAAAGAGTGATTAAAAGAAAGAAAATCCCTTGTCTCCTTTAGAAGTAACAAGAAACAATTTATTTATTTATTCCTAACAATGAACAAATTGACAGAATTACTAACAAACTGAACAATTCCCACCTAAGTACTACCTAGTCCCTAACTTGTCTAAATTCTACTGGAATGCAATTCAAATAAACACAAGTCTGACTTATAACAAACCCAAGTAATAAGACAACGATAAAGTAAACCTTGATGAGGTTGCTGACTTGCCAAACTGGCTTGTTCTCGTTCAGACGTTTCGTCATCATGCTGGGTGACATTATCTGTGGAGCCACCAATGAAGCAATGTTATTCCACTCCACTTGGAATTTATACTGTCTGGTTTGATATGGTGAGTACTCTCATTTCAGGTTTTGATCTGTATGGGTTTGTAAATGGAATCCAAGTCTATATGTTTGTTGATTGCATTACGGGTGGAAAGCCATGCCTCTAGGAATTCCTGTGCGTGTCTGGGTTTGGCTTGGGCTACTATGGTTACCTTGACCATTTAAACTGATGGCTTTCATTGTCTGAGTGTACCGATATTAAGGAGAGTTTGTCGTGCTGTTTTGCTGCTAGCTGATGCCCATGTATTCTGATGGCTAGTTTCGGTCCTGTCTGTCCGATGCTATGTTTGTGGCAGTTGTTGCATGGTATTTTGTAAACCATGTTGGTTCTGTTGTGGGAATGGGGTCTTTAATCCTTGTAAGTGTTTGTTGTAGAATGACTTTGGGCTTATGGGCTACCAGGATTCCTCGTGGTCTTAGGAGTCTTGTTGTCAGTTATGATAGGCTCTTTGATGTAGGGCAGTGTGACCTGTGTGTTAGGGCGTACTGTATCCTCCTGACGTTATCTGTCTGTTAGGCATCTGCAGAATGAAGTTGCAGGAATATCTCTTTTTCGCGAGTATTTTGTATAGGTGCTCTTCTTCTTTTCTGCGTAGTTCTAGGGTGTTGCAAATTGTTCTGGCCCATTTAAATAGTGTCCTAATGCAGCTTTATTTGTGGGTGTTGGGGTGGTTTCTGTGGACCATATACAAACCTATACAGATCGAAAACTGGAAATGGCAGTACTCACCATAACAGACCAGACAGTATAAATTCCATGCGGAGCAGAACAACATCGCTTCATTGGAGGCTCCACTGATGATGTCACCTAGCATGGTGACGAAACATCTGAATGAGAACAAGCCAGCTCGGCGAGCAAGTCAACAACCTCACCCACAAACTGAGCTACAAATCTTTGCCCAAATATTAAAACTTAATTTCTCCAATTTTGCACAGTCTTCTGGAACACTCTGCCTTCTCCAGCCTTTCTCCTGTTGACCTCATGTCACAAATATCTTTCCCTGATTCTGCTGTCAGGGATGTTTTTCTCTGCAATTGCTTCTGTGAGGACTTTAAGCTAGAAATGCTGTGCATTTAATCCGATAGTGCTTTCTCGGAGAGCTAAAAAGGTGTTGTCTCTTGACAGTTGGCTCTCCTCAACTTTACAAATGCCCTCATCTTTACGCCTGTAGGATTCGTTCAATGTTGTCAACACCACTTGTTTAAATTTGATAGATTTTTGGTATCTAAGGGCTTGGTTTAAATTGATTGGCCAAATTTGAAAAGATTTACTGTCTTGGTGAAAATGCTGCTTGGCTGTTCGATTCAGAATGTTTCCATTTGGACACTCTGTGCACAACTGCTTGCGAACTTCCAAGCATAGATAAAGCACAATCTCTTACAGGGACCATGCACTGTTCTTCCCACTATCAGTTTTTAACCAATCAATTCTAACTTCGTAATTTCCAATTCATGAATTCTCTACACAATTTTGTAACACATCCTTTTCACCACACACAACATCACCTAGTCCTGTGTTGTCAGCAAACATGGAAATATTGCATTTGGTTCCCATATCTAAAACATTTATATATGCAAATCATGAATAGCTGGGGTTCAAGCACTGATCCCTGCGGTACACCACTCATCACTGCCTGTCTTCAATATCCATTCTGTTTAATGGGTATTCCCAAGCTAGGTGCTGGGGGTCCTCTACCTCACTCAATAACCTTGTTGTCTGAATACTGCCAAAGTGTTGGTTCACGGCCTTTCCATCTCAAAATGTCAACAGTGTGGAATACGTTCATGTTTCTTCATTTCTCAGGAAAGGAATAAGATTAGGCAAACAGTTACTCTGGTTTCCATAAAGCTAAAAAGAACTATAGTTAAAATAAGCTTATTAATCAATTCGTTTATTATCATTTATGGAGATGTGAGAAATATGGGACAGGTTGTTGTATACTTATATTGTCTTTGAATTCATAACACAGGGGGCAGGCTAATGCTCTGGGGACGTGGGTTCAGATCACAAAATGAAGCTGATGGAATTTAAATCCAATTTTCAAAACCAAATGGTTCACTAATGTCCATTTGGGAATGATAACTGCTATCCTTACCTGATTTGGGCTACAGATGACTCCAGACCCAGAGCAACGTGTCCATTTTTAAATGCCCACTAGGCAATTAGGCATGGACAACAAATCCTGGCCTTGACAGTGGTGCCTACATCTGATGATGGAACATTAAAATGATGACTTCCACATGCACCTACTTGGAAGTAGCAGCTTACATCATTGATTTATGGCACTCTAACTGAACATTTGTTATCTATTTGTCAACTCATCACCTGAACATTGCCAGATCGTGCACTGTATTATAGCCTGCAGTCCAAGTAGTGCAATGAAAGTCATATTTTGCAAGTTGTTGTCTGTACTGACTGTGGTTTCAAAACCTTAATTTGTGATATATCCATAACTGAAAGGGAACCAAACTCCAAGCTCCCAGGTGCAGAGTCGGTGACACCAGATGCTGCTAACATTACTACTGTTCAGTACAGGTTGCTGTATCCTATTCACCAACAGACACATGCACAGTGCCACCGATATCATTATTATGCTCATGATACCAATGGCTGCTCTATCCATCTTGCCACCTGCCTGTGGTGTTCAGTTCACTACCCCACCACTCTGCTGTGAACTTGGTTCGCTATCCCGTTGCCCATCCTCCATCCACTCCTTTGTGCACATCTGTCACTATCTCAGCTGACGTTATGTAGATTATATTTTTAATAGTTTTTTTTAATATGGCGAGATAGTCTTTCACTGAAACACAAGCATGCAATGCTACACATTTGGTCTTTACAATAAAACAGAAGCTTATTACAGAAAATAAATGAAGATGAAATAGAATATTAATATAACAACATTTGTGATTTCAAAACATGTTAAAAATTACAACCCCATCTATTCCAACATCTATTCCAAGGGTGGATGCTGGGAAGTTGTTTCCATTAGGCAGGGAGACTAGGACCCATGGGCACAGCCTTAGAATTAGAGGGGGTAAATTTAAAATGGAAATGAGGAGGCATTTCTTCAGCCAGAGAGAGGTGGGCCTGTGGAATTCATTGCCACGGAGTGCAGTGGAGGCCAGGACGTTAAATGCCTTCAAGGCAGAGATCGATAAATTCTTGATCTCACAAGAAATCAAGGGCTACGGGGAGATTGCAGGGAAGTGGAGTTGAAATGCCCATCAGCCATGATTTAAATGGCAGAGTGGACTCGATGGGCCGAATGGCCTTACTTCCACTCCTATGTCTTATGGTCTTATCATCTTAACACTACCAACTTACCAGTACTCAAATAACAGAAAGAGTTCTCTTCTCTACCACAGCAATAGGCTTGATTTGACTGTTTTAAATCTCTCACCTCGAGAGCCTTTTCATGCATTACTCACACTACTGAGCCTAAACTTTCCTAGCTTTGAATAACCCCTTCAAGGTTCTATGCAAACATTTCCCATCTTGAACTTTCAAACTAAAACTAACACACTGAGGTAACCTAGTTCACAACAGTTAGGTAATAATTCCTTTCTCCAGGAGGAACTGTCCTTAGATCAAACTTCAAGTAAAACCTCTGTGAAGTGAAACCAAAAACTTTTCAATCGATGGGAAAGTTAAACAAAAAAAAACTATCTTTCTGATCTGCTAAACTGACAGCAAGCTAACGGTTTCCAAATAAAAACAGACATCACTGGAAAAGCTCAGCAAGTCTTACAGAATCTGTGAAAAAAAGTCAGAGTTAACGTTTAGGGTCCAGTGACCCCTCGTCAGAACAGAGACAAGTTCTGAAGAAGGGTCATCAGATCTGAAACATTAACTGATTTTTCATCACAGATGCTGCCAGACCTGCTGAGCTTTTCCAGTGAATTCTGTTTTTGCTCCTGATTTATAGCATCTATTGTTTTTCCAGTTATTATTATTTCCAATTATTATTTCAAGCTTTCTAAAGATTTTAAAATGTTGAAATGGTTTACATTTAAGACTGATGCCTTTTTGGTTCATTTATATGTTAATCATTAGATGTTTCACAATATTCACAAAAGGAGCAGGCATGGAAGCAAACCTCTAAAATGACTTTCTGATTTGTTTGTCACTTTGAACTGGAGAAAATCTGAATCAAAAGTTGAAAGAAGTGAATATTCTGTCCTGGAACAGTCACATCTGTTGGAAGTTTTAGCCTGTAAATGGTTTTCTTCAACGAATGTGAGAGACTCAGGCACTTAATGACAGCTTATGCTGGAAAAGTTCTATAATCAGAGATGATGCCCTAATGGTAATATCGCTAGACTAGAGATCAAGGTAATGCCCTGGGGACTATCGTTCCAATCCCATCTCAGC
Source organism: Stegostoma tigrinum (assembly GCF_030684315.1). Lineage (NCBI taxonomy): Eukaryota > Metazoa > Chordata > Chondrichthyes > Orectolobiformes > Stegostomatidae > Stegostoma > Stegostoma tigrinum. Next base: position 19,591,184 of record NC_081368.1, on the reverse strand, counting down.
AGATGTTGGTATTCGAATTCAATAAATATCAACAACCCTTATGTTATCTAGTTTGCTATTTCAGTAATTAACACTGTTACTGCTCAATAAGTCTTACCATCTGAATGATTTCCCAACAGATTTTCTCCTATGTTGCTCTCTCACTATTTGGAGGTCTATGGAAGAATATCCCAAACAGTACAAACTTCCCGCTTTATTGCTTCTCAACTCAAGCAAATGGATTCTGCCTTTGCTGCCTCAAATATAGTCTGTCTTACCAACACTACAATGTTTTCACAAAGCAGTACTGCCACCCTGCCTTTTTTTTAATCTTATCATGTCTGATCACTTTGTTTCCTTGAACAGTAAATGCTCACTTCTCATTTTTAAGCCACTCTTTTATTGCTATCACTATATAATATTCCTACAATGTTTTGTGCCTATATGTCAGCAGCTTTATTCAGCACACCTTAGTACATTTGCTTATGTATATTGTAAGCCTGCCTTTATGTTCATTGTAGTATCCTGCAGTTTGCTATGGAATTTGATCAACTTGTGCATCCCACCATTCCTTTCTACAGGATTATTCAAAAATATTCTCTTTTGCACAATTCTTCTACTCCAAATGCTGGTACTCATCGCTCTTCGAAATTAGTTTAGATTGGGTTGAGGTGCAGCCCATTCTTTTCTACAACATGCCCCTACTCAATGCATTAATACTCCTTATTGACTTATTTCTATTTTTGCCAGTGCGCAACATTTGGAGTAATTGTTACCATTGTGATCCCACTTATTAGCATGTTGCCCAGCTTCTAAAGTCTGACCATAGGCCCTCTGTACATGGACTCACTTTGATATTGTCTCAGGCGTACCACATCTTTAAGCTCACTCCCATCCCTTTATTATGCAAATGCAAACTGCTCTCCTGTATTAGTATGGTTTGAAGGAATTTTCAGAGGGCACATGAGAGCAGTAACTACAGGGCACAATATTGGAGCTGGAAGCGGCAACATCCTCTCCACAGTGCCCTAACCATGTGGCTCACCGTGATAGTTACAAAAATATGCATCTGTTCTCCCAACTATAGAATTTCCTATACTTATTACATTTCTATTCATTGGTCTTTCCTTCTGCACTGTCCATTGTGTCCATGGTCTGGACTGCATTTGTTCAAGGTTTTGTTACTCCCAGTTATCTCCAATGTTCATTAGGCTGGTAGCAGGTATGGATGGACTGGCATATGAGGAGAGGTCCAGCAGATTGGGACTGTCTTCACTGGAATATAGAAGAATGAAAGGCAAACTTGTTGAAGCATACAAGATTATCAGAGGAATTGACAAAGTTGCTTCTCCTTGCAGGAAAGTCCAGGTCAGAGGGCATAAAGAATCAGGGGTTGTACACTTACGACATACATGAATTGGAATTTCTTCTCCCGGGGGTCATAAATCTTTGGAATAATTTGCCACAGAACTCTGTTGACTTTGGGTCATTAAGTATAATCAAAGTTGAGAAAGATAGATTTTTAATCAGTAAGTGTTACTGGGAAGAGGCAGGAAAGTTAAAGAATATCCAATCCATCATGATTTAATTCAATGGTGGAGCAGATTCAATGGGGTGAATGCAAGATAACAAAGTGTGGAGCTGGACGAACACAGCAGGCCAAGCAGCATCTCAGGAGCACAAAAGCTGACGTTTCGGGCCTAGACCCTTCATCAGAGAGGGGGATAGGGAGAGGGTTCTGAAATAAATAGGGAGAGAGGGGGAGGCAGACCGAAGATGGATAGAGGAGAAGATAGGTGGAGTGGAGAGTATAGGTGGGGAGGTGGGGAGGGGATAGGTCAGTCCAGGGAGGACAGACAGGTCAAGGAGGTGGGATGATGTTAGTAGGTAGGAAATGGAGGTGCGGTTTGAGGTGGGAGGAGGGGAAGAACAGGTTAGGGAGGCGGGGACAAGCTGGGCTGGTTTTGGGATGCAGTGGGGGGAGGGGACGAGCTGGGCTGGTTTTGGGATGCAGTGGCGGAGGGGGAGATTTTGAAGCTTGTGAAGTCCACATTGATACCATTGGGCTGTAGGGTTCCCAAGCGTAATATGAGTTGCTGTTCCTACAACCTTCGGGTGGCATCGTTGTGGCACTGCAGGAGGCCCATGATGGACATGTCGTCTGAGGAATGGGAGGGGGAGTTAAAATGGTTTGCGACTGGGAGGTGCAGTTGTTTGTTGCGAACCGAGTGGAGGTGTTCTGCAAAGCGGTCCCCAAGCCTCCGCTTAGTTCTGGTTCTATTTCTTTTGGTCCTATGATCCGTTACTCTTGTGTGTTCCTTCAAACCAAAAAATCACAGATTTGTTTAGCTCTCTTGACGTATAAAATTTTTCGAAATGCTTCACACAATGGTTATCATACAGAGTTTAACTCCAAGCAATTTATGGCAATACTCGGTAACATTTTAACCAAACCTTTGGTTAAATTTTGGGAAATCTATTTTGACGAAGGGGTGGATAGTGAGAGGGAGCAGATGGAACAGCGACTTCAAGAGCTTGGAGCCTGAGTGGCTGAAGACACAGCTGCCCATTATGAGCATCAGAGATACACAGAAGTTTTGAATTTGTGGAATGTAAGGCTGGAGAATTTGGAGACAGGGATTTTTTTTTAAATTGTTCACTCACGTGAAGTCACTCACCAGCAGGTTCAGCATTTATTGCCCAGAGAGGGCAAGGGTCATCTAGATGCATGTGTAGGTAAGAGGCAAAATGAGGAATAAATAGACAAGTCCTGATGAAGACAGTAAACATGAAATGTTGACTTTCCTGCCTTTCTGATGTTGCCTGACCTGCTGTGTTCCCCCAGGTCCACACTGTATTGACTCTGACTCCAGCATCTGCAGCTCTAGCTACCTCCTAGGTTTTACAACAATTAATTCATGGTCATTGCTGAATTTACAGTTGTTTGAATATGTCTACAGACGTCGGAATTTGTCAACTTGGAAGGGCTGGTGTAACACAGCAACGGTAGAAATTCCTTAAATATATTCAATCCAACTAGGAAGGAGATATTGTTGGACCTGGTGCCAGGAAATGAGGTGGGATAAGAGGACACGGTGTCGTTTAGGTAAACAGTTGGATAAAAGTGTTCCACAGGGCTTTGTCCTTGAGCCTCTACTGTTTGTAATTTTTATTAATAACTTGGATGAGGGGATTGAAGGATGGGTCAGCAAGTTTGCAGACGACACGAAAGTTGGAGGTGTCGTTGACAGTATAGAGGGCTGTTGTAGGCTGCAGCAGGACATTGACAGGATGCAGAGATGGGCTGAGAGGTGGCAGATGGCGTTCAACCTGGATAAATGCGAGGTGATGCATTTTGGAAGGTCGAATTTGAAAGCTGAGTACAGGATTAAGGATACGATTCTTGGCAGTGTGGAGGAACAGAGGGATCTTGGTGTGCAGATACATAGATCCCTTAAAATGGCCACCCAAGTGGACAGGGTTGTTAAGAAAGCATATGGTGTTTTGGCTTTCATTAACAGGGGGATTGAGTTTAAGAGTCGTGAGATCTTGTTGCAGCTCTATAAAACTTTGGTTAGACCGCACTTGGAATTCTGCGTCCAGTTCTGGTCGCCCTATTATAGGAAAGATGTGCATGCTTTGGAGAGGGTTCAGAGGAGGTTTACCAGGATGCTGCCTGGACTGGAGGGTTTATCTTATGAAGAGAGGTTGACTGAGCTCAGACTTTTTTCATTGGAGAAAAGGAGGAGGAGAGGGGACCTAATTGAGATATACAAGATAATGAGAGGCATAGATAGAGTTGATAGCCAGAGACTAATTCCCAGGGCAGAAGTGGCTAAGACGAGGGGTCATAGTTTTAAGCTGGTTGGAGGAAAGTATAGAGGGGATGTCAGAGGCGGGTTCTTTACACAGAGAGTTGTGAGAGCATGGAACCCGTTGCCAGCAGCAGTTGTGGAAGCAAGGTCATTGGGGGCATTTAAGAGACTGCTGGACATGCATATGGTCACAGAAATTTGAGGGTGCATACATGAGGATCAATGGTCGGCACAACATCGTGGGCTGAAGGGCCTGTTCTGTGCTGTACTGTTCTATGTTCTATGTTCTAAAAGTGATCACAATATCACAAGGTTTAGTTCATTAAGGGAAGAAATAGATAAGCAATTTCAAATAGAACCTCTAAATTGGATAAAGGCTATTTCAGTGGATGAGAAGGGGTATAGCCAGAGTATATTAGAACCTGAGACAGGTAGTAAAACGGGCATGATACAATGGGTGGGAATAGTAATGGGCCATTCTAATGTTGTGAAATAACACAAATATAGAGCTGAACTAAAAATAGAGGACACTGAAAATACTCAGAAGGTCAGGCAGTACCTGTGAAGAGAAAAACACACAGTTAACATTTCAGGTCAATAACCTTTCATCAGAAAGCAGTGTTTTGCTTTACCAACACTGAACTCTTACCTCTTGATCAATTGTGCATAATTCTTCAAATACGAAATTGAAGAAGGAAGTCCAACACTCAGTGTTAATCATCTCAAATTTGAAATAATATGAATAATGATGAAAATGAGTAAAAGTGATTAGAATCTGCAGACTAAGTCTGATACCATCTGACAGCAAAGTGATGAAAGCAAGCTTACTCCAAGTTTGGGTCCTGTGTCTGAGCACAAAAATGCCCACAGGAAGATCCTAACATAATTGTAGTCTTGTTTGGAACATGGATAATACGGCAAATCTCAAACAGGAGATCAGATTGGCTGCCCTTGATATCAGGGAAAATGTTCTGCTGGGTTGGAGTCATAACTGGCAAAAATAAAAAAGATGGTTGTTGGTAATTAATCAATTCAGCTCTGGGACATCTGAGCAGGTCCACTTCAGGGTATTTTCCTAGACCCAAGCACCTTCAATTGCTTTAAGATAGAGGGAAGGTCATTGTTAAGGTCAGAAGTGTAGATGTTCGCTGATGATCACACAATGTCTAGCACTATTCACAACTCCTTATATACTGAAGCAGTCATTGTACAGATGCAGCAAGACCTGGAAAATATCCAGGCTTGGTACACAAGTGGGAAGGAATATTGGTGCCACACAAGTGCCAGGCAATGACCATCCCCAGCAAGAGAATTCAATCATCAACCTTGACATTTAATGAATTACTATCACTGAGCACCCCACTTCCAGGGAGTTACCATTGACCAGCAATTGAGTTGATCACAGCAGGTAAATATAGTGGCTACGAAGGTTGGCATTGGCTAGGAATCCTGCATTATTAACCTACTGACTTCCTACAGCCTGTCTACCATCAAGAAGGTAGAAGTCAGAAGTGCAAGATAACAAAGTGTGAGGCTGGATGAACACAGCAGGCCAAGCAGCATCTCAGGAGCACAAAAGCTGACGTTTCGGGCCTAGACCCTGCTCTCTGATGAAGGGTCTAGGCCCGAAACGTCAGCTTTTGTGCTCCTGAGATGCTGCTTGGCCTGCTGTGTTCATCCAGCCTCACATTTTGTTATCTTGGAACTCTCCAGCATCTGCAGTTCCCATTATCTCAGAAGTCAGAAGTGCGATGGGGTAATTAACAATTGCCTGGATGAGTACAGCTCCAACAACACTCAAGAAGCCTGTTACTATTGGGAAATCATGCCTTACTAACGTGATTGATTTTTTCAAAGAATTGACAAAAAGGGCTGATGAAGGCAGAGCAGTGGATGTTGTCTACATCTACGACAACAGATAATGGTTATAGCTGTCTGGATCACGCAGAACAATTACTCAAGTGTTTATTTCAGCATTTAAAATGTAGTTCGGAGCCATTCTTTTGGTTTAAGGCATCATCTGAATCCCCTCAGGGTAGTATGCTTTGTTTCACCCTCCTTTGTATCCATTGCTTGTTACTTAATGTTGCACTGATACCTCAATTACCAAGGAGACTGGCTTGTCTCTCCAAATAGGCATGTCTTTTCCTTCATAAAATTACACTGAATAGAAGTTTTTCTTTTGTGAGGCTGAAACTCATTCACTGACGAACAGGAAATTAACCAATCTTCCCTGTCACTTCTTAGTCCCTATTGAGGTTTGTTTTACAAAAGTAATTGTCTGCCTGCCCCTCAACATATTGCCAGGGGCAACACAATGCTATTCTGAAGCCAGGATTTTAGCAAGGGAAGTACATAATACGGCTGATTGAAAGTGAGTAAAAACACAAAAGAAAGGAGAGACAATAATGTGTGAACGTAAATCTCACCACTTTATAGTGCAATGTATTGGCACTCTCACCCATTTTGTTAGAACATAACAGCAAAAAAAATGGTCGAGAATAATTTCTCAGTAATTGCTATTTATGATTGCACTGACAAACCTATTTCCCTCTTGCAAATGATCAGGTTTTATCAAATCATCGCTTTAAAACATTAACCTCCAAGCTGCTACTATATTTCAGCAAGATCCAGAGCCTATTTCAGCTCATCTGCTGTTGAATACCTCACTCGTGTGCTACCTCTAAACTTCACCCAACACGTATGGTCAATATAGTATCAGAGATAATGGGAACTGCAGATGCTGGAGAGTTCCAAGATAACAAAATGTGAGGCTGGATGAACACAGCAGGCCAAGCAGCATCTCAGGAGCACAAAAGCTGACGTTTCGGGCCTAGACCCTTCATCCGAGAGCAGGGTCTAGGCCCGAAACATCAGCTTTTGTGCTCCTGAGATGCTGCTTGGCCTGCTGTGTTCATCCAGCCTCACATTCTATTATCTTACGTATGGTCAATATCCCAGGTTCCACTTTGGAAACTTAAGATCATTCAAAGCCCGCACTAGGTCTCCTTCATCCATCAATCCAGTGAAGCAATGCATCAGACTTTGTAATCTTCAATCTTGTTTACAAATCTCTCTTTGGCATCTCCCTTCCTATCCCTAACCTCCACCAGTGTTCCCAAGATATGTGTGCTTCTCCAATTTTGATATTCTTGCAGATGCCTGATTTTAACCACCCAACCATTACCTTTAGTTGCCAAGGCTCTAAGTCTCAATCTGTACACCTTTTAGAAGATACAATCAAAATCTGTGTTGATCAAACTTTTAATCATTATTCCTAATATCTCCTCAGGTGGTTTGGTGTTAAAAGTTTATTTGATAATGTTCCTGGGAAGTAGCTAAAGATATTTTATGATACTACCAGGCACTACCTAAATACAAAATGCCATTGTCATTTGCTTTGTCTCTTGAAAATATAAACTATACATCTTTTAAAAAGTTAACAGTGCATTTATGTGGATCATCAAAGTGGTTAAAAAGTACATAGACTGTTAATTTTTCACACATTTAATCAGTATATGTCTACCATAAATTTTACAAATTAAAACAATTACCACATACTTTGCAGCAGTTCACAAAGGTAGCTCAATTCATGATGGATAGCAAATGCCAGAGAAGCCCACATCTCTTAAATTGAGAAGAATTTGTCTTTAGGCTTTCTTTACTTATTAAAAAAAATGTTCGGGCATTTCACAAACAAAGAATTTGCATTTCTATACAAAAAACAGAAATTGCCAGAAAAGCTCAGCAGGTCTGGCAGTATCTGTGCAGACAAGTCAGAGTTAACATTTTGGATCTCATGACCCTAATGATCTAGTGATGGTAGCCAGAAAAAGGATGGCTTTTATACCAAAGATGGGTGGCCTAGGGGAGCGTAGAGTACACAATACGTGGAGGCAAGAACTCAAAGAGAGGAAAAATCATTTGGACAGACAAAAGGAGTGTTAAAGGTCAATCAGGGAGAATGAATAGCTGCTGATGGGGACTACAATCCGACTGACTCCCACATTTACCATGACTACACATCCTCACATCCTGCTTCCTGTAAAGCTTCTATTCCAATCTCGCAGTTCCTCGGTGTCATCTGTTCTTATGATGTCAACTTCAACAAGGAAGCCTCGGAAACACCCACCTGCTTCCACAACTGAGGACTCCCCAGCACCTTAATTGACAGGGCCCTCGCGCGTTTGTCTGACCCATCTCCCGCACCTCAGCCCTCACCCCCTCACTTCTCTCCCACAACAGCGATAGAATCCCCTTTGTCCTCAGCTACCATCCCACCAGAATCCACATCCACATGATCATCAGCCACTATTTCTGTCACCTCCAGAGGAAAGCTACCAAACATATTTCCCTCCCCTCTCCTCCCCTCTCTTAACAGCCTTCCCTGGTTCACTCCTCCTTCAGTCCCAACAACCTCTGCAAGATCCCCAACAGCCTCATGGTATCTTCCCTTGCAACTCCATTAACAGAATGAGGGCATTTCTGGCTGTGCAGCATTTATTACTCATCCCTAATTGCCCAGAGGGCCGTCGAAAGTCAACCGCATCACTGTGGGTCCAGAGTCACATGTCGGTCAGATAACGTAAGGGTAACATTTTCCTTCCCTAAAGGGCTTTAGTGAACAAATGCAGTAAGTGTAACACCTGTCAATTTACTTCCTTCTTCCTTACCATCCCCAGGTCCCAAACTTACCCTCCAGGTGAAATAGCACTTTATCTGCACTCCACACAAACTAATCTATTGTACCTGCTGCTAACAATGTGGTCTCCTCTACATTGGAGAAACAAACTGGAAAACAGACCCTGCGATTCCAATTGCTTGTCACTTCAACACACCAGCAGTGTGCAGTGCTCCAGTGAAGCTCAGCACAAGCTGGAAGAAGAGCAGGTCATTTTCTGTTTGAGGACCATGCTTAAAAACTGGACTTAAACATTGAGTTCAACAATTTTTAGGCTTAAGCACTTTTTCCCAGGCTTTCTATTGCCACACACCAGGACACAACATGGGCTGCTACCACACACTTCTCATTGTCCACTACTAATAGTCCCCAGTAGCAGCTATTCATTCTTCCGGGCTGACTGCTATCCACCCCTTTGTTTGTTTAATTTATTTCTCTCTCTCTTTGGACCCTATCGATAATTCTCTTCCCTCCTCCCACCCCATCTTTTGTTTAAAAACCATCCCAGCTACCATCAGTTCAGAACAAGAGTCACTGGACCTGAAACGCAAACTCAAACCCTTCCAGTGCCTCAAACGTTTGTTAATACAGCCTTAAATAAGTATGAAATGCCTTTGGTTTGTTTTGTTGGAAAGAGTCAAATTCCAATGTTGCTTGTTTCTCCATATAGTACTGTGCAGAACAGAAGTGTTTTAGTGACTATATGTAAAAAAGATATTTTTATACGAAAAAAGTTAACTGATTTCTCTCCACAGATGCTGCCAGGCCTGCTGAGATTTTCCACACATTTCTGTTTTCTTTCCCCAAGATTTCTAGCAACCACAGTTCTTTTAGTTTTGTGCATTTCTAAAGTACAGTCTACAAACTCAGATGTTCCAAGGTGCTTCACATCCAATTAAGTTCATCTGTAGGGCAATCACTTCTGCAATATAAGTGCAAGGTCAGGTTCCACTGACAATAACTCAATCAATGATCAAAGAAAAAAGTGAATAAATGGGTAGTACTGTACAACCAACTTATTCCAAATCTCTGTTCATTCTATTGGTTCTAGTTTTCTGGGACTGTTTCAACTTTTACTTTTGAGATCCTTGATCAATATTTACTCGTTTTTCTGGTCGGACTGCATGCAGAGTGAACAAGACTCTCACCTTCATTTAACTTTCCCATGCATTAATCAAAAAGTGATTACATGATATCGAACATTTCAACACAGAAATAACAATCAGTGCAAACGAACCATCTGTCTAATAACACCAGTACTCACTCGCGCATTCAAATAAACAATCACGCTTGCTGCCTTCAATATTTTTCATCAGATATTTATCTAATCTCCTCACGTTCATACCTGTTTAGCCATTGGGTAACTTACAATCTATTTTTTTCTGTAACCACATTCTTCCAGAGAGTTAAAACTCTAGCACTCTTACTAGTAAGGTTAAACACCAGACTTTACACCAACCGCATCTATGTATTAACACAAGCACATGCAGATATATGGAAATGTTTTCATAGAGACCAAAACAAAATTATTAAACATTCTTTTCACGATTTCTCATCACTTTTGGATATTCTAAAGTATTGTGATATCATTGGCATGTTGACTACTAATTGTGGTGACAAGTCACTTCAAAACAATTAGCAAGTTATTACAGGCACATAATGCTTGTCTAGTGCCTACACATTAGTAGGATTAGCGCTGAATGTATTCTCCCCAATGGGAGTTCCTGGGTTTGATATCACTAAAAAATTTTGAGCAATTTCCACTGCAGAGAAAGCACTCAGCACCATTATCACAACATTGCGATACAGAACAAAACATGTTACTGCCAGTTAACCGGTTACTGTCATGGAAAAGCAATTGACAAGAAGCACTGTACTGAGCAATACTGTGTTTGCAAATGTCGCATGAAGTTGTCTGTACATATCTATTAAAAAGGGTATGGAGGATAAAGGATTAGGAGAAAAGCTCTTTTAGCAAACCAGCACTACAAGATGGGTCTGTTACACTGTAAAATTCTATGGTTATGTTTTGAACCTCAATAAGTAGTGAACAATGCACTGTGTTACTCTGAAAAGCAATACTGCATGCATTTCAGTGACACTGTTTCTCCCAAATGCAAACTATTTTATCTACAGCACTTTTCTTATGCATTAAACTTTACAAGCTACTGAATCTGTAATTACAGACTGTATTTGTAATTCTATATCAGATGATTACACCAGTTCAGCTTTAATGCACAGAAATAGTGAGACTTACAGTCTTATAGTATTATTACTGAGTCCTTACATTGGATTGAGTCTTTGTTCCCTCACACTCTCTCAAATTTCTCATTGGTACTCAGTGAACTCTTCAACCTTCAGTGATAAAGAACAGTTCCTTAGTATTTGTAAAAATACAAGTGACAATGAGTTACCATGTTGTTCCATTCACCACACCGTTCGGACTACAAAAGGTAGCTGTTCTTCCATATCGCCCACCACTGAAAGGTTATGTTTCAGATTTGAGTCCACATACTAAGTGATAGGCAGTTAATGTAGCCAAGTTCGTTCTCAGTGTCTGTCAATGTGCATTTTCCAGCAGCAATAACCTTAGCTGATTAGGTCCAATGTAGAATGTACCATGTAGACAAACCCCTATGTCTGCTGTGGATTACTGCGTGTATTGAAGGATCATGGAAGCTGCTCAATAAGCCAACGTCACACCAACATTATGCCAAAAGCTAGAAAGATATCGTGGGGCAGGACTGCATCTCAGACTGCAGTACACAGCAGGCAACATTAAAATCTGCCAGTGGGTGACTTCAGTTCCAATGGAGTGCTCTTTCACACCCTTTCCAAGTCTTCACATTGAGCTAAACCGCTAGATCACCCCTCATCTACGGAATCAGCAACGTTAAAATAATCTTGTGTTGATTGTTCACCCAATGCCCTTCTCAAGGGCAATAAAGAATGGGCAATAAACACTAACCACGTCCTATTAAACAACGAAGGTGTTTTCCTCCATTAACTCGTTTAAAGAAACGCAAGTTATTTCTATTTAGCATAAGCGCTCAATCACCAAAAAGTTCACCAAGAAGTCAGTCAAATATCTACTGGAAGGCTGTTGCGGTGCAGTGATAATGTCCCTACCTCTAAGGTAGAAGACCTGCACTCAGGTCTCACCTCCTCCATTTCTGGATAATTTGATTAAAAATATCTAAAATAAATGTAGATTCTGATGGAGACAGCGACTTTGCGAAAGAAAGCAAACGTGTGATTGAAAAATCGCTCTGCAGACAGAATAAACAGCGATATTTAACCCATTCGTTCAAAGCACACATGCTTATTAAGTCGCCCCATCGCATATCCGAAAAGAAAACACTTTAACTACTGGCTCAATGAATATACGGTACATATTGGTTATGCAAGTTACACTGTAGCAATAAATGGGTTGGAGGGCAAATAGGGGCTGGCTGGACGTTAGGGAAGTTTAACCAGGGAATCGTTTACAGCTCCAAGACAGTGTGAGATGTCTTGGGGAGGTGGTCTATAAGGGAGAGACCTTCCGAGCCCCACTCACCCAGTCAGCGGCAGCAGCTGACGGCGTTTCCAGCAAATGCTCGCCCGGCTCCAGCGGCAGAAACGAAGCATCCGCTAAACCCTCGGCTGAACCGTCGCTGCTGCTCTGCGGCCTCAGCTCCCGTTTCACCTCGGAGCGCAGATCCAAGTAACAGAGCAGCGTGACCAGGTGCAGGCACAACGACAGGGCGAAGAACCCCAGGTACATCCCGAGGTTAGTACACTGCTTCCTGCAGTTGTTGCAGGCGGAGGGCAGCTCTTTCTCGTAGTTTGATAACTTGCCCTCGAAACTTTTCGATGACATCTTTTTCCTGGTGGGGATCAATCCAGATCTTAAAAGCAGTGCTCCCTTTCCTCACTGAACCATATTCAATCGTCCATTTCTTAGCCAAAGCCCAACGCAGAGAAAAAAGACATCCAGTCAGTTGATTGTAAACAGCACCAGCTTCCTGCACTGAAGAGGGTCTGGTGTAAATGCCTTCTGAGACAGTGAAACCAAGGTTTTACATTCTAGCTGCCAATCAAACCTGTAAGTCCCACCTCAAGGAGACGAGCTTCTCTTCAATTGGTTAACTGATACGCCCATCATTGAGCATCGGGCTGAATTCGTTACAAAAAGAACAGAAAATGTTGCAAATCTCTGAGCAACATCTCCGGAGAAGTTCGGGTCAGACGAGGCAAAGTCCTGTTCGACAAGAATATTTCGGCGTCCGCTCTGCTTAGCGTCTCTTCTTGCGATGAACCCAATAAAACATTTTTTTCAAAGAATGGTCTCCTTTCCCCTGACTGTTTGGTTATTATTTACCCCTGTCATCATTTGGATCTCTTCCCCCCCACCGTCTTTGCAGAACAAACGTAAAACTAAATTTCAGAACAAATAAAGTCCCACCCCACCCGCAGAAATAGGAGATTATAAATTGTCACCCCACCATCAAAAGTGCAGTTGCGTGACAGTATTTGTGATGCAAGTCCGCACGTTTTATCGTCACTTTTTGCTTCGCCCTCGCCGTGTTCCTTTAAACTTTATTCTTCACAGTATGTCCAGGATTCAAACTTTCAGACTTAACTTGGGTTAGTCCCTTAAATTACACTGCCTCACGGTTACAGAAACTTCTCCTCCTTCTCCTTGTATTTTACAAAGTAAGTTCAATTATTATTTCCTAAATTATGTTTTAACAAAACAGCAGCATTTTGTCATTCTTTCCTACCAAGTTTTAGGCTTTGCTTTGGAAAATACAGAGAAAGATGTTTAAACGATAAAAGAAACAACAACCGGGAGTTTGCTTCTCTCTCATTCGTGACAGCCAGCACTTTCAGCTTCTGGAAGAAGCCTTTGAAAGTTGTACTTTTCGGACAGCAGCGAGGCATTTCTCTTGGTATATGGAGCGTAGCTCCTGTCATGAGGTTAAGGATTGAAGTACTACGACTGGATTCAAACAAACTGATCAAAGCTGATGTGTTACTCTATTGAAGTTGCTGGCTTTCAGGTGAAACCACATTTCGAGGCCTCATCTCCCTCATAAAAGATCCAATGACACTAATTCACTGTTTCCAAAAACAGCAGGGGTATTATAGATATAATTGGAACTGCAGATGCTGGAGAATCCGAAATAGCAAAGTGTGGAGCAGGATGAACACAGCAGGCCAAGCAGCATGTCAGGAGCAGAAAAGCTGACGTTTCAGGCCAGGACCCTTCATCAGAAACCTGGTGAACAGGCCAACCATTACTCCTGCTAAGAAAAGCAAATTATCTCCCCATGAACATATGGCTGCTGCGCTTTCTGCATTACAACCATAAGGCCAAAGAAGACATGGGAACACAAGTAGGCCATTCAGCCCATGGAGTTTGCTCCCTCTTCCAATGAGAGCTGGCTGATCTGATTGTCCTCAACTCCACTTTCCTGCCTTTACTTCACAACCCTTGATTCCCTCACTGATTAAAAAAAATCTGTTTCAGCCTTGAATATACTTAAGGGCCCAGCCTCTCTGCAGTGAGTAGTTAAACAGATTCTTAGCTCTTTTCTTCCCATCTGTGGCATGAATGTGTGACCCCTTATTTTGAGATATATCCCCTCGGCTTAGATTCTCCCACAAAGAGAAAAATATTTCTACGTCTGCCCTGTCAAGTCCTCTCTTGTATGTTTCAGTCAGACCACTTTTCATTCTTCAATATTTCAATACATGCATACTAATCTACTTAACCTCTCCTCATATGACAAGGGGCCCAAAACTGTTATGTGGTCTGGCTACTGCCTTGTATAGTTTTAGCAAAGCTTCCTTATATTTATACTCGATTCCTTTTGAAGTAAAGGCAACATTCTTTTTGTCTTTATTAGTACCTGCTGAACTCGATGCTAATTTTTGCGATTAGTGGATGAGTGTTTCCAAATCCCTCTGTTCTGTAGCTTTCTGTAGTCTTTCTCCATCAATTATTTGATTGGCCGTAAAGTGTTTTGGAAAATCCTGAAGTCATAAAAGGTACTAAAGTAGCAAGGGCTGTGTTCTGCTACCAACAGTCGTAGAGCCATAGAGATGTACAGTACAGAAGCAAACCCTTTGGTTCACCTCATCCATGCCAACCAGCTATCTTAAATTAATCTAGTCCCATTTGCAAACATTTGACCAATATCCCTCTAAACCCTTCCTCTTCACCTGCCCATCCAGATACCTTTTAAATGATATAATTGTACCAGCCTCCACCACTTCCTCTGGCAGTTCATTCCATATAGTTTTCTCTTTTCAGCAGTCATAACCTCAGGTCATTGACAGATGGTTTGTATTAATATATCAGATACAGTGGAAAACCTCTCAGCCCAGCTCTCCTGAGATTCAAGGCCAAGATGTGGCAAGCCCTCGGAGAATTGTTCTTACTGACTAGTGTTGCATGAACGTTGCATTCTGGGAAACATGTGCAGCAGCCAATGGTGAAATTGGCAGAGGATGATCTTTTGAATGCAGAGACTAGTGTGGTGGAAAGTAAGGAGAAGAGGAACCCTAGCATTGTTCTCGGAAGGAAGGAAATGGATGAGGGCAGAACTGTGGGAGATGGGTTAGACATGGCTGGAGGTCCTGTCAACTCCAATGGGGTATTCGTCATTGTGGAAATAGGAGGTCATGCCAGAGGCAGCCCAGTGGAAGACGGCATTGTCAGAACAGATGGAAGGGAAAATCTAGGAGAATAGAATAGATTCTTGCAGGAAGCAGGGTGTGAAGAGATCCAGTCAAGTTAACTGTGAGAGTCGGACTTTTAATGGATATTGGTAGACAGTCTATCCTCAGAAATGAAGACGACAGATGAATTGAACAGGTAGTTTGCATCAGTCTTTAGCATAGAGAATGCAAGTAACGTCCCGAAAGCAACTGGAAATCGGAAAATGGTAAGAAAAGAGGATATCAAAAAAACTATAACAGCAGGAGAGTAGCACCGAGCAAATATTTGGAACTGTGAGCCGACAAGTGCCTGGGTCCTTACTGACTTCATCCTGGAATCTCAAAAAACTTGACAAGAGAGATAACTGCTGCGCTGGTTTTAGCTTTCTCCAAGTTCCTAGATTTGATGAAGGTCCCATTCAATTGGAAAGTGACTCGCCAAATGCTTAAATTCAAAGGGAAAGAGAACAAAAGCAGGGAACTATGGGCTCTATCACTTAATAATCTGATGAAAGGAAAATATTAGAAGCTATTCTTAAAGATGTTATGGCGGGGCTCTTCACAAAATTCAAGGTAATTGGGAAGAACGGTTTTGTAAAATTTTGAGTCATGCTTAGCCAATTTATTTGAACTTCTTGACTAAGCAACATCTATTAAGAAACTGATGGATGTATTGTACTTAGACTTCTGTAAGATATTTGGTATGTGCTGCATCAAAGGTTAATAGAGAAAATAAAAGTTAATGGTATAAGGGTAACGTATTCACCTGGATAGAAGTTTGGGTAGCTAATGGGAAACAGAGTAGGCATAAATGGGTCTTTTTCTAGTTGGTAAAATATAATGTGTCTTTGCCACAAATGAGGCCTCAATTACAATTTAAATAAATTATTTTGATGAAAGGACCTAAGGTGCGGTTTGCTGATGACACAAGGGATAGGTAGGAAAGTAAGTTCTGAAAAGAAGATTTCAAAGGGATATAGATAGATTAAGTAGGTAAGAAAAGATATGGCAAATGCTGAATAATATTGGGAAAATGTGGATTATTTATTTTTCCAGGAAGACTAAGAAAATAGCATTTCATCGAAGTGGTGAGAAGTGCAGAGCTCGAAGTTGCACAAAGGATCTAGGTGTCCTAGTGCATAAATCATAAACAGTTAGCATGCGGGTAAAATAAGTAATTACTAAAGCTAAAAATAAAACAAAAGAACTGCGGATGCTGGAAATCAGAAACAACAACATAAGTTACTGGAAAAATTCAGCAGGTGTGGCAGCATCTGTGGACAGAAAGTAGAGTTAACTTTTCAAGTCCAGGAAACTTCTTCAGAATGAGTCCAGTGTTCTGAAGAAGAATCTCTAGACCTGAAACTTTAATTCTGTTTCCTACCCACCAATGCCGCCAGACCTACTGAGTTTTTCCAGTAATTTTTGTTGCTGTTTCTAATTAGGAAAGCTAATAGAATGTTGTTACTTATTCTGAAGGGAATTAAGTACAAAGGAAG
Organism: Stegostoma tigrinum; assembly: GCF_030684315.1. Classification (NCBI taxonomy): domain Eukaryota; kingdom Metazoa; phylum Chordata; class Chondrichthyes; order Orectolobiformes; family Stegostomatidae; genus Stegostoma; species Stegostoma tigrinum. The sequence continues at coordinate 19,574,502 of NC_081368.1, read as the reverse complement.
GAAGGATATGGTTCGGTTATACAGGACATTGGTAATAGCACATCTGGAGTGATGTGTATCGAATTGACCTCCTTTCTTGAGGAAGGATGCAGATGCATTGGAATCAGACTAGGGAAGATTGACTAGGTCACTACATACAATGGCTGGGTTGTCTTATGAGAAAAGATGGGACATGCAAGGCATGTATCCATTAGAGTTTAGAAGAATAAGAGATGAGTCGGTTGCAAGCTCATTAAAAATCCTGTTTTAATAACACCTTCAGTGGCTTGCTTAACAATGCTCCTGCAAAACATTTTGGAATATTTTATGCTGTTAAAGTTGTTAAATATATGTAAGTTCTTGCTGTTATTCTGCAGTATTACACTTACCCTGACGTCCCTTTTGCACAGAATAAGAACTGGTACACATTATAAATGTGTATTTTTAGAACATTTCACAGAATTATTGTGGTGCTCAAGGAGGCCGTTCCACCGTGACTGTAATAATGCACTATTCATACTGTGTTTAAACAACAATCCCACTTTCACTTTTAAATCATAAGCATGGCGACTTCAATAAAGTTTCCATTTAGAGTCATAAAATCGTACAGCACGGAGACATCCAAACTAGTCCAACTGGTCCATGCTGACCAAAATGTCCATCCACGCTAACCCCATTTCCCTGCATTTGACCCATATCCTTTTAAAACTTTCTTTCCCATGTACTCATCCAAATTTGTCCACCCCAACGACTTCTGCTGGCAGCTCATTCTGCATGCGTACCACCCTCGGTATAAAAAAAGTTGCCTCTCAGATTCCTGTGTATTCTTTACCCTTTTAATTTAAACTGATGCCCTCTAGGCCACAATTTCCCAATCCTGGGAAGAAGACTCAGCTCATTCACCCTATTGATGCCTCTCATGATCTTATATATTTCTATAAGGACCCTCTCAGTCTCGTACACTCTGAAGAAAAATAGTCCTAGCTTGTCCAACCTCTCCCTATAACTCAGACCTTTGAGTCCTGGCAATATCCTTGCAAAATTCTTCTGCACTCTAATAACATCTTCCCTGCAGCAAAGTGACCAAAACTGAACAATACTCCAAGTGCAGCCTCACTAACGATCTGTACAACTGCAACATAGCTTCACAACTACTATACTCAATGCCCTGACTGATGCACGCCAGTGTGCCAAAACCCTTCTTCACTGCCCTGTCTACCTGTGACTCCACTTTCAGAGAGCTATGCATCTGAAGTCCAAGGTCCCTCTGTTCCACCTCACTCCTTAAGGCCCTACCATTCACCATAAAACTCCTACCCTGATTTGACCATCCAAAATGCAACACCTCACACTTATCTATAAACACCATTTGCCATTTCTCGGCCTACTTCCCCAGGTAATCAAGATCCTGCTGCAATTTCTGATGACCTTCCTCACTGTCCACAATACTGCCTATTTTGGTATCATCACAAACTTTACTAACATTGCCTTGTACCTTCTCATCCAAATCATTAATATAGATAACAAACAGCAATGGGCCCAGCATCAACCACTGAGGCACACCACTGGTCACAGGCCTTCAGTCTGACTAGCATCCTTCCACTGTTACTTTCTGCTTCGTACCATCAAGCCAATTGTGTATCCAACTTGCCAATTCTCCTGAAATTCCGTATGATCTAAGCTTCCAGAACATCCTACTGTATGGGCACAACATTCGGCATCCTCTTCTGGGACCTCATCTCTGGCTAATAATGCTGCAAACATAAGAACCACAGTTTATTGTCTAGCCTCTTGCAGGTTTCTTGGATATATCAGATCAGGACCAGGAAATTTATCCACCTTCATACATTCTAATACTTCCAACACCTCCTTTACTGTGATATGGACTGTTCCCAAGATATTGCCACTAACTTCCCCAAGTTTTCAAGTCTTCATGTCTTTCTCCACAGTAAACATGCAGGAGATATATTCATTGAGGATCTCATCCACTTCCTGTGGTTCCACGCTTATATGTCCACTCTGGCCCTTGAGGCATCCCATTCTCTCTCTAGTTATACAGTTTCCTTTAATAAACTTTAAAAATCTCTTAGAATTTGCCCTAATCTTCTCAACCAAAGCTATCTTGTGCCTCCTTTTCATCCTCCTGATTTCCTTGTTTAGTAAACTGCTGAATTTACTACATACCTCTAGGGATTCCCTTCATCCCAGCTGCCTGTTCCTGAGCTATGTTTCCTTTTTTCTGGTCAAAGCCTCTTGTCATCCAGGGTTTCCTACTCCTGTCGACTTTGCCCTTCACCCTCACAGGAGTGAATGTAAGGCTGTATTTTTGTGAATTACAGCACCAAATGTGGCTCAAAAAGCATGAACAGTCTGCTTGCCTCAGTCTCAAGTCCCCCAGAAACTCAGAAATGTCTAAACGCCAAAATCTTTTGCAAGACTGTTGGAAGGAAGACTACAATGATTTGGCTACCACAGTAAAAGGAAATATATAATTCCACCTTTTAAGGAATTCCACTTTGCTTTATTTTTATTCATTCATGGGATGTAAGCTTCAATGTTGGGCTAACATCTAATGCCTATCCTCAGTTGCCCTGGAGAAGGTGGTGGTGAGCTGCATTTGCAATGTAACTACACCCAGTGATGTTAAGGAGGGAGTTTCGGGATTTTGACCTTGTGACAATGAAGAGACTGTGATATATTTCCACGTCAGGTTGGTGAGCAGCTTGGAGAGAAACTTTCTGATGATAGTTCCCACGTATCTGCTGTCCTTGTCCTTCGAGATGGCAGTGGTTGGGGTTTTGGAGGGTGCTGTCTAAGCACATGAATCAAGGTTTTAGCAGAAACTGATTGAAGACACTGTGGTGACTACAATATTATGGAGATTTAATTAGGCAGTCTCACTAATGTAAGGCTATATTGGTGTGAAATACAGCATAAAATGTGGCTCTAAAGATGTGAGCAGTCTGCTTGCTTCGGCTTTAAATAGACGCCAGGAAAGAGGATGGAGTCAGAGACTAGGGAAGCGGAGTTTGTGCCAGGGACAGAAGAGAATGGCTTTATGCAAGCAAATTTCTAATGGCAAAAAGAATAAAATATTACCGTGGCTTACTTGCAATGCACCACCTTGAAACTGGTTATGCAGTGGCAAACTAAAAAGCTAATAACAGGCAGAATGATCATTGATGCACAGATGCTCAGAAGAAACATGAAGAAACACAGACAACTGGCCTTTTCTTCTTAGGCAGTCCTTCGGGATCAGTGATAAATTGCTTCCACTGTCCTTCAGTGAATTCTGAGATGGGGATGATAAGTCCAATGCAAGGAAGGAGCTCAAAAATGGTCTGAGGAGAGCCAGGAGGGGGCACGAGAAAGGCTTGGCAGAAGAAATCCGGGAAAACACAAAGGCATTTTACACTTACGTGAGGAATAAGAGAATGGTCAAAGAAAGAGTAGGGCCGATCAGGGATAGCATAGGGAACTTGTGTGTGGAGCCTGAGGAGGTAGGGGAAGCCCTAAATGAGTTTTTTGCTTCTGTCTTTACGAAAGAAACCAACTTTGTAGTGAATGAAACCTTTGAAGGGCAGGTGTGCATGCTGGAATGGATAGAGATAGACGAAGCTGATGTGCTGAAAATTTTGTCAAACATTAAGATTGACAAGTCGCCAGGCCCGGATCAGATTTGTCCTCGGCTGCTTTGGGAAGCGAGAAATGCAATTGCTTCGCCACTTGCGAAGATCTTTGCATCCTCGCTCTCCACTGGAGTCGTACCTGAGGACTGGAGAGAGGCAAATGTAATTCCTCTCTTCAAGAAAGGAAATAGGGAAATCCCCGGCAATTATAGACCGGTAAGTCTCACGTCTGTCGTCTGCAAGGTGTTAGAAAGGATTCTGAGGGATAAGATTTATGACCATCTGGAAGAGCATGGCTTGATCAAATACAGTCAACACGGCTTTGTGAGGGGTAGGTCATGCCTTACAAACCTTATCGAGTTTTTTGAGGATGTGACTAGAAAGGTTGATGAGGGTCGAGCTGTGGATGTGGTGTATATGGACTTCAGTAAGGCATTCGATAAGGTTCCCCATGGTAGGCTCATTCAGAAGGTCAGGAGGAATGGGATACAGGGGAACTTAGCTGCTTGGATACAGAATTGGCTGGCCAACAGAAGACAGCGAGTGGTAGTAGAAGGAAAATATTCTGCCTGGAAGTCAGTGGTGAGTGGAGTTCCAAAGGGCTCTGTCCTTGGGCCTCTATTGTTTGTAATTTTTATCAATGACTTGGACGAGGGAATTGAAGGACGGGTCAGCAAGTTTGCAGACGACACAAAGGTCGGAGGTGTCGTTGACAGTGTAGAGGGCTGTTGTAGGCTGCAGCGGGACATTGACAGGATGCAGAGATGGGCCGAGAGGTGGCAGATGGAGTTCAACCTGGATAAATGCGAGGTGATGCATTTTGGAAGGTCGAATTTGAAAGCTGAGTACAGGATTAAGGGTAGGATTCTTGGCAGCGTGGAGGAACAGAGGGATCTTGGTGTGCAGATACATAGATCCCTTAAAATGGCCACCCAAGTGGACAGGGTTGTTAAGAAAGCATATGGTGTTTTGGCTTTCATTAACAGGGGGATTGAGTTTAAGAGTCGTGAGATCTTGTTGCAGCTCTATAAAACTTTGGTTAGACCGCACTTGGAATACTGCGTCCAGTTCTGGGCGCCCTATTATAGGAAAGATGTGGATGCTTTGGAGAGGGTTCAGAGGAGGTTTACCAGGATGCTGCCTGGACTGGAGGGCTTATCTTATGAAGAGAGGTTGACTGAGCTCGGTCTCTTTTCATTGGAGAAAAGGAGGAGGAGAGGGGACCTAATTGAGGTATACAAGATAATGAGAGGCATAGATAGAGTTGATAGCCAGAGACTATTTCCCAGGGCAGAAATGGCTAAGACGAGGGGTCATAGTTTTAAGCTGGTTGGTGGAAAGTATCGAGGGGATGTCAGAGGCAGGTTCTTTACGCAGAGAGTTGTGAGAGCATGGAATGCGTTGCCAGCAGCAGTTGTGGAAGCAAGGTCATTGGGGTCATTTAAGAGACTGCTGGACATGTATGTGGTCACAGAAATTTGAGGGTGCATACATGAGGATCAATGGTCGGCACAACATTGTGGGCTGAAGGGCCTGTTCTGTGCTGTACTGTTCTATGTTCTATGTTCTATGTTCTATAATCTGCAGCCTCTGTCAAATGTGAGTCAAGCGGGTTTGAAGAGGTGGCTAGGTGTGTCGTTTGAAGGTTTGTATGCTCCCTCCCTTGGCTCAACAGAATCGCTGCCCATGCCCAATGAAGTTTCCCAGTGTTGTCATTGCCTGCCCTGGTCACCATTTTCCATTTGGTTCAGCTACAAGACGAAGACCCTCAGGTGTTGGAGGAGATGTTTGAATTCTTCAGCGATGTTTTTGAATCAAACCTAAAATGTCCCACTGTCCACTCAGGAGTGTCCCACGATGAGCCAGTTTTGAGTAGAACTGTTGCTTCCTGAGTGTGGTGTCAGGCGTAAGATAAACAAACCTCTTGCTGCTAGAATAACAAGTTTTAAAGAGAACATTGACGTTGAGCCACCTTTCTTGTTGCCAGATTTGGAGGATCTTTCAAGAGCACTACTTCCAATAACATGAGGGGCTCATTGTATGTTGAACAATTCCAAGTCAATCAATTAACATAGACGACTAATGAAACACACATCTTATTTTTCACAAACCATTAATGCAGTCACCAAAATTCAACAGCATGTTAACTGTACGGACAGGCGATAAACACAGGAACATGCCAAAATTCAACAGCATGTTAACTGTAAACACAGGAACATGCCTGTGTTTACAGTTAACATGCTGTTGAATTTTGGTGAATGTACGAATGGGGATGCTTTAAAAGGCTGTTAAATGACACACGTAGTGTTGGATGCTGTTTTTATTGTCACATTCCCTGGATGTTTCAAAGGAAATATCCAACATCACTTTAATGAAGGGAAAGTCAGGAAGCAGCAATTTGCATTCCTGCAGTATTTCCATTCAATGTTGGGATCCCTGAGGTTTGTACATTGTGTCAGACATCTGTGGAGTTCCAGCAGCTTCTGAATTCCATTTACCACAACTATTATTCTCATTGATTCTACATGTGAGGCTGCTAAATCAATGCCTGTATTTGAAAAATAATATGTTTTTCTTTATGCAGTAGTTCCACACTCCTCTGGGACTGAAGTGAAATCTTCAACTTCAAAAGGACCCTAAATATCTAATGGTGAGGATTTATTTTTTAACTGTCTTGTGGGATCAATTTGAAACTCAATTCCAGTGGTGAAACATCAGCATACTACACACTAAATCTTGAGTAAAATTTCTCGTTGAGGAAACATATGGGGTGAATGGCTGCTTGGGGAAGATCCTGGAAGGTGGCTGGCATTTTGTTGAGTGATAATGGGAACTGCAGATGCTGGAGAATCCAAATAACAAAGTGTGAAGCTGGATGAACACAGCAGGCCAAGCAGCATCTCAGGAGCACAAAAGCTGACGTTTCGTGTCTAGACCCTTCATCAGAGAGGGGGATGGGGTGAGGGTTCTGGAATAAATAGGGAGAGAGGGGGAGGCAGACCGAAGATGGAGAGAAAAGAAGATAGGTGGAGAGTAGAGCATAGGTGGGGAGGTAGGGAGGGGATAGGTCAGTCTAGGGAAGACAGACAGGTCAAGGAGGTGGGATGAGGTTAGTAGGTAGGAAATGGAGGTGCGGCTTGGGGTGGGAGGAAGGGATGGGTGAGAGGAAGAACAGGTTAGGGAGGCAGAGACAGGCTGGGCTGGTTTTGGGATGCAGTGGGTGGAGGGGAAGAGCTGGGCTGGTTGTGTGGTGCAGTGGGGGGAGGGGACGAACTGGGCTGGTTTTGGGATGTGGTGGGGGAAGGGAAGATTTTGAAGCTGGTGAAGTCCACATTGATACCATTGGGCTGCAGGGTTCCCAAGCGGAATATGAGTTGCTGTTCCTGCAACCTTCAGGTGGCATCATTGTGGCACTGCAGGAGGCCCACGATGGACATGTCAACTAAAGAATAGGAGGGGGAGTGGAAATGGTTCGCGACTGGGAGGTGCAGTTGTTTATTGCGAACCGAGCGGAGGTGTTCTGCAAAGCGGTCCCCAAGCCTCCGCTTGGTTTCCCCAATGTAGAGGAAGCCACACCGGGTACAATGGATACAGTGTACCACATTGGCAGATGTGCAGGTGAACCTCTGCTTAATATGGAAAGTCATCTTGGGGCCTGGGATGGGTGTGAGGAAGGAGGTGTGGGGGCAAGTGTAACTTCCTGCAGTTGCAGGGGAAGGTGCCGGGTGTGGTGGGGTTGGAGGGCAGTGTGGAGGGAACAAGGGAGTCACGGAGAGAGTGGTCTCTCCGGAAAGCAGACAGGGGTGGGGATGGAAAAAAGTCTTTGGTGGTGGGGTCGGATTGTAGATGGCGGAAGTGTCGGAGGATGATGCGTGGTATCCGGAGGTTGTGGGGTGGTGTGTGAGAACAAGGGGGATCCTCTTTGGGCGGTTGTGGCGGGGGTGGGGTGTGAGGGATGTGTAGCGGGAAATGCGGGAGACGCGGTCAAGGGCGTTCTTGACCACTGTGGGGGAAAGTTGCAGTCCTTGAAGAACTTGGACATCTGGGATGTGCGGGAGTGGAATGCCTCATCGTGGGAGCAGATGTAGTGGAGGCAGAGGAATTGGGAATAGGGAACGGAATTTTTGCAGGAGGGTGGGTGGGAGGAGGTGTATTCTAGGTAGCTGTGGGAGTCAGTGGGCTTGAAATGGACATCAGTTACAAGCTGGTTGCCTGAGATGGAGACTGAGAGGTTCAGGAAGGTGTGGGATGTGCTGGAGATGGCCCAGGTGAACTGAAGGTTGGGGTGCAAGGTGTTGGTGAACTGGATGAACTGTTTGAGCTCCTCTGGGGAGCAAGAGGCAGCGCCGATACAGTCATCAATGTACCGGAGGAAGAGGTGCGGTTTGGGGCCTGTGTAGTTGCGGAAGAGGGACTGTTCCACGTATCCTACAAAGAGGCAGGCATTGCTGGTGCCCATGTGGGTTCCCATGGCCACCCCCTTAGTCTGTAGGAAGTGGGAGGAATCGAAAGAGAAGTTGTTGAGGGTGTGGAAGAGTTCGCCTAGGCGGATGAGGGTGTTGGTGGAGGTTACGTGGAACAGTCCCTCTTCCGCACCTACACAGGTCCTAAACCCCACCTCTTCCTCCGTTACAATGATGACTGTATCGGCACCGCCTCTTTTATCCCAAGAGGAGCTCGAACAGTTCATCCACTTCACCAATACTTTCCACCCCAACCTTCAGTTCTACTGGGCCATCTCCAGCAAATCCCTCACTTTCCTGTACCTCTCAGTCTCCATCTCAGGCAACCAGCTTGTAACTGATGTCCATTTCAAGCCCACTGACTCCCACAGCTACCTAGAATACACCTCCTCCCACCCACCCTCCTGCAAAAATTCCGTCCCCTATTCCCAATTCCTCTGCCTCCGCCACATCTGCTCCCACGATGAGGCATTTCACTCCCGCACATCCCAGATGTCCAAGTTCTTCAAGGACCGCAACTTTCCCCCCACAGTGGTCGAGAACGCCCTTGACCGCGTCTCCTGCATTTCCCGCTACACATCCCTCACACCCCGCCCCCGCCACAACCGCCCAAAGAGGATCCCCCTTGTTCTCACACACCACCGCACCAACCTCTGGATACAACGCATCATCCTCCGACACTTCCGCCATCTACAATCCGACCCCACCACCCAAGACATTTTTCCATCCCCACCCTTGTCTGCTTTCCGGAGAGACCACTCTCTCAGTGACTCCCTTGTTCACTCCACACTGCCCTCCAACCCCACCACACCCGGCACCTTCCCCTGCAATTGCAGGAAGTGCTACACTTGCCCCCACACCTCCTTCCTCACACCCATCCCAGGCCCCAAGATGACTTTCCATATTAAGCAGAGGTTCACCTGCACATCTGCCAATGTGGTATACTGTATCCATTGTACCCAGTGTGGCTTCCTCTACATTGGGGAAACCAAGCGGCGGCTTGGGGACCGCTTTGCAGAACACCTCCGCTCGGTTCGCAATAAACAACTGCACCTCCCAGTCGCAAACCATTTCCACTCCCCCTCCCATTCTTTAGTTGACATGTCCATCATGGGCCTCCTGCAGTGCCACAATGATGCCACCTGAAGGTTGCAGGAACAGCAACTCATATTCCGCTTGGGAACCCTGCAGCCCAATGGTATCAATGTGGACTTCACCAGCTTCAAAATCTTCCCTTCCCCCACCGCATCCCAAAACCAGCCCAGTTCGTCCCCTCCCCCCACTGCACCACACAACCAGCCCAGCTCTTCCCCTCCACCCGCTGCATCCCAAAACCAGCCCAGCCTGTCTCTGCCTCCCTAACTTGTTCTTCCTCTCACCCATCCCTTCCTCCCACCCCAAGCCGCACCTCCATTTCCTACCTACTAACCTCATCCCACCTCCTTGACCTGTCCGTCTTCCCTGGACTGACCTATCCCTTCCCTACCTGCCCACCTATACTCTACTCTCCACCTATCTTCTTTTCTCTCCATCTTCCGTCCGCCTCCCCTTCTCTCCCTATTTATTCCAGAACCCTCACCCCATTCCCCCTCTCTGATGAAGGGTCTAGACCCGAAACGTCAGCTTTTGTGCTCCTGAGATGCTGCTTGGCCTGCTGTGTTCATCCAGCTTCACACTTTATTATCTGGCATTTTGTTGAGCTGCTTCAGAGTAGCGTTCAGCACTGTAGGCAGAGAGGGAGGAATTAATGCGGGTGAAGGAAGAGAGGTGAATAGAAAAAGTATGTTTACTTTGTTCTTTTTGGTGCTGTCATATATGACTAAGTGACCTTGCCAACTGGGGGAGGGCTTGGATTCCTATCCAATTGGGCACTCACCTGTCAGACACGCCAGGCTTCTCTGGAACTTTAGTGAAATTGATTGAGGTGGTCTCAATGGTAGATGCATCCACAAGGCACATGCACATTTTCATTGGCTGTGCCATCACTAGGGTAAGCCCCCTCTTTTAGAAGGGGTGAACCCTTCAACTCAAGTACTTCCCTTGAGGGAAAGACTAGAATTAGGGAGGACAGTTCAAAATAAGAGGCCCCCCATTTACAACAGGGATTTGGTTCATTCCACGATAAGATGTGGGTTCCATTAAATAGGCCAGCATTTACAAACCATTTAACTGTCCAAGATGTTGATGAATTGCCTTTATAAATCTTTGACGTCTATATAGTTTAGGCACACTACCATTCATGAAAAGATGTGGCAGGACCACAGACCTTAGATCAGATCTTAGTCTTCAATACATGTTGCTCATGCCATTTGGCATTCAAGTCATCCCATGTTACAGCTTGACCAGGTCGCCACTCACAGAATCTGCAGTACAGGAGAAACTCTTCAGCATATTAAGTCTGCATTGACATAATCTGCTCTAAATCTACATTAATCCCACTTCTCAGCATTTGGACCATAACCTTGAGAGTTATGACATTTCATGTACCCATCCGAGTACTTTTCAAAGGTAGTGCGATTTCCTGCCTTAACTACTATGTCTTCTAGTGCTTTCGAGATTCCCACAACCCTGTGAGTGAAGAAGAATCCTCAAATTCCCTCTAAACCTCCAGCCTTTCACCTTAAAATTCAATTCCCTTGTTATTGTCTCTTCAACTAAGGCAGAACAACTGGTTTCTATCTATCCTGTCCATGCCCTTCATAATTTTAAATACCTCAATCAGGTCCCCTTCAGCCTTCTTTTCTCGAAAGAAAACAACCTGAGTTTACCCAACCTTTTTGCAGCTACGCTGCTCTAAACCAGGTGATATTGTGGTGAATCTCTTTTGCACCCTCTCCACTGCAAGCATATCCTTCCTTCAGTGTGGTGACCAGAACTGCACACAGTATTCTAGCTGGTGCCTAAGCAGAGTTTTGGGTAGATCCAACATAACTTCCCTGCTCTAATAATCTGTGCTATGACTGATAATGGCAACTGCCCTATATGCCTTCTCATCGACCCTATTAACCTCTCCTGCCAGCTTCAGGGATCTATGGACTAGCGACCCAAGATCCATCTATTTCTTTGAGTTATCTTATTGCCCTGTCATTCATTGAGCACTCCCTTATCTTGATACTTCTTCCAAAAAGAATCTCTCCAAAGTTATTAGAGTTAAATTCCCTCTGCCCCTCATCTGCCCATCTGACCAATCTGTTTATATCCTTGGGTAACCTTAAGATCTTATTCCTCACTGTCAATCACACATCAGTTTCATGCCATCCACAAACTTAGTTGCCATCACCCCCATATGTTCTTTCATTTGTTTATGTATATCACATACAATAAAGGACCCAGCACTCCCTGTGGCACACTGCTGGATGCCAGTCGCCAGTCACACAATCAGGCCTCTAACTGCACTTTGTGTCTCCAAACACTTGAGATAATGTTGGCTAAAGTTGCCAAGATAGGCTGGATCCTATGTGCTTTTACCTTCTTTATGAGTGTCTGATGTAGGATCTTGTCAGAAGCTTCACTGAACTTAAGCAAAATTCTCCTAGATACCATCAGTTACTGGACCTGAACATTAACTTAGATCTCTTTCCACAGATGTTGCCAGACCTCTGAGGGTAGCACAATGGCTCTGTGGTGAGCTCTGCTGCCTCACACCACCAGGAGCCTGGGTTCAACTCCCCTTCAGGCAACTGTCTGTGTGGAGTTTACGCATTCTCCCCACGTCTGCATGGCTTTCCTCCAGGTGTTCCGGTTTTCTCCCACAGCCAAAAGATGTGCAGGCTAGGTGGATTGACCATGATAAAGTGCCCAAAATGTTCAGGGGTGTGGAGATTAAATGGGTCTGGCTGGAATGCTTTGAAGGTCAGTATGGACTTGTTGGACTGAAGGACCTGTTTCCACACTGTAGGGATTCTGTGGATCATTCTATGGAGATTTTCTAGAAGTTTCTGATTTACAGCATCTGTAGGTTTTTTGATGTCTGTGTTTGAGTCAGTGCTTCAGCAATTGATGTCAGAGTTTGGGTCAGTGTTTAAGTGAAGTATGTCTGTGTTTGTGTCAGTGTTTCAGTGATAGCTGTTTGTGTTCGATGTGCCGAGGACTCTGAAAGTTTGCATAGGGATACAGATAGTTTAGGTGAGTGGACAAGGACTGGCAGATGAAATTCAATGTTGATAGATGTGAAGTCATCCGTTTTGGTAGGAGTAACAGTAAAAGGGACTGTTACTTGAACGGTAAAAAATTGCAGCACACTGCTGTGCAGAGGGGCCTGGGTGTCCTTGTGCATGAATTGCAGAAGGTTGGTTTACAGGTGCAGCAGGTAATTAAGAAGGCAAATGGAATTTTGTCTTTCATTGCTGAAGGGATTGAGTTTAAAAGTAAGAGGGTGATGTTGCTTCTGCATAAGGTGTTGGTGAGGCTGCAGCTGGAGTACTGCATACAGTTTTGGTCTCTGGATGTGAGTTTGCTCGCTGAGCTGGACAGTTCATTTTCAGACGTTTCGTCACTATTCTAGGTAGCATCAACAGTGAGCCTCCGATGAAGCGCTGGTGTTATGTCCCGCTTTCTATTTATCTGTTTAGGTTTCCTTGGGTTGGTGATGTCATTTCCTGCATTGGTGATGTCATTTCCTGTTCTTTTTCTCAGAGGGTGGTAGATGGGCTCCAAGTCAATGTGTTTGTTGATGGAGTTCCGGTTGGAATGCCATGCTTCTAAGAATTCCTGTGCATGTCTCTGTTTGGCTTGTCCTAGGATGGATGTGTTGTCCCAATCAAAGTGGTGTCCTTCCTAATCTGTACTTAAGGATACGAGTGATAGTGGGTCATGTTGTTTTGTGGCTAGTTGATGTTCATCTCAGCTCAACGAGCAAACTCATATCCAGAACCTCAACCTGAGCTACAAATCTTCTCAAAACTCGCTAGTTTTGGCCTCCTTACTTAAGAAAGGATCTCCTGGTACTGGAGAGAGTGCAGAGGAGATTTTCTAGGTTGATTTCTGAGATAATAGGGTTGGCTTTTGAGGAGAGGCCGAACAGACTGTGATAATATTCATTAGAATTGAGAAGAAAGAAGTGTATATCTGATAAAAATGTATAAGATTATGAAAGGAATAGATATGCCAGAAGCAGGGAGGTTGTTTCCACTGGTGGGTGAACATTGAACACGGGAACACAGCCTCAAAATGAGGGGGAACAGATTTAGGACTGAAATGAGCAGGAGCCTCTTCACCCAAAGGGTTGTGAATCGATGGAATTCCCTGCTCAGGAAAGCAGCTGAGGTTTCCTCATTGAATGATTTTAAAGCTAAGACAGTTCATTTGTTGAATAATAAAGGAATTAAATGTTATGGTAAGAGGGTGGATAAGTGGAACTGAGGCCATGAAAGGATTAGCCATGATTTGATTGAATATCAGAATGGGCTCGAAGGGCCAGATGATCCACTCCTGCTCCTGGGTCTTATGTGTTTATGTTTGAGTCAGTGTTTCAGTGAGTGATGTCAGAGTTTGGGTCAGTGATTCAGTGGATATCAGAGTTTGAATCAGTGTTTCGGTGACTGATGTCAGAGTGTGCGTATGTATTTCAGTGACTGATGTCAGAGATTTCGTCACTGTTTCAGTGTTTGATGTCAGAGTTTAGGTCAGTGTTTAGTTGATTGCTTTCAGAGTTTGGGTCATTGTTTCCGTGATTGATGTCCGATTTTGGGTCACTGTTTCGATGATTGATGTCACAGATTGGGTCAGTGTTTCAGTGACAGATGTCAGAGGTTGTGTCAGTGTTTCAGTGATTGATGTCAGAGTTTGCGTCAATGTGCCAGTGAATGACATCAGTTTTGGTCACTGTTTCAGTGATTGATGTCAGAGTTTGGATCAGTGATTCAGTGGTTGATGTCCGAATTTGTGTCAGTGAATTTTTGTTTGATGTTAGAGCTGGGTCAGTGTTTCAATGATTGATTTCAGACTTTGGGTCAGTGTTTCAGTTTATGATATCAGAGTTATGGTCAGTGTTTCGGATATTGATGTCAGAATTTGCAATATTTGTTCAGTGATTCATGTCAGAGTTTGAGTCATTGTTTCAGTGATTGATGTCAGAGTTTGTGTCAGTGTTTTAGAACATAGAACACAGAACATAGAACAGTACAGCACAGAACAGGCCCTTCAGCCCACAATGTTGTGCCGACCATTGATCCTCATGTATGCACCCTCAAATTTCTGTGACCATATGCATGTCCAGCAGTCTCTTAAATGACCCCAATGACCTTGCTTCCACAACTGCTGCTGCTGGCAACGCATTCCATGCTCTCACAACTCTCTGTGTTTTGGTGATTGATGTCACATTTGGGTCAGTGTTTCCGTGATTGATCTCACTGGTTGGGTCAGTGTTTCAGCGATTGATATCAGAGTTTGGGTCAATGTTTCAATGATTGATATCAGAGTTTGGGTCAATGTTTCAATGATTGATATCAGAGTTTGTGTCTGTTTTTCGGTGTTTGATGTTAGAGTTTGTGTCAGTATTTCAGTGATTGATTTGGGAGTTTGTGTCAATGTTTCAGTGACTGATGTTTGATTTTGGGTCAATGTTTCAGTGATTGATGTCAGAGTTTGTGTCAATGTTTCAGTGACTGATGTTTGATTTGGGTCAATGTTTCAGAGATTGATATCAGAGTTTGCATCAGTGTTTCAGTGATTGATAACGGAGTGTGCCTCAGTGTTTCAGTGAATAATGTCTGAATTTGGGTCAGTGTTTCAGTGCCTGATATCAGTGCTTTTGTCAGTGTTTCAGTGATTGATGTCGGAGTTTGGGTCAGTGTTTCAGTGAATAATGTCATAGTTTTGATCTGTGTTTCAGTGATGTATGTCAGAGTTTGGGACTGTGTTTCAGTGAGTGATGTTAGAGCTTGGGTTAGTTTTTCGCTGATTGATGACTTAGTTTGGGTTTGTTTTTCAGTGATTGGTGTCAGAGTTTGGGTCAGTGTTTCAGTGACTGATGTCGTAGTTTGGGTAAGTGTTTCAGTTGTTGATATCAGAATTTGTGTCAGTGTTTTGGTGAATATTGTCAGATTTCTGGTCAGGGTGTCAGTTGTTGATGTCAGAGTTTCGGTCAATGTTTCAATGACTGATATCAGAGCTTGTATCAGTGTTTCACTGTTTGATTTAAGAGTTTGGGTCTGTGTTTCGGTGTTTGATGTCAGAGTTTGTGTCAGCATTTCAGTTACTGATGTCAGAGTTTGGATCAGTGTTTTATTGAATAATGTCAGAACTTGAGTCAGTGTTTCAGTGAACAATGTCAGAGTTTGGGTCAGTGTTACAGTAACTGATGTCAGAGTTTGGGTCAGTGTTTCGGTGATTGATGTCAGAGTTTGGGTCATTGTTTCAGTGACTGATGTCAGAGTTTGCGTCAATGTTTCACGGTTTGATGTCGGGGTTTGTGTCAGCGTTTCAGTGATTGATGTCAGAATTTGGATCAGTGTTAAAGTGACTGATGTCGGAGTTTGTTTCAGTGTTTCAGTAATTGATGTCAGAGTTTGTTTCAGTGTTTCAGTGATTGATGCCAGAGATTGGGTCAGTGTTTCACTGTCTGATGTCAGAGTTTGGGTCTGTGTCTTGGTGTTTGATGTCGGAGTTTGTGTCAGCGTTTCAGTGACTGATGTCAGAATTTGGGTCATTGTTTCGGTGATTGATGTCAGAGTTTCAGTTCATATGTCAGCAACTGATGTCAGAATTTGGTTTAGAATTTTGGAGATTAATGTCCAAGTTTGGCACTGCATTTGAGTGACTGAAGTGAAGAGTTTGGGTCAGTGTGTCAGTCTGTGACATCTGAGTTCGGATCATTGTTTCAGTGATTGATGTCGGGATTTGGGTTAGTCTTTCAGAGATTGATGTCAGAGATTGGGTGCGTTTTTTGGTAAATTATGTTAGAGTTTGGGTCAGATTTTCAGGGTGTAATGTCACTGTTTGGATCATGGTTTCAGTGATTGTGGACGAAGCTTGGATCAGTGTTTCAGTGAATAATGTCAGTGTAATGGTCAGAGTTTCAGTGATTGATGTCAGAGTTTGGGACATTGTTTCAGTGATTGATGTCAGATATTGGTTGTGTGTTTCAGTGAATTTTATCAGAGTTCGGGTCAGTATTTCAGGGATTGATATCCAAGTTTGGGTCAATGTTTCAGTGATTGATATCAGAGTTTGTCTCAGTGTTTCAGTGAATAATGTCAAAGTTTGGGTCAGTGTTTTGGTGATTGATGTCACAGTTTCAGTTCATATGCCAGTGACTGATGTCAGAATTTGGTTTAGAATTTTGGACATTAGTGTCCTAGTTTGGTTCTGCATATGAGTGACTGATGTCAGACTTTGGGTCATTGTTTCAGTGATTGATGTCGGGTTTTGTGTCAGTGTTTCAGTAACTGATGTCAGAGTTTGTGTCAGTGTTTCAGTAACTGATGTCAGAGTTTGTGTCAGTGTTTCAGTAACTGATGTCAGAGTTTGGGTCAGTGTTTCAGTGATTCATGTCAGAGTTTATGTTCAGTTTTTGAATTCGGAGTTTGTGTCAGTGTTTCAGTGACTGATGTTGGAGTTTGGGTCAGTGTTTCGGTGATTGATGTCAGAGTTCGGGTCAGTGTTGCAGTGTTTATGTTGGAGATTTGGTCAGTGTTTCAGTGATTGATTGCACAGTTTGGGTCAGTGTTTTCAGTGACTGATACCAGAGTTAGGGTCAGTGTTTCAGTGACTGATGTCAGAGTTAGGGTCAGTGTTTCACTGTTTGATGTCAGAGTTAGGGTCAGTGTTTCAGTGATTGATATCAGAGGTTGGTTGTGTGTTTTGGTGAATTTTATCAGATTTCGGGTCAGTATTTTAGTGATTGATATCCGGGTTTGTGTCATTGTTTCAGTGATTGATGTCAGAGTTAGGGTCAGTGTTTACAGTGAATAATGTCAAAATTTGGATCAATGTTTCAGTGATTGATATCACAGTTTGGGTCAGTGTTTTGGTGATTGATGTCAGAGTTTTGGTTCATATGTCAGCAACTGATATGAGAATTTGCCTTAGAATTTCACAGATTAATGTCCGAGTTTGCATTTGCATTTTTTGCATTTCAGTGACTGATGTCAGAGTTTGGGTCAATGTTTCAGTGATTGATGTCAGAGTTTGGGTCAATGTTTCAGTGACTGATGTCAGAGTTTGGGTCAATGTTTCAGTGATTGATGTCAGAGTTTGGGTCAGTGTTTCACTGTTTGATGTCAGAGTTAGGGTCAGTGTTTCACTGTTTGATGTCAGAGTTTGGGTCAGTGTTTCACTGTTTCATGTCAGAGTTTGGGTCAAAGTTTCCGTGATTGATATCAGAGTTTGCATTAGTGTTTCAGTAACTGATGCCAGAGTTTGTGTCAGTGTTTCACTGTTTGATGTCAGAGTTAGGGTCAGTATTTCACTGTTTCATGTCAGAGTTTGGGTCAAAGTTTCCGTGATTGATATCAGAGTTTGCATCAGTGTTTCAGTAACTGATGTCAGAGTTTGTGTCAGTGTTTCACTGTTTGATGTCAGAGTTAGGGTCAGTGTTTCACTGTTTGATGTCAGAGTTAGGGTCAGTGTTTCAGTGACCGATGTCAGAGTTTGGGTCGGTGTTTCACTGTTTCATGTCAGAGTTTGGGTCAAAGTTTCAGTGATTGATATCAGAGTTTGCGTCAGTGTTTCAGTAACTGATGTCAGAGTTTGTGTCGGTGTTTCACTGTTTGATGTCAGAGTTAGGGTCAGTGTTTCAGTGACTGATGTCAGAGTTTGGGTCAGTGTTTCACTGTTTCATGTCAGAGTTTGTGTCAGCGTTTCACTGTTTGATGTCAGAGTTTGGGTCAGTGTTTCACTGTTTGATGCCAGAGCTAGGGTCAGTGTTTCAGTGTTTCATGTCAGAGTTAGGGTCAGTGTTTCAGTGACTGATGTCAGAGTTTGGGTCAGTGTTTCAGTGACTGATGTCAGAGTTTGGGTCAGTGTTTCACTGTTTGATGCCAGAGTTAGGGTCAGTGTTTCATTGTTTCATGTCAGAGTTAGGGTCAGTGTTTCATTGTTTCATGTCAGAGTTTGGGTCAAAGTTTCAGTGATTGAGATCAGAGTTAGCGTCAGTGTTTCACTGTTTGATGTCAGAGTTAGGGTCAGTGTTTCAGTGACTGATGTCAGAGTTAGGGTCAGTGTTTCACTGTTTGATGTCAGAGTTAGGGTCAGTGTTTCAGTGACTGATGCCAGAGTTTGGGTCAGTATTTCAGGGATTGATATCCGAGTTTGGGTCAGTGTCTCGGTGATTGAAGTCTGAGCTTGTGTCAGTGTTTCAGTGATTCATGTCAGAGTTTGTGTCTGACGTTCAGTTTTTGAATTTGGAGTTTGTGTCAGCGTTTCAGTGACGAATGTTGGAGTTTGGGTCAGTGTTTCGATGATTGATGTCAGAGTTCGGGTCAGTGTTTTGGAGATTGATGTCAGAGTTTCGGTTCATATGTCAGCAACTGATTTCAGAATTTGGTTTAGAATTTCGCAGATTAATATACAAGTTTGGGTCTGCATTTGAGTGACTGATGTCAGAGTTTGGGTCAGTGTTTCAGTTATTGATGTCGGATTTTGTGTCAGTGTTTCAGTGATTGTGTCAGAGTTTGGGTCAGTGTTTCACTGGTTGAAGTCAGAGTACGAGATAGGCTTGGCAGAACGGATTAGGGAGAACACAAAGGCATTTTACACTTATGTGAGGAATAAGAGAATGGTCAAAGAAAGAGTAGGGCCGATCAGGGATAGCATAGGGAACTTGTGTGTGGAGCCTGAGGAGGTAGGGGAAGCCCTAAATGAGTTTTTTGCTTCCGTCTTTACGAAAGAAACAAACTTTGTAGTGAATGAAACCTTTGAGGAGCAGGTGTGCATACTGGAATGGATAGAGATAGAGGAAGCTGATGTGCTGAAAATTTTGTCAAACATTAAGATTGACAAGTCGCCAGGCCTGGACCAGATTTGTCCTCGGCTGCTTTGGGAAATGAGAAATGCAATTGCTTCGCCACTCGCGAAGATCTTTGCATCCTCGCTCTCCACTGGAGTGGTACCTGAGAACTAGAGAGAGACAAATGTAATTCCTCTCTTCAAGAAAGGAAATAGGGAAATCCCCGGCAATTATAGACCGGTAAGTCTCACGTCTGTCGTCTGCAAGGTGTTAGAAAGGATTCTGAGGGATAGGATTTATGACCATCTGGAAGAGCATGGCTTGATTAAATACAGTCAACACGGCTTTGTGAGGGACAGGTCATGCCTCACAAACCTTATCGAGTTCTTTGAGGATGTGACTAGAAAAGTTGATGAGGGTCGAGCTGTGGGTATGGTGTATATGGACTTCACTAAGGCATTTGATAAGGTTCCCCATGGTAGGCTTATTCAAAAGGTCAGGAGGAATGGGATACAGGGGAACTTAGCTGTCTGGATACAAATTGGCTGGCCAACAGAAGACAGCGAGTGGTAGTAGAAGGAAAATATTCTGCCTGGAAGTCAGTGGTGAGTGGTGTTCCACAGGGATCTGTCCTTGGGCCTCTACTGTTTGTAATTTTTATTAATGACTTGGATGAGGGGATTGAAGGATGGGTCAGCAAGTTTGCAGACGACACGAAAGTTGGAGGTGTCGTTGACAGCATAGAGGGCTGTTGTAGGCCGCAGCGGGACATTGACAGGATGCAGAGATGGGCTGAGAGGTGGCAGATGGAGTTCAACCTGGATAAATGCGAGGTGTGCAGATACATAGATCCCTTAAAATGGCCACCCAAGTGGACAGTGTTGTTAAGAAGGCATATGGTGTTTTGGCTTTCATTAACGGGGGATTGAGTTTAAGAGTCGTGAGATCTTGTTGCAGCTCTATAAAACTTTGGTTAGACCGCACTTGGAAGACTGCGTCCAGTTCTGGTCGCCCTATTATAGGAAAGATGTGGATGCTTGGAGAGGGTTCAGAGGAGGTTTACCAGGATGCTGCCTGGACTGGAGGGCTTATCTTATGAAGAGAGGTTGACTGAGCTCGGACTCTTTTCATTGGAGAAAAGGAGGAGGAGAGGGGACCTAATTGAGTTATACAAGATAATAAGAGACATAGATAGAGTTGATAGCCAGAGACTATTTCCCAGGGCAGAAAAGGCTAAGACGAGGGGTCATAGTTTTAATCTGGTTGGAGGAAAGTATAGAAGGGATGTCAGAGGCAGGTTCTTTACACAGAGTTGTGAGAGCATGGAATGCGTTGCCAGCAGCAGTTGTGGAAGCAAGTTCATTGGGGACATTTAAGAGACTGCTGGACATGCATATGGTCACAGAAATTTGAGGGTGCATACATGAGGATCAATGGTCGGCACAACATTGTGGACTGAAGGGCCTGTTCTGTGCCGTACTGTTCTATGTTCTATGTTCTATGTGTCAGCGTTTCAGTGACTGATATCAGAGTTTGCGTCTGTGTTTCGTGTTTGATGTCAGAGTTAGGATCAGTGTTTCAGTGACTGATGCCGGAGATTAGGTCAGTGCTTCAGTGGTTGAAGTCAGAGTTTGTGTCAGTGTTTCAGTGATTGATGTCAGAATTCAGTTCATATGTCAGCGACTTTTATCAGAATTTGGTTTTGATTTTCTAAGACTGATGTCCGAGTTTGGATCTGCACTTGAGTGATCGATGTCAGAGTTTGGGTCGGCGTGTCAGTGTGTGATATGTGAGTTAGGTCCAGGGTTTCATTGATTAATGCCAGAGCTTAGTTCAGTGTTTCAATGACTGATGCCAGTGTTCTGGTCAGTATTTCAATTTTTGAGCCTTCCTCAAAACGTCAAAAGGACAAATTTGCTCAGAGAAAACGTAAGTGAAAATTGAATGAATGACCTGGTCCTCACCACAATTTAAGGAAGAGTTTTTTTGTGGTGATCTGTCTTTCAGATTGTTGTTACTTTGACGGTTAAAGATTCAGTACAATTAACGCAGTCGTGCGATATTTCCAAGAGCACCTTCGACAAATGTTTTTGGATGTATTAGGTTAGGATGTGCTTTGGCTTCGGACTTTTACGATCGGAATAACGATTGTCTCAAATCGCCTCATGTCGCTTCGCTTGTCCCCAGCGTCTCAGTTGGGACAAGTCACTTGTTTGTTCATTGCATTATCTTGACTCTAACTCGCGGGCGGGCGAATTTGATTTATCCCTTGAAGATTTGCATGACAGAAAACAAAGCCATGAAACACAATCTGATTTTGGAATGTCACCAAAATATTGCTGACGCTGGGATTCCGAAATAAAAACTGAAAACACTGGCAGAGAAACTTCTCCTTTGAAGCATTAACTTCGTTTCTGCCTCCATAAATGACATCTGAACCGGAGTGCTTCTACCGTTTCTGTCTTTTTCGTGAAGAGAGAGTTTTAAAAGTTTATAGCAGCGTTTAGGACAGTATGAGGATGAAGGTAATTCCAGAATTCCATTTACCACTGGTTTTGACTTGTATGAAATGACCCCGTCAGCGCAAGCTTGAGTTTCTCTAAGCCGCATCACAAAATCTTTTGCAAAAATTGTATAATTTGCAAAATCTGTATAAATTACTGGAACATGAGGACAGCAGGTAATTCTTCTTTATCAACAGCAAAAACAAAGTTGCTGAAAAAGCTCAGCAGGTCTGGCAGCATCTGTAAAGGAGAAAACAGAGTTAACATTTCGGACCCTTCCACGGAACTTTTCCAGCAAATCTGTTTTTGTTCTTGATTTACAGCATCCGCAGTTCTTTTGGTTTTTAATTCTTCTTTACGATCTTGGTACGATTCCTTCTTCAAGCGATATTATCAGAAACAGATTATCTCATTATACATTCTACTCTTGTTTATGGTATTGTAGTCGGTGTTATATTCGTTTAAAGTAATGACATTCCCAGTATGCAGGCTGGTGACGATGTTGCTCATGTGCACTGTCAGTTGCCTGTGCGATGTTGACTGTGAAATGTCTTCTTGAAGTGCAGCGACCTGTGAAGTTGCGGTGCTCCCCCAGGGTCGTTATGTCAGGTGTTCCAGGATTTTTATCCAGTGGTGATGAAGGAACGGCAGTAAATATCTAAGTCAGGATAGTGTGCGATGTGAGCAGGGAGAAGATGGAAATGATGCCCCTGCTACCGTTGTCCTTTGACCTGGTGGCAGGCCTGGTTTTGGGACTGTGCAGTACAAAGAAAAAGAACAAAGAAAATTACAGCACAGGAACAGGCCCTTCGGCCCTCCAAGCCTGTGCAAATCAAGATCCTCTGTCTAACCTGTCATCTATTTTCTAACGGTCTGTATCCATTTGCTCCCTGCCCATCCATGTACCTGTCCAAATATATCTTAAAAGATGCTAACGTGTCTGTGTCTACCACTTCCGCTGACAGCGCGTTTCAGGCATCCACCACCCTCCGTGTAAAGAACTTTCCACGCATACCTCCCTTAAACTTTCCTCTTCTCACTTTGAACTCATGACCCCTAGTAATTGTGTCCCCCACTCTGGGGGGAAAAAGCTTCTTGCTATCCACCCTGTCTATTCCCCTCATGATTTTGTAGACCTCAATCAGGTCCCCCCTCAACCTCCGTCTTTCTAATAAAAATAATCCTAATCTACTCAACTTCTCTTCATAGCTAGCACCCTCCATACCAGACAACATCCTGGTGTCCCTCCTCTGTACCCTCTCCAAAGCATCCACATCCTTTTGGTAATGTGGCAACCAGAACTGCACACAGTACTCCAAATGTGGCCGAACCAAAGTCCTATACAACTGCAACATGACCTGCCAACTCTTGTACTCAATACCCTGCCCAATGAAGGAAAGCATGCCATATGCCTTTTTGACCACCCTATTGACCTGCATTGTCACCTTCAGGGAACAAAGGACCTGAACACCCAGATCTCTCTGTTCATCAATTTTCCCTAGGACTTTTCCATTTACTGTATAGTTCGCCCTTGAATTTGATTGTCCAAAATGCATCACCTCGCATCTGCCCGGATTGAACTCCATCTGCCATTTACCTGCCCAAATCTCCAGTCTATCTATATTCTGCTGTAATCTCTGACAGTCCCCTTCACTCTCAGCTACTCCACCAATCTTAGTGTCATCTGCAAACTTGTTGATCAGACCGCCTACACCCTCCTCCAAATCATTTACATATATCGCAAACAACAGTGGTTCCAGCGCAGATCCCTGTGGAACACCACTGGTCACAGGTCTCCAATTTGAGAAACTTCCTTCTACTACTACCCTCTGTCTCCTGTTGCCCAGCCAGTTTTTTATCCATCTAGTTAGCACAGCCTGGACCCCATGTGACTTCACTTTCTCCATCAACCTGCCATGGGGAACCTTATCAAATGCCTTACTGAAGTCCATGTATATGACATCTACAGCCTTTCCCTCATCAATCAACTTTGTCACGTCCTCAAAGAATTCTATTAAGTTGGTAAGACGTGACCTTCTCTGCACAAAACCATGTTGCCTATCACAGATAAGCCCATTTTCTTCCAAATGAGAACAGATCCTATCCCTCAGTATCTTCTCCAGTAGCTTCCCTACCACTGACATCAGGCTCCCCAGTCTATAATTACCTGGATTATCGTTGCTGCCCTTCTTAAACAAGAGGACAACATTAGCAAGTCTCCAGTGCTCCAGGACCTCACCCGTGTCTAAGAATGCTGCAAACATATCTGTTAAGGCCCCGGCTATTTCCTCTCTTGCTTCCCTCCGTAACCTGGGATAGATCCCATCCAGACCTGGGGACTTGTCCACCTTAATGTCTTTTAGGATACCCAACACTTCCTCCTTCCTTATGTCAACTTGACCTAGAGTAAGCAAACATCTATCCCTAACCTCAATATCTGTCATGTCCCTCTCCTCGGTGAATACCGATGCAAAGTACTCGTTAAGAATGTCACCCATTTTCTCTGACTCAGTGCATAACTTTCCTTCTTTGTCCTTAAGTGGGCCAATCCTTTCTCTAGTTACCCTCTTGCTCTTTATATATGAATAAAAGGCTTTGGGATTTTCCTTAACCATGTTTGCCAGCAATATCTCATGTCCTCTCTTAGCCCTCTTAATCCCTCATTTCAGATTCACTCTACATTCCTGGTATTCTTGCAAAGCTTCGTCCGTCTTCAGTCGCCTAGACCTCATGTATGCTTCCTTTTTTCTCTTGGCTAATCTCAAAATTTCACCTGTCATCCAGGTGAAATCTTAATCTTGCCATTTCTATTCCTCATTTTCACAGGAGTGTGGAGCTGGAGGGACACAGTGGGCCAGGCAGCACGGGAGAAGCAGGAAAGTTGACATTTCAAGTCTTTCTTCAGAAAGACTTTTTACTCGAGACAGTTCCGTGCTTAAAATACAATTCCAGTCATGGTCAAAATAAAACTAATTCAGAATCTGACCACTTTATAGGCAGACTGAACCATTCTCCCCAGCTCGATGGGGTCGCCTTAGGGGAGCAATGAGGATGCTGTTTCTCACCGAGCAGATACCAGCTGGTACAAGTCTTCAATACATACTTTTTTGAAACAATGAGGGTCAGCTGCCTGGTCCTGACATTCAGGGAATTGACGGTAGTGGTCCGATCACATTCATTACAACACCCCATTTTTGCCTGCTTGATTAAATAGGCAGCAGGTTCACGTTGGAGAGGAATGGTCTACGTTATGATCCTCCACTGTGTCTGAGGAAAGGTTCTTGACAGTTTGTGTATCCAACTGGAGAGAGGAAGTTGAATGGATTAACTTCGACTTCCTGCTAGAACATGAACACTGTCTGAGGAAGGGTCGCTGGACCCGAAACGTTGACCGTTTTTTCCTTCACAGATGCTGCCAGACCTGCTGAGCTTTTCCAGCAACTTTGTTTTTGTTCCTGATTTATAGCATCTGCAGTTCTTTCGGTTTTTGTGAATACTGTCATGTTTTGTTTCTCCTTCTCTACCACTTTACCGATTCCACTATTTACATAGCGAGGCAGTGGCATGAAACACATGCATAACCTGGTGATGTAAGCTGTTTCAACCAAGTCTCTCCCTTTAAAACATCTTTTTCTCCTGATTCTTTCAAAACAGGAATGAAAGATCTGCAATTGTGTAGCACCTTTTCTGACTTCAGCGCAACCTATCTTTACAGCAAATTGAGTATTTTTGAGGTATTTGTAAAAATGTCGAGGAGGTGGAAAAGCCCTAGATACCAAAAAGCACCTGCCACTCTGTAGGAGTCTACCTCATCAACACCTATAGTTAAAACCAGCTGCACATTCAATTCAGAGGATACCAGTTTGTAAGGTAGAAGATATCATAGTTGACAGGAGACATAAGTGCAGATGGAATATGGATCTGGAGCTTGTTGTTCAGAAGGCCAACCCAAGCTGATTCAAGGCCAGAGTTCAGGGATACATTCCTCCTGGTGCATACAATTTGGCAGTCCATCAAGAGCTCTCTGAGTCATTTGAAAATGTACCAACCAGTCCCTGCATTTGAAGAACTGTACAGTACTGCATGACCAGCATGATGTACATGGCCAAATTCAACCATGGTTGCGATGTGACTCAGTGGTTAGCACTCCTGCTTCATAGCACTACAGCCCTGGTTTCAAACCCAGCCTCAACTGACCCAGTGTGTGGAGCTTGTAAATTCTCACCATGTCTGTGTGGATTTTCCTCTGGGTACACTGTTTTTCTCCCACAGTCCAAAGATGTGTGGGTTAAGTGGATTGGCTATGGGAAATACAGGGATTCGGCCTGGGTGGGATGCTGTTTGGAGGGTTGGTGTAGACTTGATGGGCTGAATGACCTGCTTCCAAGCTGTACAGATTTGATGATGATTGTACGTTTTATCAATAGTGGTACTCCTGACAGCAATGCCTTAAGGTCAGGTATAGCTTTCAATGGAAATACTTCTTTTAGGTTTCAAATTACACCAGGTTACAAGTCAAGATCCATGTGTTAGGAGTACACAGTTTTCAACAATTACAATTATATTCAGTATTATACTCCAATACATCTCGTGGGGCCAGTTGAGAGGCTGAAGAGGGGATGAACTCAAGATTTGGTAGACTTAATTGGCGAGAAGAGACTCAAACTGGGGAATTGAAGAATGCTGAAACAATTACATTTTTAAATGCATTGTGTTAGCTCCTGCTCATCAAATAATTAGCTCCCTATCAATTGGTGTTCCTGACACCTTGAATAGGCATAGAATATTCAATTTAGACAGACAAAGGAATTTGGTGACTGGTGCAGTATACTACATTTTGAAGAGGTGTGAATATTGCTATGTATACACATGATCACACCTGATTGACAACTGCAGACTTGCGTGACTACGATGGAAAGTTTAACTGCCCCAGTAAAAGCACTTTTAAAAAGAACAGCTAAACAGTTGGCAAGGTTAGAGCACTCCCCCCTGTGATTGTCTGTCAATTATGATGTGAAGAATGGTTAAGGAGTACTAAAAGCTCACATTGTAAAATGAAGCCACATGTTAGCATACTTACTGCAGAAACTTGTACTGTTAAGCAAGTTTCTTCGTCATCTGTTTCCGGGCTCAAGGCATACATTGTGTCGCAAACATTTTATGTCCCTCACTCATACATACAAAAACAAGACCGTTTTCTGTAGAAATGCCAGTACCCTAATATCTCCAAATGATCAGAGATAGTGGGAACTGCAGATGCTGGAGAATCCAAGATAACAAAGTATGGAGCTGGATGAACACAGCAGGCCCAGCAGCATCTCAGGAGCACAAAAGCTGACGTTTCGGGCCTAGACCCTTCATCAGAGAGGGGGATGGGGTGAGGGTTCTGGAATAAATAGGGAGAGAGGGGGAGGCAGACCGAAGATGGAGAGAAAAGAAGATAGGTGGAGAGGAGAGTATAGGTGGCGAGGTAGGGGAGGGGATAGGTCAGTCCAGGGAAGATGGACAGGTCAAGGAGGTGGGATGAGGTTAGTAGGTAGGAGGTGGAGGTGTGGCTTGGGGTGGGAGGAAGGGATGGGTGAGAGGAAGAACAGGTTAGGGAGGCAGAGACAGGTTGGACTGGTTTTGGGATGCAGTGGGTGGGGGGGAAGAGCTGGGCTGGTTGTATGGTGCAGTGGGGGGAAGGGACGAACTGGGCTGGTTTAGGGATGCGGTGGGGGAAGGGGAGATTTTGAAGCTGGTGAAGTCCACATTGATACCATATGGCTGCAGGGTTCCCAGGCGGAATATGAGTTGCTGTTCCTGCAACCTTCAGGTGGCATCATTGTGGCACTTCAGGAGGCCCATGATGGACATGTCATCTAAAGAATGGGAGGGGGAGTGGAAATGGTTCGGGACTGGAAGGTGCAGTTGCTTATTGTGAACTGAGCGGAGGTGTTCTGCAAAGCGGTCCCCAAGCCTCCGCTTGGTTTCCCCAATGTAGAGGAAGCCACACCGGGTACAATGGATACAGTATACCACATTGGCAGATGTGCAGGTGAACCTCAGCTTGATATGGAAGGTCATATTGGGGCCAGGGATGGGGGTGAGGGAGTAGGTGTGGGGGCAAGTGTAGCATTTCCTGCGGTTGCAGGGGAAGGTGCCGGGTGTGGTGGGGTTGGAGGGCAGTGTGGAGCGAACAAGGGAGTCACGGAGAGAGTAGCCTCTCAGGAAAGCAGACAAGGGTGGGGATGGAAAAATGTCTTGGGTGGTGGGGTCGGATTGTAGATGGCGGAAGTGTCGGAGGATGATGCGTTGTATCCGGAGGTTGGTGGGGTGGTGTGTGAGAACGAGGGGGATCCTCTTTGGGTGGTTGTGGCAGGGGCGGGGTGTGAGGGATGTGTTGCGGGAAATGCAGGAGACGCGGTCAAGGGTGTTCTCGACCACTGTGGGGGGAAAGTTGCGGTCCTTGAAGAACTTGGACATCTGGGATGTGCAGGAGTGGAATGCCTCATCGTGGGAGCAGATGCGGCGGAGACAGAGGAATTGGGAATAGGGGACGGAATTTTTGCAGGAGGGTGGGTGGGAGGAGGTGTATTCTAGGTAGCTGTGGGAGTCAGTGGGCTTGAAATGGACATCAGTTACAAGCTGGTTGCCTGAGATGGAGACTGAGAGGCCCAGGAAGGTGAGGGCTGTACAAAGTGTGGAGCTGGATGAACACAGCTGGCCAAGCAACATCTTAGGAGCACAAAAGCTGACATTTCGGGCCTCGACCCAGAAAAAGATGAGGGGTCTAGGCTCGAAACGTCAGCTTTTGTTCTTCTATGATGCTGCTTGGCTTGCTGTGTTCATCCTGCTCCAACCCATGAGAACAAAATGAAAAATAATTAGAATATTGACTTTTAACATTCTTCTCCCATTCTGTTTGTTCCACTGCATCTGTATACATCCCTATGTCATAGCTAAGACTATTGTATAAGTGTTATGACCCCAACTGATGTTATTACAGACAAGTCAGATCCCAGACTGAAACCTGACTTGACAGATCATATTTTGATTTGGTCACTTTTAACTAAGTGGTCATTTGCTGATGTAAAAGTACACAATAAAGCAAATTTTGCTTTGAAGATTATTCAAATGTATCAACAAAAACAAGATAAAAAAGAATAAACCAAATTAATCTCCTTAAAACAGAAATTCACAGCCTTTTAAACACATAGTGAATGTAACTAATTGTAACCCATTAATCCCAAACATTCCCCTATAAACTAAAAAAAAATTATAAAATAGTTTTCTTAAAGTACCCAAAACATATCCCTGGTACAATACAAAATACTTCCCCTACAAAAATGCCAACAGAATTCCTGTTTCTAATACCTTGGTAGATTTAATTCATTTGTGACTTCAATGTTTTGACTGAAACCAGAGAGAGCTTCTTTTCTGGATTTGTCGTACACCTGAGGTCCAACGTACTCAGCTTTAAGTAACTTCTTCCGGGTTTTATCCCAACATATCTAATCTGGGACTATCACAAACTCACCACTCTAAGGTAACCTAGCTCACTATATAACCTTCCCTTCTCAGGAGCACTGGTCTACACAGATATCCTAATCCAAGGACTTTGCGGGTCTCCGTCACTCAAAGACAGACCAAAACCAAAAGTCTCCCTCGCTGAAGTATGGTTATTTCCTTTAAGCTTAAAAAGTAGTTAACGAGGTTTGTAACAAATACTGAAGTTCCATTATTTGCCTTGGAAAACAATCTAAAGTAAACCAGTGTCCATTAGTGGTGTGCAAAAATCACAAATGGACATTTGGGTTCTGAGGAAGAGTCATCAGACCTGAAATGTTAACTCTGATTCTTCTTCACAAATGCTACCATAACTGCTGAGCTTTTTTTTAGCAATATCTGCTTTTATTTCTGATATACAACATCTGCAGTTCTTTGGATTTTTATTTATTTGTACGGCTGGTAGATCAGTTCTAGTTTGACCTCGATGTTAACAATTCTGTATGGCTTCAGCTGTTTCAATGTGAACATGTGTGATGCTACCAGGAGCGGATTTAATTTGATATTCACTCACAGGATATGGGTGTTACTGTGTAGGACAGCATTTATTGCCCACCCGTAATTGTCCAGAGGGCAGTTCAGAGTCAGTCACATTGCTGTGGGTGTACAGTCAAATGTAGGCCATTCCAGGTAAGGATGGCATATTTCCTTCCCTGAAGGACACAAGTGAACGAGAAGGGATTTTCCTGACAATTGACAATGGTTTCCTGGAAATCATTAAACCCTTAATACCAGATTCTTTATTGAATTCATGAATACTTATGAAATGTTCACCCTACAAACACACGGGCACACTTAAAGACAAGAAAAGATGAGTTCTGGACATGAAATATGCACATAGGTTACTAACAGAGTAACAATAAAAAGGACATGTTTCAAATGAAAAGCTTTGCAAGCCTAAAGGGTTCTACCTCCTGATTCTAAGAAGGGAGAGGTTGGACATTTCTGGCCTTGTCATACAAAATGGGGACTGTGCATCTGTCTTGAAGAAATGTAATTTTCCGAGGTGAAAGCAAATTAATGCCTGGCTTTACTGCCTGTGATGACTGCTTGTTCAGTGTTACTTTTTTGTGCATACGTATAGGAACATTCCAAATAGTCATGGGATCTGGAGTGCTGGGCTTGAATCCTTTTTTCCTTCATCTGTCACTACTCTGCCTTGCCATTCGGGTGCAAGCAAGCAGGCATCTTGCTGGATAAATTGCTACCAATTTAGATGATTGGTAACAACCTCCTCCCATCATTATCAATGGTGCCATTCTTCAGGGAAAGCTTCAGAGTGATTTTGTAGCCCTTACTTTGCCCTCCCTTGAAATACTGGCCATTTAACATTTGTGAAAAGCAGATCTTGGCAAGTAAGATGCCATTCAGACAGTGTCCAGAGCATCATTGCTGATTTTTACAGGAGTTTTACCCAAATGTTTAGAGACCTGACTTCAAGAATGACTCTAGCATTTGTCCAGATATAGTCCTGTTGAATTCAAAGAATGTGTTGGGCACGTTGCTGGTGGAATTTCTCTCATGCTTTTACATGTTACGGGTACACATTCCAGGTCCCCCTGCACTACCTGAGTGTGGATGTAGAAACAAATACAAAAGGAGCCGGAGTAGGCCATTCAACCTATAGATCCTCCTCTGCCTTTCAATATGACCAGCATTGATCATCCTAATCAGGACCTTGCTCTGTATCCTTTGATCCCTTTCAGCCGAACAACTTTATCCATGTCCTTCTTGAAATTGTTGAAAGTTATGGCCTCACCTGCTTTCTGTGGCAAGGAATTCCACAGACTCCCCACTCTCTGGGTGAAGATATTTCTCCTCTTCTCAGTCCTAAAAAGCCTTCCCTATGTCCTTAGCTTGTGACCCCTAGTTCTGGACTCCCTGGTTACTGGGAGCATCCTTCCAGTATTTATCCTGTCTTGTGCTGTTTGAATTTTAGAATTTTCTATGAAACCACCCCTCATTCTTCTGAACTGCCATGAATATAGTCCTAACCAATACAATTTCTCTTAATACATTTGCCCTGCCATCCTAGGAATCAGCCCAGAAAATCTTCATTGCACTCCGTCCCTTGCTAGAACATCTTTCCATCGATAAGGAGATCAAATGTTCCACATGTGGTCTCACCAAGGCCCAGTGCAATTACAGCAAGACATTCCTGCTCCAGTACTCAAATTCTTTCATTATGAAGTATAATAGACCACTAGCCTTCTTTAATGCCTGCTGCGTCTGCTTGTTTACTTTCAGTGACTGGTATGCAAGGACACCTAGGTCTCGTTAAATCTCCCCCTTTTCCAATTAACTGCCTTTAAGATAATAATCTGCCTTCCCATTTTGCTGTCAAAATGCTAACCTCACACTTATTCACATTAGGCAACTACTAAAATAAAACAAAGAACTGAAGAAAGATCAGAGAAATTCAACAGATCTGGCAGCATTTATGGAGAGAAAGCAGAGTTAATGCTTTGAGTCCAGTGACCCTTCTTCCAGCAATTTCTGTTTTTTGTGCAATTCTGCACTGTCTTTTGTTGAGTGAGATTTAGACCCACATGCTCAGAGCAGTCCAGTGACTATTCTAACATTTTGGTAAAATCAATGAACCAATTCCTGTTCTTATTTTCAACGTGTTTCTTGGAGCTGTCCAGCAAACAACACAATGTCAGAGGCTTCTCTGGAAGGTCTAAAACCATATTTTATCTGGCAGCCTTTCCTTAGCGATAGGTATTTCAGGAGAATGTGTGTCAGGACAGTATCTCGATACATTCTGGAGCATGCTTTCTCCACCTACTTGAAGGTTGTTACAATGGTCACTTGCCATAAACTACGGAGGTGGGAGTGGGACCTGTTACTTTCCAACCACATTCACAGGATGTTGGCATTGAGTTCATCAAGGTTGCAGACTTTCACTTGTTTGATTGCTTGTTGCAACTCACTCTTTGATGGTGGTCCATGAATGAACTGAGTATGAGGGGATAGCCTACCTTGTATCAGCCGTCAATGTGATTTCACCATTGGGGAGTTGTTGGAAATGTTCTTTCCTGCACTGACAAATGGCATTGTCAATTTTAAAATGAAAGACACAATCCCAGTGAAGGGAAGTTTGTCCATTTGACTTTGGTATACATTTTGGTCTCTTGGAGTCATAAAGTATCGACTCCCTCTCCTGCTAGTTTTGCAAATGTGATGGTATTTTGATAGCCCCATTGCCAACATTATTTGTTGGATCTGAAGTGATTGGATGCAAGACGATTGGTGTACTAAAGTTGGGTGGGGTATGATTAATATCTCATTAGTACCAAGATGAAATGATTTTAAGGTGAAAAGTGAGAGGTTTGCAGGGATTTGAGGAAACAACTTTTCACCCAGAGGGCTGTGGAGTCTGGAATGAACTGCCTGGGAGGATAGTTTAGGTAGGTATCCTCACAACCTTTACCAAGTGCTTGGATGAGAACTTGCAATATCATAACATTATTGTCATGGTACTAGAAGGTTGGGCTACTGTAGATTTGGAGTGACCTTGGCAATGGAAACTTGATGGGTTGAAGTGTTTCTTCTGCACAGTATGATTTCCTGACACCAGTTATGATTAACTCACTGTATTGTCTAATTTGATATCCATCTTGATGATACCAAGGCGTTTGGCATTTATGGGCTTTTAAATGCTTCAATGGAAATGGTGTGGGGGCAGTTGATATGTGCCTGGAAAACCCATTTTTATTTTTAAATAACATTTTGTCTCTGGTTGCCCAGAAACTGTGGGCAAAAGTCACCCAACTTTCCACAAACCATATTGCTAGAGTATAGCGCCCAATATTCCGTTGTTGCTTCTGACACAAACGAGATAGAAACAACTGTTTTTATGAGTTAGTTGGCTTGAAATACATCTTGGTGAACAGCTTCTCTTAAGAAACGGAAATGGTAAAATACAGATGTTTCATAAGAATGTAACAAAAAAGGAGAGATGGCTCAGGACAGTTACACAAATTATTTTTTTTGGAGGTTGGCAAGGAAAATCAGACTGTGATAATGGGAACTGCAGATGCTGGACAATCCAAGATAATAAAATGTGAGGCTGGATGAAGACAGCAGGCCAAGCAGCATCTCAGGAGCACAAAAGCTGACGTTTCGGGCCTAGACCCTTCATCAGAGAGGGGGATGGGGAGAGGGAACTGGAATAAATAGGGAGAGAGGGGGAGGCGGACCGAAGATGGAGAGTAAAGAAGATAGGTAGAGAGAGTATAGGTGGGGAGGTAGGGAGGGGATAGGTCAGTCCAGGGAAGACGGACAGGTCAAGGAGGTGGAATGAGGTTAGTAGGTAGATGGGGGTGCGGCTTGGGGTGGGAGGAAGGGATGGGTGAGAGGAAGAACCGGTTAGGGAGGCAGAGACAGGTTGGACTGGTTTTGGGATGCAGTGGGTGGAGGGGAAGAGCTGGGCTGGTTGTGTGGTGCAGTGGGGGGAGGGGACGAACTGGGCTGGTTTAAGGATGCGGTGGGGGAAGGGGAGATTTTGAAGCTGGTGAAGTCCACATTGATACCATTGGGCTGCAGGGTTCCCAGGCGGAATATGAGTTGCTGTTCCTGCAACCTTTGGGTGGCATCATTGTGGCACTGCAGGAGGCCCATGATGGACATGTCATCTAAAGAATGGGAGGGGGAGTGGAAATGGTTTGCGACTGGGAGGTGCAGTTGTTTATTGCGAACCGAGTGGAGGTGTTCTGCAAAGCGGTCCCCAAGCCTCCGCTTGGTTTCCCCAATGTAGAGGAAGCCACACCGGGTACAGTGGATGCAGTATACCACATTGGCAGATGTGCAGGTGAACCTCTGCTTAATGTGGAAAGTCATCTTGGGGCCTGGTGAAGGGGTGAAGGAGGAGGTGTGGGGGCAAGTGTAGCATTTCCTGCGGTTGCAGGAGAAGGTGCCGGGTGTGCTGGGGTTGGAGGGCAGTGTGGAGCGAACAAGGGAGTCATGGAGAGAGTGGTCTCTCCGGAAAGCAGACAGGGGTGGGGATGGGAAAATGTCTTTGGTGGTGGGATCGGATTGTAGATGGCGGAAGTGTCGGAGGATGATGCGTTGTATCCGGAGGTTGGTGGGGTGGTGTGTGAGAACAAGGGGGATCCTCTTTGGGCTGCTGGGCCTGCTGTGTTCATCCAGCCTCACATTTTATTATCTTAAATCAGACTGTGATGTCTTTTTGCTTCAAATCAAAGATTTAGGCCAATAAAAATAATGAGAGATATTATAGCAAGTCAGTCACTGCTGCGAGCTGATGATACTGCTTTATTTCCAGAGGAGTTAGTGAAAGAGGAAATATTAATTGGGGATATTCGTGGAAATTACAAGCTAGTTTTGTTGTACAGAGTTGAATTACGGAGTAACTTGTAAATAGAGAAGATGTCTTGGGAGTAGTGAAACAAATTTCTTTCAAAGGATGAACTTAATTTTAGGAAATGACCTGGTCAGTTCAAGAATGCAGGTAAAGTAATGACTGGAGGCAAAATAAACTGAAATTTTACTGTAGGACCATCCTGCATTGTTTTATGACTGAGTCTCAGTCCCAAACATGTAGATAGGAAGAAAGGGAATCTATGTAGCAAGGAGATGTTGTGAAAATTAAGTTAACAGATACAAGTTTTTGAAAATTTAACAAAACAGAGCCCCCAAGTTGAAAAGAATGAGGTTGATATGTTTAGCCCATTGTCTTTACTAGAAATGCAGATTTGCAATTGAGAGTTATACAAAACAGCCTGTGCAGACAGTAAATCGGAAACAATATTTGAAGCAACAAATGCAAGAAAGAAATACTAATTTTCGAGAACAGACAGAAAAATGTCAAAATAATAAAGAAGAAAGGCTGGAGCCACAAAGCGAAATAAATGTGTTTACTGGTTTCTGTTATAATAACTGGGAATACAGAGTCATTTCTGTGCACAGAATGGAGGTGATCCACAAAGCAGTCACCCAGTCTGTGTTTGGTCTTGCTGAAGAAACCACACCATGAGCTGCAAATGCGGTACAATAGATTGAAATAAATACATGCAAAATGCTGCTTTATCTGGCGGGTGTGTTTTGAGGCCTTCGACAATGAGGTGGCAGAAAGCAAATGGACAACTGTTACACTTTCTGCGGCTGCATGAGAAGTTGATGTGGAGGAGTGAAAAAGTGTTAGGAGCAAGGGAGAAGTGAATGAGAGTATTATGGAGTTAACAGACCCTGTGGAATTCAGGTAGTGAGGAGAGAGGAAGAACTGCTTGGTGGAAGCAAAAAGAATGGGATGTTGAGATGGAACAGTACCAAGAATCTTTCAAGTAAAGGAAATTAAGACTGTAAGACCATAAGGCATAGGGGCAGAAATTAGGCCATTCAGCCCATCGAGTTTGCTCCACCGTTCAATCATGGCTGATAAGTTTCTCAACCCCATTCTCCTGCTTTCATCCCATAACCCTTGATCCCCTTGATAATCAAGAACCTATTTATCTCAGTCTTAATTGTACTCAATGACCTGGCCTCCACAACCTTCTGTGGCAGTGAATTCCATAGATTCACCACTTTCTGGCTGAAGAAGAATTCTGCCTGGCAATAGCAGTCTGACTGGTTGATCTGCAGAGTGTTAAAATGTTGTAAGTGCAAAAACAGGAAAGAATGAAAACGCTCAGTCAACAGATAGCGCCCGTCCTCCTCTTTCTCACTCTCTCCCAATCCCTAACTCTTTCTGTGTGGGGAAAATGACAGAACAACCCCAGTTATCTTAAAAGAAATAATTCAAACAATAAAAGACTTCAGTACCTAATCAACTGTCAAGTGTTGTCCCAGGGGAGGTAGTGGTTTACTGTTACTGGGCTAGTAATCTTGAACCCTAGTTTAATATTCTAGTGACATGGCTTTGAATCCCACCATCGCAGATGGTAAAATTTGAATTCAACAAAATTCTGGAATAAAAGCCTGGCCTAATAGCGACCACGAATCCATTGTCATAAAACCCATCTGGCTCACTAATTTGCCATCCTTATCTGGTTTTGCCTCAATGTGTTTCCCAACCCACAGCAATGTGCTTGACCCTTAATTGACTACTTGACATTCAGTATGGGGAAATAAATGTGAGTCTATACTGTGATGGCCACAGCCTGTGAATGAATGGTTAAAAAAACACTCTTTTGACTTGTTCTGTGCTCCCTGCATTCACCAGAGTCAAATTCAATGGGTCCATAAATTTAGGATCATCACTAATAAATCTAATAAGGAATTCAGGAAAATGTTTTCGACTCAGAGAATGGTGAGAATGCAAAATTAACAACCAAGTGGAACAGTGGAAGCAAAAAAAAAGATGCACATAAGAATAACAACCTCATAAAAACCAAAAGCGCTGGAAATACTCATCAGGAATTGCAACAACTGTGAAGGGAAGAACAGAATTCCATAGATTTATGATAGGGTCAGGATCCTGGTAATTTGAGTCATGAGGCCGACACCTTGTCAGCAATAGGTATTGATATGATTTTTGTAGAATTAGGCAATTAATGGCCAGAGGGCATCAAATATTTGGATGATGGGTCAGTTCCCAACACTGATGGGTCAGTAGGAGGCACTGAAGTAGTGAATGAGCTGTAGGCTCCCATTGCAGGTAAAAACAGAGAAAAAGGGCCATCTCAAAACAGAGGAGATTATCAGTGCAACTAACACTGTCAAAATGGGCTTGGCTGCCAGGTTAGCTTTGGTAGTAGTGACGTTCATGGGGTTTTAACTCGCCACAGGATTGGCAGCAACCTCCGCCACTTTTCATCATTGGTATTGGGTGGGGAGTTGTTGGGGGGTGGTGTGGGGTGGGGGGATAGGGCAATGGGTTGGGGTGTGGAGGTGCAGGGAAAGATGTGGTTTGAAAATATTCAAACCTTGATTTGATGCTAGGAGTCTCCCTCTGTTCTCTGGCCATGTGGCATCCTCTGAATTAATTGTTACTCCCTGGGATGGTAACCATCCCTGATTCAATCCAACCTTGGAAAATGGATGGCAGTCCTTACTCCCCCTGGAGGGGAGATAATCTCTACTAGTCATACCCGAAGATTTATCAACTGCTGCCTTTTGTGGCCTTTTGCGCATTTCAATGAAGGATGACCATGTGTACAGCTGCCAATCTTTTTTCAGGCACAAAAACATAAATATAATACCCACTTACAAAGCAGGCATATAGCCTGAAGTCTGCCTGGCAATTAGGTCATTCTCTTGACCCTTGATACTATTGGTTCCGCAGTTGCAACTGCATTCTGTTATTTGCATAATTTTTTGCTTAAATTACACATTGTCCTGATCGGGGAGCAATGCCATCAGAGTAGCTTAATTTGTAACATTTTCTCTTTCAGGTAGGTAATTGGACAGGATGAAACCTGGAGACTTGTGTGACGCAAAATAAGACAGATCTGTTGTGTCAAATGGTCTGGACTTACTCTGCAAATTGCATATTGCAAATTTGCTAGATGTCTGCCTTATGTTAATCACCTCTGCTGTCAACTGCTATACCACCTAAATGCTAAAAGGTAGCTGCAACTCTAAAAGGGGACTTAATAGAAATTATTGCTTTTTTCGATAGTCACACATTCTTTTTTGTTATTGCAAGTTTCATTTTACTCTGGTTAAGAGTATAAGAAAGCACAGAGAATGAGAACAAGCCATATGGGAGTAAAATCATCTCCTTCTGCATACTGACCTACATTTTCTACTCTTCCATTGCTGAATGTTATTAATGGTATGAAATCTGTTGGGGATATGTTCTGCTGCTTCCCAACCATTATTGCATCCATAAAAATTTGCACTGGAAGCGGCATTGGGTGCAAGAAGTGCTCGCCCACTTTTTGGGAAGAATTATTGAGTAATAAATTTAAATTATGCTTCACATTTTCAATCTTTGTACCTTAATTTGCAAACAAACAGTGTAGAATTCTCTGTTCCTGAGATATAATCCATCAAAGTGATGGTGCTTATAAATGACAATTCTACTGATACTCTAAAAAGAAAGTTCTTAAAGACTCAACAGATCTGGTAGCATTTGTGAGTGGAGAAACAGAGTAAACATTTCAGATTAACAGCCTTTCATAATAAGTGGAAAGAACTAGAGATTGTGGTTTTAAACAAGTGAAAGAGGGATGGGTGGGAAGGTAAGCTATGTTACGGTGAAGCGCAGGAGAAATTAAATGACTGAAGGTTTCATAGAGGGCTATGTTTGTCATCAACACATCCGCTAGGTGGAGCACTGCACTTACATGCTCCGTATCACATTATCACATTACAATATTTCTACGGCTGATACAGGAGGTTGCTGCACAGGAATTCAGCCAGAGTACACCCGGTGAAATCACTTTCATGAAATGCTTAGTTTGATTGGCACACACTGGAAATGTTGCAGTAAAACTTTGACTTTACTGCAAAATAGTTACATTACTGTAACAGTTTCTGAAACTTCAGCTGATGTGCAATTTCTCATTGTAATCCGTACATTACAGTCACAACAATTGTCAAATGTGAAACATAGTTCGGGAGAAAGAAGTCACCATCTGGGATTGATTGGTTGGTTGTACATTGTTCATGGCAGTGTTTCTAGCATCTGTGGCACAGTTAAAGTAACAGGATTCAATCTGTTGAATTGTCACAGAATTCAGGTGTGCATACATACAAAACCACACAAATGCAGAAGGCCCCAGGCTGCAGCAGCTAACGTTGGGAAAACATATCTCCTTCCTGGTACATGGCTAAAGGCAATGGAAATGAAGAACTATAAAGAAATGGAAGATGTTACTAGAGGAGGTATGAATAGCAGGATCCTGAGTAGCTTCTGTCTGAAAGCAAAGGAATGGAAATTAGAAACAGGAAAAAGAACAAGGCAGCTCAGAGGGCCTAGGCTTGCCACCGCTGTCCAGATGCAGGCTCATCCTCCTCAGCTTGATCTTTTGCATTCTTTGTGAGCACAATCAATAGGGGAAATCAAGGAGCCATTCACATTTGGAGAGCCTTGAGGAAAATCTTCAGGTGGTCCTCCATGTGGGTGTATCCTAGCACCTCCCTGACTCCATATGTATAAGGGATACCTGGTGTAACATCATTCTGCTGTCTTCTTCCTACTGATGCTGAGCACCTACGGCCACTGTGATGGACTGCAAGTTCGTGAACATCATGAGGGGTAGATATGAGAGTACTGGAAAATGCTCTTATTGCCAGTTGTCACAGTGACGGACTGCTAGTTCATGAACATAGCGAGCGTTAGATATGAGAGTGCTAGACCATGCTCTTATTGCCAGTTGTCTTCTGTGACAGACTGCTAGTACATGAACATAGCAAGGGGTAGATATGAGAGTGCTGGACCATGCTCTTATTGCCAGTTGCCAAGCTCTCCATGGAGGCAGTCAGTTCGGGGATGCGATGGTCAAGTGGTATTATCACTAGACCATTAATCTAGGAACCCAGGTAGTATTCTGGGAACCTGGGTTCAAATTCTGCAATGGTGGATGATTTGAATTCAATGAAAATATGGAATTACAGGTCTATTGATGACCATGAATCTGTTATTGCTTGTTGGAAAAACCCATATGGTTCACTAATGCCCTTTTGAGAAGGAAACTACTATCCTTACCTCACCTGGCTATGTGTGAATTCAGATCCATGGTAATGTGGTTTACCATTAAGAGATACAAGGTGTAGAGCTGGATGAACACAGCAGGCCAAGCAGCATCAGAGGAGCAGGAAAGCTGATGTTTCGGGCCTAGACCCTTCTTCAGAAATGAAGAAGGCCTGAAACATCAGCTTTCCTGCTCCTCTGATGCTGCTTGGCCTGCTGTGTTCATCCAGCTCTACACCTTGTTATCTCACATGCTCCAGCATCTGCAGTTCCTACTATCCCTGGATTACCAATAAGTACCCTTTGGGCAATTAGCAATAGGCAATAAATGCTGGTCTAGCTTGTGATGCCCTT
Source organism: Stegostoma tigrinum (assembly GCF_030684315.1). Lineage (NCBI taxonomy): Eukaryota > Metazoa > Chordata > Chondrichthyes > Orectolobiformes > Stegostomatidae > Stegostoma > Stegostoma tigrinum. Next base: position 19,534,537 of record NC_081368.1, on the reverse strand, counting down.
ATCCTGTGAAAGAATAAAAGGAAGACACAATCATAGCAGAGTCAGCATGGCACTGGTCACAATGGTGGACTCCACCATTCTTCAGTCGTTCTTACCAACTGCCTCGGTCGAACCTGCAAGCTGTTCCCGTTCTATTTTGGACATTTTAATGAAATAATTAATGGCTGTGACTGTGGGATTGTCTTCCGCTTGGGCTGAGCAAGCACCTGATTTCTGGCAGACCCCTCAGTGCCAAAGAGCACTCCTTCCTTGTCCCAGCTGCAGAGACATGTCAGTGATGTGCTCAGTACATTGTTTTCCTGAATCCAAAATGGAAAGAGTATCCACTAAGGAAATGTCTCTGACTGGTTGGAGGGTACAGGTGAAATTCTTGCCAGTGCATCCTCTGAGGGCTAAGTGGTTTCATCCTCAGAGTCGGAATGAAGCTGAGGGTCTCCGCATAGGCATCTTCTTGACTGAGGTTTGCTGGTCTCTTTGAGCGCCTGCTAAACAGACTGGAGGCAATGTGAAAGGGGCATTGAAGTATATTCAGATTACAAATGAGCTGGCACTGACGTTAATGCGAGAGTGGTACAGCATGTCGCAGCGATGCCTACTGGGTTGATTTGCTATTGAGGTCTCCCCACCCTCACATGAATGGCCCTGCTCTCTTGCAACCAAATTGGCCATAGGGACATAATAAGATCATAAGGCATAGGGCCTGCTTGACTATAATCATCAACTCCACTCCCCTGTCTCTTCCAATAACCTTTGATTCCTCACTAATTAAAAATCTGCCTGTTTTGACTTTGAATATGCTCAATGACACAACTTCCACAGCCCTCTGCTGTAAAGAATTCCAGAGATACACTATCCTTGGAGTGAAGAAATTCCACTTCATCTCTGTCTTAAATGAGTGACCCCTTATGCTGAGATTATGTCCTCTGGTCCTAACCTTTTCAAAAAGGGGAAGCAACCGATAAGCATCTATCCTGTCAAAACTCCCTAATAATCTCATACATTTCAATCAGATCGCTTCTCCTTCTAAACGCCAGTGAGTCTGATATCACAATCTACTCAACCTCCCCCCATAAGACAATCCCTTGATACTCAGGATCAACTTAGTGAACCTTCTCGGCACTGCCTCTAATGTTAGTGTTTCTTCCCTTAGATGAGGGGGTGCAAAATGCTCTACTGATCCCAGGTATAGTCTGACTAATCCCCTGTACAGTTTCAACAAAGACTCCCTGTTTTTATACACTTTGAAATAAAGGACAAAATAAAATTAATGATTGACACCCCCATGCCAAAATCCCACCAGTCTTCACCCTCTGCGGCTATTGATCGGCCAATTTTCCTTGCAATTATGCAAAAGAAGAACTAGCCATAACCATATCAAAATGGTAGAGCAGTCTCAATGGGCTGAAAAACCTGGTCCTTCTCCTATTTTCTATGTTTCTACTGAGTATGATGCAACGGAAGTTAATATTGATGTAGGAACAGGAGAAGTGTTGATGTTTCTTCAATGAAGAACATAGAGCAGGAAGCATTAAGAGTCTGGTAGGTTGATGTCAGTGAGAGCTATTGAGTGGATCTGCTGCTTGCAATAATGAGCCTATGAACTTTGGCGAAAGGCATTTGCTGTGGTAATGTTGGAGTGAATGGTGGCCCAGTCAATATGACGCAACAGTGGCAGGCTGAGCACAGAATGTCATTGGCTTTCTTCCTGCATTACTTTGCATTCCACTTATCCAGGGACACAGGACTGACCTCGATCCTTATCTGTTTGCAGGCTGACTGTGCATGGTGGCATGGCATCTTTTGATGGAGTACAGGAAAAAAGAACAGCCCACCTTAGCTCTCTCCCACTGGCAGCTTCGCAAGCCTGTCTACAAGGCTGAAAGTTAACTTGGCTCTCTGGGCCTTATCCTAGAGAAGAACAGTACAGTTCAACTGTGTGAAAGCCAATTCCTGCTTTTCATCATCTGAGGTGATGTACATTAGATGCTGGGCTTTAAATATGGTGCCTGCACTGTGGACTCCAGGAGGCTCTGGCAGAGGTGAACAATTCTTTCTGTATGTTACACGGATCCACACAAAAGGCGCCAAAAGAGCCTGTGCGCAGAATAATTATGGGGAAGGGGGAAGATACTGTGAGGAAAATCATTCCGAGCCATGACAGACTGGATGCCATGAATCACACTCAACAAAACTCTAAATGAAAATGGAAAAATTCCTTTTCTAACTCTCTTTTGACTCCTCAGATGCTGCTAGACATGTTAGATGCTTGCAGCATTTTCTGTTTGCACTTTTGGATCAACAGCATCCACAATATTTTACCTTTGTATTAATGTTACTGATAATGGATTAGGAAATATTTACAACTCAGCCTTTTGTTGGCAATTTTTGAGCAGTTTAGATCCTAAACTGGTGGAATTCTCCTGTGAGTGTTACAGCAGTGGAAATGGGCATGTAAAACCCCTGAAAAATGCTATTGTTCTGGCTGTAGAATTACCAAATCGAGTAAGGAGGAGGAAGAAACCCCATGTTTATTTATCCTGAATGTTGTCTGCCTTCCAAATTTTCATCGTGCCTGTTAAAACACTCCATATATCTGGCTGCCTTACAAGAATATAGCAGCAGAAGAGAAAGTAGCCACATAAGACTGCATACTTTCATCCATAAACCATAGTGGTCTCATTATCCGTAGATGATCGGGTTTATCTGTGCATAATAAAGGAATGTTGCATTAGGAGACATTACTTGAAAAACAAAATGTATCCATTTACTAAGCTGCTTAGTGCAGAACATGCAGTGCATTGTTGCACTTCCAGTTGCAGACATTATAACAACACAATGAAATTATTTTTGCTATGGGCTCCTTTTAGGCTATATTGGCAATATATTTCTCTAAGTCTGTGGACCATTGCTGCATACAGCGAATACTTTACTTTCGTACATTTACAAACTCATCATCCTCACTGTGGATAACAAATATCAAACTGAGCGGGCAAGGGAACTTTTTCTGAGCAGCAAGATTTTCTAAAATTCAAGGTGCTATTGATGGTCGTGCAAAGATTCTTTATTGGCACAATAATTGTTATCAATAGCAAAGGCTATTCCTCTGTCAATGTCCAACTCGTTGCATAAGGTAATAACGTTTTGAAAGGGTTACTATTGCAGACTGGACTAAGTTCCACTCAATCTCACAATTGGGTGAGGTTAGGCAATGTTCCATTTTTGCTGCATGCAGACGCTCCAAGGTTCCACGCAAGGTGATTTGTGTTGGCATGCTGATGGAGGTGTTGACCTCTAGTTCTGCAAGTTGCCAGCATGCACGATCTTCGGAAACCCGTGTAGCTGAGAAGAAAATAGGTGGAATGTTGGGGATAAGGCAGAACAGGCTACAACCACTTGGCAGTAAATTATAAGGGCATAGATGGCTGCTCTGCCAGAATCATAGGATCCTCACAGTGAAGAAAAATTTGTAGCTGGTTGACATGCCTGGAAGAAGTCTGTCCTGTGAACAACCATACAGTAGGCTCTTGGTTCCGTGGGGATTCTCATTCTGATTGAGCAGTTCTTCTAGTGCCAGTCCTCCATAGTGGGTACTGCCACTGCCAACGTAGTGGGGTTTAATGAAAAGGTTCACTATCTTCTCATCTTCTCAGATGGTACCCCTCCCTACCATAATAGAAAAAGGGCACCTTCCAACAAAAACACCCCTCCTTCGTTTTTGCCATTTTAACCATTGTAAGTAAATAAAAACAGCCCAACAAATGGCTAACCAATCAAAATATATTGTGGCATGGACACTGTATTGGTGAATTCAATTGAATTTTCAAGAAGCTCCATTGATGCTTAATTATATATTTACACCTGGTGGTTGGCTGCTGAATTTAGCACCCACCCACCCTCTGTATTATGGAGTAAGCTCAAAGGGCAGGTGGTGGACTAGCCACCCCCACCAATATTGCATGGTGTTCCAGCCAAAGCATACCTGGTGGGGACACGTAACATTCAGTTCCATATCGCTTTTCCTGATGTAATTTACTTTTATTCATAAACTGGGTGTGGGTATCACAGCATTAATTACTCAGATAACATTTGTGAAAGGTCTAGAGTCACATGTAGGCCATGTAAGGATGATAGTTTCCTTCCCTAAAGGACTTTAGTGAACCAAAGTGATAGGTATTTCCCCAACAATTGACAATGGTTTTATGGTCAGCATTAGACTCTTAATTCCAGACTTTTGCTGACTTCAAATTGCACCGTCTACAGTTGCAGAATCTCCTGATAATATCACTAGGCCACAACCTCCCAACACCTGATTGCTAACCTGCAATAAACTACTTTATATTTAAGACAAGATCCTCTTCTCATTAAGACTTACTGGATGACAGCGGACTACCCCAACCATAACCTAGCCGTGAATGGCACCACAAAGCATTCAGCACAGCTCACTTTGGACTGTTATTGCCAGACCTGCATGCTTGTCTAACACAGCACCCATAATTCAATATATTGCATCATTCTAAACTGTCCAAACTCCTCCAAAACCGAAGAGAAAAATACGCACTTTCTTTTGCTGCTAACACTTTTGTGAATCCCACTGGAGGTAACAAACAATGAGTTCCTTTCTGCTGTACAATCTAACATGAATGTTTCCAATTCAGATGCTGTGCAACATGCTCAACAATTTGGCTCCGAGAAATGGTCAACCCCCATGAGATAAACAGAAATAAAACATCTAATGTACCAAAGGAGACCATTCAATGCATTCTTTCTCAGCCAAAAGTATCCAGCCAATTTAAGACACTTAAAACAATTTAAACCTCACTGTTTAAGGCACCTCAGTGCATAACCAAGTATTTTTCAATGTTTTGAGTGTTTCTGCCCCTAGCATCCTTTCATGTAGTTCAGACCCGCATCACTCTTTTGGTGAAAAAGTATCATTTTCAACCTCAACCTTCAAACTTACCATTCTCGTAACTATTTTAAGAGAGGTAGCTAATCAAAGTTAACGTTTGTGAGAAAGTGACTGTCAGTAGCAATAGTAAGAGTGAGAGGCCACTGAAGTGAAGTCTTGGCAACTGCCCATTCTTTCAAAGCAGTTTCATTGCTGGTTCATCTTGAGAAACACTCTTCCCTCCAGTGAGGATAAAGAGCCTTCCATTTGGTTTTCCACAGAAGTCTGTACCCATTATCTTTTGATACATAACTCCATTGAACAACAAGAAAAATTTATACTTTCATAGTAACTTCAGCATAATTAAATCACCTCATCAAACAAAATTTCACACTGACATACATAAGGAGACATAGACTTAAAACTTCATTAAAAAGTTTTTAAGAGGGTTTTAAGGGGAATGCAGTGGAAGTTCCCTCCATCACTGATGCTCTAGCAGGCGTGTGTTGTATATACAAGATGCATTGTAGAAATTCACTAAAGATCCTCAGACAGCACCTTCCAAACCCAGACCACTTCCATCTAGAAGGACAAGGGCAGCAGATATATGAGAACACCTCCACCTTCAAGTTCCCCTCCAAGCCACTCACCATCCTAACTTGTAAAATATATCTCTGTTCCTTCACTGTCACTGGCTCAAACTCCTGGAATTCCCTCCCTAAGGGCATTGTGACTCAATTCACAGCAACATTTCAAGAAGGCAGCTCACAACCACCTTCTTAAGGGCAACTGGGAACATGCAATAACTGGTGGCCAGCCATTGATGTCTACATCCCAGAAAAATGAACATAAAGTAAAGCCAAGTTTAAGAATGGAATTCCAGAGGTTGGGGCCTAGCCACCTGGAGTCAAGACCAACAGTGGAGCAAAAACCAAAAGTTTCAAGATGCTTGAATTGGAGAAGAAAGATCACAGATGTTAGTTGGACTGGAGGAAATAACAAACATAGGAGGGAAGAGGCCAAGTTTGGGTTTGAAATCAGAAAAAGACAGCATTCCCACATGCCAAGGCTAGCCAAGTTCCTCTTCATGCCATTGTATGTTTCTTTAATTCCACCTAATTAGCTGTTCCTCTGATTGTCTGCTCAGAAACTGGAACTTTCAAGACTGTTGACTCTCTGGATGAGTCTTTTGATAGTGCAGTCTCTCTTTTTCTCCACTGTCTAAATCCTGGGAAGGATTGGGAGCTCTATACATTTCTAGTAGTTGTCTTAGACATCCTATGCTGTTATGTTATTGTCCCATCTACAGATCTTCCCTCATTCTACTAAACTTCAGAGAATATCAGCCCAATATATTCTGTTTCTCATGATAAGACAAACCTATCATCCTGATTTAGAGAACCTTTTCAGTGACACTTGCAATGCGAGGATGTTCTTTCTTAAACGTGGAGTTTAAAACTGAGCACAATATTCAAGCTTTGATCTCAGCAGAACCTTGGAACTGGTGCAAGGATCTTACTGATAGCAGACAGGCTTTCCTACACTCACTGACAAATTCTGAGGCCAGTCTCATGGCAAATAGGGTGGCACAGTGTCTCGGGGGTGAGCACTGCTGACTCCCAGTGCCAGGGATCTGGGTTTGATTCTACCCTTTCATGTCCGTCTGTGTGGAGTTTGCACATTCTCCCCATGTCTGTGTGAGTTTCCACTGGGTGCTGCAGTTTCCTCTCACAGTCCAAACGTGTACAGCTTAGGTGGGTTAGCCGTGCTAAATTGCCTATAATGTCCAGGGATGTGTAGGCTAGGTGGATTAGCCATGGGAAATAGAGGGTACGGAGGATAGGTCTGGATGGGATGCTGCTCAGAGGTCAGTGTGGACTCAATGGGCTGAATGGCCTACTCTCACTGCAAGGACTATATGATTCTAACCTTGCATATATTTCCCATTCCTCCTTTATTCCTCTGTATTTTGATTTAATTGGAGGCTTTACATGCAGACTTTGAAGCATTTTTTTCCCGTGAGTGATGTGACCATGACTCAAATTCATGTATGAAGTTTTCAAGGAAGTAAATTTATCATGCTGAATCTTTCTATTGCAAACTTGTGTTTTAAAAGATCGAATTCATAAAATGTGAACAACATTGGTGAGGTTAGTATTCATTGTCAATCTCTACTTACCCTTAAGAAGATCAGAAAGCTGTAAAATTGTCTAATTTGCTAAGCTGCAAGGAAAGTAATGAATGGAATTATAAAATATAAATTATAAAGTATACTGTATCCTTGGTTTTATCAATAGGAGCATACAGTACAACAACTAGGAGGTGATGTTGAACTTGAATAAAACACTTGCTAAACTCAGTTGGAATATTGTGTGGAGCATTTCTGGGTGTCACATCATAGGAAAAATGTGAATGCATTGTAAAGAGTGCAGAAGTGGTTTACAGGAATGGTACCAAGGCTCAGAAATTTCAGGAATGAGGGTCTTTTGAAGAAGTTGGGACTGTTCTTGGAAAAAAAGTCTAAGAGGAGATCTGCTAGAGGTTTTCCAAACCATGAGCAACTTACAGAGAATAGTGGAGGAGAAACTGTTCCCACTAGGAAAAAGAACAACAGTAAAATGGCTCGATTTAAAGTGATTTGCAAAAGGATCAAGGATGGCATGAGAAAGAACTTTCTCACTCAGCAGTTGGGAATAGTATGGAAGGCACTGCCTGGGGGTGTGGTGGAGGCAGATTCAACTGAGGCATTCATGAGGACATTGGACAATTATTTGTGTCAGATTAATCGGCAAGGGTCTGGGGAAACACTGGGAGTTGATGCTAGGTGAGGAAGCTCACATGAAGAGCCAGAGCTGGCATGATGGGCCAAGTAACCTCTTTCGGTCCCATAAGACTTGCTTGATTCTGTTTCAAAAGCCAGCTCAGGGACTAACCATTTGTCTGTGGGTTCAGATTCACACTTAGGCCAAATTTGATCAGAATAGTAGATTTTTTTTCCTCGAGAATGTTGAACCCAGTGGGGTTCATCAGTAATTTATGGCTACCGTTATGGATACTAACTTTTTAATTCAAAATGTCTATTTAAATTCCAAAATTAAAGTTTTAGGACATCTCATTTCATCTTGATATTCAGTAATTACACTGTAGCACTGGAGTAAACTATTGAGAATGCAGGGGAGAGAAACCCTATCCTATTCGCATTAAATGTTCACACCATGAACCAAGGTTTAAGCTTCCACTAAGATGGATGTACCTTAATAGGAAAGTGAGAACTGATTTTGGAGCATTGGGTCTCTACAATTCCGTAGGAGAGGGTAAGCATGTATTTGCCCATGCTTAAGTCAAACAGGAATGTATGTTGAAGAGGTTGCATTGTTACAGAAAGGCCTCAGTCCTTTATGTACAAACCTATTTAGTGACACATGACAAGCCTGAAGTTACTTTCACTGAACCTTTGGTGTACTGAACTAAAATAACTTCTTAGGGCATATGCTACAGTTAATATGAATGCACAAAAATGGGGATTCCACATGACTTTTCATGTGGCAAGACTGGACATCTTCCAAATGAGTTGCTGTTCAACAAATCACAAAGAGAGTGTCACTTAAATATAGAGATGCTTCCCCTACTGAGGAGGGACAGCACTGTGTGCTACCTTGTGGTTCAGAGGTGCCCTTTCCTCACAATGCAATCAAAGCCTGTTCTCGAAAAATACCGGTATCACTAGGCAGACCAAAGTAAAGCTCAATAGAATTGTAGACAGTGGCTTAGTGGTTAGTACTGCTGCCTCACAGCACCAGGGACCTGGGTTCAATTCCAGCCTTGAGTAACTGCCTGTGTGGAGTATATGTGTTCTCCCCACGTCTGTGTGGGTGTTCACTAGGCTCTCCCATTTGCTCTCATACTTCAAAGATGTACAGGTTAGGTGGATTGGCCATAAGAAATTACCCTGTAGTGTCTAGGATGTGCAGGCATTGTCCAAAATGACATCAGGCATATTCTAAAAGTTCTAAAACACAATTAGCTATAAGCAGAGTATTTGCATGTCCTAGGGCAATTTGGATGAGGACCAAGCTGCATACCGTCTTCAACTAGAATCGCAACTTAATCCCACCTCACCAATGTACCCCTAAAATATGGAATTTCCCAGTACTTGAAATTGCTTGGGCAAGCAGATGCTTTTAAAACCATTAACCACTGCTGCTTCTGAGAAAAGAAAATTATTGTGACAGTGAACAGTTCCTACATTATTGGAGATAATGGGAACTGCAGATGCTGGAGAATCCGAGATAACAAAGTGTGGAGCTGGATAAACACAGCAGGCCAAGCAGCATCTTAGGAGCACAAAAGCTGAAGTTTCGGGCCTAGACCCTTCATCAGAAAAGAGAGATTGGGAGAGGGTGCTGAAATATCTCCCCATCCCCCTTTTCTGATGAAGGGTCTCGGCCCGAAATGTCAGCTTTTGTGCTCCTAAGATCCTGCTTGGCCTGCTGTGTTCATCCAGCTTCACACTTCGCTATCCTACATTATTGGAACATGCTTTGGACGTGACTTGTGAGATCCCAGACACATTTGCTGTACCTGCAAGAAGAATGGCCACTTTCAGCTGCTGACGTTATCTGTTGTGCTTGGAAAACCTCCATTCCAGCTTCTGAATACAGTTGGAAACTCCATTCCAAACTTCAACTGTATTTATTAAAATTAGACCACACCTGGAAAATTTAAGTTGCAGTAGCCCAAATCACTCTGATTATCCACACAGAGCCCTCTGCTTGCTGACTTGGGTCCCGGTCAAGCGGCCTTAAATATTTTGGCCTGTTTTCAAATTGTCCCAGTCCCTCCTGTCTCAACCCTCCGAGGTATCTGTGGTCCTCTTATTCAGGTCTCTTGAGCAGTTCCAATTTTAACCAATCAACCAGTAGTTGATAGGCAGCAGGCCAGGTAGCATCAGAGGAGTAGGAAAGTTGATGTTTCGTTTGGGACCCTTCCTCAGAATTCCCTGCTGCTCGGGTGCTGCCTGGCCTGCTGAGTTCCTCCAGCTCCAAACTGTGTTATCTCTGCCTTCAGCATTGACAGTTCTTACTATCTCTGAGCGGTGGACATGCCTTCAGTTGTCAAAGTCTTGAGCTTTGAAATATCCTTACTACACTTGTCCATGGCTCCACCTCATTTTCTTCTTTTAAAATGGACTTTGAAGCCTTCCTCTTAAGTCAAGCTTTAGGCTGTTTGAACTATTATTTCCGTGTGTGGTTTTTAATACTTGTGAAGCACTTTGAGGTATTTTGTCTTTACATTGAAGATGCTGCACAAATACGTCCAACTATTGTTAATAGAGATCTTCCTGCAGCTTGTCCAGCTAGATGAAGCACTAGGGATGGTGTTATCCAAAGCTGCATTGCAACAATTCTAGCTCCTGTATTCAGAGATAATGGGAACTGCAGATGCTGGATGTATTATCTGGTTCTCCAGGACCCAGCAAAGTACTGAGTTGTCAGGAGAATAAAAAATATCTCAGGCTCTGAGCATATATCTTCCTTGGATGATTTAACTTGTTAAAGACAATAGACAGATGTTGCTCCAACCTCCTGTCATCAGGCACAATTTATTTTCCAAGCGATTGGGCCCATCAGCTTTGACATTATTTGGTTAAGGGTAAGATCTTCTCAAATGAGCAGTAGATAGCAGGTGCCTTCATGAACCGCATGGAATGAGCAACAGTATTTACACTGTTTTTTGAATTGCTGCTTTCCTCTGAACCACAGCATGAGGTTCTTCAAGTAGGAGGTGTGGAGTTGCAGGAGTACCCTCTCACTTTTCTGCAAGATAGTCAAGACAGGCACAAAGATGGAAACATCTTAACCCAGGATTGCATCAACATCCTCATGTTAATGACTTCCAGCAAATGTCAGTTCAACATAGAAATGTTGGAAATAGGAGCAAGAGTAGGCTATTTGGGCCAATCATCCATCTGTTCCTGCGTTTCTTTCAAATCCTTTGATCCCTTTAGATCCTTGTGCTCTATATCCAACTCCTCCTTGAAATCAAACAATGTTTTAACCTTCATCAGAAATTTCTGATTTCTGATGATGTGTCTAGGCCTGAAACGTCAGCCTTCCTGCTCCTCTGATGCTGCTTGGCCCGCTGCGTTCATCCAGCTCTACACCTTGTTATCTCGGATTCTCCAGCAGATCTGTAGCTCCTATTATCTCTAATGTTTTAACCTTGGCTGTTTTCTGCGATTTCGAATTTCACAGACTTACCATTCTCTGGGTGAAGACATTTCTCCTCATCTCACTCCTGAATGGTTTAACACATATTCTTGGATTGTGATCCTTGTGTATGGATTGCCCTGTCATCCTTTCTGCATTTATTTTGTCCGGTCCAGTTAGAATTTTACAGTTTCCTATGCAATCTCCCCTCATTCTTCTGAACTCCAGCAAATATAGTCCCAACTGATTCAACCTCTCCTCATACATTGGTCCTACCATCTCAGGAATCAGTCTAGTAAACCTGCCCTCTTTCACAAAGCAATCAAATGTGAACAATAGCATAGTGGCATTGTTAACTTTAAGTTACAGGGCTGGGTGAAAGCTACAGGGACAGTTCAAATTGCAACTTGGGAATGCTTGGCCAGCATTTACTGCCCATTTCTCTTAAAAGTCAACCACATTGCTGTGGGTCTGGAGTCATTTGTAATCCAGACCAGATAAGGATGGCAGTTTCCTTCCCTAAAGGGCATAAGTGGACCAAATTTTTTTTCCCTATCAGTAAATAATGGCTTCATGGCCATCATTAGATTCTTAATTCTAGATGTTTACTGAATTCAAATTGCACCACCTGCCATGGTGGGATTTGAACCCACGTTCCCAGAGCATTATCAGTGTCTCTGGATTAACAGTCCACTAATAACTAAGATCGCCTCCCTATTTAAATGTGAGTAACAAATAAATGTCGACTAATGATTAATAATGATTAGAATTCATTCAAAATCTATCCATCATTCTGACCTGATGTGGCCTCCAAGTGACTCCAGATCCGTAGCAAAATGATTGACTCTTAGTTGCCATGCTTTTCTCCAGGGTAGGAGGGTTCAAAACGGCATGGGTTTAGGGTGAGAGGAGCAGATTTGAAAGGGACCCAACTTTTTCATGCGGAGGGTGTTGCATGTATTTGACGAGGTGCCATGGGAAGTGGTAGATGCTGGTACAATTACAGCATTTAAAAGGCACCTGAACAGAAATATCAATAGGAAGGGTTTGGAGGGATATGGGCCAGATGCTGACTAACGGGACTAGATTAATTTAGGGTATCTGGTCGGCATGGACAAGTTGGACTGAAAGGTCTGATTCCATGCTGTAAGCTCTGTGACTCTATATGAAATTGTGTAGTAAGCCACTCAGTTCAGTATCTCCTAATGAAGTGTAATTAGGGATATGCAATAAATCCTGACTTTGCCAGTGATGCTCACATTGTTGAAGACTGAAATGAAGAAAAGACTTTAACACCTCGGAAACAGCTATGCAGAATGACTCACAACATTACAGAATTCTCTACCCAATCCTCCATAATGATCTTACACATCACCAATAGATTAATCTAAATTCAAATCAAAAGATTTCTCCAAAGAGATGTGCAAACTGACAGATGAAGTGCAAAGTGTTAGTCTGCAAACTTCCTCTTTTAATCTCAAATCCACAATGCAGTTTAGTACTGGGTTTTATACATTCACTGATGGAGATTTTTCCTTTCCATTTCTAGAACTCAAACTATGAAGAAACATTTAGTTCGACATAAACTTTAATGGCCACAACCTTGAACTGTTTTTGAAATTTTGCTGTTATTAAGATAGACAAAACTAAAATTCTTGTTAGTTCTCAATACGATCTTAAAAAAATTGTACACAAGCTTAAATTAGAATTCACTGGAAAAAAATGCTGACATACACATAGCACTTTTCACAAACTCAGGAGCATTTTACCATCCATTAATTACTTTTTGAGGTGAAACTAGTGTTGCAATGTTGGAAATTTATCCAATTTGGACATTAGGATCTGCTGTAAATCAACAATTGAAACAGATATCCTATGATACATGATTTGAAATGTGAACCATAGTTTCAGTGCCCCTAAGTTGCAGTTTTCAGGCAAAAGGCCAAGGTCTACTCGATAAAGATCTGAGAGCTTTTGGTTGATGTCACCTCAATTGAGCAGGCCATCTCTTGTTTGCTGTATGTGCCCATCCAGCCCTGTTCAATATTTGCAGCAGTAGATAAATCAGTGCTCTTTAAAATATTCTGTACGCTAAAGATAACTAATTGCAACACTGTATTGTCAGATTTATTTATTGCTTATTTTTTTCTTCCTCACCGCAAATTATGTTTCTATTTTCCTCAATTATCTTTTATTCTTCCTGGGCAACATTGGCAATGCTACTTTGTCCTTGAGCTCTTTTCTCCATGTTTTTCAATGTGTTACTCCTTTATTCATTCTGTCTTTCTTCTGTAAATCAATTCTACTTCGCCACCCATTCATCTTACATCCAATACTGGATGAGTAGAAATGTTGTAAAATTAAATATTGGGAAGCTCAAAGTCATAGTCTACTGTTTCTTTCTGTCTGATAGCCATTCACTTCATGCTAGATACTTTGTGACCCTGGTGCTATATTTAATGGCAGAGACAGTGGAGCGGTTTTGAGAGGTGGTGATGTGTCAAGGCTGGGCATCATCAATGTATATGTGGAAACTGACATTGTGCATTTGGATAACGTTGCCAAGGGGCAGCACGTAAATAAAAAAAAAGCGAAGTGCCAAGGACATACCCTTAGGGGGGTCCATGACAAATGATGTGGCAGCAAAAAGACAAATCATTGCAGAAGATTCTCCTAAACCCTGTTTTATCTTTTCATTCAGCCCCTTGAATGGAAAGAAAAGTTTCACAACAATTTTATCTTTAGTTGCCTATCTTTAAATGATTAAAATTCAGAATGTACTTAACCTACTGTCTGGATCTATTACTATCTCTCAGTAATTTTGAAAATGACACTTCCTGACAATAATGATGTTTTAAGTGGATGAGTAAAAAGAAACCAATAATTTGATGTTGCAACAAGAAAGTATTAACTTTTCTGAACTTTGTGTTCCTTTTTGATGGCTTGTTTCTCCCAATTACAAAGATTTCTACAGTCTTATATGCATAAACCATTGGCAAACTGACAACATTGGGTCCACTCCAGCTGACCTCCCAGTGTTGCCAAACCCACGAGTCACTTAACTTTTGCGGGGTGAGAAAACGGAAAGAATGGCATCTTATTTTGCTCATTTTCTCTTCCTCTATCTTGCTGTTTTCCTAAAGGCATTAATGAACATGAGGTATGGTTCCATGGCTACTGGCAACCCTCCAAGCCCTTCATGCAAACACCCATTCATCACAGTAAGTATTGGCAAGTTAGTCAAAGGGTGGAGGCTGGATGTCACAGGCTCTGTCTGAAAACACATGGTTTCCAGCAGGAGTCACAATATGACAATCAGAAATGAAAACTGATTTCTTTCTTAGGCCAGCGACCTTTGATAAAATTATTGCGCCTCTACCTCTGTCTGTTGCCATCGATTAACTGGGGGAGATGGCAGGAATTGTAGGGGGGTTTCTTCCAGCTTTGCATTGTTCACTTTCACATTGTATCTGTTACTTGTCCTTATCAGAGAAATCTGAGTCTGTTAACCATTAAAAAAATGAAAGGATTTCACTGCCTTTCACATAACAAATGTCATTGCCGTTGGTTTTTGAGTTAAAATGATATCCCAGCAAAACAAAATAGAGAGCAACGCTTACTCCATGTTGAACATGCCTTTATTTATGGTACACTCCGAAGAAAATAGAAACTCTTATTGTGTATATCTGGACATGGTGCAGAACTGCGAACACACTCCTTAAAGGATCATTCCATCTCTATCCCAGAAACAATCTTTTACAGTAATGAAATCACAAAACCATGGATTTGAAATCACACACTGAGGAATAAATCACATTGGTAAGCTCCCTGGGTCGATACATCTACCACTCCCAACAGGATGGGGATTGCGTCTGGGATCTTCCGGGTCCCTTTCGCTCAGCTCCACTCTGGGCAGGGCATGTACCTGCAGTGCCATGACAGTGCACTACCCCTCCTCCTTCTGCCTTTTCCTTCCCTCCCACCTTCCTACAACAATCTTCCAGCTGTCAAGGACAGAAAGAAAAATAAAGTGCTACATTTAGAAAATATCTTTGCTGATTTTTCTTTAAAACAATGAACTTACTGACTACACTTATGAAGGAATGAAGCTTCATTTGGGGAGGTAGAAAGGAACCTAAGGAGAAATCATATTGTGTGGCAAGAAGGGGAAATCATTGACTGCTCATCCCCACCTTCTAGACTTGGAGAATACACAAAAAGAATTAAGATCTAAAATGTAGAAGCATCGTGATTTGCGGATACTCCTGTACCTAAACACATCTGTAGATTGTTATCAAGTAGTAATGGGACACTACTACAAGTTGATGTGTGTGTGGAATTTTCCCAAGAATTGCTTGGGATGGGGAATGGAAGAGTTGAGATGGTGATGGTGCACAGTAAATTCTATTTTTGTCATTTTTTTGGTGGTTAGTTCCACTTTTGTGGGATAAGATAAATTGGGGAGATCTGTAACAATGAAAATTGTGCATTGTCCATTATTTTCATTCACAGCATCAATATATTTGGCAATTTCTGCATATACTCTTTCTGTCCCTAGTTACACATTCATTAGTTTGTCTTTGGGGTGATTTATTTTTGTGCTCATCAACGCACAAACACTGCCTGCCAAAAGGAATACCTCCACTTTCATTTCCAATGCCGCGTAAAGCATTTGGAGCAAGGGACAGCATAACTGGATGCTTGGGAAAATTTCCTTTAGTTAGCTTCAGAGATGCATTTCAACTCCAACACTAGTGGAGCATCAGTACGGATCTTTTAATTTTTCTGTATATCGTTTCTGGTCTTTACAAAATGGAATGGATAATTTAGAGTCAAGTTATTACCATTTGCTTTCACCAGCCTACAAAAGAACCAGAAAAGAGATGGTCTTGCAACATTAAGAATTGCTGGAGGACTATTTAAGCTGAGGATCCTTGAAGCCAGCAAACAGGGACAATGGACATGCTGAAAATCTTTCATCTTGAGAAGAATTGAACATAACGTTAAGGATGCTATGCTTTGATTGTACACTCAACTCATTTAAGGAACAATGTCATTGTGTGCCCAGGGGATGTTGAATAGATTGACATTTGGAATGAGCAGGTTGTCATAAGAGGATAGGCTGGTCAGGGTGGGTTTATCCACTGGATTTGAGAAGACTGAGGAGTGACTTGGTCGAAATGAATATGATCCTGAATTGTCTCGACAATGTGAATGTTGAAAAGATGTTTCCTTTTTTGGACGGAATCCAGAATGAAGGAACTCTGCTTTAAAGTAAGACCCTGTAACACATAGATGTCAAAAAAACACTTCTCTCAGAGGGTTGTAAGAATCTGGAGCACTTGGCCTCAAAAGGCAATGGAGACAGAATCTTAGTATATTTTTAAGGCAAAAGTAGATAGATTTTTGTCAGGCAAAGAAATGACAAGCTATGGTGGGGGATAATACGTGGGAATGTGGAATTCAAAACATAAATAGATCAGCCATGAACTCATTGAATGACAGAGCAGGTTCCTAGTTTGTATGTTCATATTTATGAACCGGATTCAAAATCAACTCCCACAGTTTGCAAAGGTCATGATCAACTGATACTTAATTAAGTTTCCTCATCTGGGTCAGAGGTTTGTAATTAAAACTTGTCAATGATATCCAACAGTGTTTCTCCATAAACTCTGCAAAATGAGGCATTTATTTGAAGGTCAGGAATAATATTGACATATAAATGCTGACTGACCATATATTCCCCTAGTGGTAGAACTGAGAATTGACATAAGTGAAGGAAGCAGATTCAGATGACAGTCTTATAATTAGTTTGTGATTACGTTATTCCTTTAATTGGTGAAGCATCCTTTTTAACAACTTGTGACAATTTTTTCATGTGCAACAAGATCCTGCATATGAGGAGTGCTTTTAACACAGCAAAGCAGTTCATGGGGGCAGAAAATGTGAAAAAGAATGCACAGCAGTGAAGGAGATGTTGGGAGGGGTGACAAGATTAGCCTGAGAAATCAGTTTTGAGGACAGTGTTAAAGATCTAGAAGAAAGCAGAGGTTTCTGGGGGCAAGGAAACATGGTACTGTGTTGTGTTCTGGAGGGACTCAGGTGTATGAAAAGGCAGAGTTATGAGGGTCAGAGAGGTCTGGGTAAGGTGTTGCAGTGTGGGTCAGAGGTTTCTGGGAAGGTTGGGGTTTTAGACCTCACAGTGTTCACAAAGACAGTGAGGAGTGAAGCCATGAATAGATTTAGATGTGAACATGTGAACTTTAATTTTGAACTGTTTGAAGATCAAAAACCACAATAGGACAATGAATTGAAGGGTAACAGGTGAGCAGGACTTAGTACAGGATGACAAGATCACTGCAGGTTTGGATGTAATACATAGGGAAGATGGCATGGAATAGAAAAGAACACTGAATAATTGCATTTGGAGGTCACAAAGATATGAAGAAACAGATGGGCTCTTATTCAGATGAGAATTGGTGTTATATGCAAGTCACAGACAAGATCTGAAGAAAGAGAACAGAAGAATAGGCTATATAAAATCCAAAAGAATTGCGAATGCTGTAAATCAGGAACAAGAGCAGATTGCTGGAAAAGCTCAGCAGGTCTGGCAGTATCTGTGAAGAAAAAATCAGAGTCAAAGTTTCGGGTCCGGTGTGTTCTGAGGAACGGTCATTGAACCCGAAACATTAACTGTGATTTTCTCTTCACAGATGTTGCCAGACCTGCTGAGCTTTGCCAGGAACTTCTGTTTTTGTTCGAGGAGAATAGGCTATTTGGCCCATCGAGTCTGGTCTGCCATTTTATATCATGATCTGATTGCGGCTTAAACTTCAAGGGTCGGTGTTGAGTCCACTGCTGTTTGTCATTTTTATAAATGACCTGGATGAGGGCGTAGAAGGATGGGTTAGTAAAGTTGCAGACGACACTAAGGTCGGTGGAGTTGTGGATAGTGGCGAAGGACGCTGTAGGTTGCAGAGAGACATAGATAAGTTGCAGAGCTGGGCTGAGAGGTGGCAAATGGAGTTTAATGCAGACAAGTGTGAGGTGATGCACTTTGGTAGGAGTAACCGGAAGGCAAAGTACTGGGCTAATGGTAAGATTCTTGGTAGTGTAGATGAGCAGAGAGATCTCGGTGTCCATGTACACAGATCCTTGAAAGTTGCCACCCAGGTTGACAGGGCTGTTAAGAAGGCATACAGTGTTTTAGCTTTTATTAATAGAGGGATCGAGTTCCGGAACCAAGAGGTTATGCTGCAGCTGTACAAAACTCTGGTGCGGCCGCACTTGGAGTATTGTGTACAGTTCTGGTCACCGCATTATAAGAAGGATGTGGAAGCTTTGGAAAGGGTGCAGAGGAGATTTACTAGGATGTTGCCTGGTATGGAGGGAAGGTCTTATGAGGAAAGGCTGAGGGACTTGAGGCTGTTTTCATTAGAGAGAAGAAGATTGAGAGGTGACTTAATTGAAACATATAAAATAATCAGAGGGTTAGATAGGGTGGATAGGGAGAGCCTTTTTCCTAGGATGATGACGGCGAGCACGAGGGGGCATAGCTTTAAATTGAGGGGTGAAAGATATAGGACAGATGTCAGAGGTAGTTTCTTTACTCAGAGAGTAGTAAGGGAATGGAACGCTTTGCCTGCAACGATAGTAGATTTGCCAGCTTTAGGTACATTTAAGTCGTCATTGGATAAGCATATGGACGTACATGGAATAGTGTAGGTTAGATGGGCTTGAGATCGGTATGACAGGTCGGCACAACATCGAGGGCCGAAGGGCCTGTACTGTGCTGTAATGTTCTATGTTCAGTTTCCTTCTAGACTTCTAAAACTCTTGACTTTATTGTTGATGAGAAAATCCATCTGCCACTTTCTCACTGAGGAATGTGGCTCAGGATTGAGAACGTAGAGCTTATAAACAGTTTGTTTCCATTGGCAGCAGTAGCTGACAAATGGAATGGCATCAGAGGTAAGGTTATGAGATTTTGGCGGGAGGGTGTGGAGTAGAACAGAATAGCTTTCTTCCTAATGTTTAGGAGCAAACTGTACCTGTAATGTATTGTTCAATCAGTTGACTATGTAGAGGTTCTAGGAAGGAGTCAAGAGAGTAGGAATTAGACATAGAGCTGGGGTGGAAGGAGAGCACAAGTTTAAGAATGAGATTGCTAAGGGTCAACCTGCAACTAAAAAGGATGAACACTGGAGGCACCGGTGACAGTGATGAAGTCGGGCTGTGTGGGTGGTGGTAGAAGCAGAAAAATAAACAATTTCTGGAAGTGTTTCAATCGACAAGTGTTGCACTAGACAGATGAATGTCAGAGATGAGAATCAGTAAAGGAAAGCATTTTACACAATTAATGCTTTATGTTATTCTCCTGATTATTCCTGTAGCTACAATTGCTAAACTGAAAGACTGCAATTTGGCATCTGTATGAAGATTGTGTGCAAACTGTTTCTGGGTCCAAACACACATTGGTTACATTTTTTTTAATTAACCCCAGTTGGAAACCCAGTCCTCTTCTGTACCTCATTAATCCAACATTTTTGGTATAACTATGAGATTATAATATTTAGCTGACTTAGAAGAGCCTTGGTAGGAACTAGCATTAAAAGTATGTAAAGGCTGATGGATTTAGTGAGTCTGTGATTTAGCACAGCTTAGAAACACTAGGTTATTATTTTGTATAACAGGTGATAGAAGTTAGAACATACAATAGAACAGCACAGCACAGGAATAGGCCCTTCCTCCCACTTTGTCTGTGCTGACCATGATGGTATTCTGAATTAATCCCATCTGCCTAAGTATGGTCTTATTCTGTCTATTCCCTGTGTCCTCATGTGCTTCTATAAATGGCTGTTAAGCACTGCTATCATATTTGCTTTCAACACCTCCCATGGCAGCGCATTCCAGGCACCTACTGACCCCTGGGTAAACAATTTGCCTCGCACACTTTCTTTAAACTCCCTTCCTCTCACCTTAAACCTGTGTCCCCTAGTATTTGACATTTCTAGCCTGGGAAAAGGACTGACTATTCATCCAATGCATGCTTCCCATAATTTTATATACTTATCAGGTTGCCCCTCAGCCCCCGATGCTGTAGTGAAAACAATCCACATCTGTCCAACCCCTGACAGGTGAGAGATTTTCCTGATGAAAAGCCTGAATCTGGCCTGCAAATTGGAGTTTAACTGCTAAATGTTATGATCTAAGCATGCTTGGAGGCAACAGATCTACATAATTACTACTAATGCGCTGGCCAGGATCAATTTTCCTGGTGTGGTATAGAATATAGAACATAGAACAGTACAGTACAGTACAGGCCCTTCGGCCCATAATGTTGCACTGAACTTTTACTAACCTCTATCTAACCTCCACCCCTGGTATGTATAGCCTTCCCTTTCCTCACATCTTCTGAAGTTGTGGACTATGTTGGCTGATTCAGTTCAGGATTCCTCAGGGGTAGAACAGACGATTCTCAGATGTAAGATTGGAGGTCATGAAGGAACACGTATAATGAAAAAAATATGCCAGGATGTGGGGTGGGGTGGGTAAAGGTGATGAATGAGTTGTGGCTGGCATGATGAAAGCAGCTTATATGGTAGGTGTGGGAAGAGAATTGAGGAGGGAATTAGAAGCCCTGCCACCAGAACACAGTTCCAGTGCCATAAAAAGTGCAATGATTTGAAATGAGTAGTCAAGCTCTGATCCCAATCACACTTCTCAATCACTGTAGCGCCAACTTCAGAACCAATAAAACATAGCATCCATCACCCAACTGTATACTGATATTCATATATCTTTCATTGATACTACACACACTTCAGATATGTCTCACAGCATTTATTTATTTCTTTGAATATTGCTGAAAAGAGACATGTGTTGTCAAAGCTTTTATCTTGCACTTATCAGGAATAATGCAAGAATGCAAAAATTCCAAATGATAATTGCAACTTTTACTGTAGAATTTGGATGGCCTTGTGGCTCAGTAGTTAGCATTGCTGCCTCACAGTGCCAGGGACCTGGGTCCAATTCTATCCTCAGCTAACTGTGTGGAGTTTGCATATTTTTCCCATGCCTGTGTAGGTTTCTGCCAGTGCTCTGGTTTCCTTCTACAGTCCAAAGATGAGCAGATTAGGTGGTTTGGCTATGCTAAATTGCCCATATTGTTCAAGGATGTGTAGGTTAGGTGTATTAGCCATGGGAAATGCAGGATTACAGGGAGAGAGGTGGAGGATGGGTCTGGGTGGGATGTTCTTCAGAGGGTCAGCGTGGAATTGTTGGACTGAATGGCCTGTTTTCACACTGCAGAAATTCTGTTCAGTGTGTTCTGGTTGTTTGTCAGGTCAATTCTGATTGACCAAGGCACTGCATTGATAAAACATTAGGCTCCTTACACTTCCAGCTATTTCAGTAAGGGCATAAGGCTGAAACATGTTCCTTTTGTTTTCAGAGAATGCTCCCTACCATGTCACTTCTCACCAGAATAAATGAGCTTAACAATCTACCTCATAGTTGAAGTATGTCATTTCTGAATTTCAATGTCAGTGTGATTCCAGGTGCATAGTCTGCAAGTCTCAATGACTTACTGATTGAATTAATGTTTCTCCAGTTGTTCGCAACATACTGTAGTCAAACAGCACCCACTGACAATACTCAAGCAAATATATGTGCTGTTAGAAGTGATTCTGTGATTGGGCAACACTTGCTGAATAACAGAATGTGCTAATTGGTAGACTAGAAACAATTTAAAGTAATCAGTTGAGTTTGTAACATGGCTCATTTCTGCTTACTAGAAGTAACATACATTCATGAGATGTGGATGGTGCTGGCAAGGTCAGGATTTATTGCCCCGTCCTACTTCACTTAAGATGGGATTATTGAGCTTCCAGCTACAGCTGATCTGGCCCAGACACACCTACAGTGCTCCTAAGGAGGGTGTTCCAGGTTTTTGACCTAGCGACAGTGAAAGAACAGTGATATCTTTGTAAGTCAAGATTGTGTTTGACTTGAAGGGTGCTGGTGTTCCCATGCATCTGCTACTCTTCTCCTGGGTAATGGGTATCTTGAGTTGGAAAGCCTTCTTGAAGGAGCATCAGTGAGTTTCTACAGTGCGTCCTGTAACAGGTACACACTTTTGCCACTGTCCTTCAGTTATGGAGGGACTAAAAGTTTACAATGGGGGATGGGATGCCAATCAAGTAGTCTGTGATTTTAGGTGCCAAGTTTCTTGACTGTTGTTGGAGCTACTCTCATCCAAGCTAGTGGGGATGGTTCCATTGCACTCCTGACTTGTGCCTTATTAATGTTGGATAGACATTAAGGAGTTAGGAAGTGAGTTACTTGCTGTAGAATTCCCCAGCCTATGACCTACTCTTATAGATATTGTATTTCTACATCTGGTCCACTTAAGGTTCTGGTTTATGGTCACCACCCTCACCCTCAACCCAGATGTTGATGATAGGGTATTTGGAAATGGTAATGTCATTAAAAGTCAAAAGGTGATGATTACATTCTCTCGAGTGAAAGATGCCTGTTGTTTGACAATTGTGTAGCGCAAATGTTATTTGTCATTTATCAGACCAAACAGGAATATTGTCCAAGTCCTGATGCATATGGACATGAATCGCTTCAGTATTAGGGAATTTGTTATTGGTGGCAATAATGGTTGGTTTGTTATCATTGCTGGATTGTGTAGTATGCAGCCTGTTACCGTAAATCTGGGCCCTCCTCACCCTCCTGCCTCACTTTCCTTCAGCAGTTGATGATGTTGCTCAAAGTCTCTTCTCTTTTACCCGCTCATACCATGGAATAAGTGGCACCCCTATCAGTATTCTGATGGCCAACCATTCCCTTTTTCCCAGGGGCTCCAATGAGATCTCCAGGAAGGTGCTCATTCTCTGTGTGTGAAGTTCTCAGACAGTGTTGAGGAAGTCTTGACAAAATCTAACAAAAAGATTCCCAACAAGTTTCAATGTTTAAATGCAGGCCAGTCATTGAACCTCAATCAGTAAATGAACAGTGTAAAACTGAGCTTTTGAAATGTGAGAAATCCTTAACAATGACTTACATTCTCCTGTTCATTTGGTTGCTGTTAGTAGAGGGTGTTAACTGTAGTCTGAATTAGGAGGATGGCATGCAGTCTTTTTAATACTTTGGATGGTAATCAGAGGCTCAATTAACCATAAGACAGTCATTCATATCACATGCTGAAACCCTGTACCATGTGTGCAGAGGAGACAGGCATTTCAAGACCCCATAATGGGAGTGTGAGAGTCTGTGTGTGGGAGAGAGAGGGGTAGAGAGACAGCGAGTCAGTAAGTTGACTCAGATGGATTTAATGAACAAATCCCCTTCAATGGCTTACTACAGAGCCTCGATATTTGTTGTGACTTTATGTAAGATAGAATTTTAATAAAGCAGTGACCATTTTTGTCCTTGTTTACTTATTTATTTTTAAATCCAGCACAGGTTTTCAGCCTTTGCCTTTATATTGTAATAAAAACCCATATTAGCAGCAGCCGCAATGAGTTAGAAAGAGGAGTTAGACTATGTGAAAGACTGAACAGTTAATTGTGTTGATGATTGCAGAGAAGTCCAGGCTGAATAGTCCAGCGTAGTCAAAGTCACAGATGTTATTGTACATAGATAACAAGGTGTAGAGCTGGATGAACATGGTAGTCCAAGCAGCATCACAGGAGCAGGAAAGCTGATGTTTTGGGCCTAGATTTTTCTGAAGAAGGGTCTAGGCCCGAAACGTCAGCTTTCCTGCTCCTGTGATGCTGTGTGACCTGCTGTGTTCATCCAGCTCTACACCTTGTTATCTCAGATTCTCCAGCATCTGCAGTTCGTACTATCTCTGAAACAATGTCATTGTACACTTTGGCTAGGGCCATTTCAGTGTTGTGATAGGGCTGGATTTGATAAGTCCTCAATCACTGTTGAAGTGATCAAAAACCACATGAATAGCCACTCCCTTGTAATCATCATCACCTTGATCTTCCGAGCCTCTCAACCCATTTCCTTCCTAACCAATGCTTGGAAAAGGTCTCTCTGAGGTCAATTATAGTGTCCGGTTTAAATTCTTAGCACCCTGGTCTTTGGTCTTCCATTCAGAATACTTCCTTAGCTGCTAATTCTCTTTCCCCGTTCACCTTCATTTTCACTGTGTCACAATCCGGGAACTCATGGTGGCTCAGAGGTGACACATCATCACCAGCTCAGGCGCAACTAGGCAGCTGCAAAAATCACTGTCCTTGTTAGCAGTAATCCGGTTTAGAGAACTTAAAAAGCAATTTATTTCAAAAATTGCCCCTGTCGTTCAAAGCTTTATTCTCTCTCTTCAGTTACAATTCTCCCAGTGTGACTGCTATCCTTCAAGTATAAGGGATGCACATACATAGTGCACAGCTGGTTTAGGTTTTCATCCATCATTTTACCTGGATGGGTAACATGAAGTGATAACATGAAATAGCAGAGTTACAGATGATAGCTATGACATAGAATGGCTTGTATGGCTGCTGAGTTTACAAGAAGGGCTAAGTTAGGGAACATAGTGTGACCATTACAACAGAGAGGCCATATTATGCTGAGATAAATGTTAAGAGGTCAATGTAGGGACTTTGAAAGCCAAGGGAGATGGATATTTCAATGAGGATCTAGGTCCTAAGAGACAATAGGCAAATAATTATAGGCAAATCATTACTAAAATAATGATTTTAAAGGAGAACAGAAGGATTATACAAAGTGAAGGGTTTGAATGAGAACAAAGTACTGGAGGAGTAAAAACAATATCAAGATAAGGTTTAGTGATAAGATTTAAAACTACCACAGTTATGGTGTGGGTGCGGTGAGTAATGGTGAATAAAGCTGGTGACAGTGGCTAGATCAGGGGCATTGTTTTGGTAAGCACATGATGATGTTTCTCATTGGTTAGGTTTCAGTTAAAGCCAAGATGTCAATGCCATCAAAATAATAAGGTTGGACACAACAAGAGCCATCTTTATGCTAACAGACATTATGGGGGGCAGGGGGGGGGGCGGGGGGGAGGTGGGCAAAGATTATTGAATAACTACCAGACCCTCAAGGATGATGCTGGTTAAGTTAAGTGGACTGGTAAGAAAATTGAGGATGTTAACTCCCAAAGGTTGATGAGACGGGAGAATGACAGTCAAAGGCACAGCTCATAAGGAGTCAACAATATGCGACAGGTACACATGGGGGGAGGTTGTGTGGGCTCATTCATTAGTGATTCAAAACTGGGCAGGAAAGTAAAAAGGCAGAGCACCGATCAAGATAGCAAAGTGGTGAAAGTTCAGAAAAGGGTGAAATAAATATCAAGAGGGTTGGAAATAAACATACAAGAAGGGACCAGATATGAAAGATAGAAGCGATGTTCATCCGTGAAATTAGGCATTCCTCTCATGTTAAATTATTCACTCTGTAACTGAAGCCCAATTTCTCCATGTTTGTGCCGATCCAGTAAAATTGAAACTACAAGTGGTGTCCAACATAAGGGCATGTATTTCTCTTGACCTCATCCAGTTGGGGTTAGGCACCAATCCAGTGGCATGAAAGGTCTCTCTCAATACAAGGCACGTGGGTTAATTCCATGCTACGGAAACAATAACAACTCCCATAGCTACAAAACACCAAGCCCATACCCAAGGAGATCATTACTAAGAATATGGTCCCAGTCTCTGCTCCATTTACAGTGTTAATGGCAAAAAAAAGTAATGGTTTACATTTGAAACACAATTACATAAATGACTTGCTTTGACCGATCCTTTCTTTGTTTTGATTGTAGGAAAGAGAAAATTGAATCTGCACCTCCCCAAATAATGCAATGACATTATTCTAGCATTGCGAGACTTTTAATTCTAGAGTTCACTTGGAAATTATTCTCAATGCTAACTGACTTGGTCAGTTCTGGTCACTAATTTGAATTCATTCAAATTTGAATGATAGCCAACTCAGATGGGAAAATAAACTACATTTCTGGAAGAAATTCTCTACTTTCTAAGGTGAGGGAGGAGGCAATTTCCTATTTTGGCATCCAGCATGTGACTGCTACCCCCACACCAAGTAACTCACAACTAAGTCAAATTTTCAAGGTTGCGATTCATTTTCTGCACCAAACATCCTTGAGAGCTCGATGAATGAGATTGACAATTGATGTGCAATTTTTTTGCTGTAGGCCCACACATTCTAAAAACTGGGCTGAGGTTGTTATAATGTTCGCCAATCAACAGGTGTCAACTGACAGCATTATTTCGGTCTGAAGTGCTAGCTCAAGAGCACAAAATCCACTCATCCACTGGTGACACTTCTAATTTTGCTTCTACTCTTTTTTTTAAACTTTGGTGGTGTCCTGCACAAAGAGCTATGGGCCTTCATCGACACTGTTAATAATTGAAAGATCCATTTGAACTCCTCCGACGTATGCACTCACATTTCAGAGTTTCATAAAGGTAAGGGGTGAGAGCAGAATGGATTCTCAGATGAAGAATTGAATAAATGACTATAAAGGACAGTTAACTGAAAGTGTTATTATAAAATCTTCTTAAGTTTTTGCCCTTATTGTCTATGATTATTTTTGTTTATAAAAGTGTTTATTTGTTTTTGAATGTTTCAGTAGACTGCTGCTGAGTTGCTTTTTGCTATGCAATGCATCTGGTGATGCATGCTGTAAGACATACTCATAGGTATCTTAGATCTCCACATATAATGGTTAGGCATCTAACCTGCACTAATGCAAAATTTCCATGTATTAGCCTTAGGTTCTAACAAGCAGTAGATAGGACACACATATCTACCACTTGGCCACTGTAAAAGGGGCCTAGACATCTGATTTTTAAAAAAAAATTGTCCACCTCCTCCCTCTACCAACCCCATTTCTCTCTCGGAACACTCATATCAATAGTGATATGACTACAATCTGCCTTCAAGGCTACCATCACTTGTTTAATTCCTCGACCATCAAGCAGATGGTTCATATATTTAAGTTGGGTAGCCATGATATCCATGTCAAATAGCCTGCTGAGAATTGAGGAAGCACATTGCATATACATTGGTAAGCAGGAGGGTGCATTAACTTTTTGCTCTATCGAACGCCCAATCATTCTGTTTAGAGTAAGTGCCTACCTATCCTGCGACTGAGATGTTCACAGTCACTTTGCTGGTGTTCCTCACAATAATGGGTAACAAATCTTAACTAATTGTTTAACATTAAGATGAGAGACCAGTACTGGTTTGATGTGAGGAGAAACGTTACCAGGGTTGCTTGGGCAAGTAAACTATTCAGGGATTTAGACACCTATCCGACTCTCTGATACAGGCAAAAGATACTTTGTTCAAGCACAGGATTATTGCTATCTGTCCCTGGGACAACTAAGTCATGTTCATAGGAATAGACACCACAAAGAATTCAATGAAGACTACTGTGATAGAGATTAGCTTGATTACAAACTGAGAAGGCAAAAGAAAACATCCTGTGATGAAATTGTTCAGTGCGTTTGTACATCTGAAACCTTTCTAGCTACATGTAGAACAGATGGAATTTACAGTAACTCTCTACTTCTAGTATCTGTCCCAGAGACAGCTATGCTTTTTACCAAATTATTTTTACCCATTTTGTATCAGTAGCCCGACTCTGTCGAGTAACATTTTAAACCATCTATCCTTATCAGAGCAGATAAGCATTTCTGGACCTGCCATGGCCAGATTATTGTTTTCTTAGCCTTACTGCACACCGTTATGCATGGCTGCCAGCAGCCCAGCTCTTTGTTTGGATGGTCTTCTGAAAACCCTTTGAGCTTCTTTGCTGCTCGATACCATGGCCCTGTACGAACTGTTGAAAAAAAAAGAAAGTAAGAAGACATCTTTTTCTACTCTTCGCTTGGGGAGCTGTCGTCCAGTGCGCTCACTGTCTCCATGCCAACTCTGCTATTGTTCTGAAAACCAGTAAATGTCACCACAGTGTGTAGAAGAATTAATACCAAAACACACAGCTTAAATCTGCTGTTGCACAGTCGAGATGCTGCTGAGACAGGCAGTGAAGACTTATGATGCAACATGGAGTCCATGGATTTGGTAGATACATTATAACCTTTGTCCCAGGATAGATCACAGGTGTTCCATCTGACATCACAGCATTCTGGCTCTGCATTGGTTAAATGGTTTTCTAGTAGCCCTGTTGCATAAAGAGAAAAGAACTCGATTAAAAAGAGTGTAGAAGCACAGTCAATCTTTCCTCCAAATTTCTCACTTGTTTGGAGGTTTACCAAAGTCATTTTACCCACCACTTGTACCTAGCTTCCCCCAGGCCTGTAAGGGACAGAACCAACAAAATCAAATAACACAGTGATCCTGCTTTGCTAAAGGTTCTCAAACAAGCTGTTGCTGATCGCTAGCCTGAGACCGTCAGTTTAACTTTGGCCAGCAGTCAGAAAGTGTCCAAATCTGGTAGCCATTACTGCAGGAGTAGTTGTCTTTTGGCCCACAAGGCTGGGTGAGATTATTGGTTGTAGAGAGCCTGCAATAGCGGCACATTGAGTTCGGACAAGTTCTATTCAGCTGGACCACACTTTGAATATGTCATCTTTCAATATTATAGAGTCATACAGCACAGAAAGAGACACTTTGGTCCACCAGCCCATGATGAGCTAATCCCAAATTAAACTAGTTCCACCCACCTGATCTGGGCCTATATCCCTCTAAACCTTTCCTCTTCATGTACTTACCTAAATGTCTTTTAAATGTTGCAACTGTGTGCACATCTGCCACTTCTTGAGGAAGTTCATTCCACATGTGAACCACCCTCTGTGTAAAAGAAAATTGCCCCTTACATCTTTTTAACTCTCTTTCCTCTCACCCTAAAAATGTGCCCTCTAGCCTTGAAATCCCCCATCCTAGGGAAATGACGACTATTATTAACCCTATCTATACCCTTCATGATTTTATAAACTTCTTTAAGGTCACCTCTTGACCTCCTACACTCCAGTGAAAAAAGTCCCAGCCTATCCAGTGTTTTCTTATAACTCAAACCTTCCACAACTGGCAACACCCTGGTAAGTTGCTTCTGAACCCCCTCCAGCATGATAATATCCTTCCTATAACTGGTGACCAGAATTGGACATGGTATCCCAGAAGAGGTAGAATATAGAACATAGAACATTACAGTGCAGTGCAGGCCCTTCGGTCCTCGATGTTGCGCCGACCTGTGAAACCAAACTGAAGCCCATCTAACCTACACTGTTCCATTATTATCCATATGTTTATCCAATGACCATTTAAATGCCCTTAAACTCGAAGAGTCTGCTACTGTTGCAGGTAGGGGATTCCACACCTTTACTACTCTCTGAGTAAAGAACCTACCTCTGACATCTGTCCTATATCTATCACCCCTCAATTTAAAGCAATGTCGCCTCGTGCTAGCCATCACCATTCGAGGAAAAAGGCTCTCAATGTCCACCCTATATAATCCTCTGATCTCACCATTGTCCTGAACAACCGCAACATGACTTCCCAATTGCTATACTCAAAGGACTGAGCAGTAAAGGCAAGTATACTGAACCCCTTTTTAACTACCCTGTCTGTATGTGATGCAAATATTAAAGAATTATGTACCTGAAACCCGTCATGGGGAAGAAAGTACTATCAAAACCAAGCTACAGGACATTAAATAATTGTAGAAGCTATTGCATGAACTATCTTTGTATCAGCCTATTCAGAGATGCTATTACATACCTCTGAAGCCAGTGGGACTTGAATCTGCCAACTGGTTCAGAGATTGGGGCACTACTGTGCTACAAGGGCCCTAAAATGATGCGGTTATTTCAGTCAACTTGTTCAGACATATAATGACACCACTCTGAGGCCGGTGGGATTTCAACCTGGGCCCTCTATCACACTGGTCATTTGTCAGCTGGACCAGATGATGGAGCTTTTGACAGAGTCTTTGTCTTCCGAACCAATGGACACCGTTCCCAGTTGTAAAACCCATTTGAATATCTTGTCTGAGATCAGCTAACCAAACACAGACCAATGAGGAAACAACAACGAGGTGTAAGTGAAAATTTTGAATTCATTGATAATCTTACCATGTCAAGGATAGATATGAAAGCTGAAGGCAAAACAAAGCCAATTTAAGAGCTAACATTGAAGCACGTTGAATTTAAGGGTAGGAGACTAAATGCTTGGAAATGATAAAATAGAGGAGATGCTGGAAAGCAATGGTTGTGGAAGGAAAGTCAAACAGTTTCAAAGGGATAGTTTTTAAAATGCAAAAAATATCTTAAAATAGGTCAGGATAACATAAAAGAATAGGACCAATTTAAGGAATTAACAATTAAAAAAGGCATAATGGAGAAAGAGGAAATGCAAAGGATTATTAAGTGTTCAGGAGGAATGAGAAAGATCAATAAAGTTGGGCTAAGGAATGCCATGAAATTGACAAGGGATGCAATGAGGAATCATGAGGACAATATAGCTAGAAAGACTAAGTTGACAGTCAGGAAACCTTCAAACATGTCTGATTTTAATAAAATGGTTCAGGAAGAGATTAGCCCTGATGAAATTATAATGGGGAATTGGTGTCTGAAAGTAGAGAAATTGAGAAAGTTCTTCCAAAAGTATTTACAAAGGAAGGGAAAATGGGAAGAAGTGACAGTACAGTTCCAGGTTAAAGTAGACCAGGAAATTTTAAAGTTAGAAGACTTTAAAGCTCAAGGTAAAGTCACCAAGTTCTGACGATCATCATCCCACGGTCTGAAGGAATTTATTGGAATAATTCCAAGTCACTGGAACATAGCAAATGTATTTCCTGTCTTCAAAATAGAAATGAATGATATACTATCAAATATAGATTTTAAGGCTTACTTCCACTGTTGGACAAGTGTTCGTAAGTGTTTTGGTGGTTAATGTAAGGGAGCATCCAAAGTTGCATGAATTATTATGATTTTAGAATTGGGAGGTGACTTTTCAGGAAACAACAAACTAAATAGAAATGGAGAATCCGCGAATGTAATCTATATGAATTTCTGGAGGTGTTGGCACCATTGTATGTAAGAATTGACTGTTTAAAATAAAATTGAAATGAGACTTTGTCAAATTGGATTGGCAAACTTTTAACTTGTAAGATGCAGAGACTGGGTGCTTGGGTGCTTATCTGTTTTATATCCATTTTCCAATGGAATACCACATGTTTGAGCACTTGTTCTCCTACTATTTATAATTTCCATAAATGATATATAGGAAGGATTTGTGACCAAATGTTCAATTGCACTTGGAGAGGAAATGTAGTCTTCCTTCAGGGTTTAAGATACTTCTCCTTAAAGGAAGCCAGCGATATTGAACTGGGTATCATGTGTAGGAGGACTCCAGGCTAAAACGTCCATGGTAACAAAGTGTGGAGCTGGATGAACACAGTTGGCCAAGGACAAAAGCTGACGTTTCGGGCCTCGGCCCTTCATCAGAATCGTCAGCTTTTGTG
Organism: Stegostoma tigrinum; assembly: GCF_030684315.1. NCBI lineage: Eukaryota > Metazoa > Chordata > Chondrichthyes > Orectolobiformes > Stegostomatidae > Stegostoma > Stegostoma tigrinum. Next base: position 19,502,949 of record NC_081368.1, on the reverse strand, counting down.
CTCCTAAGATGCTGCTTGGCCTGCTGTGTTCATCCAGCTCCACACTTTGTTATCTCGGATTCTCCAGCATCTGCAGTTCCCATTATCTCTGAAATGTCCATGGCATGTTCTTGATGAAGATTTGGGAAAATATTGAAATGGCAATCTACCAGGCAGTGAGTTGAATGAGAGGATATTTGAGAGACTTTTATTCGTTACTGAGATTCTTGCTGTCTTTTCTAAGGAATGTCAAAAACCAGAGGATGGGTAAATAACGTGAGGAAAAACAGAAAAAAAAGGTTAACTAGAATTGTTTTATGCTGCTGTGGTTGGTGGAAAAAACTCACAAACAGTTTTGTTCAATTGTCCTAAAGGAATATTCCATTGATAGGATATTGTGTCATTGCCTGAAATGCATCATTCAATTTTTAAATACACTCAAATTTCACAGCAATGCTATCACTCTCTAGTGAGTTGTGGTCGATGTTGAACAGAATGATGAGTTAATATCACACGGATGGAACACCGGTTTATTTAGATTTATTCTAATCCAAAACACATATTGAATATACATTTAGTTGACACACAGGCAAGTTAGTTCCCCAAAGAATGACATGTGCGTGTACTGAAACTGCAGAATGTGTAAACAGACTGATACACTAACAGACAGACAGAATTATTATGAACATCTGTTGATTGCATAACAGATACACCAGAAGCTATTAGAGGGCAGAAATCTTATCAGGTTTAAGGCCAATGTTCAGAACACTCAAAAGTAATCCATCAGAACAAAGTTCAAATGGTTTAGAGAAACAGCTTATAAATGTTCTGGCTTACGAATGTCCTTTTGAGAAGGAAACTGCTACCTCACCTGGTCTGGTCTAAATGTGACTCCACACTGACAGCAATGTAGTTGACTCTTCACTGCCGGGTGGGCAATTAAGGATGGGCAACAAATCTGGCCTAGTCAGCAAAGCCCACATCCCAGGAATGAATTACACACCAACACGTTACCTAAATTGAGGTTCAGTGCTTATTAAAAACAATGCAGCAATCAATTTTAATACAAACCTCGACTAGTGGTAGTAATCTGGTGTTGGTTTTGGTTGAGTATTAACATGCAGGAAGATGTCTCCTGCTCACCTTCTAGTGCTATCATTGGATCTTATGCATTTGATAGGAGAAGAAGGACAATAGAGTTTCAGTTTCACATCTTACCTGAGTGACAACATCTCCAACTGACTAGGTTACGGTTCTTTTCTGTTGTAGGACTTGAGCTTGCCACCTTGTCACTCAGATGCCAGAATGCTGAGCCAGAATGACAACTGATGACTAATGACCATCATTTAAACACTCTGACAAATTACAGCCATGAATTCACATTGCAGTAACGGAAGAATAAAATCTTTACTATTCACCCTCAAATGGAATGGACCTTGCGGAGGTATGTAAAATGATATGGAAATAAGAAATCTGGAAAGGTGACTAACTTGACCAGATTTAGGAATATTTAATACTGATGTCAACCAGATCTTAATAGAAAGAGTGATCACTGGGTCGAATGAGTTTCTGATAGGAGGCAAACTTTAGCGCATAATTTAAGAAACAGTGCATGCCATGTGTACTCATTCCTCAAAGATAAGCAGAAATGGATTGTTTCTTAGTTCTTCACACCTAGCCTGCAATTTACTTTCATTGAGAATGCAAAGTTTCAAAGGGATTGCTGGGTCAAAGATGAAGGACAGTCTCACTATTTGAAACTTCCTGTGAACACAGAATGTCATAATTCCTGGTTCCTTCATTGATCACTGTTTCACCCAAAAGAGATAAACTGAAAGCTGAGGAAATTGTGATTGACCCGTTGGGCTACTCGGAGAATTGGAGTTTAATTGGAAGAATCAAGTTCAGGAAACACTTCATTACACAGCAAGGTGAGAATATTCAGCACAACACTTCTTTGAGGATGTGACGAGAAAAGTTGATGAGGGTCGAGCTGTGGATGTGGTGTATATGGACTTCAGCAAGGCATTTGATAAGGTTCCCCATGGTAGGCTCATTCAGAAGGTCAGGAGGAATGGGATACAGGGGAACTTATCTGTCTGGATACAGAATTGGCTGGCCAACAGAAGACAGCGAGTGGTAGTAGAAGGAAAATATTCTGCCTGGAAGTCAGTGGTGAGTGGTGTTCCACAGGGGTCTATCCTTGGGCCTCTACTGTTTGTAATTTTTATTAATGACTTGGATGAGGGGATTGAAGGATGGGTCAGCAAGTTTGCAGATGACACGAAAGTTGGAGGTGTCATTGACAGTATAGAGCACTGTTGTAGGCTGCAGCGGGGCATTGACAGGATGCAGAGATGGGCTGAGAAGTGGCAGATGGAGTTCAACCTGGATAAATGCGAGGTGATGCATTTTGGAAGGTCGAATTTGAAAGCTGAGTACAGGATTAAGGATAGGATTCTTGGCAGTGTGGAGGAACAGAGGGATCTTGGTGTGCAGATACATAGATCCCTTAAAATGGCCACCCAGGTGGACAGGGTTGTTAAGAAAGCATATGGTGATTTGGCTTACATTAAGAGGGGGATTGAGTTTAAGAGTCGTGAGATCTTTTAGCTCTATAAAACTTTGGTTAGACCGCACTTGGAATACTGCGTCCAGTTCTGGTCGCCCTATTATAGGAAAGATGTGGATGCTTTGGAGAGGGTTCAGAGGAGGTTTACCAGGATGCTGCCTGGACTGGAGGGCTTATCTTATGAAGAGAGGTTGATTGAGCTCGGACTCTTTTCATTGGAGAAAAGGAGGAGGAGAGGGGACCTAACTGAGTTATACAAGATAATGAGAGACATAGATAGAGTTGATAGCCAGAGACTATTTCCCAGGGCAGAAAAGGCTAACACGAGGGGTCATAGTTTTAAGCTGGTTGGTGGAAAGTATAGAGGGGATGTCAGAGGCGGGTTCTTTACACAGAGAGTTGTGAGAGCATGGAATGCGTTGCCAGCAGCAGTTGTGGAAGCAAGGTCATTGGGGACATTTAAGAGACTGCTGGACATGCATATGGTCACAGAAATTTGAGGGTGCATACATGAGGATCAATGGTGGGCACAACATTGTGGGCTGAAGGGCCTGTTCTGTGCTGTACTGTTCTATGTTTTATGTTCTAACACCCAAGAAGCTGGATTTGCAATATTAATCAATGTGTTTTAAAAGGGAACAAAGGTGTTAATGGCTGGTGGGAGAATACAAAAGGATAAGCCTTTTATTTTGGTTAAGTGCAGGTTACTTCAAGTTTGATGGAGTGATTCTTGCCACAACAAGGAACATGTTTTCTTTGCTGCATTAATTGGTGTTCAGCTATAATGGTATCCATGATGTAGAGGTGCCAGTATTGGACTGGGGTGGACAAGGTCAGAGATCACACGACACCAGGTTAGAGTCCAACAGGTTTACTTGAAATCACAAGCTTTCAGAGTGTCAGTCTTTCTCCAGATGTTAATGAGAGAGGTAGTATCAGATACAGAATTTATAATTCAAAGATCAAAGGGTCACACCACTGATGAGGATGTACTAAACAAACCTAAGTTGCTAATAAATGTTTAATCTGTTAGATGCTCTTATTTGATTAATATGTATATGTAAATTGCCGAATTCCTTCCAAGTCACTGTCCTGAGAGAACTAAAGATTTTATCAGTGTAAAGAAGAGGTGTTATATTAGGGTTTTTGCAAAGATTTGTAGCTTGGGGTTTTGGTGAGGTTGTTGACTTGCTCGCCGAACTGGCTTGTTCTTGTTCAGACGTTTCATCACCATGCTAGGTAACATCATCTGTGAGGCGATGAAGTGATGTTGTTCTACACCACTTGGAATTTATACTGTCTGGTCCATTCTGAGGAGTTGTGTTATTTCTGGTTTTGTTCCGTTTGGGTTTGTTCTGTGGCAATAAACATATAGAATTGGATCCCATGTACAAACCCAAGCTTACTTTTGTACTCAATTTCCCCCTTCTTAATCAATCCCTTGGTCCTTCTTCGAAGAATTGTAAGCTCTGTATGTGTATGTGTGCCTGTGTGCAGAGGGAGACAGTGTATGTGTGTGTGGTGGGCAGAGTGTCTGTGATTGTGTATGTGTATGTGTTTGTATGTGTGTGCAAGAAAGACTGTGTGTGGGAGAGAGAGTATGTGTGTGAGTGTGTTGGGGGGGTGAGTGTGTGTGTGTGTGCGTGTGTGTGTGCGTGTGTGTGTGCGTGTGTGTGTGTGTGTGTGTGTGTGAGTGAGTGGGAGGAGAGAGAGATTTTGTGTGCGTGTGTGTGTATGGGAAAGTGTGGGTGGGAGAGCGTATGTGTATGTGAGAGAGTTGGTGTGTGCATGAGAGAGAGAGTATGTGCATGTGTTTGGGGGAGAGTGTGTATGTGTGCGGGTGTGTGTGTGTGAGAGTGTATGTGTTTATGTGCGTGAGAGGGAGTGTGTGTGCATGTGTGTAAGAGTGAGTGAGTGGGTGGGTGAGAATGTGGGTATGTGTGTGTGGGGTGCGTGCATGTGAGTGTGTGTATGTGTGCGCGCGCGCATGTGTGAGACAGAGTGTCTGTGTGTTTCTGTATGTGTGAGTGAGCATGTGTCAATGGTTGCATGTGTGAGAGAATGTATAGTGTGGTGGGATTACCTGCCATGTGACATGAACCCAAGGTCCCGGTTGAGGCTGTCCTCATGGGTACCAGCCCCTGCTCAGCCACTCTGTGTAGTGTATATCCTGAAGTCTGCCTTGGAGGATGTTTGCCTAAAGATCTGAGGCTGAATGTCCTTGACCACTGAAGTGTTCCCCCACTGGGAGGGAACATTCCTGTCATGAAGGTTTTTTGCTGTGGCTTGATTGAATTGGTAATTGATGAGTTGAGCATCATATCCTGTTCCTATGAGGGTATTCTTCAACACCTTCAGGTGTCCATCTCGTTCCTCCTCATCCAACCTGATCTTGTGTATGTGCAAGGCTAGTCTGCAGGAGATGGCTGTTTTAATATGGTTAGGATGGCAGATAAAAAGGTGCAGCATTGTGAGGCTATCCGTAGGCTTGCGGCAGAGTGAGGTACTGAGGTGTCTGCCCTTGAAGGAGATGCTTGTGTCCAAGAATGCGACTGATTCGAAAGTGTAGACCATGGTAAGTCTGATGGTGGGATGAAACTTGT